>NC_039365.1:76780570-77980570 GCF_003573695.1 Papaver somniferum
CCATTGGTTGATAAATCAACCCAGCTTCCCCTTGAACAATAAGGCTCCCGTAGGTCACATGAGTAAGCAGCAGGTAGTGATAATTACCAGCTGAATTCAAGACTGCCTTCATAAACTGTTTGCAAGTATTGTGACCCACATTCCACAGGCTTGTAGAGTACAACTTGAACTTCCACTTCAAATAGTCCCAAAACAGCCAATACCCATTCAGAGCTTGAACAACCAAGGGTAAAACCTTAGTCCCCACTTTTCTTACTAAAATATCTATCCAGAAATAATCCTCCTTCCACATTTCAAGCATTTGATGAGACAACTCATGAACATTCTTAATCTCACACATTAGCATCCACAAATATCGAAAATGAAACCCCATGAACAAGACCTGAGTTCTCGTGCTCCTTATAAGAAATTTGGCCCAACAATAATATGTTGTTGCTTGATATGATAAAATCCCCTTTAACTGTGCACATACAGGAAGAACTAGAGCTCCCACTTGCAGATCGACTAACACCGGATAAAATATAAAGAAAGTATCGAAGGGCACACATATTAAATTCGCTAAACAAGGTGGAAGAACATATAATAATGCACAGTAATGAACTTCAATCCCCACAAGTAACCCACACTTCAGTTCCATAAGAGAAAATGCTTCCCCCCGTTTCCCAGGGCCTTGATCAAACAGTCTGAGTTGCATGCACTCATAACCACAAAAGCGTTGATAAGCATTCTGAATCCCACCACTTCGCATCTTCATTCGATGCCCAAACTTAGAATCTAGAGCAGCAAAATAAGAAACCCCTAGGAGAAGGATGGTCTCTTTCCCACGATCAAACAGACTGCAGACAGAATCGAGAAGAGCGAAGTTATATACATCCACAATGAAGTTGTAACCTACCTTTCCCATGTTTATCTGCAAGAGATGATCAACTCCAACATTCCAGAAATTCCAAGCTGCACTCTCAGGAAATTTACTAGATTCTTCAAGTAGCTTAGTAAAAACCCAAGTGAAAACAACACCACTTGTTATTCTCCACCAACCAGATGGAACCAATCGGAATTTCCACCTCAAGTATCCTTCCAACAGCCACAAATGTGTAACACTCTCTAGACCTGTAGAATTCAATTTGTATTTCCATCTTAAGAAATCCATTAACTTGGACACAATTGGAGCATGCGGAAGAATGAGCACAAGTTGGATCATCAGCATCCTCCCATAGCCTCTCTTTGTTTGATATTGCATACACAGCTGAGACGACCATGGATGAATAGCTGTCGATGTGATCCGTAAAATTGAAAGGGACGAGAAGCCCATCCATTCAGTTGCTGGCTTAAAAACCTCTTGAAGATTTCGGAAAAAATCAACACCCCAAGACTCAAACCGACAACCCGAAAGCACCTCAGGCAACACATACTTCAGCTGGACATTAACATGCTCAATATCAAACATGAACATCCACAGAGACATATAAGTACTCGTTGTTAAACTATTTTCTTGTAAAAGTTGTGCAAACAACTTACTACTATCATCATTGTTACCAGATTTAACAAACATCAGTAGAAGTGAAGCACAAAACGAAGAATCTGATTCGAACTCATGCATATTAATTAGCCTATGAACAAATTTTTAATTGTGGTATGTCTTTAAAAGTGAGCTATCGAACCCCTTGTCACGGTCAAAGAGGGAGCAAGTATAGACAAAGTAAATGTATAAGCAAATTCCACCATGATAAGTTGTACAAGCAAGAACATTTGAGCCAGACTCAGGGAGAACAAAACCAACTTCATAGTTATCCACAGAATATGAAAGTCCCTGAATTAGTTCAAACCCCTTCCCACGATCAAATACTATAGCAGCATACTTGAAACAACGGCTATAAGACAACCTAGTATGCAGTGTGTGGTTGAGAAAAAATTTTGTGCTCCAAACACACATATCCATTGAAAGTGTTTTTACAAACATCTTACCTTGATGAAGTTGTAAGAGAAAATCATATATATCACTGCTCAAACTCCCAGTTTCGCTCTTAGACATTTTAACGAGCAGGTTACTATCATTTCGAATTTCAGTATTATTAGCAAACACATGAATGATCGAATCTAGAAACCCATAATCTGAATTAAACCCAGAGCTAAGAATCAATATTCGAAAATACTTACCACGATCAAATATGCTACGAGAATCATCAAGTTTGAAGTGGATACAAGCCATACCTAGAAATTTGCTGTAGAGAAAAAGTAACTTGGTCAAACAGTGAACATTTGCATAGGCCTCAGAAAAAATTTGGACGCCATTTATCACAATTAGTTCAGTCAGGCCATTGTTTCTTGGCTGCTGTACTTCCAAATTTGGAATTCACTTAACCTATTTCCTTCGAAAACATCATATTTCGCCACTTTATCAAACGGAAAACTCTGATCAACAGACAAATCATTCTTTCCATCAAGGAAAATTGAAGGAATCAACCCTGAATTGAGAGAATCCTCTTCTTCGCCGATAGCTGAAGGAATTGAGTTAACCACAGTTGAAACTTCTTCAAAGAAAAAAGTGGGAATCAATTCTGAAAATTCATCAACAGATGATGCAGCGACTTTCACTCTGCAAGGAGGCTGATGAGCTGAAGAAGTATACCTAATAAACATAATTGATGTCAACTTCTTCAATGTCTTGTTCATCAATTTTGACCACTTCCGAATGGATTTCTCTCGATCTGGAGATATACTCTTTTCCATGTAAAACCGATACCACCATCGACAAGTGTCTAAATCCTCCGTTGCTAGTCGTTCCAACTTCACTATGGGTACCAATTTCCCATTCATATATGCCCATTTTTCCTCCTGTAAATTCATCTCATCAACCATGATTTCTCAGGAAAAAACGGCTCTGATACCAATTGTCATGTACCTAAGTACAATGACAGGATTGGAATGATAAATTGAGGATAAACCTCTCTTGATTCGTGAGAATCAAGCCTCTGAGTTCAAAGAACACAGCCTAAGAAGAACACAATTCTAATTTGATTAATAATTTGCTTAATGTTTCAATTACACAGACTTGAGAATAAATACTCACTCACTCTCTCAATATCTGACGTCCACGGACTATCCAAGTGGGCTAATCTAAACCACCCATTACAACTGACTAAATACTACCAACTACCTACACAGATATGATATGGGCACTCCCCTCCAATACAGGGTACATGACAGAGCGGGAATATTCCGAAGGCTCACACTCCACGGTTTACGATTCCTACTGTTAACATAGTCACCGAAAGACTTGTTAAAATTCTCAGGCGTATACCACTCCCTTTCCTCAGGATTGGGAACATAAAGAGTCATCATTGTCTCTCCTTTGCTCCGAAGATAACACTCCCTCAGTGCACGAAGATAATTCCCATGAAGTTGGGAAATAGAGCGACAGTGTGTGTTCTTCGAAGAACCCTCTCGACCAGCCAGCACATCATAATAAAAAGAATCCCCATACTTGTACAAAGGCAACATAAGACCCGCTTCAAAGGCCCCCACCGTGGTCAACAGATGAAATTCATCAAAATTATATGTCGATATCATCTCATAAGTAATATCATCATCAGCAGCGTAAAAACGAACATCGAATAGCTGAAGACCATGTTTTTCCTTGAAAACCTCCAGATCAATATGTTGGAAGGTCACTTTCTTCTCCCCAACAACGACGCTACGTATTTCCTGAGAAATATCTTCCTCATCCACGGGATCAGGCGCAGAACCCTTCGAAGGGTTTCTCTCGGAAGCTTTCCTCTTAGGATGAACCTTAGATACATCAGTCTTTGAAACCACTTCTTTCGAAGACCTCCCCTTGGGTTGAGACACTGGAGGGGGAGGTAGAGGATGTTGATGAGACGCTGAAGGAGGCGCCACTAACCGAAGAGGTAGGACATCCAGCGTTCTCTTAGGATCATCACGCGGATTAACTAAGGGACGAGAAATAATATACCAGGAGCCAGGAGCCTCTTTTGGCCAGTCCCCCTTCTGCGTATTCCCTCTATGCGACTCACCCCTCTTAGAAGATAAGTGCCTCTGACCAGAAGAAGACGAAACCCTATGAACGCGGGAATCACCTTGGGAAGATTTAGACGAACCTCCACCAGGCGGAGAAACATCAGGATCCCTACGCGGAGGAGATCTACGCGGACTAGGCGGTGGAGTTTGATAAGAAACCCGCGGACGGTCAACAATGTCTGCGTAGTACACAAACAAGTTTCAGATTTCCGAGAAGACAAAACAGAAATCAAAAAACCCAATTTCATCCAGTTCTTCATAATGATGAACCAGATGGAAAATAAGAACAAACCCTAAATAAAAGGGGAAATAACAAATAGGGGAAAGCATATACGAAGGAAGAAATCATTACTGTTTGTAATAACGAACAGGGGAAATCATACACACACTTATATATATGTTCTTCATCACAAATTCATATAGCAACAGTTCATCAAAAGATAATCAAGACACAGTAAAACCACCTACCTATAAACAAAAAATTAAGCAGAAAGCCTCAATGAACAATAGCAGCAGCAGAAAACCTCGACGAACAACATTAGCAACAGAAGCAGAAAACTTTGAGGAGCAACAGTAGCAACAGCAACAGTTAATAACAAGGATACAAAAGCAGAGAACAAAGAATGAAAATTCCGAGGAAAGAGAAGGAATGAAATTTATGATTAGATAATTTTCACATTCCTTCTCATATATATATGCAAAGAGAGTAATACGTTCTTCCACTACCCAAGAAGAAGTTATTACAAATAGTGGGGAACGTGCCCTAAAATCTAGGAAAATAGTAAAGAGAAGATGAAGAGAGTAACACGTTTTTTCTTCCCACTTCGACTAACCGCCCAGTAGGAGGAAAAGGGGCAAATTGTAGGTACACATTTCATCTTCCGCCACGTGCCCACAAAGACACGCGTGGAGGACATGCGGCTAAGGGCATCAAGATATGATATCACGCGTGGAAAGCCAAGAGTCACTTTATCCTATCCCTAGAAAGATCTAAGATCTACGGCTGGGGATAGTCAGACTGGCGCAGACAAGACAGGGGAAGAGGACAGCTGTCTACCGCGGACAGACATCTCAACTACCCGCATTAAATACCCTCAAACAGCATACATGTCAGTCAGACTGTATTGGAAGCGCAGATAATACTGCGTATCCAGACAGAACACGCAGATGCAGCCGAGAACACGAAGACTTCTGCGTGAGTGGCACAAAACACAAGAGGATAAGGTTATAATGGGCTTCAGAAGTGGACCCCACGTAACCTCCCTATAAATACCCCTCTCTCCCAAGTGGAGAGGGGGGCCGAAAAAACATTGAGAAGAGAATAGGAGAGAGACAAAGAGATAGAGAAAGTGTAAGTGAAGTTCCTCCTGCTACGCAGGCTTATATTGGTCTCAAAGTCATTCGACTATTTCTATAACCTTCATGCATATAATGAAAAACCCAAACCCGTAGACAGAGATCTGAGTGATGAATCATATAAGTTAATTGTTTCATCTATATTCATGCATTTATACTTTATATATTCAATTCGATACTTATGGTATATCATGTTCGTACATTTTATATTTCATCCACTATTTATCTTATTGTATGAGCCAAGAAAAATGATTGTAGTTGATGAGACGAGGAAGAGTATTAGAACTCTGAGTCAAGGATTCGACATAACCTATCCATTCCCCTCAGGCACAGCTTATTTACTGTATTGTCATGAGTCTGCGTGCATTATTTGTGAATACTCAGATGACACCAAATCTTTGTGTTCACACTACCTCAGCATTTTACAAAAAATTTCCAATTGAAAAGAACATAATCGGTAGAAACATTACAAAAAATAGCAAAAAAACACCATAAAACAGTCATGGGTTAAGGGTATGAATGACCTTTTGTCTAGACCTCAATTTCCCACCAAAAGTAATTTTATTTCCTTCCTTACAAATAATCCAACAAATGAAGTTCAACGTTTTATTGTTTTTTTTTTCCTTCAAAGCATGTTTTATGTTATTTGTGTAGGAAATAATCTAACCAACCCAGTTCTGGACTATAAGTTGACGCTTATCCGATTGTTTATAGCTTAGCACCTCAATCCTAAGCAGGCCGGTTATTTTATCTTATAAAAAAGAAAATTAAAACATTTTTCGACCAATTTTCTTTTACGTGTAATCCACTAGCCCGTTGTATAAGTAAAGCGTAGCTGGGGTATATACATGCTGGCATTAATTCCTCTTAGTTTTAATCTCGTCCTCTAATTGGAATACAAAAGTAATCAGACAGGAATTAAGGACGGTGTAGCTTGACATTAACTAATGGAGTCTAAAGCTCTTTTTTCATGAATCTTGTTTCCTTTCTTAGTACTTAAACCGTGAGGATTGAATTGGTTAGGGTAATAGGTAAACAACTTAATGGAGATGATGATTAGTTCAGAAAGACCAAGTTTTTATATAAGAAAAGGTATAACAAAAGAAAGATAAAAGAGAATAAGAAGAAGAGAAATGGAGAAACCGTGTTTGCTTTTCCTTAAAAACAGCATCACTATGAGTATTAACTTTTTCCTTTTCCAATTTCCCTTTATCTTTTCTTTTCTCATCAATCACATGTTCAATTAATAATTGTGTTGCAGACAGTGGAGCTTCAAGTCAGGATGTGCTGCACAGGTTGTGAAAGGGTTGTCAGAAAATCCATTCTCAAGCTGAGAGGTAATTTCACTAGATTATAGAATGCAATAACTTATCAAAAAGTCTCCATGTACCGAGAAAAAAACTACACAAAAAAACTGCCCTCACAACCCACCATCTGCACGTCTCCTGAAGGATGGGACCCTCAGATAAAAAAATAAAAAATAAAAAACTGTGAGAGACGTTTTTCATCTGATTTGTATTTCTCGGTCTATAACAAAGCGCTAATAACTTATATAATACATAGGTATAGCTCAAACTGACCCTGCAAAATTAAAAATCATTAGAACGCGAATACGTGTGTATATATATATATTAAATTAATAATGTTATAGTATATTAAATACATTAATCACGTAAATACATGGAATAAACTTCATATTATGGTGTCTGTTAGGTTAACCCGCCTGTAGAAAAATTAACTATATTATATTATCCGTAACTCACTAGATTACCGGATTAATGAAATAGGGTATAGATTTCTACATGTGTAGTGCTGGTGTCTCACACACATTTGTGACCCAAACGCATATGATGCGGACACGACACCAATACTGACGTGTCGGTGTTTCACAGAGTCCAGCGGTGTCCGGATACGTATTGTAAATGGAAAAAAGTAATTATCTTATTAACATGTATCTATACGAGAGTTGGGTTTTCAGGACAATTTGCATATATGAAAAAAAATAAAATAAAAAAATATTGGTATACTAGTTGGAACCAAAACGGAAATACACTTTTTTTGTGAAATTATTATACCATATCGAGTTATTTAACCTCGCGTTTTTAGGGGCCACTCAAAAAGATTTAGGGGCCAACAATAAAACAAAAAAGGTCACCCAAAGGGAAAATGTAGCCAGCCCTTATCTCGCGTAATTCGTAATGGAAAAATTACCCTTATATATTCGGAGGATATGATAACATTTTTATCCTCCGATTGCAATCGGAAGCCAAAATACTACCTAGACTTCCGATTGTAGTCGGTGCAGTATTAGAATGATTTCTGTTTCATTTTTTCCATTTCTTTTTCATTTTTGAGTTGTTAGAGTTATAGAGAAGAAGGTGAAGGAAAAAAGGGAAAACCCATTTTATCACTAAAAAATGGATGGATATGAAGAAGAAGGTGAGAATCATGGCGAAGAACAAAATGTTGAGGGTTCACGACCGTTTAGAGAAGACGATTTGGGGTATATGTTGAATGATCCAAACTTTTGTGGAGAGGAAAACCTAGACGACCCTTTCATGGAAGAAAATGGAGAATCGCCTGATATTGAAGCTAACGATGCATGTAAAACACATGTATTGTGTTAAGAAACTCAAATACTCGATTTGCATGCGTTTGTGTGCTTTTGTAAATAAGAAAAACCGATTATTGCATGCATTGCATGCATTGAATGCCATGAATTACCCATATTCGGTAGATAATTTCTCGAATAAACTTACGAATATAACACACTGAGTACCAAATATGTATATTCGGTAGTTCCAAGATAGTAGTTTACTGCCGAATATGAGAAAAAACCCCAAACTGGTTTTCCAAAAAAATCTACATTCGGTAGTTATGTAGAGTTATTTACCCCCGAATGGCCCCAAAAACGAATTCCTCAAAAAATTTCAAAACTCAGTATTCTTATCCTTTACATTCGGTAATAGTTTAACATTATTTGACTGCCGAATATAACAGTGGCCTCAAAATAAAATTTTCGAAAACTTGAAAATCGGATGTTTATCGATTAAAGTTATCTCCCGGTTATTTATATTCGACAGTTTTACTATATATTTTAGCTTCCGATATATCATTTTTTGCACTCAGTAAACGGTGTACATTCATTTGCATAAATCGGGTGTTTTGGGTAACCGATAGGATTCCGAATATAGTATATTCGGAAGTTTGACTTATTTAATAACCTCCGATTATTGTATAATAATTTGTTGCTTTCATATGCAGGCCGTTGAAGAGTTTGTTGATGATTTCTATTTTAGGCCTGACACTTCCCTGTACTATGCAAACGATTTGGTATACTCATTACTACTTTTTTTTTTCAAAATTTATATGTTAAATGGTTATGCTTATTAGATTTGTTTTGTTTTATGCACGTTTAGACATTTGGAAGTAAGAAGGAGGCAAAGGAATGTCTTATGAACAAGGAAAAAGATAACATGTGCGTGGTAGTTCAAAATAATCATGTTAGTGACACTCTATTTGAAATGATTTGTGAGCGAGGTGGGACGCGAAAGAGTCACGAGGGAAAGAATAGTAAGTACGTACGGAAGGCGAATAGGAAATACCGAAGCAATACCAAGAAGATAGGATGCTCATTTAAGATTTTATTCTATAAGCCCGATGGTATTAAAGGTAAAGAGTATAAAATGTATAAAGTTGATAACGGTTGTCACAACCATGATGATCTGTTGGATTTAATTGGACATGTAATGGTTGCGAAGTTAAAACCACATCAAATGCAGACGGTGAGGTCTATGCGGATCCAAAAAGCGAGTGCGATCTTAAGTAAAATAAAGGCGGACGACCCCGACAACTTGTCTTCTTTGTCTACAATTAAGTCGTCCCTAGCTACGATCAAAAGGACTGAATGGGATGGTAGAACGGTCATGCAACAATTGGAGTGGTTAGGGGAGTTACACGGCTACACCTTGAGAAGGGAAGAAAAGGATGGTATAGTGGTTCGTATTTTCTTGGCACATCCCGAAATGATCCAATTGGCTCAATGCTTTCATCAAATTTTGTTGATAGATGCTACTTATAAGACAAACAAGTATAACATGCCGTTGTTGAACATTGCTTGCCATACTTCGGACAAAAACACGTTTACGATTGCATGGGGTTTAATGGATCATGAGAACAATGTGAGTTTCATTTGGATGTTGGAGACGTTGAGGTCCATTTATAACGGTGATAATTTTCCAAGGGTTATTGTAACGGATAACGATCAAGCCTTAATGCATGCAATAGCGGTAGTGTTTCCGGAAGCCCAAAACTTGCAATGTACGTGGCGCATTCAATGCAATCTCAAAACCAATTGCCATCATCATTTCCAAGCTAAAAGACCAAGGAAGGGTACCAAGAGGTCAAAGGAAGAGAATGAGCGCATTAGTAAATTAACCGTGGAAGAACGTAAGGAAGAGGATAGGTTATTTGAAGAAAAGTGGAAGGAGGATGGAATTATTTGGAAAATGTTCATGAAAGCATGGGACAAAATCGTTTGGTCGATGACCGAGGAAATTTACGAATGTAACTTGAAGAAATTTGAGGATGAATACGGCACGGACTACCCAAAACCGGTTGAGTATTGTAAAAAACAATGGTTAACGATTAAGGAGAGGTTTGTGTTTGCATGGACATATGAATATCGTAACTTCAAGAACGAGGCGACAAGCATTGCGGAGGGGTCTCATGGTCGACTGAAGAAAATACTAATTGGTAGTCAAAATGGAGTTGTGTCGATCCAAGAAGCAATCCATGAATTCGCCAATCGTGATCTCGTAAAGATTAGGAAATGTATGCAATTTAGTGTACACCAATTCCCGATGGAACATATTAAGGAAAAATTGCTTCTAAGGGGAGTTGTTCATAAAGTTTCAAGATGGGCAATAAACAGCATGATGAAACAATTGAAGTTATATAAAACTTATGATGACGAGAATATGGTTTGTGTTTGCAAGGATATGATAGGTATTGGACTCCCGTGTCGTCATAAGTTGGGTAGGTATGTTGAAGTGGTTGACATCAATGATATACATCCATTTTGGAAGCAATTAAATTTCACTTCGAACACCCCGGTAGTTGATGGTCCGTCTTTCTTGGAGTCAGAATTGTGTGCACGAATACCCGAGCGTTACGCTACATCAAACGGCACCAAAAAACAAATATTGATGCATAATTTGGAGGAAGCCCTTCACCCTTGTTTAAGGGAGGTTGATGAACCTATTAAGCAAAAGAACACTGGTAGGCCGAACACCGAAGTGTCGAGGACCATCCAAAGAAAATAGTTGAAGGAGTATTTGTCTAATAAAATAATATTGTCTAGGCACGAGCGTTCGGAAGCCGAATTTGAAGATGAGCCGGAACCTAAGAAAAGAGGTCGTCCAAGAAGTGATCAAAGTAGACCAACCACCCGACAAGTAAGACCAAAGATCTCTACAGATCCTTCTCAAGTAAGTCAACCCAATGTTGTCGAAGAAGTTGTTGAGCAAATGAACGCCTCGCAACAAACCCAACCAATGGAAAATCTTACTATAAAAGAGGACAAAGGTACTCTTCGTTGCCCTAGAGATATTAATGGAAGACCAAATCGATCCACATATACAATATACAAAGAGTATTTGGAACAACTCCCTCCACTTATCATTCCATTTGTTTTGTCGACCGACGAGGTTGATGGGGATGGAAATTGTGGGTTTCACGTTGCTACGGAACAAATGGGTTACTTTAGAGAGGCGGATATCGAAGATGTCACCCAATGCCAATATTTAAGAAATAAGATGATGGTACAACTAGTGAAGGACAAGGATTTTTATATGGAGATGATGAGGCTAGGAGATAGATACGACAAAGAACAAGAGTTCAAAGACTTAGTTGCGCGTGTGAAGTGCCGAAAGGGATTAAAGACAATCGGATCCAAGTATTGGATGACAATGCCTAAATTTGGATATCTCCTAGCGGACGTTTTGAATTGCGTGGTACATTTCTATGTTCCTCCTATGTATGGACTTAGCATGACGTTTGCACCCACAAGAACGGATTGCGACGAGTCGGTTAAAGATAGAAGAATCGTAATGGCATTTGTGAATGAAATGCATTTTATCGGTTTAAGAGTAAAGAAAGATTGTCCGTTACCTCCGTTAAGTAAGTGGCACAATTACTTCCCGATGAACCATTGCAAGGATTGGGTGAAACAATATGAGTCCAACATGGTTGATTGGGATCGCGTTATGGACAACAACTTTCCCGCTGAGTTACTCGAATTGATCCCCTCGGATGATGACGATGTTTGATCGTTTTTTTTTCGAACATGTAATTTGTACAAGTTTTTTGGAAACTTTTTTGTGAAGATATATGATTTAACCGGTCGCAAAAAATACAATGTTGTCTCCCGAATGTAGGAATCGGGCTCTTTAATTTTTCCTAACTATCCGATTATATGCATTTTGAACTCAGAACCCAGGAGAAATTGGAACACTCCTATATTCGGTAGTACATATACATATCTTACTTCTGAATGACGTGCCTTCGAAATTATATTACTTCGTTTTACTTCCGAATATTATAATCGGTTGGTAATTTTTTTTGTAAAGTCCCGAATGTACGATGGCCCAAAAATCAGAATTTGGGAAAAACTGATACTTTTCAAATTTTGAACTTGCAATAATCGGAAGTCAACTTAGTTACCCAAACTTCCGAATATGGGTTGTCTAACCTTCTATATTGGCCCTTGGAACCACCTAGAGCCATGGCATGGTTTGTTTTGAACTTGTAATATTCGGAGGATAATTTTTTTTTTTGTAAAGTCCCGAATGTACGATGGCCCAAAAATCAGAATTTGGGAAAAACTGATACTTTTCAAATTTTGAACTTGCAATAATCGGAAGTCAACTTAGTTACCCAAACTTCCGAATATGGGTTGTCTAACCTTCTATATTGACCCTTGGAACCACCTAGAGCCATGACATGGTTTGTTTTGAACGTGTAATATTCGGAGGATAATTTTTTTTTGTAAAGTCCCGAATGTACGATGGCCCAAAAATCAGAATTTGGGAAAAACTGATACTTTTCAAATTTTGAACTTGCAATAACCGGAAGTCAACTCAGTTACCCAAACTTCCGAATATGGGTTGTCTAACCTTCTATATTGGCCCTTGGAACCACCTAGAGTCATGGCATGGTTTGTTTTGAACTTGTAATACTCGGAGTATAATTGTTTTTTGTAAAGTCCCGAATGTACGATGGCCCAAAAATCAGAATTTGGGAAAAACTGATACTTTCAAATTTTGAACTTGCAATAATCGGAAGTCAACTCAGTTACCCAAACTTCCGAATATGGGTTGTCTAATCTTCTATATTGGCCCTTGTAAAGTCCCGAATGTACAACACAAATCATTGTCATTTATCTGCTCTTCTTTACTTTACGACCGTGACTACCTCCCAGTCCTGCACGACCACGGGTTTGAGCAGCTTCAGTTGGAGCAGCTTCAGTTGGAGCACCTTCAGCGCTTGATGAAGCTCGAGTTCTTTTACCCGTCTTTGATATTGCCACCTTGGGCGGATGCCTCTTCGTGACTTCTCCCCAAACTGCGCATCATAATCTTCGTTATCCATATTATCAACTAGGTCTCTAGCCTCTTTGATCTTCTCAGCTGGCATGGGATCTCCGCTCTTCAGGCATGTAGTTAACATTTTGGAAACACGCTTGAACCTATTCACTTGTTTTTTATACGTAATGACATAACATCAAACGGTAATTACCTAAGATTTATAGGAATAATATAAAATGAACAAAAATATAAGAACACGCGCCAGTCTATCATAACCAGCTGGTTTGTCTTTGATGATACAATTATAACTTGAACCCGCCGCAGTAGTGTTGGATTTGATTTCACGGATAACCAAAGGATGTGATACGTTGTTATACCAACTCATATAGTCTGGAGAATTTTCATCACCTCGGGTGGTTCGTATACCAGTGTCAATAATGAAGTCATTCCTCTTATCCCAGTTATCAAGAACAGTAGGTGGGCCTGTGTGAACAATCGTGAGATTGTCACCACTAGAAGAGCACAACTCCAACTCCAATTTGTAGTAATCCCCCATTTCCTCCACTGGTTGATGTTGTATATACCCGTGTTGTCGCATCACCCTAGAGGGGTTATACATCACATATCCTGTGGGGTGCTACAATGGTCCAAAATAAAGGGACAAGTCCGACCGAACATTTATATGCCCACTGGCTCGATCTTCCTTGTATGGATCAAAGCATACGTCCGAGGCCTTCAGTTGGTCCAAAATCTCCCTCATGCGAATCAACTGCTGCTCTTTTGTCCTAAAACGGTTGTCTTCAAATATATACTTTGTTCCTCTAGGAGTACCTTTGCACCACCCCGGGTTCTCTCCGGCCAACTTCAGGATAGGGAAGTGGTCATAGATCCATGCCTATATACATAAGAAACCAAGTTTTAGTAAATAGATTGTGTATATTCGGTAGTAATTTCCAAACTTTATTTATGATTATATATAATCGGAAATAAAATTAAGTACCTATCCACCGAATAACCAACATTCGGAAATAGATATGGATCATTTCCTAACGAATATGCGTCATTTGGAGTTTAGTAACCTATAGTTTTTCTGGCCTGTATATTCAGTTCTAATATCAAAAGAATAGTTCCGATTATATATAATCGGAAAACAAAATAAGTACCTAGCCACCGAATAACCAACATTCGGAAAAAGAGATGGATCATTTCCTACCGAATATGCGTCATTTGGAGTTCAGTAACCTATAATACTTTGGCCTATATATTCGGCAGTAACTCCCCAAGACTAAACTCCGATTTTAAACAATCGGAAGTAAAACTAAGTAACATGTTCTCGAATATGCATAATTTGGAGTTATGAATATGCATCATATGTATTGTCTACCGAATAACTATAGAGTGAGTTATAGAGTTAAAGTAAAAACCTGCAATAGAGCCACGTTCCCGGCAACTTGGCAGGTTCCTAGCCTCGAAGCTTTCTCAACTATTCCATCAAGAATGCTAGGCATGTCGTGCCCCAATAATAGTCACCGACTTCATGGAGAGGATCCAAAAGTTGTATAAGGTTGGCGTCGATCCGGTTGCCAGAAGTATTGGGGAATATAACACATCCCAATACACAAAGGAGATATGCGGTGGCAGCGTGGTTCACTTGCTCATCAGTTAACGTTCCATTGTTTTCCTTCTCCAAGGTGCCTCGGAACATATTCATCAAAGCTGTAATGTTGATTTGTCTTGTTCTGTAACTTGCATGCCTCCTAAACTGTGCTGTTGTTGTCTCTTCATCCCAACCTAAGCACTTTTTAGTTAGAGCATAAAGTTGTGCCCAACTTAACTGCTTTGTGTAGTTAAACTTCACAGCTGTGCCTTGGTCGGGAAGGTTAAGAATCTGCACAACATAATCCGGGGTAATCGTCATCTCCCCAAACGGCATATGGAAAGTATCGGTCTCAGGATACATTCTCTCCACGAACGCCGATATGGCCACACGATCATGTTCCAACAATGAATTCTCGGCGGCATTAGCTAACCCCGAGTTGGCAACAATTGACTTGAACCTTTCACATTCACCGGATAAAGGACACGCAAGCATTTTTGTTGGTGCGGCGGTAGGTTTGAGTAGACGGACTGCATCTTGATGATCCTATTAAAGTACATAAAAAATCCTTAATATAAATATTACGATATAACACATAGACAATACATTAATAAAAAATAGTAATTTTATTACCTCGGTTTCGTATATTTCTCTGGCCCATGAGTCTTTGTATCCAAATAGCAATTTTCCTCCATCCGCCGGTAGCCCAAGGATTGTGCCTGCTGGAATACCCTTCTTCTTCAAGTGCTGAGGGACAAGATGTGATGCTTTCTTAGCAATATCCTTCTTTACACCATCTTTTCCTTTTTTGGCTTTTTGGGTACCACTTGGTTGTCCTTCTTCTTCTACTCTTGGCGCTGGATCAACTGGTTCAATTTCATGGTGGGGTGTAACTTGTGGAGCAGTTGGTTCTGCACTTTGTTGAGCGGCTTGTTCAACACTTGGTTGCACCCCTTGTTCATTGCCTTGTTGTTCTACGCTTTGTTCAGCACTTGGTTGCACTCCTTGTTGACTGCTTTGTTCTTGTAAGCTTTGTTGAACACTTGAATTATCTTTGGCACTCCTTTCCCTCCTAGCACTAGCTGTCACTTTCTTCCTCCTTTCTCGACTTTTTCCAAACAACAAAGAAAGGAACAATATTTACAAATTATACAATCGGAAGACAAAGTATGGAAATATAACCCGAATGTACACATTCGGACGTATGAAGACACATACTGTTCCCGGATACAAAACAATCGAAAGCTAACTAAACATATTTACAACCGAATATGCATCAATTGGAGTTCAGAAGATCTAAATTTTTCATCCTACACAATCGGAAGACAAAGTACACAACTATAACCCGAATGAACAAATTCGGAAGTAAGAAGACACATATTTTCCCGAATGAAAAACAATCGGAATATAACTAAACATGTTTACAACCGAATATTCATCAACTGGAGTTCAGAAACTCTAAAATTTTATCCTACACAATCGAAGGTATAAAACATTATATTGTCTTCCGAACAAATACTGGCCCCATAATGGGATTTTTCCTATATCAGAAATTTTGAGATTTTTTCAATTTATATATATATATATATATATATATATATATATATATATATATATATATATTCGGTAGTGAGTGTACTTCCGAATACTGTGTGTCTACTTAAATATATTCGGGAGCCAAAAAATTCATTAAACTACCGATTATTACCAGTTTGTATCCAGGAAGATATGGCCAACAATATTCGGCCGATAACCATCAAATATTTCTCCCGAATACTGTCGATGTTCTTGAGAAATGAAGAACACGAATACATTCGGAAGTAAATAAGCATGAATATCGCCCGAATCTGGATAAATAACCGAAAACCCTAGAAATTTTTTTCTCGATTCGTCGAATTAAAGCGAAATAAACCCCAAAAATGATAGATTCTTACCTAATTGGGGCCATTTGAAGTTGACGAAGTGTTTGACTATCGGAATCGCAACCACCGACTACATCGACGGGTACTTCTTCTTCGCGTTCTTCTTCATTTGCAGCAACAATTTCTTTATTTCTTGCTAAAATCCCAATCTTTGGATCGATACCCCGAGCAACGTTTTTGGTTCTAGGTCTGTGCGTTTCATTTCCCTTATCCATTGTTTTATAAATGAATCGACGATGTTTTGATTTTACGATTCGCGACGATGTTTCGGTTGAACACAAGAACGAGGGAAAGTTTTTTTTTCTTCCACAATCGGAAGATAATATGAAACTGGAAGAAGAAGAGTTGAAATGAGTAGAATTTTTTTTGATTTGGTTTTTATACAGTTTTACCAGAAGGGCATTTATGTAACTTCAATATCATATAGGGTACCCCTTAACTAGAGTCTTTGGCTGGGTATAAATTGATGGACCCTAAATCCTTTCGGGTGGCCCCTAAAATCGGGAGGTTATTTAAACATAGTTTCGTGATATACTATTCAGGCATTGATTCAATAGAAGTGGACTTAGAGATGGAGAAGGTGACGGTAATGGGTTACGTGGACCCACACAAAGTACTAAAAGCAGTGAGGAGAAGTGGCAAAAGGGCTGAGTTCTGGGCAGATAAGCCGTTGTATTTTACCACCACCAACAATTACTTCAAAGACATGACAAATGACTACAAAGAGAGCTATAACTACTGGAGACATGGTTATAATGTTGGTGAAAGACATGGAAGTCTTAATGCAACAACCAGAGGTGATGATGAAGTCAGTAATTTCTTCAATGATGATAATGTTAACGCATGTTGTCTCATGTAAGCGGAACCTTGATCTTATATCAAAATGATGTTGTTGTGCATGCAATTAGCAAGTTCTGTTGTTTATCTGGTCAGATTATTATTAGTGATTTGATTAGGAAACAGGTCCGGGCCAGGTTATATCTAGGTCACGGTTAATGCATCTGTTTTCTTTGATAAGTGTGCACCACACATGTACTAATCATGTGGGCATTCTTATATGTGGTTTATAGTTACGCGTTGTAGTGTTGATTTGCATATGTATCTAAAGATCCCATAAGGCTAGTATGTAAGGAGGCAATCCATAACATACCCTATAATTTATGTAACTTAACTAAGATAGCCTTTGAGTACCTCCGGAACACAATGGCATGTCCTATAAATAAAGACCTTTAACCTGCAAGATAAGGATCGGCTCTCTCTTGGTCGTAACTATTTTGATTCCCTTGATCTTTGTTATGAACAAGCAGAGTACACATGCATTGCACGTAAAACACTGAGCTTTAATTTAAATCTATTGGTGTTCTTTATTCTCCCAAATCAAATCTGTACATTATTTCCAATCTGAAAATCTTGAAATCATTAGACCGTCAAAACTCAAACAATCGATTTTAATCTGGTGAAAAAATAGATGAGATCTTCATTTTCATTTTCTTAAGCTTTTAGGTCGATAGAACGGAGAAATAGATAAAGGGGAAAGAAAAAAAAATCAAAACATTG
This sequence comes from Papaver somniferum, assembly GCF_003573695.1. Taxonomy (NCBI): domain Eukaryota; kingdom Viridiplantae; phylum Streptophyta; class Magnoliopsida; order Ranunculales; family Papaveraceae; genus Papaver; species Papaver somniferum. The sequence goes on from NC_039365.1 coordinate 76,798,627, forward strand.
AATTTACTCAGGAATCTATCCCGTGACCTATTTTGGTGGTAACAGACAATCAAACGAAAGTGATTAGTTTCCGATTTCTAAAGGCATCTATCCCGTGACCTATGTTGGTGGTAACAGACAATCCAACGAAAGTGATTAGTTTCCGATTTCTAAAGGCGGGTATTCAATGGCTTCTTCTTTTTCCTACACACGGTAAATCTAAATCGGAGGTCGTTATCAGTGGCGAATCTACAGTGGGGTCACTGGCCCCCCTTGGTTTTTCGAAAAATATGAAACTCTAATTTAGAATAACGTGGTGCCCTCATAATTTATACAAATGCCGTATGAAATGCAACTTCCATAACTAAATTCAACGTTTCTTATAGAATCATATTACCAGGGCTTTAGAGTCAACGGGTTTTGGGGACTTTTTTGAGTTCTAACATACTAATATGGATAGGAGGAAACCTAGCTAATAGTAAAAGTCAAATGTACCCTTTTCAATAAACATATTAAAAAAAAAATCTACTCTTCTTCTCCTTCTCTTCTTCTTCTTCTCATCATGATTTCATCATAACGAAAATGAAGATCATAATTTCATCATGATGAAATTATTAAAAAACTTAAATCTATAATTCAACTTTCTTTCTTCTATTTCTTCTTCTTCTCGATCACATCGTGATTCTTCATAGCATCATGATGAAAATGTTGATCATAAAAAAACCAAAATCTATTATTTTTTTCCTATTTTCTTCTTCATCTTCTCCATCGCGTAGAGATGATGAAAATAATCAAAACTAATAATACCCACCATTTACTTTTACTTTTGGTTGACTTAAAAATTCATTTCGATTAATGTGAGGAAAAAAAAACAGTTTCTGAAATTGTAACGGCTGGGAGTTCACACTTTCCCAACCGTGAATCCTATATTACGGTTGGGAAAATATATGTATTCCCAATCGTGAACCCTGAACCTACTTGTACGGTTGGGAAAGTAAGAACTCCCAACCGTAAAAGAGCGTCTCCGTCTATGTTTTTCTGGCTGAAAGTACATGTTTCGGCTTAGTTTTCCCAGCCGAAATCAGTCTTTTAATGTTTTAGGTTTTCAGAACCAGTTAAGGCTGGGAAAACCCAACCTTAATTGGTTGTGAAAACAAAAATAATCAGAAAAATGATTTCGGCTAAGAGTTCTTTATTTCCCCACCGTAAATAAAAAATACGGCTTGGAACACCATTAACTCCCAACCGTTTTTTCGTTTTACGGTTGGGTCGATAAATTATCCCAACCGAAAATCAAGCCGAAGTGCAGTTAAGGATGGAAAAACCTAGCCGTAACTGGTTCTGAAAACCAAAAAAAATATCGAAAAATCTTTCGGTTGGAAAAACCAAGCCGAAACATGGACTCTCGGTTGGGTCGACAAACTATCCCAACCGTAATCTTGATTCACGGTTGGGAATCTAAGAACTCCCAGCCGTAAATACTTTCAGAAACTGTTTTTTTTTACCTGAAATTCATTGAATTGGATTTTTTTAACCATTTAAAACAAAAAAAAATATAGTGGGTTTTCTTAGTTTTTTCTTTCTATAATGATCATCATCTTTATCATGATCTTTGAATGAGAAGGGGAAAGAAAAGATAATAGTTTTGGGTTTTCTTGATGATCATCATCCTCATCATGATGAAATTATGCTCATCATCTTTTCATAATTTATGAATGAGAAGAGAAGGATGGGGAGAAGATAATAGATTTATTTTATTTTATTTTTTAAGATCTTCATCATGATGAAATCATGATCATCATGATTGTAAATGAGAAGGAGAAGGAGAAGATTATAGATTTAGGATTTTTTTTTTAATGAATAGTGAAATTTAGGTAAGGATATAATAGTCATTAGGAATATGATGTGATAAAGGATAACTTCATTTGCTATTTCATGACCCTAAAAAGCCCCAGAAAAACTATTGACTTTCAAAGCCCCAATAATAGGATTCTTCTTATAACCACTACCACGACCTAAACAACTAGGCTAAGATTAAGGATTACTTGTAGATAAAATCTCTTTTTTACCGGAAACAAATTTGTCTTCTTAGTGGCGTTGAGTTGAACAGTTAAAAACTACGGAAAATGGGTCATTTGTCCCAATATTTTTAAAACATGGTTCTAATGGACGAGTAAAAATTATTACGTGTGAAATGGACAAAAAAAGATAGCAAGGAGGAAACTGGATTCATCCTAGCTTAAACTTAAAAAATAGCGAGGATGAAACTGGATGCATCCTGATGTAAATTAAAAATAAGAAAAAGTATTTGAAAATGGGTAGGATGAAACTGTTTACATCCAGGCTATTTTAACATTTTTGTCCATTTAAAAAGTATCAAAATCTATATATCCTTTTCACCCAGGAATTATTGATTTTGGTCTTTTTAACCAATTTTGTGTAAAAACTAATCAAGTTTGGCATACAGCGATTCCAGTTCTATATAATTAAGTTAGGGTTTTTACTCCTAAATAGCGTTTGGTTTTTACTCCTAATTAGTGTTTAATTTACTCCACCATGGAATGCATTTTACGGATATACAAGAGTCTTGAATTTTTTTTGAATCCCTCACGAGAATACACCAGTTGAAAAACAAGAATAACTAAAATGGTGCATTGGTGAATTGATGATGTTCAAAGCCCGAAATTTTGACGCCGGAAAGAAGCTGGCTAAATATTAGCTGAATACTAATAATACACCATCTATATTAGTATTCAACTAATACGAATTTCCTGCTTGAACGAAGCATATGCTATTTAATTAGTTCAATATGAGCATATGAGATATGTTGCAATTACACTTTTAGTTATGATCTCGAGAATAAAATCATGCCCCCATTACACTTTTAGTTATGATCTCGAGAATAAAATCATGCCCCCATTACACTTTTAGTTATAAATAAATTCTGGATTCGCCACTGGTCGTTATTACATGCGCGGACATTGAAACTGGACGGTGAGTGAAAAGAAAAGCTTATCAGAGTTTGATTTCCTTGTGGTCCTTAAAGGGGAGATAATATCACTAAGCTCTTACATTATTATACTTCTTGCTATGTTATCTAGTTTATCTTGCACTTAATTTTGTATTCCTAGTTGTAGATGCCAGAAATAATATACAACACCCTAGAAATAATATACAACACCCAAGTACAAATATTTAGTATAATGAGCTAGGTGCATAAAAAGTCAAAAAGACGAGGGTACCCAAATACACCATAATTTTTTTGTTTTCAACCTATAAGTCCTCTTATCGAAAGTGATCGTCTATGGACAAAGTCGAGACAATGCAATAAATCGGTATTCACACTTTGTGTGATTATCTATGGATACGAGATCGAGATAATACGACTACCAAAGTGTGATACTTGATAATAGGTTCAGACTTAACCAAACTCTATAGGATCACTATCAAGTATATCGGAGTTAACGTTTGTGTAATTTACTTTAAATTATATAAACAAATATAATTGCGGAAAACAAGATTTTGTTAACGAGGAAAACTGCAAGTGCAGAAAAACCCCGGGACCTAGTCCAGAATTGAATACTCTCATAATTAAGCTACCAACTTCGTATAGTTGAGACCAAGCAACTAACTCTACTTCGCTTAGTTTCCTCAGTATCCCTGCGCTCTTGACTTCGATGAGTGCACGCACTGGTACAATTCCTTTGGATCGTATTCCAAACAGTAAACAACAATAAATCTGCTTGGTCACAACTCTTTTGATTATTTCAAGATAAAGATATCTCAAGTCATATGTAAAGGCTCTTCTGTTTAATCTAATAAACTCCTTTGCCTGGTTAGATCAATCTATCCAATAAATACCAAAGTATTTAAGTTTAGATTTGCGCTCAATCAAAATAAATCTCAAAGAGATGTATTGAGAATGCCTAGCTCGTGCAACTAATCAATCGAATAAATCCCGATTCTAGTTGGATCCCAGCCGATCAAGGTTTGTGCATACTCAAAGATATGAGAACTGAATAAGAAATCTTTTTCGTCTTCAAATCTTCTTTAATCTTCAATAAAAACCTGCACTACACCATGCGAATCTCTTGTGATCAATCACACACAGAACATAGTCTGTTAACAATGGATTGTCACAAGATGTCTTTAGATCTACAAACATATTTAAAGATATCGTCGATACTTCGATCTAGTTTGAGTGAATCTTATATCAGAAGAGAAGATTCTCAAGAATAAACAAACTAGGTACAATCAAAGTTTCAATAACCGTTAGTCAATTAAATCATTCGAAAACTAATACCACTGCAATTATCTAGCTTTCCACCAACGATACTCGTAGAGCTTCTTGATCCCACAGAATTCTTTAAACGAGCGGTCGTAAGAGATTTCACCTAATTAGGATACTTTCCTCTCCGATGAGACGGCTCCACTAGAAACAACAAGAATGGAGTTTGCCTGGGTATTAGGATAGTTTGCTAGAAATGCAAACTTAGGTATTTATAGACCAGGAATATTTGTGAAAAAGCGGGGGTCTAACAACCACACCCAATATTTCATTTAGGCAATCTGTATGGACAAACTCCAATATAATTTCCAAGAAAATCAAATAGACAGTCATACTCAATCAATGGAAATATATCTAAGACTTATATCTCTATTTCTCAATGTAATCAGCAAATCAAACAGATAGAATCCGTGAGCCTGATTATTATGAGAAACAACTTGAACGGTACCAAAGACCAATGTTCAACTGTAAATCAATTTATGTCAACAACCAAAGGTTGGATAATCTAATTTATTGAACTACGCACAACCTGTGATATTTAAATTATATAGAAAATATAATGCGGAAAAGAAATAACACAGACACCAAAAATTTTGTTAGCGAGGAAACCGCAAATGCAGAAAAAACCCTAGGACCTAGTCCAGATTTGAACATCACATTGTATTAAACCGCTACAGACACTAGCCTACTGCAAGTTAACTTCAGACTGGAATGTAATTGAGACCTAACCAATCTCACACTGATTAAGGTATAGTCGCGTTCCTTACACCTCTGAATCCCATCAAGAATCTATGCACTTGATTCCCTTAGCTGATTTCACCCACAACTAAGAGTTGCTATGACCCAAAATCGAAGACTTGATAAACAAATCTATCTCATACAGAAAAGTCTCTCTACCTACGAGTTTTGTTTCGTATTTTGAGAAATCAAGGTGAAAAGGACCAATTGATACACCAGACTTATATTGCCGAAGAACATCCTAGTAATATCAATCACCTCACAATAATCTTAATCATATGGTAGCGAAATAAGATATTGCGGAATCACAAACGATGAGACGAAGATGTTTGTGACTAATTTTTATCTTGCCTATCGAAGATTAAATCTCGAGCAAATTTTAGAGAAGATTGTACTCAATACGATAGAATAAAGCAAGATCAGAATACGCAACTACAGAGAAAATAGTTGGGTCTGGCTTTACAGTCCGAATAAAGTCTTTAAGTCGTTAACCTATAATGGTTTTAAGAAAGACATAGGTTAAAGGAGAATCAACTCTAGTCGCAACTAGTATCACACAAGAGGTGTGGGGATTAGGTTTCCAAGTTGCTAGAGTTCTCCCTCATATAGTCTTCAAATCATGGTTTGGAATCAATGTTACCTTGGTAACAAAGCATTCAATATTCACCGTTAGATGAAAACCTGATTAGACTCAAGCTAATATCTTTCAACTGTTAGATCGAACTTAGATTGTTACACACAAATGAAAAGTGACTTCATTTAGATATGGGTAACCGTACCTAAACGTGTACACCTTGTTGGCTCAATAGTAGTTAACCGAAGTTAGCCATATGAACACTTTCATATCAACCTTGTTCATCTTAACACAACTAGTTCAAATGACTCAAATGAAATTAATTATAGAGTTTTTCAATTGTTTATATTCTCATAGAAGTATACAAGACACAATTGAAGCAAAATCAATTTTGATTCACTCGAATCAATTCATGAACATTATAGCCGTGGTTTGCAAAAGATTGCATTCCTTATTTTATAAATGTATTATTTCATGAACAAACCGATTTTAGAACATAACCCACTCAAGTATGCAAACGGGTACGCATACCTAAGTAGCCGGACTTGGTCTGGGTTCGCCAGTATGCGAACGGGTACGTATACTGTCGTGCATGACCAAACTCAGTTGAAATCCTGGACTTGAACTTACGCCAGTACGCATACGGGTATGCATACTAAGTTCCCAGACTTGGAATAACCTGCAACAATTAGCATACAAGTACGCATACTGTGTTATATCCAATCATGGTTAATTATTCTAAACTCCCATTTCAATCATTAAACATTCTTAGAAGACGACAATAGCTGTCTCACACAAACTATTAGCTTCAAAGAAATTTTCAAGTGATCAAATGATCAATACAAAACATTCCCAGTCTATACCAAATGACTGTCTCACACAAATCATATAAGATGTTACCAGACGATTTTCAGATGATCATCTTTTGACTTTCGTCAAGAATGTAAGATGAACTTGGTTAAAGCGAAAGCTTACCGACACATATTTCGAGAAATATATAAGCGAGTTAAACTCAGCTCGAAATATCAAATGTGTATAATTGAAGTCTATATGGCTATACGACTTTTGTCTCAAATAGGAGATAGAGTAGAAATGGACTTTTGAGTGATAGATGTGTAATATCCCGATATTCGACAGTGGTTGGCCGAATGTGTTAGAGCACTGCTCGGTCGAACTCGCATGCGTTGCTATCTCAAGCATGTTTGTCAATGTTAGTGATCAAAACTATAAGTCTTGATTTTTAGTCTACTATAGCTAAGTCTCGGATTAGGATAGAAAGTGTAGATGAGCTCAAGAACTCCATGGAGGATCATCATACAAGATGAAGAACTACTTAAGTAACTGGTGGAACTTCATCGAAAAAAAGGTATGTGGAGACTTTAACTTATCTATCACTCAAAAATCTATCTACTCTATCTCCTATCTTGATACAAAAGTCGTTTTGCTATTGTAGATGGGGAAAGACTATTTGCTGGTTTTTACGGAATCGAGGAGATGACCGTTCAGAGGAGACTCCTTGAACTGAGAAAATGCTCAACCTCACACAGATGCACTGCAAGAAGGGAGTGCTTTAAGTTGGAAAGATCAATTTGTAGGACTCCGGCATAAAACAAGATAATGGTCGTTCTAGAGTCAATTCAGTCACAAGAGAGGATGGGTCGATCTATATAAGAGAAGCTGAGAAATGTGTGAGATCAATGGTGATCGAAGATTGTAGGTGTGTTGTGTATTCTGCGTAAGAAAGTTCTTAATGATTGAATTTACTCAGTTGAGAGTGATTGCTCATACGATGAGTTCGTGTAGACGAAAGATTGTCTGTATGAACTTGTCGAGAAATTATTGTCTGTTTCAATCATGATTCAGAGACCTTTTATATTGATGGAATTGTAAACACCTTGATCCCATGAAGTGTGACAGTTAATGAAGTCAAAGAGTGAGGAAGTGGGAAGTCGTGTCAAAACCAGTTGCTCACCGTGCGGAGACTTGGTTGATTTCCCATCCACTACTTTGCTAACTCCTCCAACTAATTGCACGACTTGCTCACATTCTCGTCGTGTGTATGAACACACGTGCCGTAGACCGCCAGACCAAAACCCTAGTTAATATCCCCCATGTGACACGATTGACATCTCGTGATTGTGGAATCAGTTGCTGACTTCATGGGACAATGAGTCATAGTATTGCTGAGTTGAACGTGATTTGCAAATGTTCTGAGACTCATGAATTGAACATGCCTGCTGAGACAAAAGTATATTGTCGAATAAATGTTGATAACTTAAGGTGAGCAAATGTTGCTGAATTGTTGAATATTGATAGTTGAACCAATATTCCTTAGTCTGAGCAAATATTGCTCGTATGAGCAAGTGTTGCTCGTCTGATGAATTGTGGATGTCAGGACCAGATAAGATAAAATATTAATTTAAGACACTGGCAGCTAGATCGAGCATAATAATAAAAGTGTTGATCACGGGATCGTCATAAAATTATTAGTATTTGAATCTGCTCAGAATTATGTTTTGCAGAGCTCTGGATTCGAAACCTTAATTTTTGATCAATCGGTGATTTATTGAAAATCAACTACAGAGTGAAGGAGGGACCGCTACATGGGATGACGATTCTACCATGTAATGCTCATATGCTCAAATGAGCAAAATACCAAAGTCTCCTGAAGACCAGTTGGTGAAAGGATGATTAAATGCTGGTTTAATCATTTATTGAAATAATGCTCGTGTGAGCGTTAGGTAGTAAAACCTGATTATGAAGAGATGAGGTACCAACCAAGGAGTCATGGGACCGTCTCTTGGTGGTCGTGGGACTAGCTGATGGTCGTTTGAGCAAACCCCCAGTTGTTTGAGAAGAGTTTGGACCTAATATGAGCAATTGAGCAAATTAGGTCAAAATTATTAAAATACGTGGGACCGGCTATTTGCAAGCCCTAGGCCGGACCTGGTCGGTCAAGGAGACATGATCGTGTCACCATAATGTTCGTGTCTCAGTCCTGAGAGTTTCGATATTTTCTGATGCGCGTTTGAGCAACATTTTGAGAAAATATGAAGAACTCAGGGTCTTGCTGAAACCGGGGAATCTTCATGAGATGATGAAATATAAGTAATAAAATAGGGGATTGCAAGGTGTGGGACCGGCCACAGCTAGGACATGGACGACCAGCTAGCAAGCTCGGTCCCGCGGCACCTTTCCCAATTTTATGTATTTTTCCTGATGTGAAGGAAATACCATGAAACTGAGGAATTTCATGAGGTTAGGGAATTTCCATGAGATTATGGAAATAATAATCATAAAAATAGGGATTCATGAAGTGTGGGACCTGCTATGGCCAAGACATATCCGGCCGGACAAGGAGCCCGGTCCCAAGGCACTTTCTCTAATTTTATAATATTTTTTATGATTTTAGGGAAATATCATAAAACCAAGGAGTTTGTTGAAACCAAGGAATTTGTTTGAAATCAAGGAGTTTCCATGAGATGAGGGAAACATAAAAAATAATAATAATAAAATAAGGGGCGTGTGGGACCGGATAGGGCATGACCCGCCGCGTAGGGCCTGGTCCCACGAGTTTCCCTAATTTTATATTATTTTTCATGACTTGAGGGAAATTTCATGAATTTAAGGAGTTTTCATGAAACGAAGGATATTTGCTCAAATGAAGAGATTTTCATGAGATCAAGGAAAATAATAAAAATATGATAAAATATAAAATTGGGTGTGGGACTAGCCGCGGCACGACCGACCGGCTGATGGGCCCACTCCCATGGCGCCTCAATTAATGTTTTATTATTTATTATTTTCTTCCTATTTGGTATAGGTTCATCATTCCTTCGTGTTTTGGAATGCTCGTTCGTGCATTCAGGTGCTCGTTTGTGCATTATTACTGAGTACACTTGCACCATTTTGGTCGGGGCTTACTCGATAGCGTCTCAGATGCCCATGCGTTGAACATTTATCACTAACCCGTGGAATTCTGCTGGGAAGAACCACGAATTGAAGTGACGAAATATTACAAATAATCGTAGAATATTGTTGAATATTCAGTTAGCGATTAGAGATAATTAATTGATGGATCTATACTAGCAGGCATGATGTCTAGGAGCATTAATTATCTAAGAATTGAGAACATGAGCTTGTTGAAACATCATATTTCCTTTATATAGTCAGGGAAAACCTTGTTGCACCCCGAAGACGTTATTACTCTATACTAGCAGGCAAGATGTCTAGGAGCCGTCCAATCCTTCGATTCTATATAGAAGTAATTACTGAAATTGCTCAGCATTTACGAGATGTGTTGTTGCCTCAGCTGAGAGACTACACATCTACATATACTCTGAGAGACAGTATTCTCAGTCAGAGATTTTATGGCATGAGCTTTCATGCTTCAATGAGAGACATGAGCCCCAATACTCATCTGATTGCTGGATCAGGAGAATGTATAATAATGGTTTTACAATTTTAGCCTTTGTTGAAAATCCACCATCTACAACTATATAGATTTTGATTATACACATTTGCTATTTCGAGCCGAGTTTATCTCGCCTATCTATTTCTCGAAATATGTGTTGGTAAGATTTCTCTTTGGACAAGTTCATCTTTATCTAGTGATGAATGTCATGTTATGTTTCAATCACTTTGAAAATTGCTTTGACGAAAAATGATTTGTGAATAACAACTATATAACATCCTCTAAAAATGTTTCAATAATTGAAATGAGAGTTTAGATTATATAACCATTGTTGGATATAAGCATTGTTGTGGAAACACATATATGTATAAGTCCTTATTCCTTGAACCAAAGATTGCAAAATTTGTTGATCAAGAGAAGCGGAACAAGAGCCGTGAACTCAGTCCGCGAACTGGCAGAAGTTCTCGACCCGAGAAAATCTGCTGGAGTTTGAGAACTCCTTCCGGGAACTTAATTCCGCGAACCCAATCCGCAAACTTGAGTTGGTTATATCTAAAGACGATTGTTTGTGAACTCACATTTATATAAACTAAGGAATGCTAATTGCAAACCGTGGCTATAAATTTCATGAACCGATTCGAGTGAATCAAATCGTTTTTGCTTCAATTGTGTCTCATGTAGTTATATAAGATTTCCTTGCAATTAAACAACTTTGTAACTAGTTCATTTGAGTCATTTGAACTAGTTATGATGAAGAAGAAGATGGTTGATATGAAAGTGCTCATATGGCTAACCATTTGTTTAACTATAGTTGAACCAACAAATGTACATGTTTGGGTACGGTTACACAAACCTAGAAACGTGCATTTCATTTGTGTGTAACAAGATAGGTTTTCGATCTAACGGTTGAAAGATATTAGCTTGAATCTAATCAGGTTTTCATCTAACGGTAAATATTGAATGCTTTGTTACCAAACTAACATTGATTGCAAACCCTGATTTGAAAGACTATATAAGGGAGAACTCTAGCAACTGGGAAACCTAATCCCTACACCTTACGTGTGATACTAGTTATGTAAGCTAGAGTCGATTCTCCTTTAACCTTTGGTTTTTTCTCTAAAAACAGGTTAACGACTTTAAGAACTTCATTGGGATTGTGAAGCCAGACCGATACTACTTTCTCGTAGTTGTGTGATCTGATCTTGCTGTTTCTATCGTACGAGTACAATTGCAAAGATAGGCTTGAGATTGATATCTCCGATAGGAAAGATATAAAAGTAGTCACAAACATCTTCGTCTCATCGTTTGTGATTCCATAATATCTTCTTTTATTATTTTTCCAAGACTAGACAGCTTGCTAGGGTTGTTTATCGTAAAGTTGGTATTGCAACTCACGAACATGGTGTATCTACGGTCAAAAGAGTAAAGGAAATCGGCGATACCTTCTTTGATGGATTCATTGTAAGGTATGAAGTTCTCAATGAACTTTGATTTTATTATTTTGCCTAGCAAATCTTCTATTTTCTTGTTTTGTTTAGAAGAATAACTAGAGTTTGGAGTAGCCATTATTGTGATTACACATAGCTATGTCTAACGTTTTCATCTTCATGTTTTAGGTTTATTTTAAATTATAAAATTGTTTGGAAGATGATTTTTTGCAGTATTAATATTTATGGTTTTATATATTGCAATTTTTTATGGGATATGTATGTTTGCGTCCGTGAACTATGATTGTCCCATACCTTGTCAAAAATAAAGTCTTTCGTAAGTCGATATGCATGTATTGATAAAAGAATGAATGGAATTTTGACAAATACAAAAGTTAAGCCTATTATGTCAATTATTGATGGAAGATATGTTAAAATCTTTTGTTTGCAAGTATTATGTCCATTGAATGTTGTTATGTGAATAGTAATGGAAAATATAATGAATCCTTGTGTATTCCGCAGTATTGATCTTCCCTGATCCATATTTTATGTATTACTGTGAGGCTTCGTAAGTTATCTCATGTTGAGCACTATTGACTGAGTTGATTATTTTCTTATGATTAACCTAGTTATTGCTCCATAGATTCTCTTATGTCGAGCATAATCAATTAAATTCATCACTTTTTATGGTAAATTTGGTTGTATATTTCCGATTAGATTAATTATGGGTTCTCTTGTAGTTAATCTAATTGAGTATTTTTGGATTCAAATTCATATTCGTATGTGATTTGTTATGTCCAAAGAAATCCTTCTTTTCTTTCTTGAAATTGAGGTCGCTCTTGTTGTTCTTTCGGGAATGACATTTTATGGGGGAGAATTCTTAATTGAACTTGTGCTTAATTGCCAAATCTTTGTGGAGAATGCGGTTGTGGAATATTATAGGTGTTATCTTGTATCTTTAAACTCCTTTATGAATGCATTTACTTAGGCTTTATAATTGCATCTAAACAAGTTGATATATGGTTTCTTTTGGTCATGAAATATCTCTTTTGGAAATCTCATTAGGATTCCGTTTTCGTACCTTTGCCAATTTTATTGAAAAAAGGGGGTGAATTAATATGTAGTTCACACTACAAATACATATGGTTTTCGGATCATCATGTAAGGGGGAGTGGTTTCCATGTGAGATGGAGTATTGACTAAGGGGGAGTAATACATATCACCATAGTATTGTTGTCAAAGTTGTGATACAATTGAACTTTGATGTTGTGTAATGATACTATGACACTGTATAACAATGATCGAGAATTCTGTTTTTTCATTGTTATAGCTACGGATTTTCAACAACGATGTTGCTGAACTTACAGCCTTTGGGATCATTGGAGTACTTGTAAGTGACGAAAATTTCGAGTAATGTTGAAGATTAGACATGTGGAATAGGAGCTACAAAATTTTATTTATCTTTTTTGTATTCCATATGTATTGATAGTTTTTCCACTAAAATTGACAAAGGGGGAGATTGTTAGAGCATTGCTCGGTCGAAATGGCATGCGTTGCTATCTCAAGCATGTTTGTCAATGTTAGTGATCAAAACTATAAGTCTTTATTTCTAGTCTACTATAGCTAAGTCTCGGACTAGGATAAAAAGTGTAGTTGAGCTCAAGAACTCCATGGAGGATCATCATACAAGACAAAGAACTACTCAAGGAACTGGTGGAACTTCATCGACAAAAAGGTATGTGGATACTTGAACTTATCTATCACTCAAAAGTCTATCTACTCTATCTCCTATTTTGAGACAAAAGTTGTTTTGCTATATAGATTTTGATTATACATATTTGTTATTTCGAGTCGAGTTTATCTCGCCTATGTATTTCTCGAAATATGTGTTGGTAAGTTTTCGCTTTGGCCAAATTCATATTTACATAGTGACTAAAGTCATGTTATGTTTCAATCACTTTGAAAATTGCTTTGATGAAAAATGGTTTGTGAATAACAACTATATAACGTCCTCTAAGAGTATTTCAATAATTGAAATGAGATTTAGATTATATAACCATTGTTGGATACAAAAATTGTTGTGGAAACACATATATGTATAAGTCCTTATTTCTTGAACCGAAGTTTGCGAACTTTGTTGATCAAGAGAACCGAAACAAGAGCCGTGAACTCAGTCCGCGAACTTGCGGAAGTTCTCGACCCGAGAAAATCTGTTGGAGATTGAGAACTCCTTCCGGGAACTTATGTCCGCGAACCCAGTCTGCAAACTTGAGTTGGTTATATCTAAAGACGATTGTTTGTGAACTCATGTTTATATAAACTAAGGAATGCTAATTGCAAACTGTGGCTATAAAGTTCATGAACCGATTCGAGTGAATCAAATCGTTTTTTCTCCAATTGTGTCTTGTGTAGTTACATAAGATTTCCTTGCAATTGAACAACTCTCTAACTAGTTCATTTGAGTCATTTGAACTAGTTATGGTGAAGAATAGGATGGTTGATATGAAAGTGCTCATATGGCTAACTATTTGGTTAACTATTGTTGAACCAACGAATGTACATGTTTGGGTACGGTTACACAAACCTAGAAACGTGCATTTCATTTGTGTATAACAATCTAGGTTTTCGATCTAACGGTTGAAAGATATTAGCTTGAATCTAATCAGGTTTTCATCTAACAGTGAATATTGAATGCTTTGTTACCAAGCTAACATCGATTGCAAACCCTGATTTGAAAGACTATATAAGGGAGAACTCTAGCAACTGGGAAACCTAATCCACACACCTTACGTGTGATACTAGTTGTGTAAGCTAGATTCGATTCTCCTTTAACCTTTGGTTTCTTCTCTAAAACCAGGTTAACGACTTAAAGACTTCATTGGGATTGTGAAGCCAGACCGATAATACTTTCTCGTAGTTGTGTGATCTGATCTTGTTGTTTCTATCGTACGAGTACAATCGCAAAGGTTGGCTTGAGATTGATATCTCTGATAGGCAAGATATAAAAGTAGTCACAAACATCTTCGTCTCATCGTTTGTGATTCCACAATATCTTCTTTCACCGCGTCGATCAATATTATTGTGAGGTGATTGATAATACCAGGCTGTTCTTCGGGAATATAAGTTCAGGTTATCAATTGGTTCCAGTTCACCTAGATTTATCAAAAGACGGTACAAAACTTGTAGGTATTTCTGTGGGAGACGGATTTATCTATTACCGTAGACTTTTATGTGTGATACAGATTTGTTTATTAAAGTCTTCGACTTTGGGTCGTAGCAACTCTTAGTTGTGGGTGAGATCATCTAAGGGAATCAAGTGCATAGTATCCTGCTGGGATCAGAGACGTAAGGAGCGCAACTGTACCTTAGATCAGTGTGAGATTGATTGGGGTTCAACTACAGTACATACCGAAGTTAGTTTGCAGTAGTCCAGTGTCTGTAGCGTCTTAATACAGTGTGTGTTCAATCTGGACTAGGTCCCGGGGGTTTTCTGCATTTGCGATTTCCTCGTTAACAAAATTCTGGTGTCTGTGTTATTTCTATTCCGCATTATATTTTTTTATATAATTGAAATATCACAGGTTGTGCGTTAGAATCGATCAATTGGAAATACGACCTTTGGTTGTTGATTGAGATTCATTGATACTTGAACATTGGTCTTTGGTACCGTTCAAGTGTTTTCTCTTGTATTCAATTAGACTCGCGGATTTCTATTTGATTGAGTAAGAATTGAATCGAGAAAGAGAGATATTATAACTCTTTGATATACTGTTATCTAGATTGAGTCTGACTGTCTAGTTGATTCTCTAGAAAGTATATTGGAGTTAGTCCATACAGATTGCTAAGCGAAATATTGGGTGTGGTTGTTGTACCCCCGTTTTTTCAGAATGGAATATAAGTAATGATGATTTTTCCTTTCCTAACACCGAGGCCTTTTCAGCACAGTTGACTCCAGAGTTGGCAGAAACTCTGCAGTTAAGCGTGCTCGGGCGGGAGTAATTCCCGGGGATGGGTGACCTCCCGGGAAGTTTCTGTTGGATTACCGCAGCGATGCCCGTTGAAAACCCCACGCTGCCGGATAACCGCAGTGGCTAAGTTATGGCAGTATCGATGGAGGGACGGGTCATTACAAATGGTATTAGAGCCGATGACGGGTCAGATGCCGAGGGTGGGAAGGTATGCGGGACGGGGTTGGTCCAGGTGCTTCTCATGAGTGGTAGGGAACGTCGGAGATCTTGGCTTGCGAATATATTCTAGAGCCGAGGACGACTCCAATTTAAGGTGGTGGTATTGTAATACCCCGATATCCGGAAGTGGTTGGCCGAACGGAATATATGTAATGATTTAACTTTTCTTAACACCAAGACCTTTTCAGCACAGTTGGCTTCAGAGTTGGCAGAAAACTTTGCAGTTAAGCGTGCTCGGGCGGGAGTAATCCGGGGATGGGTGACCTCTCGGGAAGTTTCTATTGGATTAGCGCAGCAATGCCCGTAGAAAACCCTACACTGCCGGATAAACGCAGTAGCTAAGTGAGGACAATATCGGTGGAGGGACGAGTCATTACAAGATGAGTTCAAGTCTCCACATACCTTTTGTTGATGAATTTGCACAAGATCCCCTTAGTAGTTCTTCGTCTTCAATCGATGAACGACGTGGAGTCTAAAGCTCAACTACACATTCTATCCTAATCCGAGACTTATCTATAAGTGACTAGAAATCAAGACTTATAGTTTTGTCAATTAAACTTGACAAACAAGCTTGAGATAGCAACGCTTGCGAGTTCGACCGAGCAGTGCTCTAAAAATCTCCCCCTTTGTCAATTGTAGTGACAAAACTATCAATTCATATGGAAACAAAATAAATAAACTTTGTAGCTTCTCATCCAAATGCTTGATTTCCTTGGTTCTTCAACATTACTCGAAATCTTCGTCATTTCCAAGTACTCCAGTGATTCTGAACGTGTTCAACTCAGCATCATAGTTGTTGAAGATCCATAGCTATAACAATATATAAAAATAGGATGTTTTCGTATTGTTATACAATGTCATAGTATTATTACACATCATCAAAGTCTAACTGTATCACAACTTTGACAACAATATATCAAAGTCTATGTTGATATGTATCGCTCCCCCTTAGTCAATACTTCATATCATAATGAAAACCACTCTCCCTTACATAATGATCCGTAAACCATACGTATTTTTAGTGTAAACTACATAATAATTCTCCTCCTTTTTGTCAATATAAATTGGCAAAAGTACGAAAACTAGCGGGATCATAATGAAATTCCATAGAGATACTTCATGAATAAAAGAGAACATATCAACTTTGTTTCGATGATTCACATAGTCGAAACTTAGTGTATTCATCAGGGAGTTTATAAAGATACAAGATAACTCCTACAATATTCCACAGCCGCACTCCCCACAAAGATTTGGCAATTAAGCACAAGTTCAGTTAAGAACTCTCTCCCATAAAATGTCATTCCCGAAAGAACAACAAGAGAGACCTTACTTTTACAAGAAAAGAAGGATTTATTTGGAGATTAACAAATTACATGAAACATGAATTTGTATCCAGAAAACTCAATTAAATTAACAACAAAAGAACCCACGATTAATTTAATCGGATATGCTCAACATAAGAGAACTTACGGAGCCGCACAATACTTTCACATAGAAGTGGATCAGGCAAAGGTCGATACTGCGGAATATACAAAGATTCATTCTATTTTCATCAATATTTGCATAATGATACCATAGACTTAATCTTTGTCATCAAAAGTTCATTCGATTTTCCATCAATATTTGCATAAAGACATATAATAGACTTAACTTTTGACATATATGGGACAATCATAGCTCATAGACGTGAACACACATATCCCATAAAATTATTTTTTCAATACATAAAACCAATAAAGATTAATACTGCTAAATCATCTTCCAAATAAACTTTAGAATTTAAATAAATAAATCTAAAAACATTGCAAGATGAAAATCGTTGGCAATACCTATGTGTACTCACAATAATTGTTACCCCTAGTTATCCTTCTTAAAACACAAGAATAAATTCTCATAAGAAGTTACCTGGACATCATATAGCTTTCTCAGAGGATCTACTGAGAATTCCTTCTCATTATTGAAAAACCCATTGATTATGGGATCGTTCAATTCCTTCAAATCTTTAAAAATATCAGTTAACTCACTAAGTTATTTTTTTAGTCCACACAAGGTGTTCTTCGTTAGAGACAACACATGTTCATAGTGAGCTATCTTTTCTAAAGAGAAAAGGATTTGAGATTTTAAATCAGTTATTTTTTTGATGAAATCCTTCATCATACCCCTAAAGTTATTATCAAAATGACAAACAGACAAAAGGCAGTTACAGGAAGAACCTTCTTCATCATTTGTAGATCCCTCATTTTCCTTCCTTGAGGATTTGATTCCTTCACAAAGATACACATTAACTGCTTCAACTGCATCCCTTTTTGTGGTACCTCTAGTTATAGGAGCCATGAAACTGTATCCTTCAAAGATAAAAGGAGTGAATGGCATTTTGATCACAAGTGATTATAAATAGATCATTGGACAACCAAACCCTAGAAGAACTTTGAAAAAGTCTTTTACGGTTCATGATCCATTATCTATTTTAACTAAGTAGATATTTTCTTAACATAAAAAAAACTAACAATTATACAAAACTTGAGCAATCTTGATGGGTCTTCTCTCTACTTTTCCCTATTAATAATATATTCTCCTTTCTCTACTACCTTTCCTTCTTCTCTCTACTTTTCCCTTAAACACGTTATCAAGCACGACCCTACCAGTTGGTGCTATTTTTTATTTTTATTTTCGTTCAAGATTGGTCATGGATTATTTCTTGAAGATTAGCGTGGTTTTGATCTTATTGTTTATCATCATGGATGCGTTACCAGATATTTCTTTTGAACAAAGAAATTTCGTTTTCGTAGTATATATTTGGGTTCCACGAATGTATGATTATCAAACATAGAGATTTAACCGTTCGATTTTCATGAAATTTCAATATGTTCAACCTAATTAGGTATTTCTCACTCGTTTAAAATTTAAATTAAATCGGAATATGACGCAATCTTCAATACCTGATTTTAATGAAACTGTCTACGTTCGGAAAAACCCAAATTTTTGACAACGTTGAAAAACCTAAGTTTTAATAATTTCAACCGTTGGATTATGCTATAGGTTTGGTATGTTCTATACATTGATCTTTCTGAGATACTCTATAAATTTCATAAATATCCAACCATGGGAAGTAGTACAAACTACGTGATACTTCCAGCTGTGTGTACAAAAACGTGAACTTGAATAGTTATACGCAATCCTCATTTTCTCAAGTTAAACATGAGGATGCGAACATCAATAGTATTAGATAGTGACGGAGTGAGCATAATGCTCACATATTTTATCACATGGTGACTTATCAAGGTTTGTTGTATAAACAGACTTCTTACCTCGTCTGAATCTGGTTCTCTTAGATTTCTTCTTGTCTTCAGGAGTATCTTGTTGATTACCCAAGGCCAGATTCATTCACTTCATGTCATTTTGAAGTTCGGCAATCCTTTTGTTGTTCCTCTTGAATTTCCAACACTTATTTGTGACATGATTTCTATAAAACAAACACAAAGAATATTTATTGTCTTGCTTATTTGCCTCATGTTTATTACAAGACTCATCATCAATTATTCCAAAACAGGCTGGAACAAAGGAGTTGTTTGTGCTGACAGTTTTGCTTTTGAACCCTAGCCCATTTGTGTTTCCAAAAGATTTCTGACCGAATAACATTGCTAAGATCTTGTCAGAACTTCCAGACAACCTTTACAGGTCACACTTGAGAGTATTAATCTCCTTTTATTTTAGAGATAGGGTTCTGGTGAATTCGTCATTAAGTCAATCTATCTCAATATTTTTCACCTGAAGCGATGGTTCAAGTTTCTCCAACGAAGCCTTTAGTTGAAGATTATCTCGGTGAATTTCTTCACTTTTATCTAAGAATTCAAAATTTTCTATGTCAGACACATACTCTGAATCAGAATCTGAGTAGGTAGAAGTTTCTGCTACGAGAGATGAAAATTCAGTGCAAGCATCGGAAGAATGAAAGATACTGACAATGTGAGATGATTTTTCTTGTATTGGATCATCTGAAGCATTGATCAGAGAAAGACATTTCTCACATCTCTTGCTTCTTTTTACAATATCCTTGATCTTTTGTGTAATCAATGATTTATCAAAATTAACATGATTAGAACAACATTCATCAACCCAATACAAGTTAGAAGACTCGCTTGTGTTGGTCACAACATTGAATGCAGATGTTCTGACTGTGTTCTGATCAAGATCAAGAATTTTTAACTTTCAAACTAGAGTATTTCTGGAAAGTGTTTCTAGGTTAGTTCCTTGAACGATGACATGTTTCTTAGAATCGTATTTGGCTTGCAACGATCTGAGAATTTTCATCACAATGTGCTTTTCAGGAATAGTCTTACTTAATGCAAAAGATGCATTAACAATTTCAGACACTTTGTGATTAAACTCATCAAATCGTCAGCCATACGAAGGTTTTCCCAATCAGAATTTAGGTTTTGAATCCTAGCTTCCTTTTCAGAGGTATTCCCTTCGAATACAGTTTCTAAGATATCCCACGCATCTTTAGACCGAGTGCAAGTAGTCACATGGTGCTGAAGATCTGGGGTAATGGCATGAATGATAGACTTTAAACCGTCATAATTTTTCTTTGCAGAGAGAATCTCGTTAGGTTCATATCTACTAATATCCTTTGCAATAGAGACACCGTCTATTGTAACCATTGGAGGATTGTATCCACTAACAACATAAACCCATGATTGAAAATCACGCGCTTGAAGAAAGGAACGCATAAGAATTTTCCATTATAAGTAATTTGAGTCATCGAAGACTAGCGGTACGTTTACAAAGATAACATTTATTTCCATAGAGTCAGATTTCTACAAACACAGACTTATGAGGTCTTCAACGTGTTCGAGCATTGCTCGGTCGAACTCGCATGCGTTGCTATCTCAAGCATGTTTGTCAATGTTAGTGATCAAAACCATAAGTCTTGATTTCTAGCCTATTTGTAGATGTCTCGGACTAGGACATAGATAGTGTAGTTGAGCTTAAATCTCTCGACGTTCATCTCTTGAAGACGGAGAATTACTAAGGGGAGCTTGTAGAACTTCTTCGACAAAAGGTATGTGGAGACTTGAACTCATCTATCACTTGGAAAGTCTATTTATACTATATCTTATATTGAGACATAAGTCGTATTACGATATAGTTTTCTCTATACATATTTGAGATTTCGAGCTTAGTATATCTCGCTTACATATTTCTCGAAATATGTGTTGGTAAGCTTTCGCTTCGACCAAGTTCATCTTATATCATGAGAAATTGTCGAGTAACATCTTACATGGTTTGTGTGATACAATCATTTGGTGTAATACTTGGAAGGTTTCAATAATGATTATTTCAATATCTTGAAAATTGCTTTGATGCTAATAGTGTGTGAAAACGGCTATTGACATTATAGAAGAATGTTTCAATGATTGAAATAAAGAGTTGATGATGTAACCATCTTTGGATATAAGCATATATAGTGTTTTCGCATATTAGTGTATAAGTCCATAAACCGGAAGCCAAGAGTATGCATATGTGTGTATACGAAATTGGTGAAGGAGACAGGTTATGTATGCATACCCGTACGCATACTAGCGGAAGTTCTCGAACCGAGAATTTCTGCTGAGTTTGGTTTTGGCAAAACTCTTAACTAGTCACCTTAAGTATGCGTACCCGTACGCATACTGGCGGAAGTTTTTGAACCGAAAATTTCTGCTGAGTATGGAAACTTTACAAACTGAAAATCGGTTGCTTAAGTACGCATACTTAAGCTGGTTACTGGGTCAAATCGGTCAAGTCCATGAACTTAAACATTTAAATCATAAGGAATGCAATCTTTGCAAACCGTGGCTATAATGTTCATGATTGATTCAAGTGAATAAAATCGATTTGATTTCAATTGTGTTTTCTAAACAATTGAACAACTCTTAACTAGTTTCATTTGAGTCATTTGAACTAGTTATGGTTAAGATGAATAAGGTTGATATGAGAGTAATCATATGGCTAACCTCGGTTAACTATTTGTGAACCAACATGGTGTACATGTTTAGGTACGGTTACATAAACCTAAATGAGACTACATTTCATTTCTGTGTAACATGCTAAGTTCGATCTAACGGTTGAAAGATATTAGCTTGGTTGAATCAGGTTTTTCATCTAACGGTGAATATTGAATGCTTTTTACCAAGGTAACTTGGATTGCAAACCCTGATTTGAAAACTATATAAAGGGGAACTCTAGCAACTGGGAAACCTAACCCCCACACCTCCTGTGTGTCACTAGTTGCATAACTAGAGTCGATTCTCCTTTAACCTTAGGTTTCTTCTCGAGACCCTGTAGGTTAACGACTTGAAGACTTCATTGAGATTGTGAAGCCAGACCCAACTATTATCTTTGTAGTTGCGTGATCTGATCTTTCTGTTTCTATCGTGTTGAGTATAATTGAAATAATTGGCTCGAAATTTTATATCTCCGATAGGCAGGATAGAAAAGTAATCACAAACAAAATTCGTCTCATTGTTTGTGATTCCACAATAACTTGTTTCGCTAGTCGATTAAGTTTATTGTGAGGTGATTTATAATACTAGGTTGTTCTTAAGGAACATAAGTCTGGTTTATCAATTGGTTCTTGTTCACCTTGATTTATCAAAAGACGGAACAAAAACTCTTGTGTATTTCTGTGGGAGACAGATTTATTCAATCCTATAGACTTTTCTGTGTGAGAAAGATTTGTTTATTAAAGTCTTCGACTTTGGGTCGTAGAAACTCTTAGTTGTGGGTGAGATCAGCTAAGGAAATCAAGTGCGTAGTATCGTGCTGGGATCAGAGACGTAAGGAGCGCAACTGTACCTTGAATCATTGTGAGATTTATTAGGGTTCAACTACAGTCCAGTCCGAATTTAATTGGTAGTAGGCTAGTGTCTGTAGCGGCTTAATACAGTGTGGTTTTCAATCTGGACTAGGTCCCGGGATTTTTCTGCATTTGCGGTTTCCTCGTTAACAAATTTCTGGTGTTTGTGTTATTTCTTTTCCGCATTATATTTTGTTATATAATTGAAATATCACAGGTTGTGCGTTAAGATCAATCAATTAGAATATCCAATCTTTGGTTGTTGATTTACATTGATCGACACTTGAACATTGGTCTTTGGTACTGTTCAAGTAACTCCTCTTATATTCAATCAGGCTCACAGATTTCTATTTGCTGATTGCGGATTGAATTAAGAGTTAGAGATATTAAACTCTTTGACATACTTTATTCTAGATTGAGTCTGACTGTCTAGTTGATTCTCTAGAAAGTGTGTTGGAGTAAGTCCTCTCAGATTGCCAAACAAATTGTTGGGTGTGGTTGTTAGACCCCGCATTTTCAATTGGTATCAGAGCAGGCAAACACATTAAAGACCTTATAAGTATGTGTTTGTAGCGATCTGAGGATGGACGATATAGTCTCTGAAATAAAAGTTTTGTTTCCTTAAAGTATATTAAAGAGAATAATCTCGAATATAGAAGAACCTTGCTTTCAAAGGAAACAGACAAACATTGACAAGTGTTTTCCTAAATACCTTACAGAAGAGTCTATCTATGAAGTTGAAAGGAATGCAGCCAAAGAGAGTGATGTGATTCTAAAACTTGTTAGAATCCAAGCTGATAATGTCAATCGGTTGAAACACAAAGTAAATGCTCTAGTTGGTATGATAAGTGAGCGCGACTTTCGTTTAAAGATCCTTCAAGATGTAAATCTCAAAAAGGATGCTTTGAAAATTGAACGTCTGCTAAGTAAACTCTCAATTCAAAAGTGTTCAAAAGAGTCCGCAATACCAACTGCTTCTGATTTAACTGTAAGAGAATCAGGTTCAGAAGAAAAACCGAAAAACACTTCTGTTTAAAAAGATGTGCCTGTATCTTCTTCTAAAATCAAGGAAAGCCCACATTACACAGAAGGAAGAATTCTCCTAACAATGGTGTTAAGAGTATTTTATCTAATCACTCAAGTGATCATAAAGTGTGTCTCTTTTGTGATTCAAAACGACCAAGTAAACAAAAGAGGAATTCTAGGTTGAATGACAATTCTATTATTCATCTTCAATACACCTTAGATTTAACTCTCAAAGGTTTAACTGACATTCATATGTCTAAACCAATTGGTTTTAGTACTCACCCTGTGTACCCCACCAGGAAATACAGTTCAATGTGTTCCTCGAATGTTCAAACACATAAAAGTCTTTTTAAACCATTTCAACGAACAAGAACTCATGGATATTCTTCAATTAGCAAGGGAGATTATGTTGTTGATGATGTGAAAAATACACCAGAAGAAGGAAGCAAAAATGGAGGTATGGAAGACAACTTAAAATGGATAATTGAAGGATATAAAAAAAATTATCAACAGGCTATCTATTCCCTCTGACCAAAATTCTTCAGGTAAGAATCAAAAATATGTATCATACCTTGATGATAGTAAGTTTCATGATAATTTTTCACATCATAATGGTTTTCTTCCAAAGAACAGGAAAAATAAGCTTAACCATAAGCAACGTTCATTTAATGAGCTCAAGGCTCATACTTGTGCTAATTAATCACAAGGTTGAAACCTCACTCTCAATAAAATCCTGACTGATTGAGATGTATTCAGGTATACTCATGTTAAAGAAAATATTTCTTGATTCTCTATGTTGATTTCTTATCATTCTTAGCTGGATTACCATTCATAAACAAGTCTTGCATAAGTATTTGTTTGTTTCAATAAGCGTCAGGTTCTACGAATTTCTTCTTGAGATTTCTTTTGTGTAAAAATTTCTACACTTATATGCTCTGAATTTTTCTCATATGAGAATATAAGATTTATTGAGCTTATGTCTGTGAATCTTTTCACGTAGCAAACACCTTTGTGAATAAACGACATTCTTGGTTGTTTGATCACTTTTAGGTCCTCTTTTGGTATAAGGGAAATTTGTGTACGTGTGTGTACCTCCTTTCACATTGGGTCTGATCAAACTTGAAAACCCTAATTTATGGTTCTTGCAAAACCAATAAATACCAAACCTTCTATAGAGTATGCATACTCTTGTTGTGCTCTTTTAAGGATGGGGTCCACTTCAAGTTCTTGAAATTTACCAGCCGATTCAATTGATGATTCGGTCTATTTGGAGTTTGTTTTGAAGAAGAAAAGAACCCTTGTTAAGCCGTAAGAACTCGAATCCTGTGCCTCATGCTATTATGCGTTTTCTCATCAAGATCGAGAGAATGCTGAGATGGTCTCTGCTGAAGTGGTTCATGGTTTTATCACTGATCTTGGGAAGACTCAACTTAAGCTCGAGAACTCTGTAAAGGATCTTAACCTGTTACGAACTGAGTTGAAAAAGATTGATACTGGTCTTGTTCTCATGAAGTCACAGGTTAAAGATCTTCTTAATGAGGATATCTTCTCCGAAGATGCAGTTGATACAGTTAGTCACAAGTTTGAAGGTCTTGGTACCAGTGAAGCTTCCGTGCCAGAGCTCAATTATCACTTGTGATTACTCTTAGAGTTTGTTTTGGTTTAGTTTTAATGTCTAGTAAATCTTATTTTTATGTTTTTAGAAGAATATCTAGGGTTTAGAATAGCCATTATTGTGAGTACACATAGCTATGTCCAACGTTTTTCATCTTCATTGTTTTTAGATTTATTTATTTATTTAAATTCTAAAGTATTTTTTGGAAGATGATTTTTTCAGTTTTAATCTTTATGATTTTATATATTGAAAATTGTTATGGGATATGTTATTTACGTCCGTGAACCTGTGACTGTCCCATACTTGTTCAAAAGTTATCTCTATTAGTCGATATGAATGTATTGATGGAAGATAGAATGAAATTTTGACATTACAAAAGTTAAATCCTTTTATGTCATGTTTTGATAAAAATAAAGGATAAAAATTTTGTTTACAAGGATTAAGTCTATTATATGTCATTGTGCAAATAGTAATGAAAAATAGAATGAATCCTTGTCTATTCCGCAGTATTTGGTCGATCTCTTATCCACAATATTTGTGCATATATTGTCTTGTTCCATAAGGTTTCTTATTTTGAGCACAATCGACTGAGTTGTTCATTCTCTTATGATTAACTTAGTTGTTGCTCCGTAAGGTTCCCTATGTCGAACATGATCAATTAAATTAATCATTCTCTTTTGGTTATTTTAGTTGTTGCTCCGTAAGTTAGCTTTTGTCGAGTATGACCAATTAAATTGATCGTCTTTTGTGGTTAATTTGGTTCTCTATTCCAATTTAATTAATCATGGGTTCTCTTGTGATTAATTTGGTTGTTATTTTTCGATTGAACTAACTATGGGTTCTCTTGTGGTTATTTCAATTAAATTTTTTGGATACAAATTCATGTTTTCATGTGATTTGATTGTCCAAAGAAATCATTCTTTTCTTGTGAAATTAAGGTCGCCTTTGTTGTTCTTTCGGGGATGACATTTTATGGGAGAGAGTTCTTTCGAACTTGTGCTTGATTGCCAAATCTTTGTGGGGAGTGCGGCTGTGGAATTTTTAGGGGTTATCTTGTATCTTCATTGACTCCTTGATGAATGCATTTAGCTTCAGCTTTATGATTGCATCTAAATAAGTTGGTATGTTAATACACATTTTGGGCATGATGTATCTACGTGGAAATTTCATTAGGATCCCACTAATTTTCGTACCTTTGCCAATATTTTTGACAAAAAGTAGGAGAATAATGTGTAGTTCACACTACAAATACATATGGTTTACAGATCATTATGTAAAGGGGGAGTAGTTTTCATGTTGAGATATGTATCGACTAATGGGGAGTGATGTATATCACCACAGTGTTATTGTCAAAGTTGTGATACAATTGAACTTTGACACTGTACTATGACACTGTATAACAATGATTGAGAGCATTTTGTTTTCTCATTGTTATACCTACGGATCTTCAACAACTGTGATGCTGAACTTACAACCTTTAGGATCATGGATTACTTGGAAGTGACGAAGATTTCGAGTGGCGTTGAAGATTCCAAGGAGATCAAGCATGTGGATAAGAAGCTACCTTTTTTATGTTTTTTGTAATCTATATGTATTGATAGTTTTGTCACTAAAATTGACAAAGGGGGAGATTGTTAGAGCATTGCTCGGTCGAACTCGCATGCGTTGCTATCTCAAGCATGTTTGTCAATGCTAGTGATCAAAACTATGAGTCTTGATTTCTAGCCTATTTGTAGATGTCTCAGACTAGGACATATATAGTGTAGTTGAGCTTAAATCTCTCGACGTTCATCTCTTGAAGACGAAGAACTACTAAGGGGAGCTTGTGGAACTTCTTCGACAAAAGGTATGTGGAGACTTGAACTTATCTATCACTTGGAAAGTCTATTTCTACTATCTCCTATATTGAGACATAAGTCGTGTTACGATATAGTTTTCTCTATACACATTTAAAATTTCGCACTGAGTATATATCGCTTACATATTTCTCGAAATATGTGTTGGTAAGATTTCGCTTCGACCAAGTTCATCTTATATCATGAGAAATTTTCCGAGTAACATCTTACATGGTTTGTGTGATACAATCATTTGGTGTAAGACTTGGAAGGTTTCAATAATGATTATTTTAATATCTTGAAAATTGCTTTGATGCTAATAGTGTGTGAAAACGGCTATTGACATTATTGAAGAATGTTTCATTGATTGAAATAAAGAGTTGATGATGTAACCATATTTGGATATAAGCATATATAGTGTTTTCGCACATTAGTGTATAAGTCCATAAACCGGAAGCCAAGAGTATGCATATGTGTGTGTACGAAATTGGTGAAGGAGACAGATTAAGTATGCGTACCCGTACGCATACTAGCGGAAGTTCTCGAACCGAGAATTTCTGCTGAGTTTGGATTTGGCAAAACTCTTAACTAGTCACCTTAAGTAAGCGTACCCGTACGCATACTGGCGGAAGTTTTTGAACCGAAAATTTCTGCTGAGTTTGGAAACTTCACAAACCCAAAAGCGGTTGCTTAAGTACGCATACTTAAGCTGTTTACTGGGTCAAATCGGTCAAGTCCATGAACTTAAACATTTAAATCATAAGGAATGCAATCTTTGCAAACCGTGGCTATAATGTTCATGATTGATTCAAGTGAATCAAACCGATTTGATTTCAGTTGTGTTTTCTAAACAATTGAAGAACTCTTAACTAGTTTCATTTGAGTCATTTGAACTAGTTATGGCTAAGATGAATAAGGTTGATATGAGAGTAATCATATGGCTAACCTCGGTTAACTATTTGTGAACCAACATGGTGTACACGTTTAGGTACGGTTACATAAACCTAAATGAGGGTACATTTCATTTGTGTGTAACAAGCTAAGTTCGATCTAACGGTTGAAAGATATTAGCTTGGTTGAATCAAGTTTTTTATCTAACGGTGAATATTAAATGCTTTGTTACCAAGGTAACTTGAGATTGCAAACCCTGATTTGAAAACTATATAAAGGAGAAATCTAGCAACTGGGAAACCTAATCCCCACACCTCATGTGTGTTACTAGTTGCATAACTAGAGTCTATTCTCCTTTAACCTTAGGTTTCTTCTCGAAACCCTGTAGGTTAACGACTTGAAGACTTCATTGAGATTGTGAAGCCATACCCAACTATTATCTTTGTAGTTGCGTGATCTGATCTTGATGTTTCTATCGTGTTGAGTATAATTGAAATAATTGGCTCGATATTTTATATCTCCGATAGGAAAGATAGAAAAGTAATCATAAACAAACTTCGTCTCATCGTTTGTAATTCCACAATAACTTGTTTCGCTAGTCGATTAATTTTATTGTGAGGTGATTGATAATACTAGGATGTTCTTCGGGAATATAAGTCTGGTTTATCAATTGGTTTTTGTTCACCTTGATTTATCAAAAGACGGAACAAAAACTCTTGTGTATTTCTGTGGGAGATATATTTATTCAATCCTATAGACTTTTCTGTGTGAGTCGGATTTGTCTATCAAGTCTTCGACTTTGGGTCATAGCAACTATTAGTTATGGGTGAGATCAGCTAAAGGAATCAAGTGCGTAGTATCATGCTAGGATCAGAGACGTAAGGAGCGCAACTGTACCTTGAATCAGTGTGATATTGATTAGGGTTCAACTACAGTCCAGTCCGAAGTTAATTGGTAGTAGGCTAGTGTCTGTAGCGGCTTAATACAGTGTGGTGTTCAATCTGGACTAGGTCCCGAGGTTTTTCTGCATTTGCAGTTTCCTCGTTAATAAAATTCTGGTGTATGTGTTATTACTTTTCCGCATATATTTTGTTATGTAATTGAAATATCACAGGTTGTGCGTTAAGATCAACCAATTAGAATATTCAACCTTTGGTTGTTGATTTATATTGATTGGCACTTGAACATTGGTCTTTGGTACCGTTCAAGTAACTCCTATTATATTCAATCAGGCTCGCAAATTTTTATTTGCTGATTGCGGATTGAATTAAGAGTTAGAGATATTAAACTCTTTGATATACTTTATTCTAGATTGAGTCTGACTGTCTAGTTGATTCTCTAGAAAGTGTATTGGAGTAAGTCCTCTCAGATTTCCAAACGAATTGTTGGGTGTGGTTGTTAGACCCCCGCATTTTCATAACGTGTTTTCTTGCTCTGATACCAATTGAAAAAGAGGGGGTCTAACAACCACACCCAATATCTCGTTTAGGCAATTTGTATGGACAAACTCCAATATAATTTTCAAGAGAATTAACTAGACAGTCAGACTCAATCAATGGAATATATCCAAGAGTTATATCTTTGTTTCTCAATGTAATCAACAAATCAAACAGATAGAATCTGTGAGCCTGATTATTATGAGAAACAACTTGAGCGGTACCAAAGACCGATGTTCAAGTGTCAATCAATTTATAGCAACAACCAAAGGTTGGATTATCTAATTTATTGAACTACGCACAACCTGTGATATTTCAATTATATTGAAAATATAATACGGAAAAGAAATAACACATACACCAGAAATTTTGTTAACGAGGAAATCGCAAATGCAGAAAAACCCCGGGACCTAGTCCATATTTGAACATCACACTATATTAAGCCGCAACAGACACTAGCCTACTGCAAGTTAACTTCGGACTGGAATGTAGTTGAGCCCTAACCAATCTCACAATGATTAAGGTACAGTCGCGTTCCTTACGTCTCTGAATCCCAATAGGACTCTACGCACTTGATTCCCTTAGATGATCTCATCCACAACTAAGACTTGCTACAACCCAAAGTCGAAGACTTGATAAACAAATACGTCTCACACAGAATAGTCTATTGAATAGATAACTTTATCTCCCACAGAAATACCCACGAGTTTTTTTTTCAACTTTTGATAAATCAAGGTGAACAGGAACCAATTGATACGTCAGGCTTGTATTCCCGAAAAACAGCCTAGTAATATCAATCACCTCACAATAATCTTAATCGTATGGTAGATAAACAAGTTATTGTGGAATCACAAACGATGAGACGAAGATGTTTGTGACTACTTTTTATCTTGCCTATCGGAGATTAAATCTCGAGCAAATCTTAGAAAAGATTGTACTCAATACGATAGAATAAAGCAAGAACAGAACATGTAACTACGGAGAAAATAGTTTGGTCTGGATTCACAATCCTAATGAAGTATTTAAGTCGTTAACTTGTAATGGTTTTAAGAAAAACCTAGGTTAAAGGAGAATCGACTCTAGTCACAACTAGTATCACACAAGAGATATGGGAATTAGGTTTCCCAATTGCTAGAGTTCTCCCTTATATAGTCTTCAAATCAGGGTTTGCAATCAACGTTACCTTGGTAAGAAGCATTCAATATTCACCGTTAGATGAAAACCTGATTAGACTCAAGATAATATCTTTCAGCCGTTGGATCGAACTTATCTTGTTACACACAAATGAAAAGTGACTTCATTTATATATGGGTAATCGTACCTAAACGTGTACACCTTGTTGGGTCAACAATAGTTAACCGAAGTTGGCCATATGAACACTTTCATATAAACCTTGTTCGTCTTAACACAACAAGTTCAAATGACTCAAATGAAACTAGTTATAGAGTTATTCAATTGTTTATATTCTCATAGAAAGTATGCATGACACAATTAAAGAAAAACCGATTTTGATTCACTCGAATCAATTCATGAATATTATAGCCATGGTTTGCAAAATGTTTCGTTCCTTATTTTATAAATTTATTAGTTCATGAACAAACCGATTTTAGAACATAACTCACTCAAGTATGCAAACGGGTACGCATACCTAAGTAGCTGGACTTGGTCTGGGTTAACCAATATGTGAACGGGTATGCATTCTGTCGTACATGACCAAACTCAGTTGAATTCCTGGACTTGAACTTACGCCGGTACGCATACGGGTATGCATACTAAGTTTCCGGACTTTAACTAACAAACCAGTACGCATACGGGTATGCATACTATGGTTCCCGGACTTGGAATAACTTATAACAGTTAGAATACAAGTACGCATATTGTGCTATATCCAATCATGGTTAATTGTTCTAAAATCCCATTTCCATCATTGAAATATTCTTAGAAGACGATAATAGCTGTCTCACACAAACTATTAGCTTCAAAGCAATTTTCAAGTGATCAAATGATCAATACGAAACATTCCAAGTCTACACCAAATGACTGTCTCACACAAATCATATAAGATGTTACAAGGCGATTTTCACATGATCATCTTTTGACTTTCGTCAAGAATATAAGATGAACTGGTTAAATAAAAAGCCTACCAACACATATTTCGATAAATATGTAAGCGAGTTAAACTCAACTCGAAATATCAAATGTATATAATTGAAGTCTATATAGCTATACGACTTTTGTCTCAAATAGGAGTTAGAGTAGAAATATACTTTTGAGTGATACATGAGTTCAAGTCTCCACATACCTTTTGTTGATGAAGTTCCACAAGCTCCCCTTAGTAGTTCTTCGTCTTCAATCTATGAACGCTGTGGAGTCTAAAGATCAAATACACATTCTATCCTAATCCGCAAGAACAAAAGAACAACAACAAAAGAAACCTTTACCGGAGAAAGGTTGAATCAGTTTTAACTAATGCGTGCCAATAGCAAAAGTTGAAAACCCGAAACACATATGTTATGCTAAACACAACTCATGTAAACATAAATTAATCAACATATTGTGACTTTTCACATATGAGTTTCAACCGGAACACCTTATGATCCATTAATAAAGCCTACCAACATGGGCTAGAACTTAATCTCGCTGAATCAAGAAGCCACACAAACCATAAGGTTACATCATATGAGATCGAATATTAAGGTTATGAAAACCGGAATCAGATATCCCATAAAACCGAATACACATAGCAAAAATATAAACATCCATTCACAGGCTATGTAATCGGTAACTATCACAAGAAAAATTATAAAGAAATAATTTTATTCAATAATAATAATAGTTTTATTCAAAATAGACCTTATACAATAGTTGAAACAAATCAAAAACATTGATGTTTATTTTTGCAAATAAGAATCTAATCTTATTTTTATTAGCAACTCAATCCCTCATATCAGTACTAAAAGAAGGTAGGTTGTTAGAGCACTGCTCGATCGAACTCGCAAGCGTTGTTATCTCAAGCTTGTTTGTCAATGTTACTGATCAATACTATAAGAATTGATTTCTAGTCTACTTTTAGTGATGTCTCGGACTAGGATAGATTGTGTAGTTGAGTATTAAACTTCACAATGTTCATCAATTGAAGACGAAGAACTACTAAGGAGAGATTGTGGAACTTAGACTAAAACTCATCTATCACTCGGAAAGTCTATTTCTAATTTATCTCCTATATTGAGACATAAGTCGTATTACTATTTTGTTTTCGATTATGCACATTTGAGATATCGATATGAGTTTAACTCACTTACATATTTCTCGAAATATGTGTTGGTAAGCTTTCGCTTCAACTAAGTTCATCTTATATTCTTGACGAAAGTCAAAAGATGATTATGTGAAAATCGCCGAGTAACATATTACATGGTTTGTGTGATACAATCATTTGGTGTAGACTTAGAATGTTTCGTAATGATTATTTCAATAACTTGAAAATTTCTTTGATGCTACTACTGTGTGAAAATGGCTATTGTCATCCTCTAAGAAAGTTTTAATGATTGAAATAAGAGTTTAGAGCACTTAACCAACATTGGATTATAAACATGTTGTGCACTCTTGCGTATATGTGATCCATGATCGGGAACCATAGTATGCATACCCGTGTGTGTACCTGTTGGTTTGAGAAATCAGGGAACCTAAGTGCGCGTACCTGTACGCATACTAGAATAGGTTTATAACCGGAAATTTCTGCTGGGTTTGGAGGTATATGTACCCGTTCGCATGCTGGCGAAAACCAAACTTGGTCCGTCTATTCAAGTATGCGTACCCCTTTGTATAATTGAGTGGTTAAATTTCTAAAATTGGTTGTGACGTGAACAAATACATTTATATAATAAGGAATGCATTCTTTGCAAACCGTAGCTATAATGTTCATGAATTGATTCGAGTGAATCAAAGAAATTTTTCTTCAATTGTGTTCTTGTATACTTCTATGAGAATATAGCAATTGAACAACTCTTTAACTAGTTTCTTTTGAGTCATTTGAACTAGTTATGGTTAAGATGAATAAGGTTGATAAGAGAGTGTTCATATAGCTAACCTCGGTTAACTACTGTTGAGCCAACATGGTGTACACGTTTAGGTACAGTTACTTAAACCTAAATTAGGGTACATTTCATTTGTGTATAACAAGCTAAGTTCGATCTAACGGTTGAAAGATATTAGCTTGAATCTAATCAGGTTTTCATCTAACGGTGAATATTGAATGCTTTGTTACCAAGGTAACTTAGATTGCAAACCCTGATTTCAAAACTATATAAGGAAGAACTCTAGCAACTGGGAAACCTAATCCCCACACCTCCTGTGTGATACTAGTAGCGACTAGAGTCGATTCTCCTTTAACCTTAGGTTTTTCACCAAACCCTGTAGGTTAACGACTTGAAGACTTCATTGGGATTGTGAAGCCAGAACCAACTATTTTCACTGTAGTTGCGTGTTCTGATCTTACTTTTACTATCGTGATTGAGTATTATATTTGCTAAGATTTACTTGAGATTTATCTCTGATAGGTAAGATTAAAAGTAGTCACAAACATTTTCATCTCATCGTTTGTGATTCCACAATATCTTGTTTCGTTAATCGATTAAGAATATTGTGAGGTGATTGATAGTACTAGGATGTTCTTCGGGAATATAAGTTCGGTTTATCAATTCGTTCCTATGCACCTTGGTTTATCAAAAGACGGAACAAAACTCGTAGGTATTTATGTGGGAGACAGATTTATCTATTCCAATAGACTTTTTTGTGTGATACAGATTTGTTTATCAAGTCTCCGACTTTGGGTCGTAGCAACTCTTGGTTGTAGGTGAAATCATCTAAGGGAATCAAGTGCGTTGAATCCTGTTGTGGTTTAGATACGTAAGGAGTGCAGCTGTACCTTGATCAATGTGATATTGATTAGGGATCAACTACATTCCAGTCTGAAGTTCATTGGTAGTAGGCTAGTGTCTGTAGCGGCTTAATACAGTGTGGTGTTCAAAGCTGGACTAGGTCCCGGGGTTTTTCTGCAATTGCGGTTTTCCTCGTTAACAAAATTCTGGTGTCTGTGATATTTCTTTTCCGCATTATATTTTTTTATCAAATAGAAATATCATAGGTTGTGCATTGAATTGATCAATTGGTAAATCCAACCTTTGGTTGTTGATTGAAATTGATTGATCCTTGAACATTGGTCTTTGGTACCGTTCAAGTTATTTCTCTTATATTCAATTGGGCTCCAAATTCCTATTTGCTGATTTCAGATTGAATTGAGAGATTGAGATATAAAACTCTTTGATATACTTTTCTCTAGATTGAGTCTGGATGTCTAGCTAATTCTCTTGAAAGTATATTGAAGTTTGTCTATTCAGATTGCCGAACGAAATATTGGTGTGGTAGTTAGACCCCCATTTTTTCATAGGTTATTACTTTTAGTCTTGAGCTTGTGAATTTCTTCAAGAAGATAACCTTGTTGCTTGACCAGAATTTCTAGCAGTTGTGATGTTTTCATGAAGGACTCTGCAAGTACATATGATTCTGTCTTTGACCGAACACAAAATTGTGTCAATATCTCAATACACTGATCTTTTTTTAGCATGTTCTCTCTTTCCTTCTTGCTAATCCAATCTCTCTTTTTGATTTTTCTCTTAGGTTTCTTAGCATCAAGATATGGTGCAGACTTATTTTTAAAGAGATCTTTCAGATCAAGCACCTTTGCAAGAGAAGACATCGGATCCTGACTCATAGTTTAGACAAGGAATGACTAGAGAATGAGAAAGATCTTTTATATTTTTCATACTTCCGCAAATATAATATTCCTATAAATACGAATATCTTAAACTATATTTTCAATTACTAGATTTTATTCTCATAATCTACACATAAGTGCCTTGATTTTTGCTTCCTCACACACATAATTGGCACACAAGGTGAGGATGTAATCTAATAGGTGGTATTACTATGAGATTTTCTCTCATCATGGGATTAGAACAAACATGGTGTTCTCGATCTAGTAGCATATGATTCAAATATCTTCTCTTGTTACCTCGAACTAGCGAAGTTTCCTGAGATTGGTTGGAATTTCATATGTACTTTTTAGCAATTCTAGTTCTTGAGACAGTTTCACACCTTGTCATATTTTTCCCTTTACCGTTAGATGATTTTTCAACATCGGAAGACATGTCCATTTTTAAAATGGTTAAATCACTAATGGAGCAAGAGGGAATTCAATTAACAACTAGTGCAATATTAGTTGTTTCCTCTTCTTCAGAATTATATGAATCATAGGTCTCGTCTAGAGTTACAACCAAACATTTATACTTAAGTATTGTGGCTGACATTCATCATCTTCTTCTTGATCCTTTTTGTTCATGATAGGAACTTGATCATGGGGCCGAGAATTTTGATGAACATCTTTTACAAATCTCTTATTTCTCCTGTTTAAGAGATCTGAAAACTGCCTTGTAATTAGTGATAATGTTTATTCTACATCATCAAAATCTTATGCAATCAATTCGTCAGAATCATCCTACAATCTATTTTTCTCCACAGAGGCTTTTGAAGGTTTTTAAGCTTTGAAATCGATTCCTTTAGCTTGAATAGATTGTGATTCATGATCTAAGATATTTAACTTCCCAACAAGTGTGCTTCGTGAGAGAGTTGAAATATCATTTGCCTCTATGATTGCATGCTTCTTAGATTCGTATCTAGATGGCAATGACCTGAGCATGTTGCACACTATATCCTTTTCAGAAATAGTCTTTCCAAGAGAGAAAGAAGCATTTCATTGTCATCCATTTGAAGGTTTTCCCAATCATATGTGAGAGTTTGATGTCTATCTTCCTTTTTTGTTGTGTTTCATTCGAATACGAACTGAAGATTACTCCAGGCTACCTGTGAAGTTTGGCATGTGGATACATGATGTGGTAGATCACGACATACAACATGTATAATAACATTCAAACCATCTGAATTTTGCTTTGCAAAAGCCTTTTCTTTTCCTGAATAATCCACTAAGAGTTTAAACTCAGTTTCTGAACCTTCTATTTTCAGGTGATTATAACCGTCGGCGGCTAATATCCAAGTATTAAACTCTCGTGATTGATGAAAAGATCTCATAACAGATTTCTACCATAGATAGTTTGTTTCGTCAAATGTTGGCAGTACGTTAACTGAAGTCGGTTCATGTGAACTCGAGTTAATTTCATGTAGGTTGGATCGCACCAAACACAGATTGTTAGATCTTTTCGTGTTTACCTGCTCTGATACCAGTTGAAAAGACGTGCATACCCAAATACACCACAATCGTTTTGTTTTCAATTTATAAGTCCTCCTACCGAAAGTGATCGTCTATGGACAAAGTTTAGACAATGCAACAAATTGGTATTCACACTTTGTGTAATTTTCTATGGATACGAGATCGAGACAATACGACTACCAAAGTGTGATACTTGATAATAGGTTCGGACTTAACAAAACTCTATACGATCACTATCAAGTATATTGAAGTTAATGTTTGTGTAATTTACTTTAAATTATATAAACATATATAATTGCGGAAAACAAAAGTAAATCACACAACAAGATTTTGTTAACAAGGAAAACTGCAAGTGCAGAAAAACCCCGGGACCTAGTCCAGAATTGAATACTTTCACAATTAATCCGCTATACAAAATCTAAAACAACTTCGTATAGTTGAGACCAAGCAACTACCCCTAGTTCACTTAGTTTCCTCATAATCGCTGCGCTTACGACTTCGATGAGTGCACACACTGGTATAATTTCTTTGGATCGTATTCCAAACAGTATAGGAATAATAGATCTGTTTGGTAACAACTCTTTTGATTCTTTCAAGATAAAGATATCTCAAGTCATATGAAAAGGCTCTTCCATTTAATCTAATAAACTCCTTTGCCTGGTTAGATCAATCTATCTAATAAATACCAAAGTAGTTAAGTTTAGATTCTCACTCAATCAAAATAAATCTCGAAGATATATATTGAGAATGTCGATCTCATGCAACTAATCAATCGAACAAATCTGATTCTAGTTGGATCCCAGCCGATCAAGGTTTGTGCACACACAAAGATATTCGAACTAAATAAGAAATCTTTTTCATCTTCAAATATCCTTTAATCTTCAGTAAAAACCTGCACAACACCACTTGAATCTCTTATGGTCAATTACACACAAAACGGAGTCTGTTAATAATGGATTATCACAAGATATCTTAGATTTATAAACAGTTCTAAAGATCCCGTCGATACTTCGATCTAGTTTGAGTGAATCTTATATGAGAAGATAAGATTCTCAAGAATAAACAAACTAGGTGCAATCAAAGTTTCAACAACCGTTAGTCAATCAAATTAATCGGAAACTAATAACACTGCAATTATCTATTTTCCCACCAATGGTACTCGTAGAGCTTCTTAATCCCACAAAAGTCTTTAAACGAGCGGTCGTAAGAGATTTTACCTAATTAGGATACTTTCCTCTCCGATTAGACAACTCTACCAGAAACAACAAGAATGAAGTTTTCCTTGATCTTAGGATAGTTTGCTAGAAATGTAAACTTAGGTATTTATAGACCAAGGATGTTTGGACACCAAGGAATTTCCAAAGCCGAAAATATTCTCAAGATATGCAATGAATAGCAAAATTCGGTTTTCCTAATTCCAATAAATGCTTGTCCAAAATTTCTGAAATCTCACAATAGAAAATCTCCAATTATTAAATGCAAATTACTAATTTTTATTCTCTAGAGATATGCATTTAATTGCTGGTAATTAAAGCATATAAAACCAAAAACCTTAATTAAAATATTCCCAATTTATTTCGGTACATGATCTCCTTGAGTACTAAGGAATATCTTTGGACAATAAATGATAATAATTATTGTACATGTTCAAAGTATGTGGATATCTCTTCACTGTAAATCCTTATTCATATTTACATGGATTTACAATCTTGGAATCGGTTATACCACACTTCCAAACATGTTTATAATTGGTTCACATGTACTCCAAGATAACTATGCGAATGATCAAATATCAAATCACATACATGGGTTCAATAGGTTCTACCAATCACTAGTATCGGTTATACCTCAATATGGAAATACTTATGATCGGTCACACAAGTTACCAGGACAGGTTACCATATTCCATTGGTATTGCTTGTGATCGGTCACACCAGTTACCAGGATCGGTTATACCAATTACCTGGACCGGTTACCAATTATAAGGATCGATTACACAATACACTGTGATCGGTCACGTCACTTACTAGGATCAGTTACACCAATTACTAGGATCGGTCACACCAATTACAAATATCGATCATACCATCTCATGGTGATTACTTAGGATCGGTTACACCAATTACTCAAAACTAGTCATACCAAATCATAAGTCAGACATTGTGATTAGCTATACCAAGATACATAACAAGGTTACGATCGGTTCTACCACCTCACACATATTGGTAATCCAAATATTTGCAATGAATAGCCGCACCAATAAGCCTAACAATTTTCCTTTTGATTCATAAAACAAGTTCATGAATGTACTTCCTTTAAACAAATGTAAAACATTGTTTCCTAGGATGAAATCTTCACCATAACCCGTTCACATAATCATAACAGTATATACAAGATTATGTCGATGTCATATCTACGAAGTTCAAAAGATAAGTGTTATACTTCGTAGTCTAATTCCCTGATACTATGATCATAAATGAAAATGTGGGGGTACAACAACCACACCCAACAAATTCGTTTGTCAACATGAGAGGACTTACTCTAATATACTTTCAAGAGAATCAACTAGACAGTCAGACTCAAACTTGAAAAAAGTATATGAAAGAGTTATATCTCTATTTCTCAATTCAATTTGCAATCAAACAAATAGGAATTTGCGAGCCCGATTGAATATAAGAAATAAATTGGATGGTATCAAAAACCAACATCCAAGTGTCAATCAATTTAATCAACAGCCAAGGTTGGATTCTCAATTGATTGAACTTACGCACAACCTGTGATATTTCAATTATAAAGATAAACGATATAATGCGAAAAAGAAATAACACAGACCCCATAAATTTTGTTAACGAGGAAACCAAAAATGCAGAAAAACCCCGGTACCTAGTCCAGAATAAAAACACACTGATTATAAGTTGTTACACCAATTTCCTACTACCTATTCAGACTAGATGTAATGCCTGCTTCAGCACTTATAAAACTCCTAGCACAACACCGATTGTCTTTAGGAATTCTTCTCGTAAATCTTCTAGCATAACCCAAGGCTCTCTTTAGAAGATACAACAACACGATTGATACGATTCGATCCTTTGTTTGCAGAAAACACCGATTTGATTTTCCCTTTAGATGTAAATCAAGGTTTTGGAAATATTGTGTGACAAAAACAATTACTAGGTAAAAGTAATATCAAAAAAACTTGTAGATTATGGATTATTATACTCTTCAATAAAGGAAGAGAAACCTAATGATTCTACAATAAGAACAACTAGAATAAATCTAGAGATATCTTGTTTAAAACTTCTTAAGGTTTTTTACGAGATACCTTAATCGAAGTTTTCTTACTAGCTTCCGATTTCGACTAAAAAATGTTGGTATACGATCGGCAACTGAAATCTATCAAAACCTAGGGTTTATGATCAGCAACGCTTGAATGGTTTTATATCAGAAGTGAAAACCTTAGAATAGACAAGAGGTGAAAAACCTAGATTACAAGTTGTATAATCAATCACGAATATTAAACCCCACTTGGCTTTGTGATCCCCAATACAAAGAATTTTATCTCACTCTTATTCACGAAGAACATAAGACATGGAAAACAACCTTATGAGCTTACACCAATTTTCCAAAGGGGATAAAAAACGTGTAACACTCACGAACCCTTTATTTATAGTGAAAGATAGCTTGAAATCTAGGCAAAGCTATTTTCCTTTTCCAAGACTCTCCTAAATTTGGCAGTCTTTCCTAAGTTACAACTCTTTCCAAAATAATTAAATAAATAATTAATTAGCAAATATTGTATTTATGTGAATAAATCACACTTTAACTTAGGCAGGAATTAAGAGTTATCACAAACACTTTAATATGGTAATCAAATATGTTTGGATTAATAGCCATCTTGCTTAGATAAGGAAACATCACCAATTTGATTAAAAAAAACTTCTAGTCACGTAATTGGGTCCAAGTCCGTGAACCGTTACAAGAAGCCCATGGATTATTTCCTACTAACGAACTGTAATAATTACAAAAACACTTATAATTGTTACTTTAATAAATCACTCATGACTTCATCGTTATAACTCGGAATTGAGTTATTCTTGGATCGTTGAATTCGTAAGCTCATTCACTATAACATGAGAACCTTTCCAGGGATAAAGGTTATTGTCACAAAAGTCGTGGCTCAAATAACCTCGAGTATATATACATAAATGTACATTTACCGTCATAGGAATTGTTTCATAGAGTGAGCATTTGTTTGGATAGATTAGAAAGCTATAATTGAACAAGAATCCAAATGAAATCAATTACCACATACCTTTGTTGATGTCTTCTTGTAATCTTCAGTCTTCATCCTTAAGAGTAGTTTTTCTTAGACCTAATCTAGTCCGAAACTATCTTTAGTACACTAAATCAAGAATGCATTTTGGCAACTAAAATTGACAACTAACTTGACATGCCGACGCTAGTGGGTTCAACCGAGCAATGCTCTAACAATCTCACCCTTTGTCAATTTTAGTGACAAAACCATTTTACATATGGATTGTACTCATTACAACTCCAAAATCCGACATGCTTGATTTCCTTGGTTCTTCAACTATGCGTGTGCTCATCCTGTACTTGTTGAAGATCCGTCATAATATTATCACACGGTATCAAAGTTTAATTTTATCACAACTTTGATAATAATACTACGGTGATATGTATCACTCCCCCTTAGTCAATACTTCATCTCGACATGAAAACCACTCCCCCTTACATAATGATCCGTAAACCATATGTATATGTAGTGTGAACTACAAGATAATTCTCCCCCTTTTTGTCAATATAAATTGGAAAAGGTAAGAAAACAAGTGGGATCCTCATGAAATTTTCATAGAGAAACTTCTTGACCAAAAGAAAACATATCAACTTTACTTTAGATGATATCGCAGAGTCGAAACTTAGTGACTTCATAGAGGAGTTTATTAAGATACAAGTTAACCCCTACATGTTCCACAACCGCTTCTCCCCTCAAAGATATGGCAATTAAGCACAAGTTCAATATGAACTCTCCCCATAAAATGTCATTCCCGAAAGAAAAACAAGAGTGAACTTTCTCCAAGGAGAAGGATTTATATATTGGATTTTAGAAATCCCACAAGGATATACGAGCTAAGGGCCAATCATCGAAAGTCTCTCATGAGATCGTGTTACTAAATAAATAGAATTGTCTCATGGTAACAATACACAATATATAATCATGAAGATCAAGTATTGTGATCATATTTTTTAAGATACAAACTTGTATAAACAAGAATTGATATGCTTAGAAGGAAGAAACTTTTTTCACAAGGATTGACACCAAGAATGGTTACCATAAGTGTATGAAAAAGATTCTTTGACAATAAAAAATAACATCCACTGGTTTTGGTTATTTCTTCTAACCTGTTATACTTAAGAATTTTAATCACAAATTAAGTTAGGTAATTAAGAATCATATGCATGGTATTTAACCATATTCATCTTAACCATAACTAGTTCAAATGACTCAAATGAAACTAGTTAAAGAGTTGTTCAATTGCAATAGAAAGCACAATTGAAACCAAATCGGTTTGATTCACTTGAATCAATCATGAACATTATAGTCACGGTTTGCAAAGATTGCATTCCTTATGATTTAAATGTTTAAGTCCATGAACTGACCGATTTGACAAAGTAACAACCTTAAGTATGCGTACAGGTATGCGTACTTAAGCAACCGTGAAAAAACGGGGTTCTAACAACACCACCCAATATTTCGCTTAGAAATATGTATGGACAAACTCGAATATACTTTTAAGAGAATCAACAAGACTCAATCAATTAAAAGTACATCAACGAGTTTATATCTCTCTCTCTTGATTTGATTTCCTCAAACAGAAACTGCGAGTACTAATCAAATACAAGGAATAACTTGGATGGTACCAAAGACCAATATCCAAGGATCAATCAATGACAATCAACAACCAAAGGTTGGATTCCTCTAATTGATGATCTAAAGCACAACATGTATTATTTCAATTATAAAGATAAAACAATATATATGCGGAAACGGAAACAACATGTATTATTTCAATTATAAAGATAAACCCCAGGACCTAGTCCAGATTGAACACACACTGTATTAAGCCATTACAGACACTAGACTACTCCAATCTAACTTCGGACTGGACTGTAGTTGAACCCCAATCAGTCTCCCACTGATCCAAGGTACAGTTGTACTCCGTACGCCTCTGATCCAAGCAGGATACTGCGCACTTGATTCCCTTGGCTGATCTCACCCACAACTAAGAGTTGCTATGACCCAAAATCGCAGGCTTTGAAAATAAACAAATCTGTCTCACATAGACAAGTCTATCAAAGGATCAATCTGTCTCCCACAGAAAAACCCTCAAGTTTTTTGTTCATTCTTTTGATAATAATCAAGGTGAACAGGAACCAATTGATAATCCAGTCTTATATTCCCGGAGAACGGCCTAGATAAATCAATCACCTCACAACAATCTTAATCATATGGTAGCGAAACAAGATGTTTCGGAATCACAAGAAATGAGATGAAGATGTTTGTGACTACTTTTTATATCTTGCCTATCAGAGATATTAATATCAAGCCAATCAATCTGATTGTACTCGTACGATATAAGATGCAAGATCAGATCACACAACTACGATAAAAGTAGTATCGGTCTGGCTTCACAATCCAAATGAAGTCTTTAAGTCGTTAACCTGGTTTTAGAAGAAGAAAACCAAAGGTTAAAGGAGAATCGAATCTAGCACGCAAACTAGTATCACATGTGAAGTGTGGGGATTAGTTTTGCACAATACTAGATGTCTCCTTTATATAGTCTTTCAAATCAGGGTTTCTCCTTGGTCACAAAGCAAACAATATCCACGGTTAGATGAAAACCTGATTTAGATTCAAGCTAATATTTCTCAACCGTTAGATCGAAAACTTAGCTTGTTATACACAAATGAAATGCACGCTTTTAGGTTTGTTAACCGTACCCAAACGTGTACATTGTTGGTTTAACAATAGTTAACCAAAAGGCTAGCCATATGAGCATTTCATACCAACCATATTCTTTTTCACCATAACTAGTTCAAATAACTTCAAATGAACTAGTTAGAGAGTTGTTCAA
Organism: Papaver somniferum; assembly: GCF_003573695.1. Lineage (NCBI taxonomy): Eukaryota > Viridiplantae > Streptophyta > Magnoliopsida > Ranunculales > Papaveraceae > Papaver > Papaver somniferum. Next base: position 76,842,311 of record NC_039365.1, read on the forward strand.
TTGCAAGGAAATCTTATGTACTACACAAGACACAATTGAAGCAAAGATGATTTGATTCACTTGAATCAGTTCATGAACTTTTATAGCCACGGTTTGTAAACTGCATTCCTTAGTCTTTATAAGTTTCAGTTCAGAAATCATCTTCAGATATATAACCTTCTTAAGTTCGCACACTAGGTTCGCGGACTTAAGAAACCGGGCAGAGTTTACAAACTCCAGCAGTAAATCCCGGCAAGACTTTCCGCCGGTTCGCGTACTGGTACTCACGCAACAAGTTTGTCAACTCCAGCAGAATTTCTCGGGATGAGAAGTTCGGCAGTTCGCGGACTGAGTTCGCAGACTTGGCAACAAGCCATTCTTCCGGTTTCTCATGATCAACAAAGTTCGCAAACTTTGGTTCAAGGGATAGGACTTATGCACATATGTGATTCCACAAAAATACTTATGTCCATCATTGTTTATGTAATATAAACTCTCATTCCAACCATTGAAACATTCTTAGAGGAAGTTATATAGTTTTTACACCATTTCTCGTAAAAGAAATTTTCAAATTGATTGAAACATATCATGACTTTCGTCACTAGGTACAGATAAACCTGATCGAAGCGAAACGCTTACCAACACATATTTCGAGATATAGATAGGCGAGGTATACACGACTCGAAATACCAAATGTGTATAATCTAAGTCTATATATAGCATTAGACTTTTTGTCTCAAGAAGTAGGAGATAGAGTAGATAGACTTTTGAGTGACAGATAAGTTCAAGTCTTCACATACCTTTTTGTCGAGAAGTTCCACCGGCTCCTTGAGTAGTTCTTCTTCTTGTATGATGAATCGCCATGAAGTCCTTGAGCTCAACCACACTCTCTATCCTAGTCCGAGACTTAGCTATAATAGACTAGAAATCAAGACTTATAGTTTTGATCACTAACATTGACAAACATGCTTGAGATAGCAACGCATGCGATTTCGACGGAGCAATGCTCTAACAATCTCCCCTTTTGTCAATTTAAGTGACAAAATTATCAGTACATATGGAATACAAAAAAGATAAAGAAACTTTAGGAGCTCATATTTCACATGTCTAATCTTCAATATTCCTCGAAATCTTCGTCACTTCCAAGTACTCCAATGATCCTAAAGGTTGTAAGTTTAGCATCACCGTTGTTGATGATCCGTAGCTATAACAATGAGAAAACATCGGTCTCGATCATTGTTATACAGTGTCATAGTACTATTACACAATGTCAAAGTCCAATTGTATCACAACTTCAACAATAATACTATGGTGATATGTATTACTCCCCCTTAGTCAATACTCCATCTCACATGGAAACCACTCCCCCTTACACAATGATCTGAAAACCATATGTATTTTTAGTGTGAACTACATATTAATTATCCCCCTTTTTTTCAATAAAATTGGCAAAGGTACAAGAACGGGATCATAATGAAATTTCCGTAAGAGACATTTCATGGTTAAAAGAAAATACATACCATCTAATTTAGATGCAATCATATAGCCAAATCTAATAGTATTCATCAAGGAGTTTAAAGATACAAGATAACCCCTTTAAAATTCCACAGCCGCACACCCCTCAAGATATGACCATTAAGCACAAGTTCAAAAGAACTCTCCCCCCATTAGATGTCATTCCCAAGGGAACAACAAAAGCGACCTTAATTTCAAAAGAAAAGAAGGATTTTGATTGGACACCAAAAACCATGAGAATGATTTTCTATATCCAAAAACTCAATCAAATTAATCACAAGTAAACCCATGATTAATTTAATCGGAATACGCGATCAAATTAAACACAAAAGTGATCAACTTAATTAATTATGCTCGACATAAGAGAACTTACGGAGCATACGACTAACATAACCATTAGAAAATGAATAGGATAGTCGTTCATATACTCAACATAAGAGGAATCTTATGGAGTATGAAAATACTCAACTAGATTAATTACAAGATAACCCATAATTAATCTAATTGGAATATACAACCAAACTAATTACAAAAGTAATCAATTTAATTGTCATTTGTTTTGCTCGACATAAAAAGACTTATGGAGCAATAACTAAATAACCAAACAAGATGATTAATTTAGTTCAAGAATGCTAAACATAAAGTACCTTACGGAACAACCAACAAAGCTAATAAAAAATTAATCAACTTGGTTGTATCGTGTCAACATAAGACACATTACGGAGCCTCACAGTATTACATAAAATATGGATCAGTGAAGTTCAATACTGTGGAATACACAAGGATTCATTCTATCTTCCATCACTATTTGAATAACGATATTTAATAGACATAATCCTTGAACACAAAAGATTTTAACCTATCTTCCATCAAAGAATTGACAATATAGGTTTAACTTTTGTATATGTCAAAAGTCGATTCATCCTTAAATCAATACATGAATACCGATCATGAACGACTTTACTTTTGACAAAATATGGGATAACATAGTTCACGGACGTAAACACCAATATCCCATAACAAACTACAATATAACAAATCATAAGATTAAATACTGCAAACCATCATCCTCCAAATATTTTTATAATTTAAACCAATAAACCTAAAAAAGAACAAGAAGATGAAAAAATAATAGCTATGTGTAGTCACAATCATTGCTATTCAAGCACTAGTTATTCTCCCAACTAAACCAAAAAGAAAACATACTAGGCAACAAATAATACAAGCTAAAAGAAAACATACTCCAATGTTATTCTGAACACGAACTAAGATCAAATGGACGGTTCAGAATCCTCACGAGACAACTGGTCTTTGAGCTTGTGATTGAAAACATCCATTTTATCATCGGAGAGGTGATTCTCTTTTCCAACTCAGTTTTCAACGCATCAACACTTTTCAGATTAGCAATGAGCTGTTGTTTTGCTTCCTCAAAGTACTTAAGAAAGTCATGAACAACTTCAGCAGAAATCATATCATCCTTTTCAGCATCCTCATGAACATAGGTAAAATAACATGAAGCATTAGGATGATATTCATCTACAAGGGTTCTTTTCTTCGTGGACTCAACAACACCTTTATCAAGGAATCCTCTTGCAAAACCACCATAGCAAGATGAAGAAGAAGACATTCTTGACAACCCAGAAACCAACCTAGAGTATGTGTACGTGACTTTTGCAACTCAATAGGTTGATATTTAAGGGTCTCTTAGGGAAGGGATTCTAGGGTTTTCTTAAACAGTTGACTCGTCTCAGAACACGGATATCCGTTCGAGTACAACCTGACCCCCAAAAATAAAGCCCAACAGGGATTTTTGCAACAAAAGCCTCGAAAAAATTCCATAACTCAGAAAAGCAATTTTGAGCAAAGTTGAAGCAAAAAAAATAATCAAAAGACGACTTCCTAACGAAAATGAGAAGACACTTTATACACAAACAAAACTTTAAGCATAGTAAGTTTGCAATTAAAAAGCTTAGCTATGGACGGTAAGAAGATAGCTCAACTTAACAGATGCAAATGCCAAAAGTATACCTGAAAATTAACACATCTTACTCAACAGGGTTTTTATGAGTAAGCTCTTCAACCCTTGTGATTAATTAGCACAAGTATGAGCCACAAGCTCATCAAGAGATTTGTGTTTATGGTCAAGTCTCTTTTTCCTCCTGAATCTAGAGAGGGACTCCTTTTTATGTGAGAAATTATCATAAAATTTACTGTCATCAAAATACGAGACATAGTTTGAGTTCTTACCAGAATATTTTTGGTTTGAGGGGGAAGACAACTTGTTGACAAATTCTTTATACCCTTCAATTATCTTTTTCAGATTATCTCTCATTTCATCAATTTTTGTTCTTTCTTCTGAACTTCATTTCTTAGCAGGAGCAACGTTGTTTCCAGAGACCACGACACGATATTCTTTTAGACGATGTGTATTAAGACGTATGTTTTGTTCTTGAGTGTTAGAGGAACTCATTGACCTGACTTTCCTGGTAACATACACAGGGTAGGTACGAAAACCGATTGGTTTAGTCATACAAATGTCAGTTACACCTTTAATAATTAAGTCTAAGGTGTGTTGAAGTTGAACCAAAGAGCTATTCTTCAACCTAGAGGTTCCCTTTCGTTTAACATAACTCTTTGTCTCACAGAAAAGACATACTTTCTGATCATCAGAATGATTAGATAGTACAGTCCTAATATCATCGTTAGAAGATTTCTTCCCTCCATTTGATGTGCAACATCCTTGAGTGATGGTGACTTCAGGCACATCCGTTTTACTAGAAGGGACTTTCGTTTTTACCTCTGAGCATGAACCATCTTTAGTTGTGTCAGAAGTACTTGGCATATTAGATTGCTTTGATCATCCTTGAATAGAGAGCTTACTCAGGCTATGTTCAATTTCCAAGGCATCTCTTCTAAGGATAGCTTCAAGAGACGTACACGAAGAATGGACTTCAGTATTGCCTTTGGATTTACAATCTCTTATTACACCAAGTAGAACATTGACATGGTGCTTCAACCGATTGAATATATAAGCTTGGATTCTAACAATATTTAGAATCAATTCATTCTCTTCAGCCGAATATCGTTCATTAATGGAGAGGCTCACATTTGAAGGGTAATCGGAAGTACACATGTCAGTGTTAGTCTGTCTCGTCAGTACAGAAGGTTCATCTATATTAGAGATTGTAGAACCCTTCTCTTTAGTAGAGTTAGAAGAGATAGAACTTTTATTTCTGGGAAAGTGTTTATCAGAGATAGTACTCTTGTCCATAGAGTCAGATCGCTACAAACACAGACTTTTGAGGTCTTGAACGTGTTTTCCTGCTCTGATACCAATTGAAAAAGCGGGGGTCTAACAACACCACCCAATATTTCGCTTAGCAATCTGTATGGACAAAATCGAATATACTTTTAAGAGAATCAACAAGACTCAATCAATTAAAAGTACATCAACGAGTTTATATCTCTCTCTCTTGATTTGATTTCCTCAAACAGAAACTGTGAGTACTAATCAAATAGAAGGAATAACTTGGATGGTACCAAAGACCAATATCCAAGGATCAATCAATGATAATCAACAACCAAAGGTTGGATTACTCTAATTGATGATCTGACGCACAACCTGTATTATTTAAATTATAAAGATAAAATAATATAATGCGGAAAATGAAATAACACAGACACCAGAAATTTTGTTAACGAGGAAACCGAAAATGCAGAAAAACCCCGGGACCTAGTCCAGATTGAACACACATTGTATTAAGACGCTACAAACACTAGCCTACTCCAACCTATCTTCGGACTGGACTGTAGTTGAACCACAATCAGTCTCCCACTGATCCAAGGTACAGTTGTACTCCCTATGCCTCTGATCCCAGCAGGATACTGCGCACTTGATTCCCTTAGATGATCTCACCCACAACTAAGAGTTGCTACGACCCAAAATCGCAGGCTTTGATAATAAACAACTGTCTCACACAGACAAGTCTATCAAAGGATCAATTTGTCTCCCACAGAAAAACCCTCAAGTTTTTGTTCCATCTTTTGATAATAATCAAGGTGAACAGGAACCAATTGATAATCCGGCCTTATATTCCCGAAGAACGGCCTAGATAAATTAATCACCTCACAACAATCTTAATCGCATGGTATCAAAACAAGATGTTGCGGAATCACAAACAATGAGACGAAGATGTTTCTGGCTACTTTTTATATCTTTCCTATCGGAGATATTAATCTCAAGACAATCAATCTGATTGTACTCGTACGATAGAAGATGCAAGATCATATCACACAACTACGATAAAAGTAGTATCGGTCTGGCTTCACAATCCCAATGAAGTCTTTAAGTCGTTGACCTGGTTTTAGAAGAAGAAAACCAAAGGTTAAAGGAGAAACGACTCTAGCACGCAAACTAGTATCACACGTGAAGTGTGGGGATTAGTTTTGCACAATACTAGATGTCTCCTTTATATAGTCTTTAAAATCAGGGTTTCTCCTTGGTCACAAAGCAAACAATATCCACCGTTAGATGAAAACCTGATTTAGATTCAAGATAATATTTCTCAACCGTTGGATCGAAAACTTAACTTGTTATACACAAATGAAATGCACCCTTCTAGGTTTGTTAACCGTACCCAAACATGTACATTGTTGGTTTAACAATAGTTAACCAAAAGCTTAGCCATATGATCATTTCATACCAACCATATTCTTCTTTACCATAACTAGTTCAAATGACTTCAAATGAACTAGTTAGAGAGTTGTTCAATTGCAAGGAAATCTTATGTACTACACAAGAGACAATTGAAGCAAAGATGATTTGATTCACTTGAATCGGTTCATGAACTTTTATAGCCACGGTTTGCAAACTGCATTCCTTAGTATTTATAAGTTTAAGTTCAGAAATCATCTTCAGATATATAACCTTCTTAAGTTCGCACACTAGGTTTGCGGACTTAAGAAACCGGGCAGAGTTTACAAACTCCAGCAGAAAATCTCGGCAAGACTTTCCACCGGTTCGCGGACTGGTACTCACGCAACAAGTTTGTCAACTCCATCGAAATTTCTCGGGATGAGAAGTTCGGCAGTTCGCGGACTGATTTCGCAAACTTTGGTTCAAGGGATAGGACTTATGCACATATGTGTTTCCACAACAATACTTATGTCCATCATTGGTTATGTAATCTAAACTCTCATTCCATCCAATGAAACATTCTTAGAGGACGTTATAGAGTTGTTACACCATTTCTCGTCAAACCTATTTTCCAAGTGATTGAAACATATCATGACTTTCGTCATTAGGTAAAGAAGTAGCATTCGACTCGAAATACCAAATGTGTATAATCTACGTCTATATATAGCATTCGAATTTTTGTCTCAAGAAGTAGGAGATAGAGTAGATAGACTTTTGAGTGAAAGATAAGTTCAAGTCTTCACATACCTTTTTTTCGAGAAGCTCCACCGTTTCCTTGAGTAGTTCTTCTTCTTGTATGATGAATCGCCATGAATTCCTTGAGCTCAATTACACTTTCTATCCTAGTCCGAGACTTAGCTATAGTAGACTAGAAATCAAGACTTATAGTTTTGATCACTAACATTGACAAACATGCTTTAGATAGCGACACATGCGAGTTTGACCGAGCAATGATCTAATAAACCGTATTTGAGTTTCTTTAGTTTCCAAACTCAGCAGAAATTTTCGGTACTAAAACTTTCGCCAGTATGCGTACGGGTATGCATAGGGTGACTAGTTTAGGAGTTTGTAATTCCCAAACTCAGCTGATATTTTCGGTTCCAAAACTTCCGCAAGTATGTGTACAGGTACGCATACCTATCTTGTCTCATTCACCAATTTGGTATACACACATATGCATACACTTGGTTCCTGGTTTGTGGATTTATACACTAATGTGCGAACACACTATATAGGCTTATATCCAAACATGGTTACATTCTCAACTCTTTATTTCAATCATTGAAACATTCTTCTATAACGACAATAGCCATTTCACACACTATTAGCATCAAAGCAATTTTCAAGATATTGAAATAATCATTATCGAAACATTCCAAGTCTTACACCAAATGATTGTATCACACAAACCATGTAAGATGTTACTCGGAAATTTTATCATGATATAAGATGAATTTGGTCAAAGCGAAAGCTTACCAACACATATTTCGATAAATATGTAAGTGAGTTAGACTCAGCTCGAAACAATAAATTGTTGCACATATTCAAAAATTACCCAACACAGTATGTGCGCCCCAATTCTTTTGTAATCCTCACCGCATTTACTAGGGATTATTGGTGAGGATGCACTTCCAATACAATCAGGTTGTGTTGAGGTGAACAAAATCTTGCTCACCACAGGTATTTGAAGAAAAATCATGCATGGACTCTAGGAATTTAACAACTTCCTTGAAACTTTCAATAAATGTTCACACTTTTTTAAGATGTTATCCCTTGTCGAACTCTTGTCTGGGAGATCCTTCTTAATAGTACTCGTTGCTTTATTGATCTTCTTTGGTACCCATTTCTGAGTAGCTTTTGGAGCAACGTATTTCTTTTTCTCCTCGATATAATTATGAAAATTCTTGGAGGAAATACTAGAAGAACTGAAATTATGAGTCTTAGTTTTCTCCAATTTGGAACATCAGATCTTGTCATCTTAACAGAATCAGATCTGGTTTTATCTCGTTTAAGATATCTGCAATTCCTTTGCAAGTAACCTGGTTCTCTATAATAAAAGCAAGTTTAGTAGAATGGAAAAATTTATGTTTAGTGTTACTGAATGTGTATGTGCTTGCTTTGGAGTTTGATAGAATTTCCTCTTTTAGTCATCGACAGTTGGTAGAAATCCTTCATTTTTTTCAACCGTGGAAGGTTTTGGTTTAGAAGAATCTTTAGCTCTGACAAATTTTACCTCTTTTCTAATACCAGGAGCGTATATTCCTTCATAGCCCAATCCTCGTGTATCACGATGAATTCTACATGCTCTCAATATCGAGGTTAATTTTCCTGAGCTGCTATTTCTAGACAAACTCTCTTTTAAGCTCGAGTTTTCTTATTCCAACCTTTTGACCTTTTCGAGCGCAATAACTAGATCATTCTTGGATGATTCACGTTGAACTTTGAGATCTTCTCGTTCTGAATCAAATAACAAGTTAATCTCAATGTTCTCATAGTTATCTAGCTTCGCTTGAAGAATATTTTCCCGATCTCGACTTCCGGCAATTTCTTCTTTAAGAATTCGTATTTCGTTGAGATAATCTCTTGCACCAATAAAATCAAGTTGGTCTTGCAAGTCTTTATTCTGACAACGAAGTCTGTCATATTTAACTTTCTCACTGAGTATGGTGCTTTCAGCTTCCGAGAGTTTTGGATGACATTCCTCAAGAAGATTATTAGCAACTGGATCCTTATGGAACACTTCTTCGACAGAATCAGAATCTGTATCCGAAAGAATTTTTTCAGAAACTAATGCAACCTCGCCTGCGTACTCTTGGTGATCATAATATTCGGGTCCATCATCAAGAGTAGGCAAAGCTGCTGCATATGCCGATTGTCTACGGCTCCAGACATACTAAAGACAAGTGCTCGAAACCACGACAGTTATAGCATTGTACATCATCATTAGGAGATGTTGTAACTTTAGAAAAACTCTTTTTCCTGTCTCTCAAGAGTTTTCAAAATTGTCATGGAGTAACATCCTTAGTATCTGGCGATTCAGATTTATCCTTAGAGGATTCAAAATTGTTTGCAACTTTAAGAGAAATCACCTCTTTTCTCGATGCGTATTCATTATCAAATATCTTTAACTTTCCAGCAAGAGTATTTCTGGAGAGTGTAGAAAGATCGTTTGCTTCTTCAATGGCATGTTTGTTAGACTCGTATCTTGATGGTAGAGACCTGAGAATTTTGCACACAATAACTTTCTCGGAATAGTTCTTCCCAATAAATATGAGGAGTTAACTATTTGAGAAAGTCTTTGGTTAAACTCATCAAAGGTTTCATCATCAGACATGCGAAGGTTTTCCCAGTCAGAAGCTAGATTTTGAAGCCTTGCTTCTTTTTCTGTGGCATTCCCTTCGAATACGATTTCTAAGATATCCCAAGCATCTTTAGACTTATTACATGTAGTAACGTGGTGTTGAATATCTGGGGTAATGGCACGGATGATAGAATTTAATCCGTCAGAATTTTTCTTTGCAGCAAGAATCTCAAGTTTATCATAATCACCAATATCCTTTGCAACAGTTACACCATCTACTGTAACTAATGGAGGATCATAGCCATGTGATGTGATTTTTAATTTGTTGTAGTAGTAAGATTCGAACTCTAAGACTTGTGAAGATTAAATTTAAAGGTTTAATGAAAATTATAAAATAGAGAGTTACTGGGACTAGGATTCCACCGCATTCATATCATAAGGCTCAATTATTTATTCTCAACAATCATCGCTCAATAAATAAAATAACATCGACTCTTATTTTTCCAAAGTAGATTCTCAAAATATTAGTTATAAATCGTAAGCATGGAACATCAAACATCTAAGCAAGCATGACCCATTAAATAAAATGATAACTAATAAATTCAAATCATAATTCTATTTTAATTAGTGCAAAAGTCATATAGAAAATAAAATAAATTCACCCAGTATGAAGTTCGGCTTCCTCCACCGACCCAGTGTTGGGGTTTAACTTCTGATAATGAAAACACACTCAAAAATATAATTTATAGCTCAAATGGTGTTTTTATTGAAGAAAACTAATATTACAATGAAACTACAACGCTGTATTGACGTTACAGAAGTCACCGTTACAAGAGTTGTTGCAAATTCAAAACAAGCGTGCCAAACTGACTGTTACGAGTACTGTTTAAAAACGACAGTTCTTTGCGACAGTCAGTAGACGTCAAATGTTCTTATTCTTCTTCTTCTTCTCTGCAGCAGCAGAGAAATCTGTTCTGCAACCCTCTGATCTTCTCCCCAACTCTCGATCCCCCTTCTTTGAAACCCCAACAACCTATTTAAGTCGAACAGCATCAAGAAATCTTGCTCATAACTCCAAATATTATCGTAATAACTTCTCATGCAGTCACGGTAAATGATTCCCAAAATTATCTCCTTCACGCGTCTATTGTGGAAAATATCAGTCCATCACGTCTCTCCCTCATCTCAGAAGTAGTTCAACCAGTACTCGCCATACCAAAACCAACCATAAATATCTCAAAATATCTTGGGAATATTTACTTTCCCTGCTTTAAGCAAAACCATGTAAACTTCCCTGTTTTACGATTCTGACTCGTGTACCATCCCTGTTTAAGTATAACAGGGTAGTTGCAATCCAATTGACCGGTTGAATCTCAGTTCGGTGATCCAAATCTTCTCAACAGAACCCGAATGTATTTCTGACTTTGTTTTCATCACCGCTGATAATCAATCCCAATTCTTTCCAATACATCGACCATAAAAAAATCTGATTTAGTCAAACATGCCCAATCCATCCTATTTATGTGGTTGAGTTTGACTTAAACTCCTAAATTCAAACAAAACTTTCCGAGGAATGAACCCGAGAATAACATTCCATGTTTTCTTCCAACAGACATTCCAACCAATTTTAATCGATTCCTTACTCATTACCAGGCCTGTTAATCTCACTGAAATATTCCCAAACAATTTCAGCCATTGAGTCTCCCTGAAACGCCTTAAAATGCAAACCTTAAATTCTGTTCTTCACTGCAAAACTTTCCCGCCAAAACTAAAATTTGAATTGTTGAAGATGAAGTGCCATGAGCCAAACCACGGGCGCCTTTAACAACTGGGATGCCTGGGTCTGCCCTTATCCAAAATAAGGGTGCCTTTAACGCCTTTTCTGGGGTGCCTTTAACACTTTTTTGGGGGTGTTTTCTGGGACGCTTTTAACACTCCTTCGAAGTGCCTTAAGTACTTTTCTCGGGGGTCCAAAAATCACTTTTCGAGCAACTTTTTCCATAAGAGTTTATTTGCCAAAAATACCTGCAAACAAGTTTATTAGTGATAAAATGAGTCTCAGCTAATGTATTTATGGGTGAAAATGCGTCACACTTGCGTGCTCATCACCATGATTGAAAATCTCGCACTTGTATAAAATCACGCATAGCAATATTCCACCATAAATAGTTCGTGCCATCGAAGACTGGTGGTACGTGTATAGAGATAGCACTTCTGTCCATAGAATCAGATTGCTACAAACACAGACTTATGAGGTCTTAGCGTGTTTGCCTGCTCTGATACCGATTGAAAATGTCGGGGTACACCAACCACACCCAACAAATTCGTTTGGAAATCTGAGAGTACTTACTCTAATATACTTTCACGAGAATCAACTAAATAGTCAGACTCAATCTTGAGAAAAGTATATCAACGAATTATATCTCTATTTCTCATTTCAATCTGCAATCAAACAAATAGGAATTTGCGAGACCGACTGAATATAAGAAATAACTTGGACGGTATCAAAAACCAATATCCAAGTATCAATAAATTTAATCAACAACGAAGGTTGGATTCCCAATTGATTGAACTTACGCACAACCTGTGATATTTCAATTATAAAGATAAACAATATAATTCAGAAAACAAATAACACAGACACCAGAAATTTTGTTAACGAGGAAACCGCAAATGCAGAAAAACCCCGGGACCTAGTCCAGAATAAACACACACTGATTATAAGCTGTTACACCAATTTCCTACTACCTATTCGGACTAGATGTAATACCTGCTTCAGCACTTATAAAACTCCTAGCACAACACCTATTGTCTTTAGGAATTCTTCTCGTAAATCTTCTAGCAGAACCCAAGGCTCTCTTTAGAAGATACAACAACACGATTGATAAAATTTGATCTTTTGTTTGCACAAAACATCGATTTGATTTCCCTTTGGATTTAAATCAAGGTTTTGGAAATCTTGTGTTTATTTTGACAAAAAAAATTACTAGGTAAAATTAATATCAAAAAAAACTTGTAGATTAGGGATTATTATACTCTTCAATAAAGGAAGAGAAACCTAATGATTCTACAACAAGAACAACTAGAATAATTCTAGAGATATCTTGTTTAAAACTTCTTAAGGTTTTTTACGAGATACCTTAATCGAAGTTTTCTTTCTAGCTTCCGATTTCGACTAACAAGTGTTGGTCAACGATCATAAACTGAAATCTATCAAAACCTAGGGTTTATGATCAATAACTCTTGAATGGTTTTATATCAGAAGAGAAAACCTTAGAATAGACAAGAGGTAAAAAACCTAGATTACAAGTTTTATAATCAGTCACGAAGATTAAACCCAACTTGGCTTTGTGATCCCCAATACAAAGACTTTTATCTCACTCTTGTTCATGAAGAACAGAAGACATGGAAAATAACATTATGAGCTTACACCAATTTTCCAATGGGGATAAAAAACGTCTAGCACTCACGAACCCTTTATTTATAGTGAAAAATAGCTTGAGAGCTAAGCAAAGCTATTTTCCTTTTCCAAGACTCTCCTAAATTTGGGAGTCTTTCCTAAGTTACAACTCTTTCAAAAATAATTAAATAAATAAATAATTAATTAACAAATATTGTATTTATGTGAATAAATCACATTTTAACTTAGGAAGGAATTAAGAGTTATCACAAACACTTTAATATGGTAATCAAATATGTTTGGATTAATAGCCATCTTGCGTATATAAGGAAACATCACCAATTTGACTAAAAAAGACTTCTAGTCACGTAATTGGGCCCAAGTCCGTGAACCGTTATAAGCAGTCCATGGATTGTTTCCTACTAACAAACTGTAACAATTACAACAACACTTGTGATTGTTACTTTAATAAATCACTCACAATTCATCGTTATAACTCGGAATTGAGTGATTCTTGGCTCGTTGAATTCGTAAGCTCATTCACTATAACATGAGAACCTTTCCAGGGATAAAGGTTATTGTCACAAAAGTCGTGGCTCAAATAACCTCGAGCATATATACATAAATGTATATTTACCGTCATAGGAATTGTTCCATAGAGTGAGAATTTGTTTGGATAGATTTGAAAGGTAGAATTGAACAAGAATCCAAATGAAATCAATTACCACATATCTTTGTTGATGAAGTCCTTGTTGATGTCTTCTTGTAATCTTCAGTCTTCATCCTTAAGAGTAGTTTTTCTTAGACCTAATTTAGTTCGAAACTATCTTTAGTATACTAAATCAAAAATGTATTTTGGAAACTAAAATTGACAACTAACTTGACATACCAACGCTAGTGGGTTCAACCGAGCAATGCTCTAACAATAAAAATATGACCATGTCACATCACTAGAGTATCATACAATATGTACAGTATATACAGCTTCGCAGTTATATTTTCAATATAACACGACTTGAAAGATACGTAAGGAATGAAACAGTTCAAGTCAATATTACCAACCTCAATAGGAAGGATGATGTCGTCGTTATAGTTCGCTTCTTCTTCACATTTTTCAGGTCTTTGGAGTAATACTTGTATGTCTCAACATTCCTAGACTTTTTATTCTAACCTAAACAAAGTTGACTCTAGTATATAATCAAGCGACTTTAGATGAGTTTTGACACACTAAAAATATGACAACCAAACTTGACATACCAACGCTTGGTGAGTTCAACCGAAATATGCTCTAACACCCAAGTTTCTAGAAATATTCATAATCATGGGTTTGGACTTGGACTTTTAAAATACAAAATGTGAGATTATAGGAGATGTATGAAATATGATATCCACATTCTACCTTTTTTTACGGATCCTAAGGAGACAAGAAAATGAAGATAATGTCATGAGCTAAGTTTTTGAAAAAAGACATTTATTTGAGAATTATTTCTTTGATCATTTGATCTTCTTCCTTGAAAAATCTCCGTTTATCATTTGAATTTGGAAGGCGCTTCATTTACTGTTAGAGGAGAGAGCTCTAATTCCTTCATTTGGTTTTTTGCTTTGCAATTTTAATTTCTCTTTTCGTGATTTTTTTGATTGCTCTTTGCAGGGGTTTTATCAACATTGCCTGGTAGTGATGCTGTTTGAGGGTGAAAACAGTTTCTGCTGATTTCGGTAATTTCGTGTGTTGTGGGTGAGAAATGAGTCTAAACCTTAAACAATGTACTGCAAGGGAGTACTTTGATTCAAGAGATCAATATGTACAAATCTGGCCTAAACCAAGAAATGGTCGTTCCAGACTTGCTTCGGTCACAAAGTGAAGGAGAAGGGTTGGTCTTAGAGAGGGAAGCAAAGAGAGTGTTGAGACCGGAATAGTTGATTCTGGAAAAGTAGTTGTTTGACGACTTGTATCAGAAAGTGAGACGCTAGCAAGTTGGAAAGCTAACAAGTGATTTCTGAGTGTGGTGTATTCTCCTGACCAAAACTTGTTCTTTGGTGGAAATAGGTGAGACCTATTTATACAAGTCGCAACGAAACGTACCCTGGTCTTGTAAGAAGTGGAAACGGTTGAGTAAATGGAAGAACGCGGTAACGGGTAATGCCTGGAATTGATGTTTCCATAATGAAGGAAACGTTTCACCATACTTCTTGTATTTACTAACTGCCTCACTCTTATGACACTTTCTTGTAACGGGCGTAGTGTACGCCAGACGTTGTAAACCGCCAGACCAATACCCTGATGAGCATCCCCCAGTTTGGGACATGTTTTGATATCTCAAGTGTTTTGTGTAGCATGTTGCTATTGTTTGGCAAGTTGAGATTGGGAGGCTTTCCGGCTCGGTGGTGACCTTCGACGGTCGAGATTTTGCATCTTGAGAGGAAGGTTAGTCGTTGATTGTGGTTACCTTCCGTTGGTAGCCAGTGGCGTAGCCACGGTACTGGCATGGATTGCGCATTCTCTTGGTGTGGCTAATTAGGGTTTGGTGCCGTGATCATAGAATTGGCATAGCTAAGTGTGCGTCGTGGCCAAAGAGTTGGTAGCGTAGCCAAAGGTTGCCACAATTCGTTTGGTTTAGTGGCGAGCTTGTACGGCTGAGATTTGCATCGAAGAAAGAAGGATACCCATTGATTATTGCAATCTTCCATTTGGCAGCCAGCGGCATGGAGGCATGGACGACATGGCTTTGGCGTGGCCAAATTAGGGTTTTGGCACCGTGACCAAGATTTGGCCCCGTAGCCCAAAGATTGCCACAAGTCGTTTGGTGGCAAGTTTGTACGGATGAGATTTGCATCTCAGAAGGAAGGGTAGTCGTTAATTGTTGCAACCCTCCATTTGGCAGCCAGCGGCATGGAGGCATGGCTTTGGCATGGACAAATGAGGGCTTTGGCACCGTGGCCAAATTAGGGTTTTGGCACAGTGGCCAAGAGTTGGCACCGTAGCCAAGAGATTGCCACAAGTCGTTTGGTGGCAAGTTTGTATGGCTGAGATTTGCATCTCAGAGCGAAGGGTAGCCGTTGATTGTTGCAATCCTCCGTTTGGCAGCCAGCGACATAGAGGCATGGACGGCGTGGCTTTTGCATGGTTTAGGTGCGGCCAAGCTAGAATTTTGGCATAGTTTTAGGCGCGGCCAAAAAAATTAGGGTTTTGGCATAGTTTAGGCGCGGACAAAATTAAGGCTTGGCATTAGGCCAAAAAGTTGTCACGCATTTAGTGGCGAACTTTGACACTGAGATTTACATCTCAGAAGGAAGGGTGTCCGTTGATTGTTGCAACCCTTCGTTTGGCAGCCAGCGACATGGAGGCATGGCTTTGGCGCGACCAAGCTAGGATTTTAGCATAGTTTTAGGCACGACCAAAATTAGGATTTTGGCATAGTTTAGGCGCGGCCAAAATTAGGGCTTGGCATTGGGCCAAAAGTTGCCACACGTTTGTTGGAGAACTTGGACGACTGAGATTTTCATCTCAGAAGGAAGGGTGGCCGTTGATTGTTGCAACTCTTCGTTTGGAAGCCAGCGGCATGGAGGCATGGCCGGCGTGGCTTTGGCATGGTTTAGGCGCGGCCAAGCTAGGATTTTGGCATAGTTTTAGGCGAGGCCAAAATTAGGGTTTTGGCATAGTTTAGGCGCGACCAAAATTAGGGCTTGGAATTGGGCCAAAATTTACCACGCGTTTGGTGGTGAATTTGGACGGCTGAGGTTTGCATCTCAGAAGGAAGGGTGGTTGTTGATTGTTGCAACCCTTCGTTTGCCATCCAACGGCATAGAGGCATGGCCAGCATGGCTTTGGTGCGGAGGTGTGGATGGAATGGCATGCCATTGGCACTATGGTGCGGCTGGCATGGTTGGTATGCCTTTGGCACGGAGATGTGGCTGGCATGGCATGCCATTGGCACGGTGGTGCGGCTGGCATGGTTGGCATGCCTTTGGCGCGGAGATGTGGCTGGCATGGCATGCCATTGGCACGGTGGTGCGGCTGGCATGGTTGGCACGCCTTTGGCGCGGAGATGTGGCTGGCATGGTGGTGCGGTTGGCATGGTTGGCATGACTTTAGCGCGGAGATGTGTCTGGCATGACTGGCATGCCGTTGGCACGGCTGGCATGTTATGCCTTTGGCATGGATATGTGGATGGCATGGCTGGCATGTCGTTGGCACGGTGGTGCGGTTGGCATGGTATGCCTTTGGCGCGGAGATGTGGATGGCATGGCCGGCATGTCGTTGGCACGGTGGTGCGGCTGGCATGGTCTGCCTTTGGCCCGGATATGTGGCTAGCATGCCTGTTGGCACGGTGGTGCGGCTGGCATGGTATGCCTTAGGCGCGGAGATGATGCCAGTCAATACTGAGAGTTCTCTCGTGGAACATAACATGTATATAAAAAAAGGTACCCTGGTAAATTTCACGTAGACATATTGAATGGCTTAATAAATGTGTTAATGGATATATTGGTACTCTCGGCTTCGTTTTCTTATAGAATGACGTCACGTTAGACTAAGGTTTTACGATTTTAACCCTAAGACAAAAACCACCATCAACATTAAGTCCCCTGCTTAGCTCGGAACAGGGGGATTGTTGCGGGGTAAGCATGAGATGGTGACAGACAAGGACAAAATAGAAACGAAAAGTCATGAAGGGATGGTCAGGAAGATTCGGCTAACCTTTTTTCGGAGGTAAGGAAAACCTGCGACTCTCGTGCTGGCGGTTTTGCGCAAATTTGGCTCGGAGTGGAGCCGCTTGCAGTGCTTGGCATAAAGTGAGCCACTGGTGTTTCTTGGCTTGGAACGGATCCGCTGGTGTCGAATTGTCTTGGAATGAGCCGCTAGCGTTGTATTGGTTTGGAATGGAGCCGCTGGCATTGGATTGTCTTAAAATGGAGTCGTTGGCATAGACTCAGCGTGATATGGAGCCACTGGCTTGGCTTGGTACGGAATGGGGGCACTGGCATGATGTGGAGCCGCTGGCATAGGCTTGGCATGGGCTTTTGTTGGCTCCCGCTCGGTATGCGTACCGTTGGTGCAATCTGCTATGGGTGGAGAAGTTGCGCTGGAAGGACGCAAGCTGCTAGCGCTGGAAGGATGCAAGATGCTAGCGCTGGAAGGACGCAAGCTGCTAGCGCTGGAAAGGATGCAAGTTGCTGGCGCTGGAAGGACGCAAGATGTTAGCGCTGGAAAGGATGCAAGATGCTGGCGCTGGAGAGATGCAAGCTGCTGGCGCTGGAAGGACGAAAGTTGTTAGCGCTGAAAAGGATGCAAGCTGATGGCGCTGGAAGGACGCAAGATCCTAGCGTTGGAAAGGATGCAAGCTGTTGGCGCTGGAAAAATGCAAGCTGCTGGCGCTGGAAGGGATGTAAGCTGCTGGCGCTGGAAGGATGTAGGCTGCTGGCACTGGAAAGAACGCAGGCTGCTGGCGCTGGAACTTTGGCTACCAAACGGTGGTGATGGCGCTGAAACTTCGTCTATCAAACGGTGGTGATGGCGCCTGGCGACTTTGTCTAAATTAGGGTTTGGCATGCCGAAACCCTAATTAGCACCCTTTACTAAAATCGTTGTAGAATTCTTGTACGAACTCGGATTTTGATGGTCCGCCCCTCCATTCTGATTGAAAAAGAATTTCCTATCTCTCTTCGCAGGGATATTTAGGTTTTTAGCTCGTTTAGGAGGTGAAACAGCCCGACAGTAAAAACTTAGGAAGAATTCAGGAGGGATGTTGCGGGTCCGAGGTAGTATAGTCGTGCCCAGTCATCTATTCCCATTCATGGAGAAAGAAGGAATCTTTAGTTTTTGCAAACTGTAGAAACTCCGTCCACATGAAAAGAGGTATCGACCCTCTTCTGTTTTATGTTGCCCGTCCGTATCCGTGCTTTCGTCTGTAGTGTCTCTCCAGTGGGTTCCAAAATTTACCAAACTCCATTGCATTCTTGGGACGGATGGATGAAACATATGCTCGGCAACGATCATGTCAGGGCTAATATTGGATATCATGGTTGCGTTGTCGGTCCATCCTTAACTTTAGGTTGTTCAGTGCTTGAACCTTCTGATCGCGATGACAATATGTTGTGGATGCTTGTATGGTCGAAATCTTCCGGAGCCACTGGATAAAATAGATGAGTTGGGAGGCGTTCTGTTGCTGATGTGCTGCTATCAAGTCTTCAAGGACTTTGTTCCAAGCGACATTCTTCGAACCATCTTCTGAATCTTGGACTATCATATTGAATAGGATGCGGTGAGAAGTCCCCAGTTATACTTCCGTTAGATCCTATGGCACGGCTGAATATGTGAATATATCTTTGTGGCGTGTTTTTGGAGTCTTAAATGCACATGTACGTTTTCATGTTGAGAAATTACTACGGCTTGTAAAACTTCAACAGTGATGATGTTGAAATCAGAAATAACATGGTTGAGGGGAATGAAAGCGTCCCATGCTGGTAGTCCCCATGTGTAGCCTACTTTCATTGCATCGCCTTGAATCCATGTCCAAGAGATCCGATACAAGCTTATTGCACTCTTATGGATGTGACGCTGGGATGCTCAGAATATCACATGGACGAAATATTCTCGATAGCGAAGAGGTAGAAATGAGAAAGTTATGTTGTTTATCGTGGCTTCCTCTGTTTCTTCAAGAAAATGTTGCAGCCGCGTATCTGGAGTTATCTCATGAATCTTTGATGGTCGTCGGGATGGACTGCGATGAGCAGTCCCCAGTCGCACTTTTCTTCAGTTTATGAAGTTGTTTCCTCTTAATAAGGCTTGAGATCTACCGCGGCCTCGTAAAGTGTTGCAGGCGTCTTCTAGACAGATAGGTGATGGTACTCTTACATTATATACTTGAAGAGTAGATGACCTTGTCGTGGCTATGACCTTTTGGTTGACCGTGTCTTCTAATATTTAACAGTGAAGGGATTCCGTGTAGATCCTCAGTCCCCAAGTGTGGTTCACATGTTTCCATCTTTGTAGTGACTGTTTCCATGGTGAAGCTATGGATGGTATCACGAGCGGCAATAGTTATTGGTAGCCGATGTGACCAGAGGCACTACATCATCGTGGGAACAAAGTAGGTTGGCTGGATGCGTAAGCGGGAAAACCGTCCATGACCACGAGCTTTGACGGGGTGGATCAAAAGGTGGCCACGACTACGAAAATTGGCTGGCTGCGATCATGATCCTTGACAGGGCGAGCGGCGTCCACGAGCACGAACCTTGGCAGGAATGAGGCGTTGAAGTGGCTTCGACTCTTGGAGAGGATGTTTAAACTTATGGAGAAAAACGGTAAAGCTCCGGCTTCGAATCCTAGAGCGGACGTTGAAGTGGAGCCGCTGCTGGAGGACGTTGAAGTGGAACGACTTCTAGAGAGAACGTTGAAGCGTAGCCGTTGTTGGATGACGTTGAAGCAGAGCCGCTGCTGGAGGGCGTTGAAGCAGAACCGATGCTTGAGGACGTTGAAGCGGAGCGACTTCTGGAGAGAACGTTGAAGCGGCTCCTTATCTTCGATTGACGACATGTGCAATGTGACTGGCCACACCGTCTCCGAGGATGTGATCTCAAGCTGGAAGTTCCATCATGACATGTGCGTAGACTACAAGTTTAACGCTCCCTGGTTTGTTGAGGGTTTTACCGAGATCCAAAAGTTACAGGCCGAGGCGATCGAAGGCCCTTCCGCGGATGTGATCAAACAACAGGAAGCGGAAATCAAAAGGTTGTCCAAAAATTTGAAGCTGAAACATGGCGGCTCTCCAAAGAACGAAGGAGGCTTTCTCTAAGAAGAGCAAGCCATTGTTGAATGGCTTCCCTTGAATGTACTTCTGTCTTCTGAACTTCTTTTGCTTAGGTTTTTTTTTTTTTGAAAGGCAAACGAAGCCTAGTTTATGGTTTGGTTTTCTGGACTTTTGGGTTGATAAATAATTGTTACCTATGAGGGTTTTGTATTATTATTTGAAATGAATTGTTTTTAGAATAATACCGTTTTTGATTATGATTGTAAGTAACACAAATATTCCATGAGAGAACTATGAGTGTTGTATGACTGTGGAAAGTATAGGATGGAATTCGAGGATAACATGGATATCGGTTTTTATTATCAGTGTGGAAACTCGAAGTAATAGATTATGCACTTTGTCTAACAAGACTTACTCGTTTCCAGGGTCTCCAAACAAAACGGATCTTCCGGGGTAATTCTGAGTTTTGTGGGCGGCGCCGCCGTTACTGTGAGAAGTCCCCAGTCGTTTATCGTCGTGTGATAAACTGAGCCGTATGGTAACTGAGTCGTCGATCCCTGCGCGGACCATTTTATTCTATCATCTTGAGATCTAGGTTGAAGAATGAAATCGGGAATTAGAAAGTGACATTGTAACTGAGAGATTAATTTCCCACTGTGGTCGCCAATTGTTTGAGGGTGAGAATTTCGTGTGTTGTGGGTGAGAAACGAGTTTAAACCCTAAACAATGTACTGCAAGGGAGTACTTTGATTCGAGAGATCAATATGTACAAATCCGGCCTAAACCAAGAAATGTCCGTTCCAGACTTCCTTCGGTCACAAAGCGAAGGAGAAAGGTTGGTCTTAGGGAGGGAAGCGAAGAGAGTGTTGAAACCAGAATAGTTGATTCTGGAAGAGTAGTTGTTTGACGACTTATATCAGAAAGTGAGACGCTAGAAGGTTGGAAAGCTATCAAGTGATTTCTGAGTGTGGTGTATTCTCCTGACCAAAACTTGTTTTTTGGTGGAAATAAGTGAGACCTATTTATACAAGTCGCAATGAAACGTACCCTGGTCTGGTAAGAAGTGGAAACGGTTGAGTAAATCGAAGAACGCGGTAACGGGTAATGCCTGGAATTGATGCTTCCATAATGAAGGAAATGTTTCACCATTACTTCTTGTATTTACTAACCGCCTCACTCTTATGACACTTTCTTGTAACGGGCGTAGTGTACGACGCGCGCTGTAAACCGCCACACCAATACCCTGATGAGCATTCCCCAGTTTGGGACATGTTTTGATGTCTCGAGTGTTTTGTGTAGCATGTTGTTATTGTTTGGCAAGTTGAGCTTGGGAGGCTTGCCGGCTCGGTGGTGACCTTCGACGGTCGAGATTTTGCATCTTGAGAGGAAGGTTAGCCATTGACTATGGTTACCTTCCGTTGGTAGCCAGTAACGTGGCCACGGTGCTGGCATGGCTTGTGCATGCTCTTGGCGTGACTAGTTAGGGTTTGGTGCCGTGACCGTAGAATTGGCATAGATAAGTGTGCGCTGTGGCCAAAGAGTTGGCAGCGTAGCCAAAGGTTGCCACAAGTCGTTTGGTTTAGTGGCGAGCTTGTACGAATGAGATTTGCATCTCAGAAGAAAGGATAGTCGTTGATTGTTTCAACCTTCCATTTGGCATCCAGTGGCATGGAGGCATGGCCGACATGGCTTTGGCGTAGCCAAATTAGGGTTTTGGCACAGTGGCCAAGATTTGGCACCGTAGCCAAAAGATTGCCACAAGTCGTTTGGTGGCAAGTTTGTACGACTAAGATTTGCATCTCAGAGGGAAGGGTTGTCGTTGATTGTTGCAACCCTCCGTTTGGCAAGCAGCGGCATGGAGGCATGGTTGGCGTGGCTTTGGCATGGTTTAGGTGCGGCCAAGCTAGGATTTTGGCATAGTTTTAGGCGCGGCCAAAAAAATTAAGGTTTTGGCATAGTTTAGGTGCGGCCAGAATTAGGGCTTGGCATTGGGCCAAAAGTTACCACGCGTTTGGTGGTGAACTTGGACGGCTGAGATTTGCATCTCAGAAGGAAGGGTGGTCGTTGATTGTTGCAACCCTTCGTTTGGCAGCCAGCGGCATGGAGGCATGGCCGGCATGGCTTTGGTGCGGAGGTGTGGCTGGAATGCCATGCCATTGGCACTATGGTGCGGCTGACATGGTTGGTATGCCTTTGGAGCGGAGATGTGGCTGGCATGGCATGCCATTGGCACGGTGGTGCAGCTGGCATTGTTGGCATGCCTTTGGCGCGGAGATGTGGCTGGCATGGCATGCCATTGGCACGGTGGTGCGGCTGGGATGGTTGGCATGCCTTTGGCGCGGAGATGTGGTTGGCATGGCATGCCATTGGCACGGTGGTGCGGCTGGCATGGTTGGCATGCCTTTGGCACGGAGATGTGGCTGGCATGCCGTTGGCACGGTGGTGCGGCTGGTGTGGTATGTCTTTGGCGCGGAGATGTGGATGGCATGGCTGGCATGCCATTGGCACGGTGGTGCGGCTGGCATGGTATGCCTTTGGCGCGGAGATGTGGATGGCACGTCTGGCATGCCTGTTGGCACGGTGGTACGGCTGGCATGGTATGCCTTTTGCGCGGAGATGATGCCAGTCAATACTGAGTGTTCTCTCGTGGAACATAGCATGTATATAAAAAAAAAAGTTACCCTGGTAAATTTCACGTAGACATATTGAATGGCTCAATAAATGTGTTAATGGAGCTATTGGTACTCTCGGCTTCATTTTCTTATAGATTGACGTCACGTTAGACTAAAGTTTTACGATTTTAACCCTAAACTAAAAACCACCATCAATAGTTGTGATGCAACATTCTTCTTTTGTTGATTATATCATGTCTTTGGATCTATTTGAAAAGACGGGGGTATCGAGTAAACCACTAATATTTTTGTAATAACTGTTAGAGTATTGCTCGGTCGAACTCGCATGCGTTGCTATCTCAAGCATTTTTTTTTAAGGTTGTCAAGTTTAGTTGTCAAAACTATATGTCTTGATTTCTAGACTACTTATAGCTAAGTCTCAGACTAGGACAGTTAAGTGTAGTTGAGCTCCAGACTCCATGTCTATCATCTTACGAAGACGAAGAACTACTCAAGGAACCAGTGGAACTTCATCCGACTAAAAGGTATGTGGAGACTTGAACTTATCTATCACTCAAAAGTCTACCTCTCTATCTCCTATTCTTGAGACAAAGTCGTATAAGTATGATAGTTTTCATACGTACACATTTGCTATTTCCAGCTAAGTTTACTCGCCTATCTTTTTCTCGAAATATGTGTTGGTAAGCTTTCGCTTTAACCACTTTTTATCTTAACACGTGACGAAAGTCATGATGACATTTCAATCTTGAAAATAGCTTTGATGACGATAGTTGTGAATAACGAGTGTTATAACATTAAAGAAAAATGTTTCAATGATTGAAATGTAGAGTTGATATTACGTAACCAACTATGGATATAAGCATATATAGTGTGTTCGCACATTAGTGTATAAATCAATGTATCGGAAACCAAGTGTGTGCATATGTGTGCATACAGTATTGGTGAAGGAGACAGGTTGGTTACGCATACCCGTACGCGTACCAGCGGAAGTTTTCGAACCGAAAATTTCTGCTGAGTTTGTAAGTTTGCAAACTGTTAAACCACTCACCATAGGTACGCATACCCATACGCGTACCTGCGGAAGTTTCCGGCCAAAAACTTCTACTGAGTTTGTAAACTAAAATCCGGTAGCTATGGTACACGTACCCGTACGCGTACCCAAGCTGGTTATATTTCTCAAATCAGAAGTTCATGAAATTAAACAATAAATCAATAAGGAATGCAATCTTTGCAAACCGTGGATATATTGTTCATGAATTGATTCATGTGAATCAAACCGATTTTGTTTCAATTGTGTCTATTCATAAAAACCTAAGCAATTGAACAACTCTGCAACTAGTTCTTTGAAGTCATTTGAACTAGTTGTGAAGAAGATGAATACGGTTAATATGAAAGTGCTCATATGGCTAACCATTGGTTAACTATTTGTGAACCAACTAAGTGTACACGTTTAGGTACGATTACTCAAACCTAAATGAAATACATTTCATTTGTGTGTGATAAGCTAAGTTCCGATCTAACGATTGAAAGATATTAGCTTGGTTAAATCAGGTTTTTCATCTAACAGTGAATATTGAATGCTTTGTTACCAAAGTAACTTAGATTGCAAACACTGATTTGAAAACTATATAAAGGAGACATCTGGCAACTGGAAAAACTAATCCCTACACCTGTTGTGTGATACTAGTTGGTTTCGCTAGAGTCGGTTCTCCTTTAACCTTAGGTTTCTTCTCGAGACCCTGTAGGTTAACGACTGAAAGACTTCATTGGGATTGTGAAGCCAGACGAAACTACTTCTCTTGTAGTTGAGCGATCTGATCTTGCCATTTTCTATCGTACGAGTTCAATTGAATAATTAACTTAAGATTATATATCCGATGGGGCAATATAAAAAGAAATCACAAACATCTTCGTCTCATCGTTTGTGATTCCGCAATATCTAGTTTCGCTACCATACGATTTAGATTATTATGAGGTGATTGATAATTCTAGGCTGTTCTTCGGGAACATAAGTCCGGGTTATCGATTGGTTCATGTTCACCTTGATTTTATCAAAAGACGGAACAAAACTATTAGGTTTATCTGTGGGAGACAAATTTATCTATTATCTTAGACTTTTTCGTGTGATACAGATTTTTTTATTAAAGTCTTCGACTTTGGGTCGTAGAAACTCTTGGTTGTGGGTGAGATCAGCTAAGGAAATCAAGTGCGTAGCATCCTGCTGGGATAAGAGACGTAAGGAGCGCAACTGTACCTTGAATCAGTGTGAGATTGATTAGGGTTAAACTACACTCCAGACCGAAGTTAGTTTGTAGTAGGCTAGTGTCTGTAGCGGATTAATACAGTATGGTGTTCAATCTGGACTAGGTCCTGAGGTTTTTTCTGCATTTGCGGTTTCCTCGTTAACAAAAATTCTGGTGTCTGTGTTATTTCTATTCCGCATTATATTTTGTTATATAATTGAAATATCAAAGTTTATGCGTTAAGATCAATCAATTAGGATATCCAACCTTTGGTTGTTGATTTAAATTGATTGACACTTGAATATTGGTCTTTAGTACCATCCAAGTTTATCTCTCTAGTATTTGATAAAGACTCGCAGATTTCCATTTGCTTGAGTAAAGATCAAATCGAGATATTTAAATATTAACTCTTTGATATACTTTTATCTAGATTGAGTCTGACTGTCTAGTTGATTCTCTAGAAAGTATATTGGAGTTAGTCCATACAGATTGCTAATCGAAATACTGGATGAGGTTATTAGACCCCCGCTTTTTCAATAACCTATATCAGACACTCCTTGTATAGTATTTTCAATCTTATAAAGACTACTGATTAGAACAATAAGATGATCTTGGATATAATCAGCAAATCCATTTATTTCTTAAGATAGTTGTTGCTTCTCAAAATTTAATATGAAGAAGATCGAGTCTACCAATCAACAAAGATTGCCATGACTCATATCTATCATAATCTTGATCGTCAATTAGGTTAATTGAAGGATCGGTTTCATAACTTTTTAATAAATCAACTATCGATGGATCCATTTCAGTACCATCATTTTTCCCCTCAAATCTCATCGTTACAACCCAAAATCCAAGAAAAAACTAGAAATAAATGCTTAGTAATAACAACAATGAAGATTGAAACACCAATCATTGAAAATTGTATTGAAAATCACCGGAATTAATGAAGATTTTTTCTGAGAAAACGAAGAGACACTGAAAAAGAAAACTGAACCAAACAATTGATGATAGTTAAAAAGGAACAAATAAAATGATATGAATTCATAAGTTTTAAATTCCAAACTCTCTAACGTTTGCACATTAATAGAATACAACTGATTAGTGTTATAAGCGAGTAATTATGTTAAGAATATCTAAGGTGAATCTCGTTCATTACCGGGATGCCCTTGTGTCTAGCATATAAATAGAGGCTCTAATGTTTGTCTATGATGTACATGAATAAGATTTCTCTCTCCTTCTTCCTCTCTATTTTGTGTCTCTCCTTCTATTTTTCTAGTTTACAACAATTAGAAGTGTAATCATCCTCCCATCCTTGTGATTGTTCACTTACATGCCCATCATAAGGTTGTTGACATGTATGAAAATAACCAAAAATTGGGGATTGACCGTAGCCAAAAGATTGGTTCTGATTGTACCCCTGGTATTGTAGGTAGTTACCATAAAGTGGAGCTTGAAAACCATATTGATTGCCACTATCATATGATTGTTCTCGTGCACCGTACATGTTATTTCCAAAAGGAAACATGTCGATGACACAAAACAATAAAACTAAATCTACTAAACCTAAAAATAATTAAAAAAAATACAAAAAAAAATTGCGCACAAATTGTTTATACAATTTCCCACCGTCCCAAATGAACTATGAATAATATTAATCCGTTGTGAGCACAAAACAAAAATAATAAATGAAACTAATCAATGGTATCTAAGAAAAGTCTAAAAAAAAGAATAAAAACAAAAACAAAAAACAAAAAAAAAAACCAAGCAAATTAAGAAAAATAACAACTAAAAGCTATCGACTGCTCCCCGGAAGCGGCGCCAAAATTTGATACGTGTCGTTTACACAACAAATTAATTACTTTCTTCCACACAATTAACCAGTAATATAATGGCAAGGAGGTCGTTCCCACGAAGAGCAGGGAAACTTTAGTTGTTAAAAAGTAACAAAAAGGGGGTCTTAGATTTTGAATGAAATAAATAATAAAACAATGTAAAAATAACTGATTTGAAACAATATGAAGAAAAATGATTAAGGAATCCTTCGCCGTCATTAAACCAAATCTTGATTAAATACAAGTTTATTTGTTGTTGAATTTATATTGTTACCAACCGAATAGTAATAAGCTCTATTATCCCCGGAATTCCTATTGCCGTTGGATACATAAACCCTCGACCACCAGATTCTATCCAACTAACCCACCAAGAATATGCTCTCTAGGTATAATTTAATCGAATGATTTACATTCTGTGAATCAGGTTGATCCTAGCATCAGACGCATAGGCTCGGCCTGCTTACTAATGTTATCTTTATACACAATTGCTTAACATAATCTCTCTGTCAGCTTTTGCGATTTAGTACTTGTGTAAAGAATTGATGTGACAATTACACGTATCACACAACTCAAAACTAGTAGAATAAATATTGATTGGTTTATTTAATTAATCACTTTAAATAAACCCTCAATATTCTTAGATAATAAAAATAATAAAGATAATCAACAATAAAAATAAAACCTAAAATAAACCTGATTAAGAAATTAATGCTTCATTATTCAGGACTTTGAAATTATCCTGAAAAAGCGGGGGTCTAACAACTACACCCAACATTTCGTTTGGCAATCTGTATGGACTAACTCCAATATAATTCCAAGAGAATCAACTTGACATTCAGACTCAATCAAGAAAATATATCCAGGAGTTATATCTTTGTTTCTCAATGTAATCAGCAAATCAAACAGATAGAAATCTGTGAGCCTGATTATTATAAGAAACAACTTGAACGATACCAAAGACCAATGTTCAAGTGTCAATCAACAACTAAAGGTTGGATTTACCAATTGATTGAACTACACACGACCTGTGATATTTCAATTATATAAACAAATATAATGCGGAAAAGAAATAACACAGACACCAGGAGTTTTGTTAACGAGGAAACTTCAAATGCAGAAAAACCCTGGGAACTATTCCAGATTTGAACACCACACTGAATTAAGCCGCTACAGATGATAGAAACATTTTTGTGTCTGATATAATCTCAATTGTATATATTGTTAGTGCTCGATTTTGTATTTATTTTGGCTTTTAATGTCTTTGTAGGTGTTTTTGGAAAAATAAGATTTTGCGGCGAAATTGGCTCCAAAAGTGCTTTTTGCGTTCATGGGAGGACATTTGCTATTCGGAACCTCGCTTTGGATAAGGGGTAACCTAAATACTAAGGGGCATCCCATTTCCAGGCAGCTGCTAATCGCACCCCTACTCTGGATAGGGGGCGACCATCTTCAACATTTCAGAAATTTGGCGGGAAATATCTTGGTAGTGAAGAAAATATTTTAGGGTTCTTGATTTGGAGGAGTTTGAGGTCGATTAAACCTCTGATTTTCCTAGGATAGACTCCTTATGGGTCTAGGAATCTGATATGAGTGTTGAAATCGATTAGACTGGGCTCAATCGACGGATTTTTATCACAAAAGAAAATATGGAAAGTCACGTGTGTGACCTGTTTTAGGGAATTTTAAAGAGATTAAAGTGATGTAAACCTTCCCAAAGATTTGTATCTATCTAAGGAAGAGTTTAGAACAAAAAGGAAAGCTCAGAAACGCGTAGAAATTCTAAAACAAGAAATTGCCGCAACTTTTCCGTGAAGAGAAGGAAAGAGATTTTGGAAGATTTGGGAGAGATTTAATCGGTATTTTTGATATAAATAGATTTTTTGGGTCATATAGAAGGGGTGTCGAGAGTTTGGGGACCTGAGGAGAGCCAGAGAAGAAGAAATCAGAGTTTTATCAAACTCTGTTTCTGCTGCTGCTGCTGCACATCTCAAGAACGCGAAGAACATTGACGCACGAGGAACAGTCGCAGAACAGTGTCGTGTTCAATAGCAGAAGATAAGTAACGTTTATATACAACAGTAATCATTGTTCCTCTTTGTACCAGAGATATGTAACACTTTTACGCTGTTGCAAATCAGCTGCTTTACACCGTTCACTCTTTTAATCAACTTTTGAGCAACAAACATGTATTTTGAGAAAGTGATTAATATGAGGAGCTAAACCCCATTGCTGAGGTGATAGAGGAAGCTATTTTTCCAACAAAAAGTGGTATATTCTTATTTATTTATTTATCGCAATTATTTTTATGATTGTTTTGCCTTGAGTGAAAATTGTTTGAATGATTCTTGTTAAGCAATTGTTATTTCTTTTGATAGAGCATGCTTGGACCTAGGTTTTTGATGTTCTATGCTTCGGATTTACACTTGTTTTTTTGAGAATCTACTTGTTGCAATAGTTTAGAATCAAATTGAACGAAAAAAATTGCATGAATATAAATATTGGATTAAATCACTTTGAATTTGGAAAATAGTGGAATCTTAGCCTTAGTGTTCTTTTAATATTGATATCAACTTTGATTGAGTTTGCTATAATTTTTAGTGAGTTTTTTATTTTAATATTAGAATTTAAGTCTAATTAATATCCTTCACAAGTCTGAGAATCGAACCACTTTTACCACTATCTACAAAT
Source organism: Papaver somniferum (assembly GCF_003573695.1). Taxonomy (NCBI): domain Eukaryota; kingdom Viridiplantae; phylum Streptophyta; class Magnoliopsida; order Ranunculales; family Papaveraceae; genus Papaver; species Papaver somniferum. Next base: position 76,872,349 of record NC_039365.1, read on the forward strand.
CACATCAATTTTTGGCGCCGCCGACGCGGACTTGTTTTTAGGGTTTTAGATTTATTTTATTTTTATTTATTTTATTATTTTTGTCCTTTTTTATGTTTTTGGGTATTCATCTTGTGTCTACAGGTTCTGGATCATAAAGAAAATTGAGCCAAAGAGTTTGGTGATTACATAAAGACTTGGAGCTAAAGATTAAAGCAAAAAGAACAGAAAAGAAGACAATTTTATTTTAGACAATTTTAGTTTAGGGTTTGTTTATTTCCTTTTAGAAAAAAAAAACTGTATTAGGGTTTATTATTTTTGTAATTTTTCTTTATTTGTTTTTGGACTTTTGGACTTTGGGACATTATTTTTATTTTATTTTATTACCCTACGGAAGGGTACTTTAAATATAAACTGTTTGCAAAGAAGGAGGACAATTACAATATTGTCTCTGTACCTTGGGTCCGTACACTAGACATCGGAGTCAGTGGCCCGAGTCGACTACAACCGATTCATCCCCCGTCTGGAACGGGAGGTAAGATTCTAAACACTCGCGAATCCCCTGTCAGCGAGTTACTGGACTCCTTCGTATGCATATATGTTGAGGACTGAATACGGACATTTATTTTTCTAGTAAAGGGCAAGGCCTGGCCATACAAGATAAGAGTTCGGATTTCATCACCGTTCTCTTCTTGCCCGCTTTAGGAACACGTAACCTACGCGAACCTAAGCCTAAAATTTTGACTAGAACAAGTCCGATAGGGTAACGATCTTAACAGGAAAGTCATTCGAAAAATATTGGTTACTCTTTTAAGCATACTTCGAAGTTCTTGACGGTTTCTGTAAGTCGAATGCGTGATTGCGCCGCCTTGTAATACCGGTGAGGCCTTGGGTATCAAAGCTCCACCGAGATTCCCTCGCCTCTATTCAACTTACGTTAACTAGGATTGATTCCAAAGGGGTTTGCTTAAATTGTAATGAATTACCGTTCGAAGGATTAGAAGCTGGTCTAGAAACAATCTAAGTGGAGCCATCATGCTTTTTGTTTGCTAGAAATCAATATGTTTGATTTGGTTGAGTCGGCCTTGATCTGTGTTTACTTACCCTTCCAATTTAGAAAATTTTATTGTATGCCTGAACGTAAAAGAGACGCACTAGGTAGATTTGTTAAAGAGAAACCTAGTAGTTCGAAGCGTCTCGATTACCTTAATCTAGAAAGTCCGACTTTTGAAGAGTCTGTTTTTGAACGTCCTTTGACTGAGGAGAGAATCCCTATTGCTCCGATAGCGCCAGAAATGGCAACTTTGAAAGCTTTATTGAACCCAACTAGGACTACTCGTCCTTCGTGTATTAAGTTAGCTGAAACGGAGGCACCCTATGAACTAAAACCTGGGACCTTACAGATGCTCCCAATCTTTTTAGGGAAAGAAAATGAAAACCCTTATTACCATGTTAGGGATTTGAGGAAATTTGTAGTACTCTAAGAATTAGAGGCTTAGATGATGATGCTTTGAAACTTAGGTTATTCCCATTATCCCTGAAAGATAAAGCCAAGTCGTGGCTGTATAGTTTGGACTCCGAGTCAATTGAGACATATGAACAACTTACATCTGCCTTTTTCAATAAGTTTTTCCCTAGGCACAAAACATCGTTTATTAGGACGCAAATATGCACATTTTCACAACAAGAGGGAGAATCTTTATATAGGTATTTGGAAAGGTTCAATGATTTATTATCCCAGTGTCCTCATCATGGTTTAGAAAAGGTTAGGCTAGTTCATATCCTTTATGAGGGTTTAGATTATTCCACAACGACCATGGTTGAGTCTCTATGCACTGGTGGATTTGAAAACCAAACTGTTGATGCGGCGATGGAATTTTTTAATTAAATCGCCGAAAAAACCCAGCAATGGAAAAATAGTAGGGCACCCCAGAAAACAATTCTTTTAAGTAGAGGAAACGTTAATAGGGTAGAAGGAGGCTATGAATCAGATGCCAAAATTGCTGCTATAGCAAAAAGGTTAGAAGCCTTAGAAGTAGGCCAGACTAGTGGTAGAGTGGAGCCTTTTTGGGAAGGCCAGAATATTGAAGAGCAGGCCAATGCTCTTTATAATAACACTAGATTTGATAACCGTCAAAAGATTGACCCATATTCAGAAACCTATAATCCTGGTTGAAGAAACCATCCGAACCTTTCGTGGTCTAAGGGCCAAAGTCAAGGTCAGTTTAGTAATTCTAATGCTCCCCTAGGTTTTGGATATACTAAGAATCCTTCAGGACTAGCTCAGTTTCAGAATCAGTCAGATAAGAAAATCCTAAGTTTAGAGGAATCTCTCGCCTTGTTAACACCAGCAAACTGCAGAATTTCAGTTATCCGTACAACAAAGTCTACAAGCTAGTAACAGGATAGGACAAGAAAATAGTCAGGCTATTTCCGAGTTAAAAACCCAGGTTGGTCTGATAAGTGATTCTTTGAGAGAAAAAGGTCAGTTTCCTAGTCAAACAAAACCCAACCCTAGAGGAGTTCATGAATTAGGTGCAAAACCATCGAATCAATTGAATGCTGTTAGAACCCTTAGAAGTGGTAGAATTATAGACAATAAGGTAACCATGCCCGATAGTGAACATACTGTAGTTCACCCCTCAGGATCTCACCTCTCAGGACCAGTAGTTGAAGAGACTGATAAAGTTTCTGATGATGTGAATTCGGTTCCTGAAAGGGCTGATTTTATGCTTAGAGCCCCATTTCCTCAGCTATTAGTACCAACAAATAAGGAATCGAACTTTAATGACATAGTGGAGGTTTTTAAGAAAGTTACCATAAACTTTCCTTTATTAGATGCAATTAGGAAAATTCCTGCTTATGCCAAGTTCCTTAAGGATATGTGTACGCGAAAGCGAAAACTTAGCGTCCATAAGAAAGCCTTTTTATCTAGTCACGTAAGTTCAATCATTCAAAACACCACAAATCCAAAGTACAAAGACCTAGGTTCTCCTACCATTGCTTGCACAATAGGTAACTTCCGGGTAGAAAAGGATTTACTTAACTTAGGAGACAGTGTGAACTTACTGCCATTCCATGTATACTTACATCTAGGACTTGGTGAAATGAAACCTACTCAGATGACACTGTAGTTAGCTGATAGGTCTGTTAAAATCCCTCGAGGTGTTATCGAGGATGTTCTTATTGTGGTCGATAAGTTTATTTATCCAGTGGATTTCGTGGTCCTAGATACCCAACCTGTCCCTGACCCAGAGAACCAGATACCTGTGATTTTAGGTCGCCCTTTTTTAGCTACGTCTAATGCAATCATTAATTGTCGAAATGGTGTGATGAGTTTATCTTTTGGTAATATGACTATGGAGATGAGCATTTTTAATGTCAGTAAGCAACCTCATGAGCTAGATGACACATGTGTTGAAGAGGTGAACATGATAGAAGCCTTAGTTCAGGAGTCATTACCAAACATTTTGTCTGAAGACCCATTAGAAAGTTTTCTATCCCATTTTGGTTTAGATTTTGACGACGATAGCACTGTTGAACAGGTGAATGCTCTATTAGATTCTACCCCTGTGTTAGACACTTATAGATGAAAATCTAGGTTCGAACCATTACCAGTTTCTGAGACTACCCTAATTCCTTCTTTAGAAGAGCCCCCAAAGTTGGACCTTAAACCACTACCCGATACTCTAAAGTATGTGCTTTTAGGCCCATCTGAGACTTTACCTGGGATTGTAGCTTCCGATTTGGATAGTTGATGTATTTTTTCAAAAGTTGTTGTAGATTATGGTGAAAAGGGGTTCTTTTCGAACTTGTGAAGGGAATAATTTTTTTTTAGATTTAAATAATTTAGAAATGTAGAAAATTCAATTAACAAGTGATATAAATTTTATGGAGAAAATAGGGGTGATGATTCCACCATTCAACAATATTTATGTAGTTTTATTTATTTTTTATTATGCAAATTTAATAATTGTTTTGATTCTATCTATTGCCAAAAGCAGATTCTCAAAATATCAAAGATTAATCGCAAGCATAATACATCAAGAGTATAAAACTAAGCATGTATTATCAAGAATAAATATATTTGATTAATAAAAATCATTTATTTTCAATGCAATTAATCATATATAAATATTGCAAAAATTAATCAAATAAAAATTACCACATAAATATTGCGAGAAAGGCTTCCTCCGTCACCCCTGGGATTGGGTTTAGCTACTTATGATGAAAAACCTCTCAAAATATTTCATTGATGCTCAAAAGTTGATTACAATGAAGAGAAATGTCAAAAAAAATCAATATTCGACCGTACTTTGCGACACACAGGAAGCGTCAGGGAAGAACGATACAAATGAAGTGCTGTAAGCACTGTTTCTAAGTCGCGGGAAAGGAATTGGAAATTGTCGCAGTTAAGCGACAGCTTTCAACGACTTTCCTGGAGCGTATTTTGTTCTTCGTCTTCAACTACACCAGCATAACTCTTCTCTTCTCTGCGTGATTTTCTTTTGATTCTCTCGACTCCTAAACTTTCCCCAAAGACTCTCCCCACTTGCTAAACTATTTAGCCTTGTATTTATAGTGTTTTAGAACAAAAATATCCGACCATAACACCGTATAATCTCCCATTAATTCCGTCATTGCTCGCTGCCCATATTTAACAATAATTTCCATTTTTGGCTTCTACACACGTTAGATTTGATCCTGCACGCTCTAGTTAGCCTTCTACACGTCTCAATACTCTTTCAACGCTAGTAGAACTCCTCCATGCACACAAGAACTTCAATTTTGCTCGTGTTACAATACACGTGCTCTGTTTTGGGTGTGTGAATCATTACGCGTTTTCCAGCCAATTCCGATCGAACCCACTGCCCAAAATGTGTTCCTTAACCTATATCACATCTCTCTATCAAATTTCAGCCATTGAATCGACCCGTAACCCCTTCATTTTTGTGATCAAACTTCTGCCAGTTGAGAATTTCATTTCTCGCCAAAAGTTTTCAAACGAAGAAGAAAAGGGTGTCCCCTATCCTGAACTGGGGTGAGAATAGCAGGTGTCCACTGAGGTGCCCCTTAACCGATAGTGAGAGTCCGGATAACAATTGTCCTTCAAGGGTGCCCCGGCAACTTTTCGAGCCGAATTTTCCAAAAATGTTTATTTCATAAAAATACATAAAAGCACAATATTAGTACAAAAATAGAGTTCCAACAATACGGACATTGAGGACAAATGAGACACAAAAATGCGTCTATCAATAGTGATCAGGAAAGTAGGCTAGTAAATGTACTTCAAGACAATAAGGAAGCTTTAGGGTGGACTATAGCAGACATTAAGGGTATAAGTCCTACTGCGTGTATGCATCAGATTCATTTAGAGGAAGACTCCAAACCTTCTAGGGAGATGCAACGTCAACTGAACCCTAACATGAAAGAGGTAGTTCGAAAAGAGGTGCTTAAGTTGTTAGATGCGGGTATTATTTACCCAATTTCAGACAGTAAGTGGGTCAGCCCTGTTCAGGTTGTCCCCAAGAAATCAGGTATCACTGTAGTCCAGAATGATAATAATGAATTAATCCCAACCCGAGTGACCACGGGATGGCGTGTGTGTATTGACTATATGAAATTGAACAAGGTCACAAGGAAGGATCACTTTCCCCTTCCTTTTATCGACCAAATGCTAGAGCGATTAGCTGGACATAGTCACTATTGCTTCTTAGATGGCTACTCCGGTTATAATCAGATCGTTATTGCCCCAAAAGACCAAGAGAAAACCACTTTTACCTGTCCCTTTGGCACCTTTGCGTATAGACGCATGCCTTTCGGGATTTGTAATGCCCCTGCGACTTTTCAGCGTTGCATGATGAGCATATTTTCTGACATGGTAGAACGGTTTTTAGAGGTCTTTATGGATGATTTTTCAGTGTTTGGTTCATCTTTCGATGAGTGCTTGCATCATTTGACATTAGTGTTGACTAGGTGTAAGGAAAACAATTTAGTGCTTAATTGGGAAAAATTCTATTTCATGGTTAAATCAGGAATTGTGTTAGGGCACATCGTTTCTTCAAAGGGTATAGAGGTAGACAAAGCCAAAGTTTACCTTATTAAGACATTACAGGTCCCAAAAACCGTAAAAGATATTAGGTCATTCTTAGGGCATGCAGGTTTTTACCGTCGATTCATTAAGGATTTTAGCTTGATTTCTAGACCTCTTTGCAATTTGCTTGCAAAAGATGTTAATTTTGTCTTTGATGATGCTTGTTTAGAGGCTTTTGAGAAGCTTAAAACTTTACTCACTACTGCCCGATAGTCCAGGCACCTAACTGGAACCTACCCTTTGAGATTATGTGTGATGCTTCAGATTATGCTATAGGCGTCGTTTTAGGACAACGAGAAAACAAATTACTTCATGTGATTTATTATGCTAGCAAAACTCTGAATGATGCCCAAATGAACTACACAACTACCGAGAAGGAACTTTTAGCCATCGTGTTTTCCTTGGATAAGTTTAGGTCCTACCTATTAGGTTCTAAGATCCTAATCTATACATATCATGCTGCTTTGAAATACCTTTTCTCTAAGAAGGATAACAAACCTAGATTGATTAGATGGATCCTATTGTTACAAAAATTTTCCCCAGACATTAGAGACAAAAAGGGTGCAGAAAATGTAGTAGCAGACCACTTGTCTAGGCTAGTTGTTAGTTCCCCTAGTGATTCCCTTCCTATAAGGGATAGCTTTCCTGATGAACAATTGTTCTCTGTTTCCCAATCACCTTGGTATGCAAATATAGTGAATTATCTTGTTATTGGTCGAATGCCTCAACACTGGGGTAAGCAAGATCGTTCTAGGTTTTTAGCCGAGGTTAAGCATTTCTTTTGGGACGATCCTTATCTGTTTAAGTATTGTCCGGACCAGATTATTAGGAGATGTGTATCTGAGAGTGACCAGTCTAGTGTTATCTCCTTTTGTCATGAAAATGCATGCGGGGGTCATTTTAGTGCTAAGAATACTGCTGCTAAGATTTTGCAGTGTGGATTTTACTGGCCTTCGTTATTTAAAGATTCCCATAGTCATTGTGTTTCTTGTGAGCGTTGCCAGAAGTTAGGAACCATTTCCCGTAGAAATATGATGCCTTTGAACCCTATTTTAGTGATTGAGGTCTTTGATGTGTGGGGCATTGATTTTATGGGTCCATTTCCTATTTCGTTTGGTTATCTTTACATACTTGTCGCTGTAGACTATGTGTCTAAGTGGGTTGAGGCGGTTCCGTGTAAAACGAATGACCACAGGGTCGTAGTCCAGTTTTTTAAAGAGAATATACTTACACGTTTTGATACGCCGCGAGCTATAATTAGTGATGGAGGTTCACACTTTTGTAATAGACCGTTTGCTCTTTTAATGAAACAATACGGTATTACCCATAAAGTAGAAACCCCATATCACCCTCATACTAGTGGCCAGTTAGAGGTTTCCAATAGGGAAATTAAACGTATTCTAGAGAAAACAGTTAATCCAAACAGGAAAGACTGGTCATCAAGGCTTACTGATGCCTTATGGGCTTACCGTACTGCATTTAAGACACCCATTGGAATGTCACCTTATCGTTTAGTGTTTGGCAAGGCATGTCACCTGCCTGTTGAGTTAGAGTATCGAGCCTATTGGGCTATTAAGAACTTAAACTTTTCACTTGACAAGGCAGGAGCTCAAAGAAAGCTCCATCTCAATGAGTTGAACGAGATTCGTAGAGATGCTACGATAGTGCTAAGGAGTGTAAGAACAAAATGAAACTTGTGCATGATAGGAATATTTTTCGAAAGTCATTTTCTCCAGGTCAAAAAGTTCTTCTGTATGATACTCGTTTGCATCTATTCCCTGGGAAGTTGCACTCTCGGTGGACCGGTCCTTTTGTGGTCCGTACTGTTTTTCCTCATGGCGCTGTTGAGATTGAGACACCAGATGGTAGTAGTTCTTCGAAGGTTAACGGTCAACGATTGAAGATCTTTTTAGAGCCTTTTCCTATAGGTGATGTTGAGGAGGTCCCTCTAGAGGACCCTGTTTACCTTGATTAACCATCGAGGCGATTTTGTATGTTGTATAATATTTTTTGTAGGTTTTTGGTTACACTTCACCCAGGTACTATCTTTCCGACTTCTCTCTTTACTATTTCCTCATGTTACTTATATTTTTGGTATTGTTCTTTAATAAGAAACATTGAGGACAATGTTAGATTTAAGTTTGGGGGTGGGGTAGAACTTTTTGTTACCTTTTCGTTGCAATAAATAAACTCCAGAGCCTAGAAATTTAACCCTATTAAGGATGGCACTAACCAATCTAAGTGGATGGAAGCATTTTGGTTGTAGGAGTTGAGGAACCAATCTGACTAGATGGCAACATCTAAAGAGTCTATTCATAAAAGCACAGAGCTCAGGTGTTAGAAATAACATGATAGTTTCACCATATCTCGTTGAGTCCTTTTCACTTCTGTTTTTATTTTGTTTTGTTTGTAAACTATGTTTCTCTAAGTGATTAGGTGGGGCTCACGATTCAAGTTGTTACCAATGCTAGAGTGAATTAGAGTGATTGAGATACAAAAAAAAAAAGAAAAAAAAAGAGAGAAATTGAGACCAGACCATCAGACCAACTGGAATAAATTCAATAAAGTCGACCACTGGAACCCTTGTATATGCCAGTGTGTTGACCTAGAGTTAGGATTATCAATCATTGGTTCCCTTATATATGCCAGTGTGTTGATATTAGTCGGACTAGTATCTCAGTCCATTAGGATAGGTTCATTTTGGCGGAGGCCTTCAGACAGATATGAGAAACACCGTTCACCTAGTAAACATCAAAACCATCTATGTTTTTTATATCCATCTTCTTGATCTATCCATGTGATTAGTTTTGACTCCGAATATTGATGTCCATAGTGCGACTATCTGAGTAGAGCTCTATCACTTCATATGAATTTTAGTATGCTTGAGTGCGGACTCGTGTACATCAATTGGAATTTCGCATCAGGGTACTTCCTCATGTAGTCAATAAGTATGCCAACCAAGGAGATTCTTTAGTGCCTTCCAAGGTTCTCTGTGGATAGCTAGGGTCTGGAGTATAAAGGTTTTGTGGGTATACCTCTGGTAAGCCCTCCGGAGACAACACTCCGCCACTAGAGACACCTAGGGGTTTAAAGGCTTATTGCATACGCTAAATGCAATCGACGATGCCTGCGACAGTGAGTTAGGATTTTATTTCTATTTTATTTTTGCTCGAGGACTAGCAAATAATAGGTTTGGGTGTATTTGATAGACACATTTTTGTGTTTGATATAATCTCAATTGTATATATTGTTAGTGCTCGATTTTGTATTTATTTTGGCTTTTTATGTCTTTGTAGGTGTTTTTGGAAAAATAAGATTTTGCGGCGAAATTGGCTCCAAAAGTGTTTTTTGCGTTCATGGGAGGACATTTTCTATTCGTACCCTCACTTTGGATAAGGGGTAACCTAACTACTAAGGGGCATCCCATTTCCAGGCATCTTCTAATCGCACCCCTACTCTCGATAGGGGGCGACCATCTTCAACATTTCAAAAACCAAGTTTTGGCGGGAAATATCTTGGCAGTGAAGAACAGATTTTAGGGTTCTTAATTTGGAGGAATTCGAGGTCGATTAAACCTCTGATTTTCATAGGATAGACTCCTTTTGGGTCTAAGAATCTGATATGGGTGTTGAAATCGATTAGACTGGGCTCAATCGACGGATTTTTATCACAACAGAAAATATGGAAAGTCACGTGTGTGACCTGTTTTAGGAAATTTTAGAGAGATTAAGGTGTTGTAAACCTTCCCAAAGATTTGTATCTATCTAAGGAAGAGCTTAGAATAAAAAGGAAAGCTCAGAAACATGTAGAAATTCTAAAACAAGAAATTTATGCAACTTTGCCGTGAAGAGAAGGAAAGAGATTTTGGAAGATTTGGGAGAGATTTAATCGGTATTTTTGATATAAATAGATTGTTTGGGTCATATTGAAGGGGTGTCGAGAGTTTGGGGACCTGAGGAGAGCCAGAGAAGAAGAAATCAGAGTTTTATCAAATTCTGTTTCTGCTGCTGCTGCACAGCTCAAGAACGCGAAGAACATTGACGCACGAATAATAGTCGCAGAACAGTGTCGTTGTTCAACAGCAGAAGATAAGTAACGTTTATATACAACAGTAATCATTGTTCCTCTTTGTACCAGAGATCTGTAACACTTTTACGCTATTGCAAATCAGCTGCTTTACACCTTTCACTCTTTTAATCAACTTTTGAGCAACAAACATGTATTTTGAGCAAGTGATTAATATGTGGAGCTAAACCCCATTGCTGAGGCGATAGAGGAAGCTATTTTTCCAACAAAAAGTGGTATATTCTTATTTATTTATTTATCGCAATTATTTTTATGATTGTTTTGCCTTGAGTGAAAATTGTTTGAATGATTCTTATTAAGCAATTGTTATTTATTTTGATAGAGCATGCTTGGACCTAGGTTTTTGATGTTCTATGCTTCGGATTTACATTTGTTATTTTGAGAATCTACTTGTTGCAATAGTTTAGAATAAAATTGAACGAAAAAAATTGCATGAATATAAATATTGGATTAAATCACTTTGAATTTGGAAAATAGTGGAATCTTAGCCTTAGTGTTCTTTTAATATTGATATCAACTTTGATTGAGTTTGCTATAATTTTTAGTGAGTTTTCTATTTTAATATTAGAATTTAAGTCTAATTAATATCCTTCACAAGTCTGAGAATCGAACCACTTTTACCACTATCTACAAATCACATCAATAGACACTAGACTATTTCAAAGGAATGGAATGTAATTGAGCCCTAACCAAGTATCACACCGATTAAGGTACAGTCACGTTTCTTATGCCTCTGAATCCCATCAGGACTCCACGCACTTGATTCCCTTAGCTGATCTCACCCACAACTAAGAGTTGCTACGACCCAAAGTCGAAGACATTATAAACAAATCTGTCTCCCATAGAAAAGTCTATTCTTATAGATAAATATGTCTCCCACAAAAATACCTACGAAGTTTTTATTCCGTCTTTTGATAAATCAAGGTGAACAGGAACCAATTGATAATCCGGTCTTATTTTCCTGAAGAACAACCTAGAAATATCAATCACCTCACAATAACTTAATCCCCACACCTCCTGTGTGATACTAGTTGTATAAGCTACAGTCGATTCTCCTTCAACCTTAGGTTTTTCATGAAACCCTGTAGGTTAACGACTTAAAGACTTCATTGGGATTGTGAAGCCAGACCCAACTACTTTTTTTGTAGTTGTTTGATCCAATCTTGTTGTTTCTATCGTGATTGAGTACAATCGTAAGATTGGCTTGAGATTTATATCTCCTATAGGAAAGATATAAAAGTAGTCGCAAAAACCTTCGTCTCATCGTTTGTGATTCCATAATATCTTGTTTCGTTAATCGATTAAGATTATTGTCAGGTGGTTGATAATTCTAGGCTGTTCTTCGGGAATATAAGTTCGGGTTATCAATTGGTTCATGTTCACCTTGATTTATCAAAAGACGGAACAAAAAATCGTACGTATATCTGTGGGAGATAGATTTATCTATTCAATAGACTTTTCTGTGTGATACGGATTTGTTTACCAAGTCTCCGACTTTGGGTCGTAGCAAATTTTAGTTGTGGGTGAGATCATATAAGGGAATCAAGTGCGTAGTATCCTGCTGGGATCAGAGACGTAAGGAGCACGACTATACCTTGAATCAGTGTGAGATAGAACAAGGTTCAACTACATTCTATACCGAAGTTCGCTTTGTAGTAGGCTAGTGTCTGTAGCGGCTTAATACAGTGTGGTGTTCAAATCTGGACTAGGTTCCGGGGTTTTTCTGCATTTTGGGTTTCTTCGTTAACAAAAACTCTGGTGTTTGTGTTATTTCTTTTCCGCATTATATTTTGTTATATAATTGAAATATCATAGGTTGTGTGTTGAATCAATCAATTGGTAAATCCAACCTTTGGTTGTTGATTGAAATTGATTGATCCTTGAACATTGGTCTTTGGTACCGTTCAAGTTATTTCTCTTATATTCAATTAGGCTCGTAAATTCTTATTTGTTTGATTGCGGATTGAATTGAGAGATTGAGATATAACTCTTTGATATACTTTTTATTAAGATTGAGCCTGACTATCTAGTTGCTTCTCTTGAAAGTATATTGGAGTTAGTCCATACAGATTGCTAAGCAAAATATTGGGTAAGGTTGTTAGACCCCCGCTTTTTCAATTGGTATCAGAGCAGGCAAACATGTTTAAGACCTCATAAGTCTTTTTGTAGCAATCTGAATATGTGGACAGAAGTTCATCTCTTGCATTTATGCACACCAAAATGTCTTCTAAAGCTTTCAATTATGCCAAATGTCTTGGGATTTCCTCAAAGGATAACTCCTTAGCCGATTCTTCCGAATCCCGAGGTAGAAAGGTTGTTTTATCAAATTTTGATAACATTCCCTCAAATGAGACATTTGACACTTTGTCAAAAGCAAAAATGGATCTTACTAGAATTTCAAAAAAATCTACTGAGTCTATTGATTTTCAAAATCATGCTCAGCTCATAGATGAATTTGAAAAGTCTCTTGGTCGAGAACGAGAACTCTATAGTATCATTAAGTCCTTCTCCAACAATATCGAAAAACTAATTCAAGAAACTATTCTATAGCGTGAAAATATTAGTGTTCTTGAGAATATTGTTAAAGAAGACTCAATTAGAGAAACACGTTTGATCGAGACGCATTCATCTGATCTAAACAGACTTCGTGTTGAAAAAGAGAAACTGGGTGCATCCCTTATTCTAGCCCAAGAACAGTGCAAATCCTTGAAAAAGGAAAACTCTGTTTTAATGAGAAATTCTTATGTACCGATTGCCAATTCTCAGACAGAATTACAGTACATGAAGAAATGTTCTCCAAACGAAGTCCCTGCTAAGAAGTGTTTACATAACTTGCAATATTCTAATAGGTCTATGAATTTAAAACAAGTTCCTTCCAATGTTTCTCTTCCACGAACCTATTTCTTCCGTGGGAAAAGGAATCACTATGTTCATCATTGTTTTGCTATAAAGAAACAGATTTTTGATCTTCAAAATCTACTTCTTTTCACTGTCGACAGAGTAAACTCTCTAATGACCACTACAATGGATTTCATTCCTGCAGAAAAACAGGAGTCTCATAAAATGGATTTCAATGGTCACTCATCTCGAAATTCCCACAGGAATCGTGTTCCTCCGAATGGTGCAAATTCTTACACCACAAAAAATACACATTCCCAGTATTCATGAGAATAAGCATGGTAAATCCAAGTCTAGATGGTGGAGACATGTCTCTTCTAATCCTATAGAACCAATTTCTAGAGGTCCTAGACTTAATCCTCAGAAAAATATATCTGATGGATCACCTAACAAGGTTATATTGAATTCTTCTGGAATAAGAAATAACCGAAAGAAGGTAAGGAATACCAGGTTCAAACTTTCAGATGGAATTTACAACTCATCTCTCAATACTCATAGTGTGATTACATCTCACTTGACTACCTAATCGTAGGCATTGTCACTCTTGTATCTAACTTGAGAGATGCAAGAATGACATTTGGGAGATACTCAAGTCTATTGTAGTTTCCCATTTGTATTATGTTTGACTATGTTGTTTTCTTTTTCTATGTATCTCCTTCTTATGCTCTGATTAAATTTTTAATTATTGAGTCATGATGATGAGGGATATATGAAAACAGAGAGTATTTCATTCTTCTTGGATCTCTTCTGATCTGTTATTTTCAACTAGTCCAGGAACGTCCTTGTCTCTCTTGGGAGTTTTAGGATTTTTACAACAAGGGTGTCACTCTCTTGCTTGAAAACATATATATATATATATATATATATATATATATATATATATATATATATTATATTATTTTGCCTTCCCTAATAATAAAAAAAAGGGTATGGAAAACTCCTCAAGACCTCAAGAAGTTGTGAATCTTGAGATGGAAGAAGACTCTAAAGGATGTGATTATGTTCAAGAACTTGTCTTGTAAAGGATGATTGAAAGGAAAGAGTACAATTCCTAGGTTGGAGAATCGGTCAAGGATTTAATTATTTTTCAGAATGACTCTAGGGTCGAGTTTGAAAATCTTCAACTGCAAATAAATCAGCTTATTGATGGTCAGGCCAAATTCCTTAATAATCAAAACAACTTGATCAGGATCAGAAGAAACTCATCATGGACTGTGTCAAAGCTAGGCATCTTTCCCGCATTGTTGATCGGAAAGTCAATGTTCTCACACATGAACATAGGGTCTCTACGGTCAAAACACAAGGATATCAGTGATACCTTTTATGATGGACCCTTTCAAAGGTATGATGTTATCAAAGAAACTTGATTCTTATTTTTTCTAGGAAACTTCTTATGAGAATTTATTCTTATGTTTTTAAGAAGGGTAACTAGGGTTTGGAATAGCTATTATTGTGAGTACTCATAGCTATTTCCAACGATTTTCATCTTGCAATGTTTTTAGATTTATTTATTTAAATTCTAAAGTTTATTTGGAAGATGATTTTGAAGTATTAATATTTATGGTTTTATATATTGCAACTTGTTATGGGATATGTGTGTTTGCGTCCATGAACTTTGATTGTTCCATACGTGGTCAAAAGTTAAGTCATTCATATGCCGGTATAAAAGTATTGAAAAAAGATTGAATAAACTTTTGACAAACAAAAATTAAGCCTATTATGTCATTATGCAAATATTGATGGAAAATAGGATGAACTTTTGTTTACAAAGACTAAAGTCTATTATACGTCATTGTGCAAATAGTGTTGAAAAATAGAATAAATCTTTGTTTATTCCGCAGTATTGATTTTCCCTGATCCATATCTTTATGTAAATATTGTGCGGCTCCGTAAGTTTTCTTATGTAAGCATTTCCGATTAAATTAATCATGGGTTCTCTTGTGGTTAATTTAATTGAGATTTTTGAATACAAATTCATATTCTTATGTGATTTGTTAATGTCCGAAAAAATCCTTATTTTCTTGTGAAAGTAAGGTCGCTCTTGTTGTTCTCTCAGAAATGACATTTTATGGGGGAGAGTTCTTAATTGAACTTGTGCTTAATTTCCAAATCTTTGTGGGGAGTGCGGTTGTGGAATATTATAGGGGTTATCTTGTATCTTTATAAACTCCTTGATGAATGCATTTAGTTTCGGTTATATGATTCCATCTAAAAAAGTTGATATATTCTTTTATTTTGGTCATGAAGTATCTCTATGGAAATTTCATACGGATCCCACCAATTTTCATACCTTTGCCAATTTTATTGACAAATAGGGGGAGAATTAATGCGTAGTTCACACTACAGATACATATGGTTTTCGGATCATTATGTAAGGGGGAGTGGTTTTCATGTGAGATGAAATATTGACTAAGGGGGAGTGATACATATCACCATAGTATTGTTATCGAAGTTGTGATACAATTGAACTTTGATGTTGTGTAATAATACTATGACACTGTATAACAATGATTGAGAGATATTGTTTTCTCATTGTTATAGCTACGGATCTTCAACAACGATGATGCTGAATTGAATACCTTTAGAATCATTGGAGTACTTGGAATTGACGAATATTTCGAGTAATGTTGAAGAACCAATGAGTCAAGCATTTGGATGAGAAGCTACAAAGTTTACTTATTCTGTATTCCATATGTATTGATAGTTTTGTCATTAAAATTGACAAAGGCGGAGATTGTTAGAGCATTGCTCGGTCGAACTCGCAAGCGTTGCTATCTCAAGATTGTTTGTCAAGTTTAGTTTCCAAAACTATAAGTCTTGATTTCTAGTCTACTTATAGCTAAGTCTGGGATTAGTGAAAAAGCGGGGGTACAACAACCACACCCAATATGTCGATTAGCAATTTGTATGGAGTAACTCCTATATACTTTCAAGAGAATCAACTAGACTCAATCTTAATAAAGTATATCAAAGAGTTATATCTATCTTTCTCGATTCAATTCTTACTCAAGCAAATAGAAATCTGCGAGTCTAATTGAATACAAGAGAAATCACTTGAACGGTACCAAAGACCAATGTTCAAGTATCAATTAATTTCAATCAACAACCAAAGGTCGGATTTCGAATTGATTGATTCTAACACACAACCTATGATATTTCAATTGTATAACAAAATATAATGTGGAAAAGGAATAATACAGACACCAGAATTTTGTTAACCAGGAAACGTCAAATGCAAAAAAACCCCGGGACCTAGTCCATATTGAACACACACTGTATTAAGCCGCTACAGACACTAGCCTAATACAAACTAACTTCGGTCTGGACTGTAGTTGAACCCCAATGAATCTCACAATGATCCAAAGTACAGTTGCGCTCCTTACGTCTCTGATCCCAGCAGGTATCTACGCACTTGATTCCCTTAGCTGATCTCACCCACAACTAAGAGTTGCTACGACCCAAAGTCGAAGACTTTAATAAACAAATATGTATCACATAGAAAAGTCTACGGTAATAGATAAATCTGTCTCCCACAGACATACCTACAAATTTTGTTCCGTCTTTTGATAAATCAAGGTGAATATGAACCAATTGATAACCCGTACGTATATTCCCGACGAACAGCCTAGTATTATCAATCACCTCACAATAATCTTAATCGACGCGACGAAAGAAGATACTGTGGAATCACAAACGATGAGACGAAGATGTTTATGACTACTTTTATATCTTGCCTATCAGAGATATCAATCTCAAGCCAATCGTTACGATTGTACTCAACACGATAGAATATGCAAGATCAGATCACACAACTACGAGAAAGTAGTATCGGGATGGCTTCACAATCCCAATGAAGTCTTTAAGTCGTTAACCTGGTTTACAAGAAAAAACCTAAGGTTAAAGGAGAATCGACTCTAGCTAATACAACTAGTATCACACAGGAGGTGTGGATATTAGGTTTCCCAGTTGCTAGAGTTCTCCCTTATATAGTCTTTCAAATGAGGGTTTGCAATCAATGTTAGCTTAATAAATAAGCATTCAATATTCACCGTTAGATGAAAACCTGATTAGATTGAAGCTAATATATTTCAACCGTTAGATTGAAAATATAGCTTTCTACACACAAATGAAATGCACGTTTTTGGGTTTGTGTAACCGTACCCAAACATGTACATTTGTTGTTTCAACATTAGTTAACCAAATGGTTAGCCATATGAGCACTTTCATATAAACCATATTCCTCTTCACCATAACTAGTTCAAATGACTCAAATGAACTAGTAAAAGAGTTGTTTAATTGTATAAATCTTATGTAACTATAAAAGACAATTTCGAAGCAAAAACGATTTGATTCACTCGAATCGATTCATGAAATTTATAGCCACGGTTTGAAATTTGCATTCCTTAGTTTATATAAATATAAGTTCACAAACAATCGTCTTTAGATATAACCAACTCAAGTTCGCAGACTTAGTTTGCGGACTTAGGTTCCCGGAAGGAGTTCACAAACTACAACTGATATTCTCGGAATGAGTACCTCCGCCAGTTCGCGGACTGAGCTCACAACTCTTGTTCCGGTTTTCCTGATCAACAAAGTACGCATACTTTGGTTCAAGGAATAAGGACTTATACATATATGTGTAACCACACAATGCTTATATCCAACATTGGTTATATAATCTAAACTCTCATTTCAATCATTGAAACATTCTTAGAGGACGTTTTATAGTTGTTATTCACAAACCATTTTTCGTCGAAGTCATTTTCAATGTGATTGAAACATAACATGACTTTCATCACTAGGTAAAGATGAACTTGTCCAAAGCGAAAGCTTACCAACACATATTTCGAGAAATAGATAGGCGAGATAAACTCGGCTCGAAATAGCAAATGTGTATAATCAAAGTGTATATAGCAAAACGACTTTTGTCTCAAGATAGGAGATAGAGTAAATAGATAAGATCAAGTCTCCACATACCTTTTAGTCGATGAAGTTCCACCAGTTCCTTAAGTAGTTTT
The DNA here is from genome assembly GCF_003573695.1 of Papaver somniferum. NCBI lineage: Eukaryota > Viridiplantae > Streptophyta > Magnoliopsida > Ranunculales > Papaveraceae > Papaver > Papaver somniferum. The sequence continues at coordinate 76,890,424 of NC_039365.1, forward strand.
TCGTCTTGTATGATGATCGTCGTGGAGTTATTGAGCTCAACTACACTTTCTATCCTAGTCCGTAACTTAGCTATAGTAGACTAGAAATCAATACTTATAGTTTTGATCACTAACATTGACAAACATGCTTGAGATAGCAACGCATGCGATTTTGACCGAGCAGTGCTCTAACAATCTCCCCCTTTGTCAATTTTAGTGACAAAACTATCAATACATATGGAATACAAAAATAAATAAAGAAACTTTTGTAGCTCCTATTCCACATGCCTAATCTTCAACATTCCTCGAAATCTTCTGCACTTCCAAGTACTCCAATGATCCCAAAGGTTGTAAGTTCAGCATCATCGTTCTTGAAAATCCGTAGCTATAACAATGAGAAAACAAGTATTCTCAATCATTGTTATACAATGTCATAGTATCATTATGCAACATCAAAGTTCAATTGTATCACAACTTCGATAATAATACTATGGTGATATGTATCACTCCCCCTTAGTCAATACTCCATCTCACATGGAAACCACTGCCCCTTACTTAATGATCCGAAAACCATATGTATTTTTAGCATGAACTACATATTAATTCTCCCTCTTTTTGTCAATAAAATTGGCAAAGGTACGAGAACGGGATCTTAATGAAATTTCCGAGAGAGACATTTCATGTCCAAAAGAAAGAAAAAATACATACCAACTAATTTAGATGCAATCATAAAGACGAAGCTAAATGCATTCGTCAAGGAGTTTAAAGATACAAGATAACCCCTCAAAAATTCCACAGCCACACACCCCTCAAGATATGACCATTAAGCACAAGTTCAAAAGAACTCTCCCCCATTTGATGTCATTCCCGAAAGAACAACAAGAGCGACCTTGATTTCAAAAGAAAAGAAGGATTTTTATTGGACACCAAAAACCATAAGAATGATTTTCTATATCCAAAAACTCAATCAAATTAATCACAAGTAAACCCATAATTAATTTAATCGGAATACGCAATCAAATTAAACACAAGAGGTGATCAATTCAATTGATTGTGCTCAACATAAGAGAACTTATGGAGACACGAAAATACTCAACTAGATTAATTACAAGAGAACCCATAATTAATATAATTGGAATACACAACCAAACTAATCACAAAAGTAATCAATTTAATTGTCATTTTTTTTGCTCGACATAAGAAAACTTACGGAGCAATAATTAAATAACCAAACAAGATGATTAATTTAGTTCAATATGCTCGACATAACATATCTCACGGAACACCAACTAAGCTAATAAATCAACTTGCTTGTATAGTGCTCAACATAAAATGCATTAGGGAGCCTCATAGTAATACATAAAAATATGGATCAGGTATGATCAATACTGCGGATTACACAAGGATTCATTCTATCTTCAATCATTATTTGCATAACGACAATTAATAGACATAATCCTTGAAAACGAAAGATTTTAACCTATCTTCCATCAAAATATTATGACAATATAGTATTAACTTTTGTATTTGTCAAAAGTCCATTCATTCTTTTACCAGTATGTGAATACCAATTACGAACGACTTTACTTTTGACAGATTATGTGACAAACATAGTTCACGGACGTAAACACAAATATCCCATAACCTATTGTAATATATCAAATCATAAAGATTAATACTTGATAGACACATTTTTGTGTCTGATATAATCTCAATTGTATATATTGTTAGTGCTCGATTTTGTATTTATTTTGGCTTTTTATGTCTTTGTAGGTGTTTTTGGAAAAATAAGATTTTGCGGCGAAATTGGCTCGAAAAGTGTTTTCTTGCGTTCATGGGAGGACATTTGCTATTCGGACCCTCACTTTGGATAAGGGGTAACCTAATTACTAAGGGGCATCCCATTTCCATGCAGCTGCTAATCGCAACCCTACTTTGGATAGGGGGTGACCATCTTCTACATTTGAAATTCAAAAGCGCGGGAAATATCTTGACAGTTCTGGCAGATTTAGGGTTCTTGATTTGAAGGAGTTTGAGGTAGATTCAACCTCTGATTTTCATAGGATAGACTCCTTATGGGTCTAGGAATCTGGTATGGGTGTTGAAATCGATTAGACTGGGCTCAATCGACGGATTTTTATCACAACAGAAAATATGGAAAGTCACGTGTGTGACCTGTTTTAGGGAATTTTAGAGAGATTAAAGTGTTGTAAACCTTCCCAAAGATTTTTATCTATCTAAGGAAGAGTTTAGAATAAAAAGGAAAGCTCAGAAACGCGTAGAAATTCTAAAACAAGAAATTGCCGCAACTTTGCGTTGAAGAGAAGGAAATAGATTTTGGAAGATTTAGGAGAGAGTTAATCGGTATTTTTGATATAAATAGATTGTTTGGGTCATATAGAAGGTGTGTCGAGAGTTTGGGGACCTAAGGAGAGCCAGAGAAGAAGAAATCAGAGTTTTACCAAACTCTGTTTCTGCTGTTACTGCACAGCTCAAGAACGCGAAGAACATTGACGCACGGGAAACAGTCGCAGAACAGTGTCGTTGTTTAACAACTGAAGAACATTAAGCTGTGCAGGACAGTCGTATTCTAGGGTCTTAAATTTCTGATCCTGTAACAGTTGATTAGTAACGTATATCTTCAGTATTGCAACACCAACTGTAACGGTGACTTCTGTAACATCTATACAGCGTTGCAGATCTGTTGTTTTATATATTCTCTTCAATAAAACCACCTTTTGAGCCATGATTTATTTTTTTGAACCTGTTTTTGATATGAGGATCTAAACCCCATTGCTGAGGCGATAGAGGAAGCTATTTTTCCAACAAAAAGCGGTACAATCTATTTAATTTAATTTATTGCAATTATTATTATGATTATTTGCCTTGGATTATTATTGAATATGATTTTTATTTGAGTGATTGTGATCTATTTTGATGGAGTATGCTTAGTTTATAGACTCTTGATGCTTCATGCTTGGTATTTACAATTATTGCTTTTGAAAATATACTTGTTGCAGTAGTAAGAATCAAATTGAACAATAAAATTATATGAATATAAATATTGGATTAAATCACTTTGAATTTGGAAAATAGTGGAATCTTAGCCTCAGTGTTCTTTTAATATTGATATCAACTTTGATTGAGTTTTCTATAATTTTTAGTGAGTTTTGTATTTTAATATTAGAATTTAAGTCTAATTAATATCCTCCACAAGTCTGAGAATCGAACCACTTTTACCACTATCTACAAATCACATCAATTTTTGGCGCCGCCGACGCAGACTTGTTTTTAGGGTTTTGGATTTATTTTATTTTTATTTATTTTTATTTTTATTTTTTTATTTATTTATTACTTTTGTCTTTTTTTTTATGTTTTTGGGTATTTATCTTGTGTCTACAGGTTCTGGATCATAAAGAAAATTGAGCCAAAGAGTTTGGTGATTTCATAAAGACTTGGAGCTAAAGATTAAAGCAAAAAGAACAGAAAAGAAGGCAATTTTATTTTAGACAATTTTAGTTTAGGGTTTGTTTATTTTCTTTAAAAAAAAAAAACTGTATTAGGGTTTATTATTTTTGTAATTTTTCTTTATTTTTCTTTTGGAGTTTTGGACTTTTGGACATTATTTTTTTTATTACCCTACGGAAGGGTACTTTAAATATAAACTGTTTGCAGAGAAGAAGGACAATTACGATATTGTCTCTGTACCTTGGGTTCGTACACTAGACATCGGAGTCAGTAGCCCGAGTCGACTACAACCGATTCATCCCCCGTCTGGAACGGGAGGTAAGATTCTAAACACTCGCGAATCCCCTGTCAGCGAGTTACTGGACTCCTTCGTATGCATATATGTTGAGGACTGAATACGGACATTTATTTTTCTAGTAAAGGGCAAGGCCTGGCCATACAAGATAAGGGTTCGGATTTCATCACCGTTCTCTTCTTGCCCGCTTTAGGAACACGTAACCTACGCGAACCTAAGCCTAAAATTTTGACTAGAACGAGACCAATAGGGTAACGAGCTTAACAGGAAAGTCATTCGAAAAATATTGGTTACTCTTTTAAGCATACTTCGAAGTTCTTGACGGTTTTTGTAAGTTGAATGCGGGACTGCGCCGCCTTGTAATACCGGTGAGGCCTTGGGTATCAAATCTCCACCGAGCTTCCCTCGCCTCTATTCAACTTACGTTAACTAGGATTGATTCCAGAAGAGTTTGCTTAAATTGTAACGAATTCCCGTTCGAAGGATTAGAAGCTGGTCTAGAAACAATCTAAGTGGAGCCATCATGCTTTTTGTTTGCTAGAAATCAATAGGTCTGATTTGGTTGTGTCGGCCTTGATCTGTGTTTGCTTACCCTTCCAATTTAGAAAATTCTATTGTATGCTTGAACGTAAAAGAGACGCACTAGGTAGATTTGTTAAAGAGAAACCTAGTAGTTCGAAGCGTCTCGATTACCTTAATCTAGAAAGTCCGACTTTTGAAGAGTCTGTTTTTGAACGTCCTTTGACTGAGGAGAGAATCCATGTTGCTCCGATAGCACCAGAAATGGCAACTTTGAAAGCTTTGTTGAATCCAACTAGGACTACTCGTCCTTCTTGTATTAAGTTAGCTGAAACGGAGGCACCCTATGAACTGAAACCTGGGACCTTACAGATGCTCCCAATCTTTTTAGGGAAATAAAATGAAAACCCTTATTACCATGTTAGGGATTTTGAGGAAATTTGTAGTACTCTAAGAATTAGAGGCTTAGATGATGATGCTTTGAAACTTAGGTTATTCCCATTTTCCCTAAAAGATAAGGCCAACTCGTGGCTGTATAGTCTGGACTCCGAGTCAATTGAGACATATGAACAACTTACATCTGCCTTTTTCAATAAGTTTTTCCCTAGGCACAAAACATCGTCTATTAGGACGCAAATATGCACATTTTCACAACAAGAGGGAGAATCCTTATATAGGTATTTGGAAAGGTTCAATGATTTATTATCCCAGTGTCCTCATCATGGTTTAGAAAAGGTTATGCTAGTTCAGATCCTTTATGAGGGTTTAGATTATTCCACAACGACCATGGTTGAATCTCTATGCACTGGTGGATTTGAAAACCAAACTGTTGATGCGGCGATGAAGTTTTTTAATGAAATCGCCGAAAAAACCCAGCAATGGGAAAATAGTAGGGCACCCCAGAAAAAAATTCTTTTAAGTAGAGGAAACGTTAATAGGGTAGAAGGAGGCTATGAATCAAATGCCAAAATTGCTGCTATAGCAAAAAGGTTAAAAGCCTTAGAAGTGGGCCAGACTAGTGGTAGAGTGGAGCCTTTTTGGGAAGGCCAGAATATTGAAGAGCAGGCCAATGCTCTTTATAATAACACTAGATTTGATAACCGTCAAAAGATTGACCCATATTCAGAAACCTATAATCCTGGTTGGAGAAACCATCCGAACCTTTCGTGGTCTAAGGGCCAAAGTCAAGGTCAGTTTAGTAATTCTAATGCTCCCCCAGGTTTTGGCTATACTAAGAATCCTTCAGGACTAGCTCAGTTTCAGAATTAGTCAGATAAGAAAATCCTAAGTTTAGAGGAATCTCTCGCCTTGTTAACTCAGCAAACTGCAAAATTTCAGTTATCCGTAGAACAGAGTCTACAAGCTAGTAACAGGATAGGGCAAGAAAATAGTCAGGCTATTTCCGAGTTAAAAACCCAGGTTGGTCTGATAAGTGATTCTTTGAGAGAAAAAGGTAAGTTTCCTAGTCAAACACAACCCAACCCTAGAGGATTTCATGAATTAGGTGCAAAACCATCGAATCAATTGAATGCTGTTAGAACCCTTAAAAGTGGTAGAGTTGTAGACAATAAGGTAACCATGCCCGATAGTGAACATACTGTAGTTCACCCCTCAGGATCTCACCTCTCAGGATCAGTAGCTGAAGAGACTGATAAAGTTTCTGATGATGTGAATTCGGTTCCTGAAAGGTCTGATTTTATGCCTAGAGCCCCATTTCCTCAGCTATTAGTACCAACAAAGAAGGAATCGAACTTTAATGACATGGTGGAGGTTTTTAAGCAAGTTACCATAAACCTTCCCTTATTAGATGAAATTAGGCAAATTCCTGCTTATGCCAAGTTCCTTAAGGATATGTGTACGCGAAAGTGAAAACTTAGCGTCCATAAGAAAGCCTTTTTAGCTAGTCACGTAAGTTCAATCATTCAGAACACCATAACTTCAAAGTACAAAGACCCAGGTTCTCCTACCATTTCTTGCACAATAGGTAACTTCCGGGTAGAAAAATATTTACTTGACTTAGGAGCCAGTGTGAACTTACTGCCATTCCATGTATACTTACAGCTAGGACTTGGTGAAATGAAACCTACTCAGATGACACTGCAGTTAGCTGATAGGTCTGTTAAAATCCCTCGAGGTGTTATCGAGGATGTTCTTATTGAGGCCGACAAGTTTATTTATCCAGTGGATTTCGTGGTCCTAGATACCCAACCTGTCCCTGACCCAGAGAACCAGATACCTGTGATTTTAGGTCGCCCATTTTTAGCTACGTCTAATGCGATCATTAACCGTCGAAATGGTGTGATGAGTTTATCTTTTGGTAATATGACTATGGAGATGAACATTTTTAATGTCAGTAAGCAACCTCATGAGCTAGATTACACATGTGTTGAGGAGGTGAACATGATAGAAGCCTTAGTTCAGGAGTCATTACCAAACATCTTGTCTGAAGACCCATTAGAAAGTTGTCTATCCCATTTTGGTTTAGATTTTGACGACGATAGCACCATTGAACATGTGAATGCTCTATTATATTCTACCCCTGTGTTAGACACTGATAGATGGAAAGGTAGGTTCTAACCGTTACCAGTTTCTCAGACTACCCTAATTCCTTCTTTAGAAGAGCCCCCAAAGTTGAACCTTAAACCACTACCCGATACTCTAAAGTATGTGTTTTTAGGCCCATCTGAGACTTTACCTGTGATTATAACTTCCGATTTGGATAGTGATCAGGAAAGTAGGCTAGTAAATGTACTTCAAGACAATAAGGAAGCTTTAGGGTGGACTATAACAGACATTAAGGGTATAAGTCCTACTGTGTGTATGCATCAGATTCATTTAGAGGAAGACTCCAAACCTTCTAGGGAGATGCAACGTCGAATGAACCCTAACATGAAAGAGGTAGTTCTAAAAGAGGTGCTTAAGTTGTTAGATGCGGGTATTATTTACCCAATTTCAGACAGTAAGTGGGTCAGCCCTATTCAGGTTGTCCCCAAGAAATCAGGTGTCACTGTAGCCCAGAATGATAATAATGAATTAATCCCAACCCGAGTGACCACGGGATGGCGTGTGTGTATTGACAATAGGAAATTGAACAAGGTCACAAGGAAGGATCACTTTCCCCTTCCTTTTATCGACCAAATGCTAGAGCGATTAGCTGGACATAGTCACTATTGCTTCTTCGATGGCTACTCCGGTTATAATCAGATCGTTATTGCCCCAGAAGACCAAGAGAAAACCACTTTTACCTGTCCCTTTGGTACCTTTGCGTATAGACGCATGCCTTTCGGGATATGTAATGCCCCTGCAACTTTTCAGCGTTGTATGATGAGCATATTTTCTGATATGGTAGAATGATTCTTAGAGGTCTTTATGGATGATTTTTCAGTGTTTGGTTCATCTTTCGATGAGTGCTTGCATCATTTGACATTAGTGTTGACTAGGTGTAAGGAAAAAAATTTAGTGCTTAATTGGGAAAAATGCCATTTCATGGTTAAATCAGGAATTTTTTAGGGCACGTCGTCTCTTCAAAGGGTATAGATGTAGACAAAGCCAAAGTTGACCTTATTAAGACTTTACGGGTCCCAAAAACCGTAAAAGATATCAGGTCATTCCTAGGGCATGCAGGTTTTTACCGTCGATTCATTAAGGATTTTAGCTTGATTTCTAGACCTCTTTGCAATTTGCTTGCTAACGATGTTAAGTTTGTCTTTGATGATGCTTGTTTAGAGGCTTTTGATAATCTTAAGACTTTACTCACTACTGCCCCGATAGTCCAGGCACCTAACTGGAACCTACCCTTTGAGATTATGTGTGATTCTTCATATTATGCTATAGGCGTCGTTTTAGGACAACGAGAAAACAAATTACTTCATGTGATTTATTATGCTAGCAAAACTCTGAATGATGCCCAAATGAACTACACAACTACCGAGAAGGAACTTTTAGCCATCGTGTTTGCCTTGGATAAGTTTAGGTCCTACCTATTAGGTTCTAAGATCATAATCTATACAGATCATGCTGCTTTGAAATACCTTTTATCTAAGAAGGATACCAAACCTAGATTGATTAGATGGATCCTATTTTTATACGAATTTTTCCCAGACATTAGAGACAAAATGGGTGCAAAAAATGTAGTAGCAGACCACTTGTCTAGGCTAGTTGTTAGTTCCCCTAGTGATTCCCTTCCTATAAGGGATAGATTTCCTGATGAACAATTGTTCTCTGTTTCCCAATCACCTTGGTTTGCAAATATAGTGAATTATCTTGTTACTGGTCGAACCCCTCAACATTGGGGTAACACAAGATCTATCTAGGTTTTTATCTGAGGTTAAGCATTTCTTTTGGGATGATCCTTATCTGTTTAAGTATTGTCCGGACCAGATTATTAGGAGATGTGTATCTGAGAGTGACCAGTCTAGTATTATCTCCTTTTGTCATGAACATGCATGTGGGGGTCATTTTAGTGCTAAGAAGACTGCTGCTAAGATTTTGCAGTGTGGATTTTACTGGCCTTCGTTGTTTAAAGATTCCTATAGTCATTGTGTTTCTTGTGAGCGTTGCCAGAAGTTAGGAACCATTTCCCGTAGAAATATGATGCCTTTGAACCCTATTTTAGTGATTGAGGTCTTTGATGTGTGGGGCATTGATTTTATGGGTCCATTTCCTATTTCGTTTGGTTATCTTTACATACTTGTCGTTGTAGACTATGTGTCTAAGTGGGTTGAGGCGGTTCCGTGTAAAACAAATGACCACAGGGTCATAGTCCAGTTTTTAAAAGAGAATATACTTACACGTTTTTGTACGCCGCGATCTATAATTAGTGATGGAGGTTCACACTTTTGTAATAGACTGTTTGCTCTTTTAATGAAACAATACGGTATTACCCATAAAGTAGCAACCCCATATCACCCTCAGACTAGTGGTCAAGTAGAGGTTTCCAATAGGGAAATTAAACGTATTCTAGAGAAAACAGTTAATCCAAATAGGAAAGACTGGTCGTCGAGGCTTACTGATGCCTTATGGGCTTACCGTACTGCGTTTAAGACACCCATTGGAATGTCACCTTATCGTTTAGTGTTTGGAAAGGCATGTCACCTACCTGTTGAGTTAGAGCATCGAGCCTATTGGGCTATTAAGAACTTAAACTTTTCACTTGACAAGGCAGGAGCTCAAAGAAATCTCCAGCTCAATGAGTTGGACGAGATTCGTAGAGATGCATACGATAGTGCTAAGGAGTATAAGAACAAAATGAAACTTGTGCATGATAGGAATATTTTACGAAAGTCATTTTCTCCAGGTCAAAAAGTTCTTCTGTATGACACTCGTTTGCATCTATTCCCCGGGAAGTTGCGCTCTCGGTGGACCGGTCCTTTTGTGGTCTGTACTGTTTTTCCTCATGGCGCTGTTGAGATTGAGACACCAGTTGGTAGTAGTTCTTCGAAGGTTAACAGTCAGCGATTGAAGCCCTTTTTAGAGCCTTTTCCTACAGGTGATGTTGAGGAGGTCCCTCTGGAGGACCCTGTTTACCTTGATTGACCATCGAGGCGATTTTGTATGTTGTATAATATTTTTGTAGGCTTTTGGTTACACTTCACCCAGGTACTATCTTTCCGACTTCTCTCTTTACTATTTCCTTATGTTACTTATACTATTGGTATTGTTCTTTAATTAGAAACATTGAGAACAATGTTAGATTTAAGTTTGGGGGTGGGGTAGAACTTTTTGTTACCTTTTCGTTGCAATAAATAAACTCCAGAGCCTAGAAATTTATCCATATTAAGGATGGCACTAACCAATCTAAGTGGATGGAAGCATTTTGGTTGTAGGAGTTGAGGAACCAATCTGACTAGATGGCAACATCTAAAGAGTCTATTCATAAAAGCACAGAGCTCAGGTGTTAGAAATAACATGATAGTTTCACCATATCTCGTTGAGTCCTTTTCACTTCTATTTTTATTTTGTTTTGTTTTTAAACTATATTTCTCTAAGTGATTAGGTGGGGCTCACGATTCAAGTTGTTACCAATGCTAGGGTGAATTAGAGAGATTGAGATACAAAAAGAAAAAGAAAAAAAAAAAGAAATTGAGACCAGACCATCAGACCAACTGGAATAAATTCAATAAAGTCGACCACTGGAACCCTGGTATATGCCAGTTGTGTTGACCTAGAGTTAGGATTATCGACCACTGGTACCCTTGTATATGCCAGTGTGTTGATATTAGTCAGACTAGTATCTCAGTCCATTAGGATAGGTTCATTTTGGCGGAGTCCTTCAGACAGATATGAGAAACACCGTTCACCTAGTAAACATCAAAACCATATATGTTTTTCTATATCCATCTACTTGATTCATCCATGTGATTAGTATTGACTCCGGATATTGATGTCCATAGTGCGACTATATGAGTAGAGTTCTGTCACTTCATATGAATTTTAGTATGCTTGAGTGCGAACTCGTGTACAATAATTGGAATTTCGCATCAGGGTACTTCCTCCTGTAGTCAATAAGTATGCCAACCAAGGAGATTCTTTAGTGCCTTCCAAGGTTTTGTGTAGATAGCTAAGGTCTGGAATATAAAGGTTTTGTGAGTATACCTCTGGTAACCCTCCGGAGACAACACCCCGCCACTAGAGACACCTAGGGGTTTAAAGGCTTATTGCATACGCTAAATGCAATCGACGATGCCTGCGACAGTGAGTTAGGATTTTATTTCTATTTTATTTTTGCTCAAGGACTAGCAAATAATAGGTTTGGGGATATTTGATAGACACATTTTTGTGTCTGATATAATCTCAATTGTATATATTGTTAGTGCTCGATTTTGTATTTATTTTGGCTTTTTATGTCTTTGTAGGTGTTTTTGGAAAAATAAGATTTTGCGGCGAAATTCGCTCGAAAAGTGTTTTTTTTTGCGTTCATGGGAGGACATTTGCTATTCGGACCCTCACTTTGGATAAGGGGTAACCTAATTACTAAGGGGCATCCCATTTCCATGCAGCTACTAATCGCACCCCTACTCTAGATAGGGGGCGACCATCTTCTACATTTGAAATTCAAAAGGCGGGAAATATCTTGACAGTTCTGGCAGATTTAGGGTTCTTGATTTGAAGGAGTTTGAGGTCGATTTAACCTCTGATTTTCATAGGATAGACTCCTTATGGGTCTAGGATTCTGGTATGGGTGTTGAAATCGATTAGACTGGGCTCAATCAACGGATTTTTATCACAACAGAAAATATGGAAAGTCACGTGTGTGACCTGTTTTAGGGAATTTTAGAGAGATTAAAGTGCTGTAAACCTTCCCAAAGATTTGTATCTATCTAAGGAAGAGTTTAGAATAAAAAGGAAAGCTCAGAAACGCGTAGAAATTCTAAAACAAGAAATTGCCGCAACTTTGCCGTGAAAGAAGGAAAGAGATTTTGGAAGATTTGGGAGAGATTTAATCGGTATTTTTGATATAAATAGATTGTTTGCGTCATATAGAAGGTGTGTCGAGAGTTTGGGGACCTAAGAATAGCCAGAGAAGAAGAAATCAGAGTTTTACCAAACTCTGTTTCTGCTGCTGCTGCACAGCTCAAGAACGCGAAGAACATTGACGCACGGGAAACAGTCGCAGAACAGTGTCGTTGTTTAACAGCTGAAGAACATTAAGCTGTGCAGGACAGTCGTATTCTAGGGTCTTAAATTTCTGATCCTGTAACAATTGATTAGTAACGTATATCTTCAGTATTGCAACACCAACTGTAACGGTGACTTCTGTAACATCTATACACCGTTGCAGATCTGCTGTTTTATATATTCTCTTCAATAAAACCACCTTTTGAGCCATGATTTATTATTTTGAACCTGTTTTTGATATGAGGAGCTAAACCCCATTGCTGAGGCGATAGGGGAAGCTATTTTTCCAACAAAAAGCGGTACAATCTATTTAATTTAATTTAATTTATTGCAATTATTATTATGATTATTTGCCTTGGATTATTATTGAATATGATTTTTATTTGAGTGATTGTGATCTATTTTGATGGAGTATGCTTAGTTTATAGAATCTTGATGCTTCATGCTTGGTATTTACAATTATTTCTTTTGAAAATCTACTTGTTGCAATAGTAAGAATCAAATTGAACAAGAAAATTGCATGAATATAAATATTGGATTAAATCACTTTGAATTTGGAAAATAGTGGAATCTTAGCCTCAGTGTTCTTTTAATATTGATATCAACTTTGATTGAGTTTGCTATAATTTTTAGTGTGTTTTCTATTTTAATATTAGAATTTAAGTCTAATTAATATCCTTCACAAGTCTGAGAATCGAACCACTTTTACCACTATCTACAAAGAGAGAGAGAGAGAGAGACATTTTTTTTTAGAATTTTTTTTTTGGTTATATTTTTCTTTTGCACTTTATTTTTGGACTTTGGACTGTGGACTTTGGGACTTTATTTTTTTAAACTCTACGGAAGGGTAGTTTAAATATCAATTGTTTGCAGAGAAGGACGGCGATTACGATATCGCCTCGGACCCTCGGGTTCGTACATGACATATGAGTCGTGTCCCGAGTCGACTTCAGCGGTTCATCCCCCGTCTGGTACGGGAGGTAATTTTGTCGAAACACTCGCGAATCCCCTGTCAGCGAGTTACTGTATTCCTTTGTTTGAATATATGCTGAGGATTTGAAAACGGCTGCTTTAATTTCCTAGTAAAGGGAAAGGACTGGCCATACAAGATAAGGGTTCGGATTTCATCACCGTTCCCTTCTTTCCCACCTTAGGAAAACGAAACCAAACGCGAACCTAAGCCTAAAATTTGACTAGAACGAGACCTATAGGGTAACGAGCTTAATAGGAAAGTCATTCGAAAAATATTGGTTACTATTTTAAGCATTCTTCAAAGTTCATGATGGTTTCTGTGAGTTGAATACGCCGCCTTGTAATGCCGGTGAGGCCTTGGGTATCAATGCTCCATTGAGCTTCCCTCGTCTCGATTCAACTTACTTAAACTCGGATTGATTCCAGAGGGGTTGGCTTAAATTGTAACGAATTCCCTTTAAAAGGATTAGAAGCTGGTATAGAAACAATCTAAGTGGAGCATCATGCTTTTTGTTTGCTAGAAATATTTAGGTTTGCTTTGGTGGAGTCAGCCTTGTTTGTGTTTGCCTAAAACTTCCCTTCCTTTTAGGATTTCTTTCTTTTTCTTTTGTTTTTCTAGTGTATGCCCAAGGTTATTAAAGAGCGGTCTTGGAAAAGAAACACTCTAGGTCGTTTGATTAGTGATAAACCTAGTAGTTCTTCTTGTGAAGGCGGGGAGCTCGAAGACTCTTCTTTTGAGAGCCCTATTTTTGGAAACTTCAGTTTTGAGAATCTGTCACTTCGTGAGGAAAATACCCCTAGTACTTCAGATGTTCCAGCGATGGCAACTTTGAAAGATTACATGTTCCCAACTAGGTCCACCTGAGCTTCGTGCATTAAATTGCCAGCCACTACGGCTAATTTCGAGATTAAACCTAGTATTCTTCAGATGATCCCTATATTCTTAGGGAAAGATGATGAGAACCCTTATTTTCATATTAGGGACTTTGAGGAAATTTGTGGGACAATTAGCATAAAAGACCTTACTGATGAAGTCTTGAAACTTAAGATGTTTCCCTTTTCCTTGAGAGATAAACCCAAGACCTGGCTGAACAACCTACCATCTGAATCCATTGAAACATGGCAGGAAATTATTGCTGCTTTCTATATGAAATTCTACCCTAAGCATAAAATTGCGTTTGTTAGGCATAAAATTAGTGCTAGTGTACAACAAGAGGGAGAGTCTCTTTATAGGTTCTTAGAGAGATTCAATGATCTCCTATCCCAGTGTCCTCACCATGGATTTGATAAGATGAAACTCATAGAGATTATTTACGATGGTTTAGACTATTCGACCAAAACCATGGTTGAGTCTATGTGCGCTGGTGAGTTCACTAGTAAAAGTGCTGATGATGCTTTTACCTTCTTAGGAGCTGTCGCTGAAAAATCCCAACAGTGGGAGTCTTGTGTTGAACCCCCCAAAATACTCTTGGTCAATAGAAGTAGCACCAATGTGGTAGATACAAGCTTCGGGTCTGATGCTAAGTTTGTTGCTTTGTCTAGAAGGTTAGAAGCTTTGGAATTGAATCATCCTAAACATAGGTCTCTTGTTGAACCTGATGATAGGTTTAGAGCCTCTCAAGTGTCTATTTGTGGAGTATAACCCAATAACTCGTTTTGGGAAGGTCAGGTTAGTGAAGAGCAAGCCCATGCTGTCTATAACAATGCTAGGTTTGAGAACCGAAAAAAGTTTGACCCATACTCAGAGACTTACAACCCTGGTTGGAGAAACCATCCTAATTTTTCTTGGTCTAAGGGTCAGAATCAAGGAAAGTCTAGTAATTCTCATCCTCCCCCAGGTTTTGTTTATGCTAAGAACTCTTCAGGTCAACCCCAGTTTCCGAATGAGAAAAACATCTCCACCTTAGAAGAAACCCTTACTATGTTAGCAAAGAACCATGAGATGTTATCAAAGAACCACTGTGGTTTTCAAGAAGAAACCAGGCAGAATTTTAAGAATAATTCCCAGTCTCTTGCTAACTTAGAACTTCAAGTCGTCCAAATAGCTAAGTTTATTAGTGAAAGAGAAGATGGAAGATTCCCTAGTCAAACTGATCCTAACCCTAAAGGAGAGAAATCGTACAATCATGTGAATTCTATAATAACCCTTAGGAGTGGAAAGAAAGTTGACGATAAGGTTGCCATGCCTGATAGTGAACATGCTGTAGTTCACCCTTATGAGCCAGAAAATGAGGAGACTGATAGAGTCTCCAAAGAGACCAATGAGGGTCATGCTGAGCCCGGCTTTGTTCCCAGAGCCCCGTTCCCCCAGCTGCTAGTTCCAACTAAGAGGGAGTCCAACTTTAATGATATATTGGAGGTTTTTAAGCAGGTTACTATCAACCTCCCATTGTTAGATGCGATTAAGCAGATTCCCGCTTATGCCAAGTTTCTTAAGGATATGTGTACGCGAAAGCGAAAACTTAGTGTCCAGAAGAAAGCCTTCCTAGCTAGTCATGTGAGTTCTATTATTCAGAATACCACTACTCCTAAGTATAAAGACCCAGGGTCCCCTACTATTTCTTGCACAATAGGTAAACACCGTGTCGAGAAAGCTTTGCTTGACTTAGGAGCCAGTGTGAACTTACTGCCATACCATGTGTACCTTAAGCTAGGACTTGGTGAGATGAAACCTACCCAGATGACACTTCAGTTAGCTGATAGGTCCGTTAAAATTCCTCGTGGTGTGATCGAGGACGTTCTTATTGAGGTCGACAAGTTTATTTATCCAGTGGATTTTGTTATCCTAGATACCCAACCTGTCCCTGACCCAGAACCAAATACCAGTGATTTTAGGTCGCCCGTTTTTAGCTACATCCAATGCGATCATTAACTGTCGAAATGGTATTATGAATTTGTCTTTTGGTAATATGACTATTGAGCTGAACATTTTTAATATTAGTAAGCTACCCTCTGAACTAGATGACTCGAGCATAGAAGAGGTGAACATGATAGGAACATTAGTCGAGGAGTCATTACCAAACACTTTGTTAGAAGATCCATTAGAGAAATGCCTAGCCCACTTTGGGATTGATTTTGATGATGAATGTGATTAATGAGGTGAATGCTTTGTTGATTCAACCCCTTTGTAGACACTAGTAATGGATGGAAACCTAAGTTCGAACCTCTACCCGTTTCTGAGTCTACCCTAGTTCCTTCGTTAGAAAAGCCTCCTAAGTTGGACCTTAAACCATTACCAGATTCCCTGAAGTATGTGTTTTTAGGCCCATCTGAAACTTTACCTGTGATTATAGCATCCGACTTGGATAGTGATCAGGAAAGTAGGCTAGTGACTGTCCTTCAGAATAACAAGGAAGCTTTAGGGTGGACCATAGCAGACATTAAGGGTATAAGTCCTACTGATTGTATGCATCATATCTATTTAGAGAGTGACACCAAACCTTCTAGGAAGATGCAACGTCGACTGAACCCTAATGAAAGAAGTAGTTCGAACCTAGGTTCTTAAGCTGTTAGATGCAGGCATTATCTACCCCATTTCAGACAGTAAGTGGGTCAGCCCCGTTCAGGTTGTTCCCAAGAAATCCGGTATTACTGTAGTCCAGAATGATAACAATGAGTTAATCCCAACCCGGGTGACCACGGGTTGGCGTGTCTGTATTGACTATAGGAAATTGAACAAGGTCACTAGGAAGGACCACTTTCCCCTTCCCTTCATCGACCAAATGCTAGAGAGATTAGCTGGACGTAGCCATTATTGCTTTTTAGATGGATACTGCGGTTATAATCAGGTTGTTATTGCCCCAGAAGACCAAGAGAAAACCACTTTTACCTGTCCCTTTGGTACCTTTGCGTATAGACGCATGCCTTTCGGGCTATGTAATGCCCTGCGACCTTTCAGCGTTGTATGTTGAGCATATTTTCTGACATGGTAGAACGGTTCTTAGAGGTCTTTATGGATGATTTTTCAGTGTTTGGTTCGTCTTTCGATGAGTGCTTGCATCATTTGTCATTAGTTTTGACTAGTGTAAGGAAAAGAATTTAGTGCTTAATTGGGAGAAATGTCACTTATGGTTCGTTCAGGAATTGTTCTAGGGCATATCGTATCTTCGAAGGGTATAGAGGTAGATAGAGCCAAAGTTGACCTTATTAAAACTTTACAGGTCCCAAAAACCGTAAGAGATATTAGGTCATTCTTAGGGCATGCAGGTTTTTATCGTCGATTCATTAAGGATTTTTAGCTTAATTTCTAGAACCTTTGCAATTTGCTTGCAAAGACGTTAAGTTTGTCTTTGATGATGCTTGTTTAGAGGCTTTTGAGAAGCTTAAGAATTTAATCACTACTGCCCCCATAGTCCAGGCACCCAACTGGAACCTACCCTTTGAGATCATGTGTGATGCTTCAGATTATGCTATTGGTGTTGTGCTAGGTCAGCGAGAAAATAAGTTACTTCATGTGATTTACTATGCTAGCAAAACTCTGAATGATGCCCAGTTGAACTATACCACTACGGAGAAGGAACTATTAGCTATTGTGTTTGCCTTAGACAAGTTTAGATCCTACCTCTTAGGTTCTAAGGTCATAATCTTTACTGATCATGCTGCTTTGAAGTATCTTCTTTCCAAGAAGGATACTAAACCTAGATTGATTAGATGGATCCTATTGTTGCAGGAATTTTCCTTAGACATCAGAGATAAAAAAGGTGCAGAAAATGTAGTAGCAGACCACTTGTCTAGGCTTGTTGTGGATACCCTTAATGATTCTCCTCCTGTTAGGGATAGTTTTCCTGTTGAACAACTGTTCTTTGTTACCCAAGCACCTTGGTACGCGAATATAGTGAATTATCTTGTTACTGGTCAAATGCCCCAACAATGGGGTAAACAAGATCGTTCTAAGTTTTTAGACGAGGTGAAGCACTTCTTTTGGGATGATCCTTATTTTTTTAAGTATTGTCCAGACCAGATTATTAGGAGATGTATACCTGAGAGTCACCAGTCCAGTATTATTTCCTTTTGTCATGATCATGCTTGTGGGGGTCACTTTAATGCTAAGAAGACTGCTGCTAAAATATTGCATTGTGGATTCTATTGGCCTTCGTTGTTTAAAGACTCCCACAGTTACTGTGTTACTTGTGAACGTTTCCAGAAATTATGAACCATTTCCCGTAGGAACATGATGCCCTTGAACCCTATTTTAGTTGTTGAGGTCTTTGATGTATGGGGTATTGACTTTATGGGTCCGTTTCCTAATTATTTTGGTAATTTAACATCCTTGTCGCTGTAGACTATGTCTCTAAGTGGGTTGAGGCGGTTGCGTGTAAAACCAATGACCATAGGGTTGTGATTGAGTTCTTGAAAAATAATATACTTACACGTTTTGGTACACCGCGAGCTATAATTAGTGATGGAGGGTCGCACTTTTGTAATGGACCTTTTAGGCTTTTGATGAAGAAATATGGTATTACACATAAGGTAGCTACCCCATATCATCCACAGACTAGTGGTCAGGTAGAGGTTTCCAATAGGGAGATAAAGCGTATATTAGAGAAAAGTTAATCCTAATCGGAAAGACTGGTCGTCTAGGCTTACTGATGCCTTATGGGCTTACCGTACTGCGTTTAAGACCCCCATTGGAATGTCGCCTTATCGGCTTGTGTATGGAAAGGCATGTCATTTACCTGTTGAGTTAGAACATAGAGCTTATTGGGCTGTTAAGCAGCTAAATTTTTCACTTGACAAGGCAGGAGCCCATAGGAAACTCCAGCTCAATGAGTTGGAAGAGATTCGTATAGATGCTTACGATAGTGCGAAGGAGTATAAGAACAAAATGAAACTTGTGCATGATAAGAATATTTTAAGAAAGTCATTTTCTCCAGGTCAAAAAGTTCTTCTGTATGATACCCGCTTGCATCTTTTCCCTGGGAAGTTACGTTCTCGGTGGACGGGTCCTTTTATTGTTCGCACTGTCTTTCCTCATGGAGCTGTTGAGATAGACACCAGATGGTAGTAGTTCTTCGAAGGTTAACGGTCAGAGATTGAAACCCTTTTTAGACCCTTTCCTACAGGTGATGTTGAGGAGGTCCCTCTGGAGGACCCTGTTTACCCTTGATTGACCATCGAGGCGATTGTATGTTGTATATTAGTTTTTGATTTCTCTCTTCACCCAGGTACTATCTTTCCGACTTCTCTCTTTACTGATTCCTCGTTTACCTTACTTTTTGGTATTGCTCTTTCATTAGAAACATTGAGGACAATGTTAGATTTAAGTTTGGGGGTGGGGAAGAAACTTTTGTTAGCTTTTAGTTGCAATAAATAAACTCCAGAGCCTAGAAATTTATGCTTATTAAGGTTGGCACTAACCAATCTAAGTGGATGGGAACATCTTGGTTGTAGGAGTTGAGGAACCAATCTGATTAGATGGAAACATCTAAAGAGTCTATTCATAAAAGCACAGAGCTCAGGTGTTAGAATTAAAAAAAAACATGGTAGTTTCGCCATAACTCGTTGAATCCTAATCCCTTCTTTTTATTTCTTAAGTGATTTGGTGGGGCACACGACCAAGTTGTTACCATTGCTAGGGTGAAATAGGGTGATTGAGATACCTAAAAAAAAAAAAAGTTTGAGACCAGACCATCAGACCAACCGGAATAAAATCAATAAAGTCGACCACTGGTGCCCTTGTATATGCCAGTTGTGTTGACCTAGAGTTAGGTTTATCGACCACTGGTCCCCTTGTATATGCCAGTTGTGTTGATATTAGTCAGACCGGTATCTCAGTCCATTAGGATAGGTTCATCTTGGCAGAGGCCTTCAGACAGATATGGGAAACACCGTTCACTTTGAACCATCTATTTTTCTCTTTATCCATCCTCTTAATCTTTCCATGTGATTGGTTGACTCCGGTTATGATGTCTAGAAACTATCTGAGTAGAGCTCTGTCACTTATATATGAATTTTAGTATGTTGAGTGCAAACTCGTGTACAACAATTGGAATTTCGCATCAGGGTACTTCCTCCTATAGTCAATGATTGTATGCCAACCAAGGAGATTCTTTAGTGCCTTCCAAGATTATGCATTGATAGCTAGGGTCTGGAGTAAAGGTTTTGTGGGTACACCTCTGGTAAACCCTACGAAGACAACACTCCGCCGCTAGGGCCATCTAGCGGTTTAACGGCTTGCTGCACGTGCTAAGTGTAGTCATTTTTATTTTTCTAGATTAGATTTGCACGAGGACTAGCAAATAATAAGTTTGGGGGTATTTGATAGACACATTTTTGTGACCAAATTGTCCTCAATTTTCAGTATTGTTGGTACTCAATTTTATACTTATTATGGTGTTTTATATGTTTGTAGGTATTTTTGGAAAATAAACATTTTTTGAAAATTCGGCTCGAAAAGTTAGTATAGGCACCCGGAGGACACATGTTATTCGGACTCTCAGTTTTGGATAAGGGGCACCCCAGGGAACCAACTGCTAATCGCACCCCAATTACTGGTTAAGGGGGCTCCATCTTCTTCCTTGATTTGAAAAGAAAAAATTGGCGGGAAATTTGGTTTCAACGGTAAAGGATTTATTATCTTTAAGATAAGAATATCTTTTGGCCTTACACACATGAAGTTTTGAAGAAAAAGGAAGTTATCTTATATTAAACAAGAAAGATATCCTTAGAAGATTTTATCTTGGATTTTATTCTGCGAATTAAAGAAGATATGGGTTTAGTAAAGAAATATATAGAATAAAGAGAAGGAAAAATTCTGAAGATATTTTTAATTAAAAAGAAGAAGATTTTGGAGTTATGGAAGAATATATTTGAGTGATGTGTATTTGTGTGTATAAATAGAGAGCTAGAGAGCACATTTGGGGGGAGTTTTTGGGAGAGAAAAGAAATCATTGTTTCTCCCATTTCATCTTTGTAAACACCCTTTGAGCAGTAAAAATGAATTTTGAGCGTGTTTCCATGATGATGAGCTAATTCTCGCGCAACCAAGGAAATGGATGAAGCTATCTATGCATGAATGATTGGTAACAATTTTATTTTCTCTAATTTACAATTTATAATTCATTCAATCACCGCTTTTGCGGAGTTCTAAATGTTCACATAATTTTCTTAACTACTTGTGATTCAATTTGATAGATTATACTTTGTTTAATTTATTGATAGTCTATTCTTAGGGAATACAATTAATATTTGAGAATATGTTTGATTATGTGTGAATTAAGAAATAAAGGACTTAAAGGATAGTTAGAGTTTTGGAACATATTTGGTATCGTTCATTCATGTGTGATAATGGAATCTAGTGTTTTGAAAAAGCGGGGGTCTAACAACACCACCCAATATTTCGCTTATCAATTTGTATGGACTAACTCCGAAATACTTTCTAGAGAATCAACTAGACAGTCAGACTCAATCTAGGTAAAAGTATCTCAAGGAGTTAATATCTCTCTCTTGTTTTGATTTACTCAAGCTAATAGAAATCAGCGAGTCTTTAATCAAACAGAAGGAATAACTTGGAGGTACCAAAGACCAATATCCAAGGATCAATCAATGACGATCAACAACCAAAGGTTGGACTATTCTAATTGATGATCTAAATGCACAACCTGTATTATTTCAATTATAAAGATAAAACAATATAATGCGGAAATTGAAATAACACAGGCAACAGAAATTTTGTTAACGAGGAAACCGCAAATGCAGAAAAACCCCAGGACCTAGTCTAGATTGAACACACAATGTATTAAGCCGCTACAAACACTAGCCTACTCTAAGCTAACTTCGGACTGGACTGTAGTTGAACCCCAATCAGTCTCCCACTGATCCAAGGTACAGTTGTACTCCCTGCGCCTCTGATCCCAGCAGGATACAACACACTTGATTCCGTTAGCTGATCTCACCCACAACTAAAAGTTGCTACGACCCAATATCGCAGGCTTTGACAATAAACAAATCTGTCTCACACAGACAAGTCTATCAAAGGATCAAGCTGTCTCCCACAGATAAACCCTAAAGGTTTTGTTCCGTCTTTTGATAATAATCAAGGTGAACAGGAACCAATTGATAATCCGATCTTATATTCCCGAAGAACAGCCTAGAGTTATCAATCACCTCACAATAATCTTAATTGTATGGTAGCGAAACAAGATGTTGCATAATCACAAACAATGAGACGAAGATGTTTGTGATTACTTTTTATATCTTGCCTATCGGAGATATCAATCTCAATCCAATCAATCTGATTGTACTCGTACGATAGAAGATACAAGATCAGA
Source organism: Papaver somniferum (assembly GCF_003573695.1). Lineage (NCBI taxonomy): Eukaryota > Viridiplantae > Streptophyta > Magnoliopsida > Ranunculales > Papaveraceae > Papaver > Papaver somniferum. The sequence continues at coordinate 76,912,543 of NC_039365.1, forward strand.
TCACACAACTATGATAAAAGTAGTACCGGTCTGGCTTCACAATACCAATGAAGTCTTTAAGTCGTTAACCTGGTTTTAGAAGAAGAACACCAAAGGTTAAAGGAGAATCGACTCTAGCACGCAAACTAGTATCACATGTAAGGTGTGGGGATTAGATTTGCACAATACTAGATGTCTCCTTTATATAGTCTTTCAAATCAGGGTTTGCAATCAATGTTAGCTTAGTAACAAAGCATTCAATATTCACCGTTAGATGAAAACCTGATTTAGATTCAAGCTAATATTTCTCAACCGTTAGATCGAAAACTTAGCTTGTTATACACACTTGAAAATGCACGCTTCTAGGTCTGTTAACCGTACCCAAACATATGCACTTGTTGTTCAACAATAGTAAAACAAATGGTTAGCCATACGAGCATTTCATATCAACCATGTTCTTCTTCACCATAACTAGTTCAAATGGCTTCAAATGAACTAGTTAGAGAGTTGTTCAATTGCAAGGAAATCTTATGTACTACACAAGACACAATTAAATCAAAGATGATTTGATTCACTTGACTCGGTTCATGAACTTTTATAGCCACGGTTTGCAAATTGCATTCCTTAGTCTTTTTAAGTTTAAGTTCAGAAATCATATTTAGATATATAACCTTCTCAAGTTCGCAGACTAGGTTCGCGGACTTAAGTTACCGGGCAGAGTTTACAAACTCCAGCAGAAATTCTCGGGTATGAGAACTTTGCCGGTTCGCGGACTGGGTTCGCGGACTGAGTTCGCGGACTTATCTTCACGCAAGTAGTTTGTCAACTCTAGCAGAAATTCTCGGGTTTGAGAACTTCGGCAGTTCGCGGACTTGGCTCACGCCATTCTTCCGGTTCTCTTGATCAACAAAGTTCGCACAAACTTTAGTTCAAGGAATATGACTTATACATAAATGTGTTTCCACAAGAATGCTTATGTCCACCATTGATTATGTAATATAAACTCTCATTTCAATCATTGAAACATTCTTAGAGGATGTTATATAGTTGTTACACTATTTCTCGTCAAAGCAATTTTCAAGATGATTGAAACATATCATGACTTTCGTCACATGGTAAAGATAAACTTGATCGAAGCGAAAATATTACCAACACATATTTCGATATATAGATAGGAGAGGTATACTCGGCTCGAAATACCAAATGTTTATAATCCAAGTCTATATATATAGCATACGACTTCTTGTCTCAAAGAGTAGGAGATAGAGTAGATATACTTTTGAGTGATAGATAAGTTCAAGTTTTCACATACCTTTTTGTCGAGAAGTTCCACCAGTTCCTTGAGTAGTTCTTCTACTTGTATGATGAATCGCCATGAAGTTCTTGAGCTCAACTACACTTTCTATCCTAGTCTGAGACTTAGCTATAATAGACTAGAAATCAAGACTTATAGTTTTTATCACTAACATTGACAAACATGCTTGAGATAGCAATGCATGCGAGTTCGACCGAGCAATGCTCTAACACTTTTGACAGGCACCACATACACCATTAATCTTTGCATTGATTTTGGGAACGCCTCTAACAAGTTCTTTGTTAATGATCTTAGTTAAGAGACGATAATTGATGTGACCAAAACGCTCATGCCAAAGATGTGTAGATTCCACCTTAGTCAAATTGCAACAATTGCTAAACTGAGTATCGAGAAGATAACAGTTATTTTTACCACGAGTTCCTTGAAAAATTACTTTTCCAGTTTTGTCCACAATGTCACATCCATTTGCATTGAAGACAACTCTATGGCGTTTGTCATAAATTTGACTAACAGAAAGAAGATTTGCAGTCATACCTTTAACGTATACTACATCATGTATTTCTGGGACACCGGGAAGCTTAATCGTACCCTTCTTTCTAATGTAGCAACAACTCCCATCTCCGAAATTAACTGGTCCTCCTTCAAAGTCGCTTGTGGAGACAAACCACGAAAGGTCACCAGTCATATGTCGGGTACAACCACTGTCAAGAAACCATGGAAAGGTGATGTTGATTTTAAGGCAAAATCTCCCATACTAACACTACTTTTCTGTTTAGAGTTTCTTGTTAGTACTGTACACCATTTTAGATAAGCAGACAGTTGTTTAACTTTCTTGTGAAGATTGCTCGCAACTTTTATACTTTCCTGAAAACGTGTACATGTATGTTGATTGTGATTGTGAGACTCACAGAACAACAAGGGACAACATCAATAATCTTATTTGAAAAGTTCTTCCTTCTATCAAGTTTCTCAAAGTATAAATTTTGTTTAACACTTGACTTAATATGATCATTTAGAGAGGAATCAAAAGAGTTATTCATAATCATTGAAGTAAGATCACGGCTGATCCGGATTTGTTCATCCAACTTCCTTTGGAGAATAACAAGGATTTTAGAACATTCCCTAAGATTGTGGTTTATTCCTAGTGAAGCGTTTATAGAGACTTTATTGTCCCTCTAGTCAGATCGCCACAAACACAGACTTTTGAGGTCTTGAACGTGTTTGCCTGCTCTGATACCAATTGAAAAAGCGGGGGTTTAACAACCTCACCCAATATTTCGATTAGCAATCTGTATGGACTAACTCTAATATACTTTCTAGGGAATCAACTAGAAAATCAGACTCAATCTAGATAAAAGTATATCGAGGAGTTAATATCTCAATCACTTGATTTGATCTTTACTCAAGCAAATAGAAATCCGCGAGTATTTATCAAATACAAGGATAAAAACGTGGATGGTACCAAAGACCAATATCGAAGGATCAATCAATTTCCAATCAACAACCAACGGTTGGATTTCACAATTGATCGATACACCGCGTAACCTGTGATATTTCAATTATATAACAAAATATAATGCGGAACACAAATAACACAGACACCAGAAATTTTGTTAACGAGGAAACCGAAAATGCAGAAAAACCCCGGGACCTAGTCCAGATTGAACGCCATATTGTATTAAGCCGCTACAGACATTAGCCCACTACAAACTAACTTCGGTCTGGACTGTAGTTGAACCCTAATCAATCTCACACTGATTCAAGGTCTGGTTGTGCTCCTTGCGTCTCTGATCCCAGCAGGATACTACGCACTTGATTCCCTTAGATGATCTCACCCACAACTAAGAGTTGCTACGACCCAAAGTGGAAGACTTGATAGACAAATCTGTCTCGCACAGAAAAGACTATAGAATTGAAAAATATGTCTCCCACAGAAATATAGAAGAGTTTTTGTTCCGTCTTTTGATAAACCAAGGTGAACATGAACTAATTGATAAACCAGACTTATATTCCCTAAGAACAACCTAGTATTATCAATCACCTCACAATAATCTAAATCGTATGGTAGCGAAACTAGATATTGTGGAATCAAAAACGATGAGACGAAGATGTTTCTGATTTCTTTTTATCTTGCCCTATTGGAGATATAATATCAAGCCAATTATTCATTTAAACTCGTACGATAGAAAATGGCAAGATCAGATCGCTCAACTACAAGAAAAGTAGTTTCGTCTGGATTCACAATCCCTATGAAGTCTTTCAGTCGTTAACCTACAGGGTCTCGAGAAGAAACCTAAGGTTAAAGGAGATTCGACTCTAGCAAAGCAACTAGTATCACACAGGAGGTGTCGGGATTAGTTTTTCCAGATGCTAGATGTCTCCTTTATATAGTTTTCAAATCAGGGTTTGCAATCTAAGTTACCTTGGTAACAAAGCATTCAATATTCACCGTTAGATGAAAAACCTGATTCAACCAAGCTAATATCTTTCAACCGTTAGATTTAAACTTAGCTTGTCACACACACAAATGAAATGCATTCATTTAGGTTTGAGTAACCGTACCTAAACGTGTACACTTAGTTGGTTCGCAAATAGTTAACCAATGGTTAGCCATATGAGCACTTTCATATTAACCGTATTCATCTTTCTCATAACTAGTTCAAATGACTCATAAGAACTAGTTGAAGAATTATTCAATTGCTTAGGTCTTTATTCATAGACACAATTGAAACAAAATCGGTTTGATCCACTTGAATCAATTCATGAACAATACAGCCACGGTTTGCAAAGATTGCATTCCTTATAATTTATTGTTTTAAGTTCATGAACTACCGATTTGAGATATCACCATCTTGAGTACGCGTACGGGTATGCGTAACTTAGCTACCGGATTTGAGTTCATAAACTCAGCAGAAATTTTATGTTCGAAAACTTCTGTGGGTACGCGTACCTAAAGTGACTAGTTTACTAGTTTGCAAACTTACAAACTCCAGCAGAAATTTTCGGTATGAAAACTTCTGTGGGTACGCGTACTCAACCTGTCTCCTTCACCAATACCGCATGCACACTTATGCACACACTTGTATTCCGGTACATGGATTTATACACTAATGTGCAAACACACTATATATGCTTATATCCATAGATGGTAATCTCAACTATACATTTCAATCATTGAAACATTATTCTATAATGTTATAAAAATCGTTATTCACGACCATCATCATCAAAGCTATTTCCAAGATTGAAACGTCATCATGACTTTCGTCACGGGTAAAGATGAAAGTGGTTAAAGCGAAAGCTTACAAACACATATTTCGAGAAAAAGATAGGCGAGTAAACTCGGCTCGAAATAGCAAATGTGTATGTATGAAAACTATTATACTTATATGAATTTGTCTCAAGAGTAGAAGATAGAATAGACTTTTGAGTGATAGATAAGTTCATGTCTCCACATACCTTTTAGTCGGATGAAGTTCCACCGGTTCCTCGAGTAGTTCTTCGTCTTCGTAAGATGATCGCCATGGAGTCTGGAGCTTCAACTACACTTGACTATTCTAGACCGAGACTTAGTGATAAGTAAACTAGAAATCAAGACATATAATATTGACAAACATGCTTGAGATAGAAATGCATGCGAGTTCGACCGAGCAATGCTCTAACATAGGGTACGTGAGAGATTTCTCAGGAGAACCAAAGGTTTGAACCAAGTCAGAGCGTTTCATAACTGGTGATGCATTGTTTGAGATAACACTTCTGTCCATATAGTCATATTGCTACAAACACGGACTTATGAGGTCTCTAACGTGTTTGCCTGCTCTGATACCAATTGAAAAATCTGGGGTCTAACAATCACACCCAATATTTTATTCGGCAATCTGTATAGACTAACTCCAATATAATTCCAAGAGAATCAACTAGACATTCAGACTCAATCAAGAAAATATATCCAAGAGTTATATTTCCATTTCTCAATCTAATCAGCAAATGAAACAGATAGAAATCTGTGATCCTGATTATTATGAGAAACAACTTGAACGGTACCAAAGACCAATGTTCAAGTGTCAATCTATTTCAAGCAACAACCAAAGGTTGGATTTACCAATTGATGGAACTACTCAAAACCTGTGATATTTAAATTATATAAACAAATATAATGAGGAAAAGAAATAACACATACACCAGAAGTTCTGTTAATGAGGAAACCGCAAATACAGAAAAACCCCGGGACCTAAACCAGATTTGAACACCACACTGCATTAAGCCGCTACAGACACTAGACTACTTCAAGTTAACTTCAGACTGAAATGTAGTTGATCCCTAAACAAGTCTCACACCGATTAAGGTACAGTCGCGTTCCTTATGCCTTTGAATCCCAGCAGGACTCTACGCACTTGATTCCCTTAGCTGATCTCACCCACAACTAAGAGTTACTACGACCCAAAGTCGAAGACTTTATAAGCAAATTTGTATTCCGTAGAAAATTCTATTCTGATAGTAAATTTGTCTCTCACATAAATACCTACGAAGTTTTTTGTTCTGTCTTTTGATAAATCAAGGTGAATAGGAACCAATTGATAATTCGGTCTTATATTCCCGAAGAACAGCCTAGAAATATCAATCACCTCACAATAACTTAACTATATGGTAGTAGAACAAGTTATCGTGGAATCACAAAGAATGATACGAAGAGATATGTAATTAATTTTTATATCTTACCAATCGGAGATAAATCTCGAGAAAATCTTAGAGAAGATAGTACTCAATACGATAGAACAAGTAAGATCAGAACACACAACTACAGAGAAAATAGTTGGGTCTGTCTTTAGAATCCCAATGAATTCATTAAGTCGTTAACCTATAATGGTTTTATGAAAAACCTAGGTTAAGAGAGAATCGACTCTAGTCGCAACTAGTATCACACAAGAGGTGTGAGGATTGGGTTTTCCAGTTGCTAGAGTTCCCCCTTATATAGTCTTCAAATCAGGGTTTGATAGCTTTGAAACAAAGAAATCAATACTCACCGTTGAATGAAAACCTGATTTAAGATTCAAGCTAAGTTTTCTTAAAGCCAAAGAAATATCTCTCCACCATTATATGATCTTAGCTTGTTACAAACAAATGAAATATACCTTCATTTAGATATAGGTAATCGTACCTAAACATGTATATTGAGTTGGATCAATAACAGTTAACTGAAGTTAGCCATATGAACACTTTTGTATTAACCACATTCATCTAACACTTCTAGATCAAATGATAATCAAATGAATTTAATCGTGTTACTCATAGAGCTTTTCAATTGTTTATATTCTCATAGAAGTATACAAAACACAATTGAAACAAAATCGGATTTGATCCAAGAGAATCAATTCATGAACATTTAGCCACGGTTTGCAAAGATTGCATTCCTTAATTTATAAATGTAATTGTTAATGAGTATGAAATCATACTTAACTGATTTTAAAACTTAAACCAACTCAGTTTGCAAACGGTTACGCAAGCTTAAGTTCCGTACTTTGGTCACGTCCGACAGTTTACAAACAGGTATGCGTAATGTCGTACCGGACCTAACTCAGGTAAAACCGTTCGCATACTAGTATGCAAACTTGGTTCTCGGACTTTGACAGTTAAAACCGTTCGCATACTGGTAAGAAAACTTGGTTCTCGGACCTGAATCACACTACAACAGTTTGCATACTAGTATGCATACTGTGCTATATCCAGACAATTGTTATTTATTTTTCAACTCTCATTTAAATCATTGAAACATCCCTAGAAGACGACTTAGCTGTCTCACACAAACTATTAGCTTATAAGTAATTTTCAAATGATCGAATGATCAATACGAAACATTCCGAGTCTACATCAAATGACTATCTCACACAAATCATGTAAGATGTTTCAAGGCAATTTTCACATGATCATATTTTGACTCATTATTTAGTTTTCAACAAATAAATCTTTTTCCAACTAAACACGTCAAGAATAATTATGAACGTAGCTAAAGCAAAAAGCTTTCCAACATATATTTAGAGAAAGATATAAGTGAGTTAAGGTCAGCTCGAAATATCAAATATGTATAATGTAAAAGTCTATATAGATGTACGACTTATTCTCATTAGGAGATAGAATATAATAGACTTTAGAGTGATAGATAAATTTTAGTCTCCACATACCTTTTGTTGATGAAGTTCCTCCAATCTCTCCTTAGTAGATCTTCGTCTTCAATCGATGAATGTCGTGAAGTCTAAAGCTCAACTACACATTCTATCCTAATCCGAGACATAGATATAAGTGGATTAGAAATCAAGACTTATAGTTTTGATCACCTAAACTTGACAAACAAGCTTGAGATATCAATGCTTGCGAGTTCGATCGAGCAGTGCTCTAACACATCCCTAATCAATTACTTAAGGCAGTAACTAAATACAACCCACCTTTAAGTTGAATGCAACCCAAGGTTATATGAATGAGAATTTGTAGACCTAATTCATATGAGTAACGAAAACCCACATCTCTTTAATCTTGACTTCACACCATTAATGGTGAACATTATGAATTTCAATTGGTACCACTGATACTACCATTAGAACAGACACCTTTTGACCATTACCAACACCATTAGACCACTGCCGCCTCCACTTTACCTGAATCAAAATTCAAAAACTGATTAGGAAAGGAAATCAAACATATATGACTGATTAATTATTGTCTCCTCCATAACCCAACCTTTTTCTTCATTCGATCAGAGTGTTGTCACCAATTAGAATCATGCTTGCGTAGGCAAAAAAATAAGTGGGATAAAATATTTGAATCGTGAACATATTATTTTTAGAACCACGACCAAACCATCAGATCAACATAAGAATTAAGAATATGTAACCAACTATATGTTCCTAATCGATCTCTATTTTGGTATACTTGTAAATCTGTGATGATAATAATACCCTAACTTTATGGAGGTAGAAGGGATGGTATAGGTAGGTTTTATTTACCCATGTAAGTTGGGTTTATAAATATTTTCACTTATAGCCATAGATTGCATTTAACTTAAAGATGGGTTGTATTTAGTCACTTCCTTACTTAATTAGCTAGACATAGCTAAAAAGTATAACAAATAAAAGAGAAACAAAAACAGAAAATAAAACCAAAAAGAACTAAGAAAATAAATAAAGAAGAAGAAGTTGTAGAGAAAACTGAATGTGTCAAATTTTTATCTAGGCCCCCCTTTATATAGGTTTTTTTAACCTCCTCTTGATGTCTATCTAACTAGGAACCTGATACCTATCAAGTATTTCCACCTTTTCTTGATCCTTATCCAATTACTTAACTTCCTCCAAATTCAACAAAAACCCTAATTTTCACGTCCATAGCAAGCCAGAAACGCATTCCTCCTTTTTCTTTTCGCACAGGCCCAATAAGGCCCAACAGAAACCAAATCCAAGTTGATTTCACTATTTTGCTCATAACTTCTTCATTTGAACTCGGAATAACCTCATTCTTTTCGCGTTCACTTCGTATTCTCGTCATATTCACGATAATATAAGAACTCTTGGATTTGAATGAGTTTAAATTGGTCTTTCCCTTCTTCCTTTGTAGAACTTGAGTTGTTTGACCATTTCATATTGCAATGAACTCTTTTCTTAACTTTAGACACTTGGATACTTGGAGTACTTCACTTCTTAGCTTGTTTGTATCCGTTTTCACCTATTTTTGGACAATTTACCTAAAAAAATACATAAACTAGAAAACAATCATAATACAGGTATTGTGTAAGAAATGTAGCTTAAATAAGTATGGAATTGACACTCAAAACATATAAATTATGCGCTTATCGTATTACAAGTAATACTATCATCCTGCTACAGTAGTAACTAAAAAATGAAATGCCTGCCTCATGATGAGTTTGTAAGAAAAACAAACTTCACTATTTATAGATCATGGTAGTTTGGACACCAAGGAATTTCCATAACCTAAAATATTTTGAAGATATGCAATAAACACCTATTTTCAATTTTGTCAAATTCCAAGGCCGGCCTTGAGGAAAAGTGGCCGAAGTATAACTTTGGGAATCAAGACCGAAAGGGGAAGGAAAACTTTGTGGGAAAATTTAAGATATACAAAATATTTTTTAATGGAAACTTTTCGTAATATGTGGTAACTTTTTGTAACTACACATGGTTATAATAATAATTACGATAATACCATGCTAGAGAGGAACTTCCACATATGACTATAATGGTAATAAGAATCCTTAATATCCTTTGATCTGATATTTTTTTCTCTGTAAATGGTGGAGAATTTTTTCCTATTCGTCCGCATTAGAAGAATTTTTTTATGGAGAAACGAAATTTCAAGTTAGTCAACATAGTTGCCTAAGTCAAAACTTCAACAACATGACCTTTGAGGGTAACCTTTTTAAAATTCCTTTGGGAATCATCAATCTCAGGTCCGGCCATGTCTAATTCTAACCAATATCCAACTGTCATACCTAAATACCTCTTGGATTACAACTCAATATTAGATAGCATACAATATACTCAATTGATATATCTTCCAGAGATATGTTTTGCTTGATGGAAATACAAAACATATATATTCAAAAATCTCAAAAAAAGATTCTCAAACATTTCGTTTTGGGGTCTCACCTTGAGAATATCTTTGAACAATAAAAGATAAGATTTGTGCACATGTTCAAATTACTCATATGTTGACATCTTGAACTTTCCTATTTTTCAAACCCAACTTCCAAAATCACACAAACTCTAAAGTGTACGTGAGATCAGAAATCAGTTTTTCCATGGGGATCGATGCTACTATAGATCCCCAGTAGGAAGGGATTGATTCTGCTAGAGATTCACAAAGGGATCGGTCCTGCTAGATATTCCCAATGCATAGGTTCGGTCCTGTTATAGATCCCCAATAGGAACCGGACCACAAATCCATTGGTTTCTTAAAACTACGAAACAAGTTTTGTATGTCTACTTCTTTAAACTCATATAGTCAAACATAGTTTTCTAGGAATGAAATAAATCCCAAGTTCATTACACAATCTAGTAAAAAGTTACAAAGATTATGTCTATGTCGTAGTACGAAGTTCAAAAGATAGGCATTATACTTTGTAATTCAATATCTTCCTTGACAATTTGATCACAATAAGATGATTCAATCTCTAATACTAGAATTTCATACATATAGTTTCGCATGTTATATTTTTAATCTAAACAAATTTACAGTAATGTAGATAGAAATGGAAACAAGTCAAGTGTTGTATTACTAACCTCAAGTAGAAGGATGATGTCTTTGTTGATTTCGATACGTCTTCAGAATCTTCAGGTCTTCAAATTAATACTTTTATGTCTCAACAATTTTAGACTTCCTAGTCTAACCTAAAAAAGTTGACTTTAGTAATCTAATCAAGCGGCTTTGAGTTTTGATACCAAAATATGACAACCAACCTTGACATACCAACGCTTGGGGGGTTCAACCAAGCAATACTCTAACAAAGCTCCTTTAAGTTTATATTACGTATAATTACTCTGCGACACTTAGCTTCGCTTTCAAGATTTACTTTTTTTATTTTCAATAATTTATGATTCATGTCGTGCATTATTTGTTCACGTAAGGTCATGGAAAGAGATGTTTTTTTGTAAGTTATCTGTAGAAGGACACATACATGAAAACTCATCTACAAACCACAACTAAAACCATTAAAGATAATCTAGTAAGATTTTCCAAAAAAAGAACTATGTTGTTAATATTGAAGTTGTGCAAGGAAAACGTGTTTTCGAAAATACCTTGGTACGGGGTTAGACTAGGAAGTCTAGAAATGTTGAGACATACTAGTATTACTTTGAAGACTTGAAGATTCTGAAGACGTATCAACATCAACGAAGACATCATCCTTCTACTTGAGGTTAGTAATACAAGACTTGACTTGTTTCCATTTATACATACGTTACTTTCTAGTTATTTAGATTGAAAAACATAGCATGCGAAGTTATAAATATGAAACTCTAGTATTAGAGACTTGATCTAATTTTTATGATCAAAGTTTCAAGGAAGAATATACAATTTTACTTACAACTATGGTATATTGAATTAAGAAGAATAACGTCTATTGTTTGTGGGTAAAATAGAAATAGCCTCGAGAATCTAGTCCTAAACACAACACACCCAATTTCCCAATAGAATTGAGAGAAAGATTGAGAGATCCCGTTCTATCGTATTTTCTTTCCTTATTTATATATATTCACAAAACTTCTCATTTCCATGAAATCTTGCCACATATCTCCAAAACCTCTTTATTTACCCTAATTGCCATTCCCTAGATTATGACCTTTAATATTTCCTTTAGTTCCTTCCTTATCCTACATAATCCATGGAATCCTCCATGAGGTTTTGGACTTAGTCCCCAAGTCCTCATTTTACTTCTTTGGCTTGGCCTATTTTAAGGACCTTTTGGCCCTACTAAAGGGTAGTCATTTTTCATGTATCAACATTAAAACCCTAGATATTGGGTTAATTGCCAGATAATCCAATGTGCACCTTAGTCCTTATTTTAAACCCCCTACCCCCTTTCGTTCATCAGTTCCTAGTTTCGAGTCCCCATGAGAAATCTCGAGTCCTACACGTATTTGTTGTTTTAAACGATTCCTGGTGATTCGGCTGTCTATCCGTGGACAAAGCATGGAGAGAGGCTCGCAAGGCACGTGCATATAATTAAAGGTTTGAGCAAATATATCGACGACGGTGTGTTTATTAGATTGTCACGGGTTAGTTTGGGATTCTGATTCCTGCGGTATAATTCGACATTTAGGATCCCAGTTTTGAGGAATTTACGAGGAGCGGTTGGCGCTAGCGATTTAGATGTCAGTATGCATGAGAATTGTTTTTAAGATATCACTAGGGATTTAATCTCGGATAATAATAATCTTGCCTTATAAATGCTTAGTTCGCAAGAAATTGTTGTCATGCACGATGAGTGTTTGGATAAGTATTATTCAAGAATTTTGTATGAAACGTTTCAAACTCGTAATATGACTGTGAACATCTTATTATGAAAGCACTTGGCGTGCTTGGACCTTTGGATTGTATTACTAGTCCGCTCGCCCCCTCTTAGGATAGACACGATTTGAAAGTCTCGGAGCAAGTATGATGGAAACAGGGCGTAATCTATACTTAGTTCCACCATTTTTTTTAGAAAAAAAAGGCTAATCGATTTTATTATAGGAAGGGAGGCTCTGGTTTCTCTATGGAAAAGCGTGTATGATAGCCGACTAGATGCATGGAGCGCTCTATGGTATTATATATATAGCCGATCAGATGCGCTGAACAACCCGTCGCTTTTTGGTATATCTGTAGCCGATCGTGTGCGCAGAGCAACCCGTCGTTTTTTTATTATATCTGTCGCCGATCGGATGCGCAGAGAAACCCTTCATTTTTTTGTATATCTGTAGCCGATTGTGTTAGAGCACTGCTCGGTCGAACTCGCAAGCGTTTCTATCTCAAGCTTGTTTTTCAAGTTTAGTTGATCAAAACTATATATTTGATTTCTAGTCTACTTATAGCTACGTCTCGGATTAGGATAGAAGTGTGTAGTTGAGATTTGGACTTCACGACGTTCACCAATTGAAGAACAAGATCCACTGAAAAGCTTGGAGGAACTTCATCAACAAAAGGTATATGGAGACTAAAACTTGTCCATCACTCAAAATTTTATTCCATTATATCTTCTAAAGAGACTAAGTCGTATAGCTATATATGATTGCTGTCGTATGCGTCAAAAATAAATTACACTTTCTCACTACTCGAAATATATAATATAGCAAGGGCAAGAAAGGATCGTTTCCACAGAGAGGTCTAGGTTGTCGTTTGTTTGGATTTCTTATATAAACAAAGAGGGGTTTTTTCTGATTTTATGTAAAGGAAATTAAACTAAAAGCAAACAAAGAAAAGCAAGCACGTAAATATGTGAAGATATTGGTTAAGGATTTCGTCTTCAATCACAAGCATGTTTTCAGCACAATAACTATAATTGATATTTTAATCTCAAATTTTATCAAAAGCCCTAGGATACCTTGATCGCAAGTATATCCTGCAAATCTCCTATTTTCATCAACAAACACATTAAAATATGCGAATATGAATTCTACCTTAGAGAACAACGTAACGTGTAAAAGCACTAATCAAGTTTAATTCCCTAAATGCATTAAGTTCTATGAAATCAGGCTAATCAAAGCAATCGAACGTGTAAAAGCACTAATCCGATTTAACAAAGGTTATGATCCACTTGTGACTACTAGGATGTATCACTACAAGCAATATTCACAATTATGCTACTTGGATTCATGGTGTATCACGTTTACGTATAATAAACCCTAAACTAGCAATAGATATGATTACGAGTTCTACCAATTTGCAACTTGACAAAACTAACAATCAATCATACATGGCGATATTTCTAGCGAATCATAATCGATAAAACACGAGAAAAAACTAATTTATTGATCACAACCCATGTTTGGAAATCCAACTTATTCCTTAACCAAAAGATAATTAGCTACACATGTTCATGGAGTTCATCACAAGAATAAAGAGAAGAATAATGTTTCTAAACCCTAGAAAACAAAAATAGAAGTAGAAGATGATATATATTATATTTTTGTGTTGTTTCTTCCCTTTATAGTTTTCCTCTTTTCCAATACTCACGGCCACAAGTTAGTTTCAAGCCAGGCCAAGTCAATCCTTATCCTACACATCCCACAAAAAGCTAAGCCCATAGCTCATTAATATTCGGCTTGTCAGTCCTGGATAACTGACAGTCTATTGTCTAGTGTAATCTAGCCTTTTAACTCCACCAGTTCCATTCCCTTCAGAAGCTGCTTATAAAACAGCACTAGCCACGACCATTCTGAAACTTCTACTATCCTGTAATCTCAATTCAACCACCACTGCAACATCAGCTGTATTAATTTGTATTCCCTGCTATCATGGTTTCAAACAACTCACAATTCTGAACTGCAAACCATGGCAAACTCTAACCTTCACTGATCAATCCCAACAACAAACCACGAGCCTCAACAGTAGCTTCATCTGCAGTTTAATACCAGCATTGTAACTGCCTTCTTCTCAGCATACCACTACTCCTGCTAATCCCTGGCAGCAACATCAAGACCACAGCTAGCTGAAACTAAATCTTGGCAAAGATGCCACAGACCAACCCATCTTGCCACGACCTGTTCCAATAATCTTTGTAAAAATCTTCCAATTCCGGAAACCCATGGCAGAGAACTTAGCTTCTTGTTTCCATTCAAAATCCCATTCTTGTCCTTCCTCAACTGAGCTTTACCCAGCCTTTCGCATCCTCCGCATTCATTCGCCTAAGCATACGGTTCAGCTTCAATTGCAGCAGCTCAGGCCATTACATTCAATTCCTTTTTGTTCTTGCATTCACCGCACCACCTATTCAACTGCAATACCACTTCTCAATCTTCTCCTCCGTCTCCATTTGCAATTCAATTCAACCAAATAACAACAGCAACTTGAACTCATACTGCCTTCTTGCACTGCTACAACTGTCACTTACTACACCTCCACAATTCAGTAAACTTGAAGCTGGTTCACACCCATTACTCCATTTCTGATTCCATAAACTGCACCATCTCTCCAAGCCTATCAAACCCATGAATTTCAACCACATGAGTCATGCTCCATCTTCTTCTTCAATTATTGTTCAAGACCTAATTCTTCATCTGAAACTTAAACCCCAACAACCTTCACATCTCAGCTCAAGAACTGCATCATCCTCTTCATATATGTGAGGTTCGTTTGTAAGAAACCCTAACAGATCCATTTCAGCAACCAAATCCATTGAGACAACATCAACAACAACTCATTCCTGCAGTTTCCGCCAAATCTTCTTCTCCACTGCCATCAGAACATATCTCATACTCAACCGTCAGCAAAACCCCAATTCATTTCTCTCTTGACTTCAAATTCATAGCCAAACCTTTCAATTCTTCCCTTTGTAGATGTACAAAATCAGTCACAAATCTCATACCACAGGAATGCCTTCTTCCCTGATTTTCAACTCAAGAACATAAATAAATTCGAACACCAAGACCCATCTAATTCACGGCAACAAATCCCTCAATTCTGCTCATCTCCCATTCACGAATTTGCCCTAGAATCACATCGTCCAGCAACTGAATCAATAACTGCGACAAACCCCGTTCCTTCCATGCAATTCTGGCCAAAATCTCCATCTATGCTCGTTAACTAGTGACAAAGTAAAATCTCAACTTGGGTTTCAACTGAGAAGTGATACCTAATTTTTCTCCATCTTGAATGCACATGTGTGACTCACAGATGGTGAACTCCGTTCAGAAGTAGACACACCCTTTCTACCTCAGCTGGTACAACTTAGGCTAGCAGTACTAAGCCCTGGTCCTTCCAACCCAGCTGCTTGTAGGCCACATAGTATGTGGTTGCATTGCCTTGAGCCCTGAATGCATAGTTGTTGAAAATCAGCGTCATCTCCTGGTTCCCTTCCATCAACGTTCTTGGTATCCAGTTTATTAGCATGACGCTTTTGCTCTTCTTTGAATTCTTTCACCAACAACAACCATCTCTTACTTCTCATATCCACTCTTTCTCTTCAATTTCTCTTCATCACTAAAGCTGTCGTGCTTTTCAGACAGAATATTTGCATCACTAAAGCCGACATGCTTTTCAGACAGATTTAAAGAAATAAAAGTAAATAATGAGAAATAATCCACCTCCAACAACAGTTGCACTTGGGATGAGACTTTTGCATTGTTTCTTCTTATTTTGTTCCAAATGACTCCAAAGTACCTAAACACTCAAAAACAAACATAAGATACATATTTTACAAGAAAACTTAGAAAATAAAGCATAAACAATGGATAAATATTAAGGTGTTTTAGACACCTATCAAATTCCCCCACACTTAGACTTTGCTAGTCCTCGAGCAAATCAAACAAAATAATTCTAAGACATACATACAACTCCGTGTCGTCGAGGCTACGGTTACTCTTAGCATAAATAACAAGCCTTTGAACCCCTAGGTGTCCCTAGTGGACGATTTATAGTCTCGTGAAGGTTTACAAGAGGTCTACCTACAAAACCTATATTTCCAACTCCGGCTACCTGTGACAAATTTATGAACGAATCCAAAATGACTACAGGAGAAGGTTCCTTGCGAATCCATATTAATATATAAATAAATAAATCTCTTTACAGAAAGTTGAACAAACCACAATACTAGGAATATAACTAACCACAATCACACATGAATAGATTAAGAAGATGGATATAGAGATAGATGTTTGCGAATGTTGACTAAGTGAACGGTGTGTCCCATATCTGTCTGAAGGTCACCGCCAAAACAAACCTAAAAATCCTATTGGATTGAGCTACTGGTCTGAATTCTAATATCAACACATCCAACATATACAAGGGAACCAGCGATCGATA
Source organism: Papaver somniferum (assembly GCF_003573695.1). Taxonomy (NCBI): domain Eukaryota; kingdom Viridiplantae; phylum Streptophyta; class Magnoliopsida; order Ranunculales; family Papaveraceae; genus Papaver; species Papaver somniferum. Next base: position 76,929,338 of record NC_039365.1, read on the forward strand.
AACTTAATTCTATATCAATTCACTGGCATATACAAGGGAACCAGTGATCGATTTTATTCACATAATAATAATAATTAAATTTTCATTTTCTTTTTTCTTTTTTCACTTTTTTTTTTCTTTTTTCGATTTGACAACATGATTGGATCTTTTGGATCCAAGCGCATGCTTCTTGTCAGCAGATTACATGGTAATTCCCGTGGATCCTGCATTCCACGCTTGTTTAGGCGACGGAGACAGGGAGAACACACACATATTGCTATCAAAGTGTCATTTTTTATTTTTTTTGTACACCGTTTGGTCAAATTGGTCTGGTCTTTTTTTTAAATTTTTTTTAGTAACTCAATCACTCTATTTCATCCTAGCAGTGATAACAATTCGATGTTTGTGCCCCACCAAATCACTTAGAGAAACAATAGATAAATATGGAAAAATAAAAATAGAACGTGATATGGTGACATTCCGAGATATGGTAACAACTATCATGTTATTTATAATACTTGAGCTGTGTCCATCCTTTTAGTTAATGGGTTCCTCAACTCCTGCAGCCAAGATGGATCCATCCATTTATATTGATAGTGTCATCCTAAAGGCACATGTTTCTAGGTTTCGGAGTGTACAAAGCAATTTTTTTTTCTAATTTTTATTTTTTTTTCTTTTTCATTAAAGGCGTCAAACAAACTATAAAAACATATAAATGCTCCCCCACACTTAAACTTTACATTATCCTCAATGTAAATTTAGTCATTCAAAGTAAAGTTCAAAGTGGGAGATTCCGCAAATGATATGCAAAAATAAAGATAAAATGCTTAAAAATAAAAAGAAAAAGATACAAAACCTGTGGGTTGCCTCCCACTTAGCGCTTGGTTTAAAGTCGTCAGCCCGACATATCCTTTCAAGACGAATTCCCCATACACCAACAATATGAAAAGTTGGGATCATCCCATAGAATCTGTTTTGCAAACACTAGCTTCGCACACATATTAGTAATATAAAACAGAAACGAAGTTATTAACCGATAAAAGTTCCCCCACACTTATTCTTGTCCACACTTGGAAGTGGATATAAAATATAGAATTCGGGAACTTTCATGGTTTCTTGTTCACAAACCTGCATAACATGAGAATCAAATGTTTCCGATGGAGGATATCGAGAAACAAAATCATTCAACAATGTTTTTGAAGCACATACATTCAAACCAATAAGCGATAAAGGAGAAGAAACAATATGCAAAGGGTTAGAAAAACCTTGCACAATCTTTTTTATTACGGAATCCTCTTCATCCTTGAAAAAATCAAGTGAGTTATTCACCTCTTTTATATCATGGTCCTCTATCAAACCTTGCAACCATTCTTCGTCCGTTTCTGCCTTAACCAAAGTCTCGACATAAACATCATCATTACAATCCTTTGCAAGCTCAATTGGGTCTTCCACAATATTGGTCATATCGGTTTCATTCTCAACACACTCTTCTTTGTTGTAAGGCACATATGCTACTGCGGATTCAAGTATCTCCATAAGGAACTTTTTAAGAACACGCATTGCATCATCCTCAAGCTCTACCTTCTGAATAGGTTCTTGATCATTATTAAGATCAATGCTTGAGTAAGCTGCACTAGTGTCATCATATTCCTTTTCATCTTCACCTTGATCGCAAAAAGACTCCATTGTACACTCCTCGGGGATGTCACCATAAATTGGTTCAAGCCTTGTACTTTCATAGTCATCGTCACTATCATAGTTGACATAAGATTGGCTACCACTTCCCAAAGATTGGTCTTTCGCAGAATTTTGCATGTCCTCTTTGTATTCTTCAATGCCTTGTTTTAAACTGGAAACACCTTTTTGAAGCTCTTGGAGTGATCCATCCAAATTTTGAAAATAGTGTTCCATTTGTTGGTAAAGCTCGTTCGACAAGGAAAAAGTAGAATCACTTACTTCAGTATTGTTAGGACAATTATCTTCCCTTTGAATTTGTGAATGATCATTACCACGATCAGAAATTGGGCCAAACACACTATTAGCATATTCGATCAACGAAATTGGTTCCACGCTTGGTTTTCTACAAACTGACTCCATGCCCACCATAAATTGTTTCATCTCATCTACCAAACTCGAAGAAATATGAATAGGAGTACAACTAGTCTCCCCTCCTTGTAGTTTCTCACTTACATACCTACCGTACCAAGGTTGGTATGTATGAGAATACCTCAAAGGGTACGTGAAATATTGACCATAACCAAAGGATTGGTTTTTATTGTATTCCCCATAAGGGTGATAGTTGTCATAATGTTGTTGAGGTTGATAACCGTACCCATTGTTCCAATATGCTCCGTCCATAGAAATTGGTACCTGAAACAAGAGTTCTCAAAACTATGTCAAAATCAGAAAATAAGAAAACAAAAAGAAGAAACAAAACTAAAAACAAAAATAAGAAACCAAAAACAAGTGACAACCGCTGCCTCCCCCGTAACGGCGCCAACATTTGATCGCTGTCGTATGCGTCAAAAATAAATTAGACTTTCTCACTACTCAAAATATATAATATAGCATGGGAAAGAAAGGATCGTTCCCATAGAGAGGTTTAGGTTGTCCCTTGTTTCGATTTCTCATATAAACAAACAGGGGGGTTTTCTGATTTTATGTAAACGAAATTAAATTGAAAGCAAACAAAGCAAAGCAAGCACGCAAATATGCGAAGATATTGGTTAAGGATTTCGTCTTCAATCACAAACATGTTTTCAACACAATAACTAGAATTGATATTTTAATCTCAACTTTTATCAAAGGCCCTAGGATACCTTGATCGCAAGTATATCCCGCAAATCTCCTATTTTCATCAACAAACACATCAAAAGATGCGAATATGAATTCTACCTTAGAGAACAACGTAACGTGTAAAAGCACTAATCAAGTTTAATTCCCTAAATGCATTAAGTTCTATGAAATCAGGCCAATCAAAGCAATCGAACGTGTAAAAGCACTAATCCGATTTAACAAAGGTTATGATCCACTTGTGATTACTAGGATGTATCACTACAAGCAATATTCATAATTATGCTACTTGTATTCAAGGTATCACGTTTAAGTATAATAAACCCTAAACTAGCAATAGATATGATTACAAGTTCTACCAATTTAGAACTTGACAAAACTAACAATCAATCATACATGGCGATATTTCTAACGAATCATAATCGATAAAACATGAGACAAAACTAATTTATTGAGCACAACCCATGTTTGGAAATCCAACTTATTCCTTAACTAAAAGATAATTAGCTACACATGTTCATGGAGTTCACCACAAGAATAAAGAAAAGAATCATGTTTCTAAACCCTAGAAAACAAAAGTAGAAATAGAAGATGATATATATATATCCTTGTGTTGTTTTTGCCCTTTATAGTTTTCCTCTTTTCCAATACTGACGGCCACAAGTTAGTTTCAAGCCAGGCCAAGCCAATCCTGTTCCTACAAATCCCACAAAAACTAATCCCATAGCTCATTAATATTCGGTTTGTCAGTCCTGGATAACTGACAATATATTGTCTAGTGTAATCTAGCCTTTTAACTCCACCAGTTGCATTCCCTTCAGAAGCTTCTTATAAAACAGCACCAGCCTCGACCATTCTGCAACTTCTACTAGCCTGTAATCTCAATTCAACCACCACTGCAACATCAACAGTATATCAATTTGTGTTCCCTGCTATCTTGGTTTCAAACAACTCACAATTTTGAACTGCAAACCATGGCAAACTCTAACCTTCACTGATCAATCCCAGCAACAAACCACGAGCCTGAACAATAGCTTCATCTGCAGTTCAATACCAGCATTGTAACTGCCTTCTTCTCAGCATACCACTACTCCTGCTAATCCCTGGCAGCAACATCAAGACCACAGCTAGCTGAAACTAAATCTTGGCAAAGATGCCACAGACCAACCCATCTAGCCACGACATGTTCCAATAATCTTTGTAACCATCTTCCAATTACGGAAACCCATGGCAGAGAACTTAGCTTCTTGTTTCCATTCAAAATCCCATTCTTGTCCTTCCTCAATTGAGCTTTACCCGGCCTTTCGCATCCTCCACATTCATTCGCCTAAGCATACGGTTCAACTTCAATTGCAGCAGCTCAGGCCATTACATTCAATTCCTTCTTGTTCTTGCATTCACCGCACCACCTATTCAACTGCAATACCACTTCTCAATCTTCTCCTCCGTCTCCATTTGCAATTCAATTCAACCAAATAACAACAGCAACTTGAACTCATACTGCCTTCTTGCACTGCTACAACTGTCACTTACTACACCTCCACAATTCAGTAAACTTGAAGCTGGTTCACACCCATTACTCCATTTCTGATTCCATAAACTGCACCATCTCTCCAAGCCTATCAAACCCATGAATTTCAACCACATGAGTCATGCTCCATCTTCTTCTTCAATTATTGTTTAATACCTAATTCTTCATCTGAAACTTAAACCCCAACAACCTTCACATCTCAGCTCAAGAACTGCATCATCCTCTTCATATATATGAGGTTCGTTTGTAAGAAACCCTAACAGATCCATTTCAGCAACCAAATCCATTGAGACAACATCAACAACAACCCATTCCTGCAGTTTCCGCCAAATCTTCTTCTCCACTGCCATCAGAACATCTCTCATACTCAACCGTCAGCAAAACCCCAATTCATTTCTCTCTTGACTTCAAATTCATAGCCAAACCTTTCAATTCTTCCCTTTGTAGATGTACAAAATCAGTCACAAATCTCATACCACAGGAATGCCTTCTTCCCTGATTTTCAACTCAAGAACATAAATAAATTCGAACACCAAGACCCATCTAATTCACGGCAACAAATCCCTCAATTCTGCTCATCTCCCATTCACGAATTTGCCCTAGAATCACATCGTCCAGCAACTGAATCAATAACTGCGACAAACCCCGTTCCTTCCATGCAATTCTGGCCAAAATCTCCATCTATGCTCGTTAACTAGTGACAAAGTAAAATCTCAACTTGGGTTTCAACTGAGAAGTGATACCTAATTTTTCTCCATCTTGAATGCACATGTGTGACTCACAGATGGTGAACTCCGTTCAGAAGTAGACAAACCCTTTCTACCTCAGCTGGTACAACTTAGGCCACTAGTACTAAGCCATGGTCCTTCCAACCCAGCTGCTTGTAGGCCACATAGTATGTGGTTGCATTGCCTTGAGCCCTGAATGCATAGTTGTTGAAAATCAACGTCATCTCCTGGTTCCCTGCCATCAACGTTCTTGGTATCCAGTTTATTAGCATGACGCTTTTGCTCTTCTTTGAATTCTTTCACCAACAACAACCATCTCTTACTTCTCATATCCACTTTTTCTCTTCAATTTCTCTTCATCACTAAAGCTGTCGTGCTTTTCAGACAGAATATTTGCATCACTAAAGCCGACATGCTTTTCAGACAGATTTAAAGAAATAAAAGTTAATAATGAGAAATAATCCACCTCCAACAGCAGTTGCACTTGGGATGAGACTTTTGCATTGTTTCTTCTTATTTTGTTCCAAATGACTCCAAAGTACCTAAACACTCAAAAACAAACATAAGATACATATTTTACAAGAAAACTTAGAAAATAAAGCATAAACAATGGATAAATATTAAGGTGTTTTAGACACCTATCAAATTCCCCCACACTTAGACTTTGCTAGTCCTCGAGCAAATCAAACAAAATAATTCTAAGACATACATACAACTCCGTGTCGTCGAGGCTACGGTTACTCTTAGCATAAATAACAAGTCTTTGAACCCCTAGGTGTCCCTAGTGGACGATTTATAGTCTCGTGAAGGTTTACAAGAGGTCTACCTACAAAACCTATATTTCCAACTCCGGCTACCTGTGACAAATTTATGAACGAATCCAAAATGACTACAGGAGAAGGTTCCTTGCGAATCCATATTAATATATAAATAAATAAATCTCTTTACAGAAAGTTGAACAAACCACAATACTAGGAATATAACTAACCACAATCACACATGAATAGATTAATAAGATGGATATAGAGATAGATGTTTGCGAATGTTGACTAAGTGAACGGTGTGTCCCATATCTGTCTGAAGGTCACCGCCAAAACAAACCTAAAAATCCTATTGGATTGAGCTACTGGTCTGAATTCTAATATCAACACAGCCAACATATACAAGGGAACCAGGGATCGATAAACTTAATTCTATATCAATTCACTGGCATATACAAGGGAACCAGTGATCGATTTTATTCACATAATAATAATAATTAAATTTTCATTTTCTTTTTTCACTTTTTTTTTTCTTTTTTCGATTTGACAACATGATTGGATCTTTTGGATCCAAGCGCATGCTTCTTGTCAGCAGATTACATGGTAATTCCCGTGGATCCTGTATTCCACGCTTGTTTAGGCGACGGAGACAGGGAGAACACACACATATTGCTATCAAAGTGTCATTTTTTATTTTTTTTGTACACCGTTTGGTCAAATTGGTCTGGTCTTTTTTTTTAAATTTTTTTTTAGTAACTCAATCACTCTATTTCATCCTAGCAGTGTCAACAATTCGATGTTTGTGCCCCACCAAATCACTTAGAGAAATAATAGATAAATATGGAAAAATAAAAATAGAACGTGATATGGTGACATTCCGAGATATGGTAACAACTATCATGTTATTTATAATACTTGAGCTATGTCCATCCTTTTAGTTAATGGGTTCCTCAACTCCTGCAGCCAAGATGGATCCATCCATTTATATTGATAGTGTCATCCTAAAGGCACATGTTTCTAGGTTTCGGAGTGTACAAAGCAATTTTTTTTTCTAATTTTTATTTTTTTTTCTTTTTCATTAAAGGCGTCAAACAAACTATAAAAACATATAAATGCTCCCCCACACTTAAACTTTACATTGTCCTCAATGTAAATTTAGTCATTCAAAGTAAAGTTCAAAGTGGGAAATTCCGCAAATGATATGCAAAAATAAAGATAAAATGCTTAAAAATAAAAAGAAAAAGAAAAAGATACAAAACCTGTGGGTTGCCTCCCACTTAGCGCTTGGTTTAAAGTCGTCAGCCCGACATATCCTTTCAAGACGAATTCCCCATACACCAACAATCTGAAAAGTTGGGATCATCCCATAGAATCTGTTTTGCAAACACTAGCTTCGCACACATATTAGTAATATAAAACAGAAACGAAGCTATTAACCGATAAAAGTTCCCCCACACTTATTCTTGTCCACACTTGGAAGTGGATATAAAATATAGAATTCGGGAACTTTCATGGTTTCTTGTTCACAAACCTGCATAACATGAGAATCAAATGTTTCCGATGGAGGATATCGAGAAACAAAATCATTCAACAATGTTTTTGAAGCACATACATTCAAACCAATAAGCGATAAAGGAGAAGAATCAATATGCAAAGGGTTAGAAAAACCTTGCACAATCTTTTTTATTACGGAATCCTCTTCATCCTTGAAAAACTCAAGTGAGTTATTCACCTCTTTTATATCATGGTCCTCTATCAAACCTTGCAACCATTCTTCGTCCGTTTCTGCCTTAACCAAAGTCTCGACATAAACATCATCATTACAATCCTTTGCAAGCTCAATTGGGTCTTCCACAATATTGGTCATATCGGTTTCATTCTCAACACACTCTTCTTTGTTGTAAGGCACATATGCTACTGCGGATTCAAGTATCTCCATAAGGAACTTTTTAAGAACACGCATTGCATCATCCTCAAGCTCTACCTTCTGAATAGGTTCTTGATCATTATTAAGATCAATGCTTGAGTAAGCTGAACTAGTGTCATCATATTCCTTTTCATCTTCACTTTGATCGCAAAAAGACTCCATTGTACACTCCTCGGGGATGTCACCATAAATTGGTTCAAGCGTTGTACTTTCATAGTCATCGTCACTATCATAATTGATATAAGATTGGCTACCACTTCCCAAAGATTGGCCTTTCGCAGAATTTTGCATGTCCTCTTTGTATTCTTCAATGCCTTGTTTTAACTGGAAACACCTTTTTGAAGCTCTTGGAGTGATCCATCCAAATTTTGAAAATAGTGTTCCATTTGTTGGTAAAGCTTGTTCGACAAGGAAAAAGTAGAATCACTTACTTCAGTATTGCTAGGCCAATTATCTTCCCTTTGAATGGATGAATGACCATAACCACGATCAGAAATTGGGCCAAACACACTATTAGCATATTCGGTCGACGAAATTGGTTCCACGCTTGGTTGTCTACAAACTGACTCCATGCCCACCATAAATTGTTGCATCTCATCTACCAAACTCGAAGAAATATGAATAGGAGTACAACTAGTCTCCCCTCCTTGTAGTTGCTCACTTACATACCTACCGTAAGAAGGTTGGTATGAATGAAAATAACTCAAAGGGTACGTGAAATATTTACCATAACCAAAGGATTGGTTTTGATTGTATTCCCCATAAGGGTGATAGTTGTCATAATGTTGTTGAGGTTGATAACCGTACCCATTGTTCCAATATGCTCCGTCCATAGAAATTGGTACCTGAAACAAGAGTTCTCAAAACTATGTCAAAATCAGAAAATAAGAAAACAAAAATAAGAAACAAAACTAAAAACAAAAATAAGAAACCAAAAACAAGTGACAACCGCTGCCTCCCCCGCAACGGCGCCAAAATTTGATCGCTGTCGTATGCGTCAAAAATAAATTACACTTTCTCACTACTCAAAATATATAATATAGCAAGGGCAAGAAAGGATCGTTCCCACAGAGAGGTCTAGGTTGTCGTTTGTTTCGATTTCTTATATAAACAAAGAGGGGGGTTTTCTGATTTTATGTAAAGGAAATTAAACTAAAAGCAAACAAAGCAAAGCAAGCACGCAAATATGTGAAGATATTGGTTAAGGATTTCGTCTTCAATCACAAACATGTTTTCAACACAATAACTAGAATTGATATTTTAATCTCAACTTTTATCAAAGGCCCTAGGATACCTTGATCGCAAGTATATCCCGCAAATCTCCTATTTTCATCAACAAACACATCAAAAGATGCGAATATGAATTCTACCTTAGAGAACAACGTAACGTGTAAAAGCACTAATCAAGTTTAATTCCCTAGATGCATTAAGTTCTATGAAATCAGGCCAATCAAAGCAATCGAACGTGTAAAAGCACTAATCCGATTTAACAAAGGTTATGATCCACTTGTGACTACTAGGATGTATCACTACAAGAAATATTCACAATTATGTTACTTGTATTCAAGGTGTATCACGTTTACGTATAATAAACCCTAAACTAGCAATAGATATGATTACGAGTTCTACCAATTTGCAACTAGACAAAACTAACAATCAATCATACATGGCGATATTTCTAGCGAATCATAATCGATAAAACATGAGACAAAACTAATTTATTGAGCACAACCCATATTTGGAAATCCAACTTATTCCTTAACCAAAAGATAATTAGCTACACATGTTCATGGAGTTCATCACAAGAATAAAGAGAAGAATCATGTTTCTAAACCCTAGAAAACAAAAGTAGAAATAGAAGATGATATATATTATATCCTTGTGTTGTTTCTGCCCTTTATAGTTTTCCTCTTTTCCAATACTCATGGCCACGAGTTAGTTTCAAGCCAGGCCAAGTCAATCCTGCTCCTACACAGCCCACAAAAATCTAAGCCCATAGCTCATTAATATTCGGCTTGTCAGCCTTGGATAACTGACAGTATATTGTCTAGTGTAATCTAGCCTTTTAACTCCACCAGTTCCATTACCTTCAGAAGCTTCTTATAAAACAGCACCATCCTCGACCATTATGCAACTTATTCTATCCTGTAATCTCAATTCAACCACCACTGCAACATCAGCAGTATCAATTTGTGTTCCCTGCTATCTTGGTTTCAAACAACTCACAATTCTGAACTGCAAACCATGGAAAACCTAACCTTCACTGATCAATCCCAGCAACAAACCACGAGCCTCAACAATAGCTTCATCTGCAGTTCAATACCAGCATTGTAACTGCCTTCTTCTCAGTATACCACTACTCCTGCGAATCCCTGGCAACAACATCAAGACCACAGCTAGCTGAAACTAAATCTTGGCATAGATGCCACAGACCAACCCATCTTGCCACGACCTGTTCCAATAATCTTTGTAACCATCTTCCAATTCCGGCAACCCATGGAAGAGAACTTAGCTTCTTGTTTCCATTCAAAATCCCATTCTTGTCCTTCCTCAACTGAGCTTTACCCAGCCTTTCGCATCCTCCACATTCATTCGCCTAAGCATACGGTTCATCTTCAATTGCAGCAACTCAGGCCATTACATTCAATTCACTTTTGTTCTTGCATTCACTGCACCACCTATTCAACTGCAATACCACTTCTCAATCTTCTCCTCCATCTCCATTTGCAATTCAATTCAACCAAATAACAGCAGCAACTTGAACTCATACTGCCTTCTTGCACTGCTATAACTGTAACTTACTACACCTCCACAATTCAGTAAACTTGAAGCTGGTTCACACCCATTACTCCATTTCTGATTCCATAAACTGCACCATCTCTCCAAGCCTATCAAACCCATGAATTTCAACCACATGAGTCATGCTCCATCTTCTTCTTCAATTATTGTTCAATACCTAATTCTTCATCTGAAACTTAAACCCTAACAACCTTCACATCTCAGCTCAAGAACTGTATCATCCTCTTCATATCTGTGAGGTTCGTTTGTAAGAAACCCTAACAGATCCATTTCAGCAACCAAATCCATTGAGACAACATCAACAACAACCCATTCCTGCAGTTTCCGCCAAATCTTCTTCTCCACTGCCATCAGAACATCTCTCATACTCAACCTTCAGCAAAACCCCAATTCATTTCTTTTTTGACTTCAAATTCATATCCAAACCCTTCAATTCTTTCCTTTGTAGATGTACAAAATCAGTCACAAATCTCAGACCACAGGAATGCCTTCTTCCCTGATTTTCAACTCAAGAACATAAAAAAATTTGAACACTAAGACCCATCTAATTCACGACAACAAATCCCTCAATTCTGCTCATCTCCCATTCACGAATTTTCCCTAGAATCACCTCGTCCGGCAGCTGAATCAATGATTGCGACAAACCCCGTTCCTTCCATGCAATTCTGGCCAAAATCTCCATCTCTGCTCGTTATCTAGTGACAAAAGAAAATCTTAACTTGGGTTTCAACTAAGAAGTGAGACCTAATTTTTCTCCATTTTGAATGCACATGTGTGACTCACAGATGGTGAACTCCGTTCAGAAGTAGACACACCCTTTCTACCACAGCTGGTACAAGTTAGGCCACCAGTACTAAGCCCCTGGTCTTTCCAACCCAGCTGCTTGTAGGCCACATAGTATGTGGTTGTATTTCCTTGAGCCCTGAATGCATAGTTGTTGAAAATCAGCGTCATCTCCTGGTTCCCTGCCATCAACATCCTTGGTATCCAGTTTATTGGCATGACGCTTTTTCTCTTCTTTGAATTATTTCACCAACAACAGCCATCTCTTACTTCTCATATCCACTTTTTATCTTCAATTTCTCTCCATCACAAAAGTTGTCGTGCTTTTCAGACAGAATATTTGCATCACTAAAGCCGACATGCTTTTCAGACAGAGTTAAGGAAATAAAAGCAAATAATGAGAAATAATCCTCCTCCAACAGCAGTTGCACTTGAGATGAGACTTTTGTATTGTTTCTTCTTATTTTGTTCCAAATGACTCCAAAGTACCGAAACACTCAAAAACAAACATAAGATACATATTTTACAAGAAAAGTTAGCAAATAAAGCATAAACAATATATAAATATTAAGGTGTTTTAGACACCTATCAATATAGACTTTGCATTATACACATTTCAAATTTTGAGCCGAGTTTATCTCGTTTATATATTTCTTGAAATACATGTTGGAAAGTTTTTTAGCTTTAGCTAAACTTCATCATCTACTTGACAAGTTTAGTTGTAGACAATTTCTTTGTTGGAAACTAAATATCAAGTCAAGATGATCATGTGAAACTTACCTTGACCATCTTACATGATTTGTGTGAGACAATCATTTGATGTTAACTTGGGAAGTTTCGTATTGATTGATTAATCACTTGAAAATTACTTGAAGCTAGCGGTATGTGTAAGATGACCATTGTTGTCTTTTAAGGATGTTTCAATGATTAAAAGAGAGTTTTAGAACTATTACCAATGTCTGGATATAACACAATATGCGTACCTTGTATGCGAACTGTGAATACTAGTTCAGGTCTGGAATTTTGCGAACGGGTTCAACTTTCAAAGGTCCGGAATTGTGGTTTGTGAACATAGTGGTTAGGTTCTAAAATTGGTATGTATGACAGTTCATAATCATGAACTCAGGTTTGTTTGCTTACTCAGTTTGCGAACTAAAGTCCCTGGAAATTTAATGAAATAAGGTATGCGAACTTGTCTTGTAGACCGTGGCATTATGTTCATGAATTGGTTCTTGTATAAGTACTTTGTACAGCTACAAACCAAACCGAATATGTTTCAAATTGTTCATGGATAATTCTATGTGATAGTGAACATTTGAACAACTTTTTTCAAGCACATTTAGATTCATTTGACTATCTATAATGATTGATTGATCGTCATATTTGATTTATAAGTGTTCATGTGGCTAACTTCGGTTAACTTTTATTGAGCCAACTGTTATACACATTTAGGTACGATTCATTCATATCTAAATATAAGTATATTTCATTTGTGTGTATCAAGCTAATACCATCTAACGGTGGATATTGATTTCTTATTTTCTAAGCAGACTTAGCTTGAATCTTAAATCAGGAGTTCATTTAACGGTGAATATCAACTGATTTGTTACTAAGCTATCTTAGCTTTGATTTTAATCAAATTTGATTTGAAAGACTATACAAGGGAGAATTCTAGCATCTGGGAAACCTAATCTCGACACTCTCGTGTGTCCTAGTTGCAAACTAGAGTTGATTCTTCATTAATCTAGGGTTTTCCAAAACCATTATTAGGTTAACGAGTTGAAGACTTCATTTGGGATTTGTGAAGCCAGATCCAACTATTTTCTCTGTAGTTGCGTATTTTGATCTTACTTTTTCTATCGTATTGGGTTTAATCTTCTCGAAGATTTTCTCGAGATTAATCACAATAGTTCTTCGTCTCAGACTCTTGTGATTCCACAATAACTTCTTCTGTTAATCAGTTAGGTTATTGTAATGTGACTAATAGTTCTAGGATGCTCTTCGGGATTATAAGACCGGATTATTAGTTAAGTTTCATGTACACCTTGATATTTATCTTAAGACGAAAATAACAACCAGAATAGACTTATCTGTGGGAGAAAGATTTGTTTATAAGTCTTCGAATTTGGGTCGTAGCAACTCTTAGTTTTCGGTGAGACCAGCTAAGGGAAACAAGTGCGCAGAATCCTGTTGGGATTAAAGAGGCGTAAGGAACGTGACTATACCTTAATCGGTGTGAGACTTGGTTAGCGCTCAACTACATTCCAGACCGAAGTTAACTTATAGTATGATAGAGTATATAGCGGACTATGTTAGAGCATAGATCGATTGAACTTACCAAGGGTTGGTATGTCAAGTTTGATTGTCATGTTTTAGTGTGTCAAAATTCATCTAAAGTCGTTTGATTAAATACTAGAGTCAACTTCGTTTAGGTTAGACTAGAAAGTCTAGGAATGTTGGGACATACAAGTATTACTCCGAAGACCTGAAGAATGTGAAGAAGTAGCGAGCTACGACGACGACATCATCCTTCCACGAGGTTGACGAATCTTGTTCTTTGGAACTTCAGCTGCTGGAGGTAGATTTTCACTTTTTCTATCAGTGAGATTCTTCTGTTGGAAATTTCTATTAGCATGAACAAAATTAATCTTACTAATACTTGGAGGGTCTATTCCTTTATAGCCCAAACCTCATGTATCACGATGTTTTTTACATGCTCTCAGCATAGTGGATAATTTGATTGATCTAGAGTTAAACCTTTTCTAGTCTTCTTCCAACAATTTGACCTTATCATGAGCAAAAATTAAGTCAGCATCTAATTATTTTTCTCGAGAGAGAAAAACATTTTCTCTATCACTAAAACAACTTTGTTGAGAGTTACACCTTGCCTCAGATTCTTCAAGTTTTTCTTTCAACACAAAGAGATTTCGACGAAGATTTTCACATTCAAAATATTTTGAATGCACACCTTCTTCACGATCTTTGAGAAGAGATTGTAAGATTATATCCACAATTCTTGCCCTTAAAGATTTTTCCCATATTTTTTTTTTGTTTTCTTGACAGAGAGGAGTCAGAAACTCAGTCAGACATGATGTTGACTTGTTTTTCTTTATGAGATGGTCAAACAACTTAATATATTATGAGACTTCCTCATCAACATCTTTTTCAACATCTGAATCACTTTCATATGAAAGTTCATACAACTGTTCCTCCAAGCGTGTTTCCCAGTTATACACAGTTTTAGGCAATGATAAAGATGTGAGAGTTTCTTCACGTGAATCCATGTTTTGAACCAAGTTTGGATGTTGTAGGACTGGTGATGCATCGTTTGAGATAGTGCTTCTATCCATAGAGTCAGATTGCTACAAACACAGACTTATGAGGTCTTAGAGTGTTTGCATGTTCTGATACCAATTGAAAACGCGGGGGTATAACAACCACACCCAATATTTTGTTCGGAAATCTGTATGAACTAAACTCCAATATAATTCCGAGAGCACCAACCTAAAAGTGAGACTCAATCAAGAAATATATGAAAGAGCTTTATCTTTTTCTCAATACAATTGAAAATCGAAAAAATAGCAATCCGTGAGCCTGATTGAAGTGAGAATAATTTGGACGGTACCAAAGACCAATGACCAAGTTTCAATCAAGTTCTATCCAACAAACAAGGTCGGATTTATCAACTATGATTGAACTACGCACAACCTGTGATATTTCAATTATATAAGCAAATATAATGCGGAAAAGAAATAACACAGACACCAGAATTTTGTTAACGAGGAAACCGCAAATGCAGTAAAACCCCGGGACCTAGTCCAGATTGGAACACCACACTGTATTAAGCCGCTACAGACTCTAGCCCACTACAAGTTAACTTCGGACTGAAATGTGGTTGAGCCCTAACCAAGTCTCACACCGATTAAGGTATAGTCGTGTTCTGTACGCCTCTTGAATCCCATCAGGACTCTGCGCACGTGATTTCCTTTGATGATCTACCCCATAACTAAGAGTTGCTACGACTCACAGTCGAAGACTTATAAACAAATTTGTCTCCCATAGATATGTCTATTCTTGTTTTGTTTCCGTCTTTAGATAAATCAAGGTGAACATGAAACTCAACTAATAATCCGGCCTTGTACTCCCGAAGAGCAACCTAGAAATATTAGTCACATCACAATAACCTAATTGATTAACAGAAGAAGTTATTGCGGAATCACAAGAGTCTGAGACAAAGAATTGTTGTGATTACTTTTTATATCTTACCTATCGGATATGAATCTCGAGTAAATCTTAGAGAAGATAAAACTCAATAAAATAGAAAAAGTAGGATCAAAAAATGAAAATACAAATAAAATAGTTGGATATGGCTTCACGAATCCCAAATGAAGTCTTCAAGTCGTTAACCTAATAATGGTTTTGGAAAACTTAGGTTAAAGGAGAATCGACTCTTGTTTGCAACTAGGACACACGGAAGTATCAGGATTAGGTTTCCCAGATGCTATAGTTTTCCCTTATATAGTCTTTCAAATCAGGATTGCTTACAATCAAATATAAGATATCTTTGTAATAAAGCAATTGATATTCAGCGTTAGATGAACTTCTGATTTAAGATTCAAGCTACGTATGCTTAGAAATTAAGCAATCTGTTAGAGCATAGCTCGGTTGAACCAACCAAGCTTTGGTATGTCAAGTTTGGTTGTCATGTTTTAGTGAATTAAAACTCATCTAAGAGTCGCTTGATTATGTACTAGAGACAACTTCGTATAGGTTAGACTATAAAGTCTAGGAATATTGATACATACAAGTATTACTCGAAGACCTGAAGAGCGTGAAGAAGTAACGAGCTACAAAAACAACATGATCCTTCCTCTTGAGGTTAGTAATATTGACTTGAACTGTTTCATTCCTAACGTATCTTTCAAGTCGTGCTATGTTGAAAACATAACTGCGAAGCTGTGTATGAATATTCTACTCTAGTAGTGAGACATGATCATATGATCATAGTACTAAGGATTTAGACTACGAAGTATAACGCTTATCTTTTGAACTTCGAAAATATGACATCGATATAATCTTATGAATGTTGTGATGATTATGAGAACGGGTAAAGTTGAAGATTTCACCCTAGGAAAAAATGTTTTACATTTGTTTAAAGTAAATACATTCATGAACTTGTTTTACGAATTGAAAGGGAAATCGCTAGGCTTATTGGTATGGTTATTCATTGCAAATCTTTGGATTACCAATATTTGTGAGATGTTAGAACCGATCATAACTTTGTTATGTATCTTGGTACAACTTATCACAATGCCTGACTTCTGATTTGGTATGACAAGTTTTGATTAATTAGTGTAACTGATCCTAAGTAATCACCTGAGATTGTATAATCGATATTTGTAATTGGTGTGACCGATCCTAGTAATTTGTGTAACCGATCACAAAGAGTTGTGTAATCAATCCTTGTAATTGGTGTAACCGGTCCTAGTAATTGGGGTAACCGATCCTAGTGACTGGTGTGACCGATCAAAAGCAATACCATGTGTATATGGTAACTATTCTTGGTAATTGATGTAACCGATCCTGGTAACTGATGTAACCGGTCCTGATAACTTCTGTGAACGATCACAAGTGTTCCATATTAGGGTATAACCGATCCCAGTGATTAGTAGAACCGATTGAACCCATGCATGTGTTTTGATGTTTGATCAATCACATAGTTGACTTGGAATACAAATGAACCAATTCTAAACTTGTTTGGAAGTGTGGTATAATCGATTCCAAGATTAACTGTAAATATGAAAGAGGATTTACAAAGAAAAGATGTCAACATACTTTGAACACGAACAATAACTTTTATCTTTTATTTTTCAAAGATATTCCTTAGTACTCAAGGAGATCCAGTTCCGAAATAAATTAAGAATCTTTTAATTAAGCTTGTTAGTTTATATGCTTCAATTACCAGCAATTAAATGCATATCTCTAGAGAATAAAAATTAGTAATGTGTATTTATTAATTGGAGATTTTCTATTGAGAGATTTCGGAAAATATTGGACAGAGCATTTCCTGGAATTATGAAAACCGAATGGCCATTTATTGCATATCTTGAGAATACTTTCGGTTTTGGAAATTCCTTGGCGTCTAAATATCCTTGGTCTATAAATACCTAAGTTTGCATTTCTAGCAAACTATCCTAAGATCCAGGCAGCCTTCATCTTTTTGTTGTTTCTGGTGGAGCCGTCTAATCGGAGAGGAAAGTAACCTAATTATGCGAAACCTCTTACGACCGCTCGTTTAAAGACTTATGTGGGATCAAGAAGCTCTACGAGTACCGTTGGTGGGAAACTATATAATTATAGTGTTATTAGTTTTTGATTGACTAATGGTTGTTGAAACTTTTATTGCACCTAGTTTGTTTATTCTTGAGAATCTTCTCTTCTGATATAAGATTCACTCAAACTAGATCAACGTATCGACGGGATCTTTAGAACTATTTCTAGATCTATCTTGTGATAATCCATTTTTAATAGACTCCGTTATGTGCGTGATTGATCACAAGAGATTCAAGTGGTGTTGTGTAGGTTTAATTGAAGATTAAAGAAGATTTCTTATTGGTTTCTCATATCTTTGTATATCACAAACCTTGATCGGCTGGGATCCAACTAGAATCAGACTTATTCGATTGATTAATTACGTGAGATCGGTAACGCCAAATAGTTCTCTTGAGATCTTTTTTGATTGTTACAAATCCAAATATTATTACATAGGTAATAAAGATTGGATTGATATAACCAGGCAAAGGAGTTTATTAGTTTAAACCAAAGGAATTGTTCCTTTACTGTTTGGAATACGAACCAAAGGAATTGTTCCAGTGCGTGCACTTATCGAAGTCGGAAGCGCAAGGATACTAAGGAAACTAAGTGAAGTAGGGTTAGTTGCTTGGTCTCAATTATACGAAGTTGGTTTAGATTTTGTATATCGGCTTAATTCTGAGATTATTCAATTCTGGACTAGGTCACGGGGTTTTTCTGCATTTGCGGTTTCCTCATTAACAAAATCTTGTTATGTCATTTACTTTTCGTTTCCGCAATTATAATTGTTGTTATTATAATTTAAAGTAAATTACACAAAGGTTAATGATGAGTGCCAAATATTGTATATATTTGCACCTTTTTATTAGCATTTAACTCATCATTTGTGCACTAACGCTCCATTTTATCCCATATTCTGTGTTTTCGTTGTTTTCAAGAATAAATACTTTTCTCAATTAATTTTGCATTTTTAGGTACTAAATAAAGCCTGGTTAACTCACAGAGCGAAAAGAGCAAAGAAACGGCAAAGACTCCCGCAGAAAGGCAGCGAAGATTGATGTTTGCAAGAGCCGGATCAATTAAAAGTGGGCTTGAAGAGGAAGAATTGTTCTTAAAGAAGATATGGGCTTGGCATACCCAAGGCCCAAAACCCTTACCCAAATCCATTTCCATTATCCATACCCATTTCCTTGAGAGCCGTCAGATTGGATCCATCTCATCATCCAACGACCACCTCATCATTGTGCATCAAAATCCGAAGCTCCTGTCAAACACCATAGTCCCTAACTCCATCTGAAGCCGTCAGTTTTGTTGTATCTCATAATCCAACGGTCACTATATACCTCTCCATCGTAGCCGTTCGATTCAATCTATATGGGATCATCCAACGCTCTTTACACGCTGTGCATCAAAGTTAGCTACTCCCGCTCAACACCCAAACGCCAAACACCTACACCACAAACCAAACAGCCCCTAACCCATTCTTCATCGACCTCTTCTCCTCTTCTCCCCAAATTCCTCTCTTCCCTATCACCTGCAACTTCTGCCACCACGATCTTCTGCCATCACTGCCACCACCAGACCTCGAACCACACCACCACCACAACCACCCGACAACTCCACCATCTCTCTACCTAGCCTAGGTGTTTCATCAAATTCACATACCACTGACCTAAGGTGTCGAGTTGATGAGACGACTCGAGCTAGGGTTCACAGTTCACAAAGAAGAGCAGCAAAAGCAGCAGAACAAGTGGGAAGAACAGAAGAAGGTATGGGTCGAGGTGAAATCGCAAGTGGGTATGTAAAATTGAAAATCCCCAAATCAAATTTTAGGTTTTCAAAAATTAGGGTTTAGAAATTTGGGGATTCTGCACTATAAATAGAACATGGTGTTTGTAATGTTAGGGGTATGCCTGGGTTAGCCAGAGCTCAACCCTAGATGCCCGGATTAGCCGGTGCACCAAGCTGTAGTAGTATATTGTGTTCATCATGTTCTAATTACTTTTGCTAGGGTTGAGATGAAACCATTAATTTACTGCTAAGTTTGATTCATGTTTCTGATATTGTTCTTGTTGTGCTTTACTTGTTTAGGATAAATATAATCTGAGCTCTTCATCATTTTACTTTCACAGTGTATGTCATGCATCCATTGTAGTTAGAATACTTCTGTGACGAATGTGCTGCAATTCATGCTTCATTGTAAGTTATTGATCCCTTGACTAATTGTGCCCTGAAAAGACAGTTAGTGCTTTGGAAAGATACCCTAAATGCGTTTAGAATATCCATCTTAGGAAAGGTTTAATTATCTAAGTTATCAAATTGATCTGTGATTAGTTGTACTGTGAGAAGACAGCTAATACTAGGGATTAGTTAGTTGGCTTAGTTGATATTAATACATCCATTGAGACCCTGGATAAACGACAGACTTGCATCTTGTCTGGTGTCCATAAAAAGGGACAAGAACATTATTGAAACTGGACTGACTTAGCTGAGATTAGGTGGTGGATTCGACTGCCCTAGTGCCTTTTAATATGCATTCTTGTTTTCTATTTTGTGTTACATAACCAACATATATCCGTATCGTCAAACGAAATCCCCTATTTGTGTTACTTCTTGTTCTGAAATCAGTTGTAATGAGACCATAGTTTTCAAGCTACACCCACTTAGTCCCTGTGGATCGACCTGTGCTTGCCCTGTGTTACATTGTGACACTGTGCACTTGCAGTTAGATATAGTCGTAGGTACTCTTTCAAGACCTACCAGTTAACTCCGCTTTACTTGATAGTGATTCTATAGATTTTGGTTAAGTCCGAACCTATTATCAAGTAATCACACTTTGGTTTTCGTATTGTCTCGATCTCGTATCCATAGACAATCACACAAATGTGAATACCGATTTTTCGTATTGTCTCGACTTTTTCCATAGAAAATCGCTTTCGGTAAGAGGAATTATAGGTGGGATAAATAAAATATTGTAGTGTATTTGGATACCCTCGTCTTTTCAATTGGTATCAGAGCAGGCAGACACGAAAAGATCTAACAATTTATGTTTGGTACGATCCAACCTATAAGAAATGAGTCTGCGTGAAGGTCAGGCGAAGCCAAAAATAGAATCAGTTAACGTATCACAAGATTTGGATAAAACTCTTTATGGGTTTAATTTTAGAAAATGTTTAGAAGGAGCTTGTTCCACAAGTTCTACTTGATTTTCTGAAAATATGTCTTTATGTTCTCAAGAAGAATTAAGTTAAGCCCTGTATTCACAATCAATGATTCAGAGAAATCTCTTCATAATGATAAAGAAGATATTGATTATGTGAATATAAAAACATCTCAACTAAATGAACTAAGTACGGAGTTCCTCTCGTGTGCAACCGAACTCACTCTTGCACTAAAAAGAGAAGCAAATCTTCTTGAGACTTATGTCATATGAAAGCTGAAAACGATCAACTCAATCTTGATCTAATAACCTTTAAAGATGATCTAAACTCTCTCAAGATCGTATCCTCTTCAAAGATTCAATCTCTAGAAGCAAAGCTAAAGAAAATTATTGATCAAGAAAAAAAGACTGAGATATTAAGAAAAACAACTGCAGATGAATACAATGCCTTAAAAATATCATATGATTCTAAGAAAAAGACAGTTTCCGAACATGTCAATAAGCTAAAAGATGAAATGCGTTCGTTAATGTTAGAAAGTCGGCTGGATACATCCTCCCCGGATATACCCAAAAATTATGATTTGATCTTTCCTTCAAAAATAAATAAGAATGACATTGAAGGCTCTCGAAGGAAGGTTTCAACTTCTAAAGAGTCATTGATATTCTCTGAGAATCCCAAGATGAACTACTCACATCAGAGTCTTCCACTTCATTATAAGCATCACCGCACGAGATGTTTTCATTGTGGAATCAAAGGTCATGTTGTAAGAGATTGTCAATAATTACCTTGTTCAAACTCTGAAAAAACCACTTCTGGTCAAGGATGTAATATGAGATCCTTTTCAAGAAAAATCATACATAAGACTAATCTTCTTAGATCAAAGAATTGCAAGAGATGTTCATCACAGAAAGAAAGAAGATCTGAAGACTATGAACTCATGGAAATGAAGACTATGGAGAAAAACATAAAGGAGTATGAAAAACTCTCCAGTTCATCAACACATAAGGTAATACCTTGATAATAGTCATTTCTATTAGAGCACTGCTTCGTCGAACTCGCAAGCGTTTCTATCTCAAGCTTGTTGTCAAGTTTAGTTTCCAAAACTATAAGTCTTGATTTCTAGTCTACTTATAGCTAAGTCTCGGATAAGGATAGAAAGTGTAGTTGAGCATTAGACTTTACGGCGTTCACTGATTGAAGACGAAGAACTACTAATGGGATCTTGTGTAACTTCATCAACAAAAGGTATGTGGAGACTTGAACTCATCTATCACTCAAAAGTATATCTACTCTATATCCTATTGAGACAAAAGTCGTATAACTATATAGACTTTGATTATACACATTTGATATTTCAAGCTGAGTTTAACTCGCTTACATATTTCTCTAAATATGTGTTGGTAAGCTTTCACTCTAACCAAAAGAATGTGATGTCTGACAGAATTGCTGGTGCAAATAAAAAGTCTGGATTTGTGTCTGACAACTTCTTGCTGATAAGTGTATGGTGATTAATGTTTTTTGGGGGTTGTAGTAATGAGGTTCAAACTTTCGGACTTGTGAAGGATAATTTTTTAAACTTAATAAAAAAGATAAATATATACAATAAAAATATTAACACTGGTGCGAGAAACTGGGACTAAAGATTCGGCCATTTTTCATTTTCAAGTGGTTCAGAATTTAATTCTAGGCGATTATAGTTCAAAACAAAACAAATATTAACTCTAGTTTATTGCCAAGATAGATTTTATAAAATATTACTTGTATTTCTTAAGCATGGCATATCAAAAATCCCTAGGACTAAGCATACTCCATCAAATGAAATCACAAGTAATTAATTTAAAATCTTAATTCAATTAAAATTAGTGCAAAAAGTAAATAAAAGAATTAATGAAATTACCACATGGATGAAATTCGACCTCCTCCGTCGTCCCAGTGTTGGGTTTAGCTCATCATGATAAAAACACGCTCAAAATATTTATTTATTGCTCAAAGGGTGTTTACAAGGATGAAAATGGAGATGAAATAATAAAACAGTGAATGTGCGACCCACAGAAAGCGTCCAAAATGAACGACAAAGAAGAAGTGCTATTGTTACTGTAGCTCGAAGACCCACACCTACGACCCACGGCTGTGAGTCTGTTTCACTGTTGATAAACGACTGCTGGTGCAGGTCCGTTCTTCATGTTCTTCATCTTCATCACGAACAGCAGCAACAACAGAGAGAATTCGTGATTCTTCCTATGCAGCTTCCTCTCTTCTCCTCCCAACTCTCGACACCGCTTCTACATCACCCTAAGAGACTATTTATACCCATATCACGCATTGAATCTCGTTATAACTCCAAATAATCTTCATTGAACACAAATATTTTCCACGGGCAATAATTTCTATATTTTCTTTCTCCACGCGTTTCTGAGATGTTTCGATCATTCCAATATCTTCTAAATATGTATATGAATCCTCAGAATTATTTTTCTTTCCTTTAGTCTCCTTTAATTTCCATAAATCAACTTGAAACCCTATTTTCCTTTTTTAACTGTTGTGAAAAATATCCGGCGATTGGGCCCAACTCAGGCCATTCCAACACTCAAAATATATTCATATACCCATAAGGAGTCCATCCCTTGAATTTCAGCTCTTTAGTCTACTCATAACCCTTTCAAATCATGCCCGTAAAATCTTCCAGTGTATGAAATAATTTTCCCGCCAAAAATATTTTCAAATTATGGGAAGAAAGTGACCTCCCCCTAATCCATTCCTGGGGTCCCTTTAGCAATTGGAGCGGAAATAGTAATTTTTGGGGCTGAAACAGTAATTTTTCTGGGGTTCCTCCGGGACATTTCTGGGGTTCTTCCGGTGCATTTCTGGAGTGTCTTTAGTACATTATCCTAGGGTGTAAAACACCACTTTTTGAGCCAATTTTTGCCGCAAGAGCTTATTTCTCTAAAAATACCTATAAAGACATAAAATAACAAAATAAATAGAAAATCGAGTACTAACAATACATACAATTGAGACATATTAGACACATAAATGTGTCTATCAACACCCCCAAAAATATTATTTGCTAGTCCTCGAGCAAAACTAATATTGAAAATAAAATCCTAACTCACTAGGTGTCCCTAGTGACCGAGTTAATCTCGGGAAGGTTTACCAGAGGTGTACCCACAAAACCAATACTCCAGACCCTAGCTATCTACAACGAACCTTGGAAGGCACTAAAGAATCTCCTTGGTTGGCATACTTATTGACTACAAGAGGAAGTACCCTGATGCGAAATTTCAATTGATGTACACGAGTTTGCACTCAAGCATACTAAAATCCATATATAAGTGACAGAGCTATACTCAGATAGTTGCACTATGGACATCATATTCGGAGTCAAACTAATCACATGGAAAGATTAAGAGATGGTGATAGACACATTTTTGTGTCTAATTTGATCTCAATACTATATATTGCTGGCACTCGATTTTGTACTAATTTTATTATTTTATGTATTTGTAGGTATTTTTTTGGAAATAAATATTTTTGGAAAATTCGGCTCGAAAAGTTGATTTTGTCACCCGGAGGACAAGTGTTATTCGGACTCTCGCTTTCGGATAAGGGGTAACCTAATTACTAAGGGGCACCCCCCAGGTCACCCCCAAGGAAGTTGCTATTCACACCCCAGTTCTGGTTAGGGGAAGGACATCTTCTTCCCAAATTCAAAAACCAAAAATTGGCGGGAAAAAAATATATCAACTGGCAGATGTTTGTTGAAATTTTTGAACGTGTTCTAGGGCGATTCAATGGCTGATTTTTGGTAGGAAGTTGTGTTATAAACACGTTTTGGGCTTTTGGTTCGATCAACTTTGGCCATAATTAGCTGGACAATTCACGGAAGCAAAACATGGAAACACGGGTTGAACACGGGATTGGAGAAGATTTGAGCGTGTTCTGATCATGCATGAGGGCTCTAGCAACGTTGTGAGTCGTGTGTAAACACTTCTAGAGTGACCAGGATGGAAATCTATGCGTACCAGAGCAAGAATGGAAAGAAAATATTCCCAAGAATATCTTTCTTTACTGCCGAGTTAAAGAGAATTATATGGAGTGAATGAGCGAGATTCGATGGGTCTGTTGGCTATAAATATGTTTCTATGGTTGCCTAGAAGGGTTGTCGAGAGTTTGGGGTCGAGAGGAGGAGTGTAGAATCCATAGGAATTGAGAGAAAAATTGACAGAGAAACTGCTGCTGCTGCTGCTCTGAAGAACAAGGAATCGGCCACGGTTTCTTCATCCGAATCGCAACAGTTGCTTCATCTTCGCAACAGTTTCTTCAACCGATTTGCAACAGCGTATTCAGCCACAGAACTTTATTTTCCGTCACCATTTGTTTCTCTATAACAGTCCAACATCGTCTTCGCAACATGAACTGCTGTTGCGATTTCTCTGTTGCATTGTTTACTCATTTGTAATCAACTTTGGAGCAATAATAATATATTTTGAGATGAATTACACCATGATGAGCTAAACCCAACATTGGGACAATGGAGGAGGCGATTTTCGCCATTCTAGTAAATTTAATTTATTCTTTTTATGACTTTTGCATTGATTTAAAATTGAAAAATGATTTTGATTAATTAGTTATCATTTTATTTGATGCGGCATGCTTGCTTAAATGTTTGATGTCCCATGCTTACGATTTATAACTAATATTCTGAGAATCTATATTGGCAAAATAAGAGTCCTTACATTTTATGTTTTGAGCGATAATTGTTAAGGATAAATAAAATGTACCATATGCATGAGAATTGGCCAAGTCCTTAGTCCCAGTAACTCTCTAACAATTTGTCAATATTTGTATATATATTTATTTTCTAAAAAAATTATCCTTCACAAGTCCGAGAGTTTGAACCTCATTACTACAACCCACGAAAAATCTTTAATCATTTTGGCGCCGCCGACGCGGATTTGTGCTTAGGTAGAATTTTTAGGTTTTTATTATTTTTTTTGTTCCTTTTTACGTTTCTTTTTGTGTCTTTGATTTACAGGTTCGAAGTGGAATACTATGGACTTGGGAACAAAAAGCTTAAAGCTAAAAGCTAAAAGCTAAGGGAGAAGAAAAAAAAAAGAGACATAATTTTTTTTTTTATTTTTAATAATATTTATTATTATTATTATTTTTTTGTATATAGCTTTTATTTATTTTTTTAGAATTTGTAAATAGGCTTTTTTTTTCATATTTTTGTAATTTTTTTGGACTTTTTATTTGGACTTTATTCTGGACTTTTGGACATTTTTTTAACCCTACGGAAGGGTCTTATTATTAATAAAAAAAAAATATTATATATAAACTGTGTGCAGGGAAGGACGACGATTACTATATCGTCTCGGCCCCTCGGGTTCGTACATGACATAGGAGTCGTGGCCCGAGTCGACTTCAACGGTTCATCCCCCGTCTGGTACGGGAGGTAAGTCCATCGAAACACTCGCGAATCTCCTGTAAGCGAGTTACTGCATTCCTTAAGGTGATTCATTGATTGAGGACGAATTTGGACTGTTTTTAAATTCCTAGTAAAGGGCAAGGCCTGGCCAATACAAGATAAGGGTTCGGATTTCATCACCGCTCCCTTCTTGCCCGCCTTAGGAAAACGAAACCTAACACGAACCCAAGCTTAAAATTTGGAATAGAACGAGACCGATAGGGTAACGAGCTTAATAGGAAACTCGTTCGAAAAATATTGGTTGCTCTTTAAGCACACTCCAAAGTTCATGATGGTTTCTGTGAGTTGAATGCGTGACTGCGCCGCCTTGTGATAGCGGTGAGGCCTTGGGTATCAAAGCTCCACTGAGCTTCCCTCGCCTCAGTTCAACTTATTTTGACTCGGATTGATTCCAGAGGGGTTTGCTCAAATTGCAACGAATTCCCTTTCGAAAGATAGAAGCTGGTCTAGAAACAATCTAAGTGGAGCCATCATGCTTTTTGTTTGCTGAAATCTTTAGGTTTGCTTTGGTGGAGTCGAGTCGGCCTTGTTTGTGTTGTGTAGAATTCCCTTGCAATTAAGAATGTCGAACTGGTATGATAGAAGCCAATACAATGAGTATCGACCTGAATTTGAATATGGACATCATCCTTTTTATGACCATGTTGGAATAGTGGTTGGGAACGCCATCCTTTGGAAGGATATGGGTCATACCATGGTGAGCCCAATTACTATCCACACATGCATCAGTCTTACGAGCAAGAAGATTATAGTACTAGTTCTCGTCTCTAGAGGATACAATCAAACTATTGAAAACTAGTCCCTATTATGATCCTTCTGAACCTGTTCTTCCTCTAGAAGAGTCTCTCAAACAATTAACTGAGAATACAAATAGGTTTGTGTTAGAAATGAATAAACAAAATGCACCCATGAGTGAACCTTCTATACACGATACCATAAGGAAGTCATGTGAGTCGATTCAAAAGCTTTTATTCGAGGCCCAGAACAGAACTGCTCAAGATAGTCTTAATTTCCAATATAGTGTTTCCAATTCTACCCTTGATATCAATAGTGAATATTTGCCCAATCTAGAGGACGAGGTTAGAATAAAAGACACTACTTTAGATGAGGTTCATGATGATTATGATGAAGATAATATTGATGAAGAATCATACATTTGTAGGCATAGTGATCCGGAACTAGTTACTCCATTTGAGCTTCATAATGATAATATTATTTCTGGTTCAGATCCCAATAATTTTAATGATTATTCACCTATTCAAAAGGATGTGGATCTGACTAGAGATACCACCGTTTTAGACGATGTAGTTCATGATCCTTTAGCCTACAGAGTATTGGACAATCCATTATTTGATGAACTTATTAATGGATCGGAGGAAGTAAGTAACTTTGATTAACACCTTAGTTAATGAGCCTTTATATGAAAATTTCTCTGATAATCCTTTATATGATTGTGATGATGAGTTTAAGGAAAGAGTTTACCCTGAGAATACTGTTTTAGAATCTAGCGATTTAGAAATACTAGTCTTAGAAGATGATAAACTCGTAGAGATTAGCGGGGATGAACCTGACTTAGAAAAATCAATCGCCCACTTTCAGGAATCTGATGACCTAGAAATTAGGGAGATTATGACCAGTCTACCTAGAGACGCCGAAAAATCTAAGTTTGGGGGTGATTATCATTCTCCATGTTCTTTAACTCTTAAAAATATCCCTCACTTGGGACTTGACATCAATGCCTCACCCATCTTACGAGACTATCTTCGTACTCGTTTTCCCGAACTTAATAATATTCAACACGAGTCTCAACTGTTAGAAACGCATCCTCTGGTTGATGAGGTTAGCTCAGGAAATAATCCCAAGATTGACTTTGTTTTCCCACCAAAAACGTTTCTACCAATTGTGGGAACTTTTGATTTTAAGATGTGTCGGTTATTAAGTTTTGAGACTAAACCTAATCACTTTAGGATATTAGGGTCGACACATTTTCTTAAGGAAGACCACCTCTTTCATTGTGGTCAGCTGTGTGAGTCAAATCTGATTGACTTAGAGGATCCCCAGTTATTCAGGTTGTTGTTATGTGCTTATAAGTTCTTAGTTGAGTTTTTCCAGACTCTAATACCTGAACCGGATCTTAGCTTTGAGGAAACCCAACCGATGAAAACCTGTTATCTAGACCCAGTTATAGAACCTGAACCTGAGCCACAACTAGATGTAGTTGTCTTAAACAAGGGTATGTTCGGCATCTTTTTGGTCCGTTGCAGTTTCCTCTTCTTGTGGGTAATACTTTTTGATCCAGATGACCCACAGTTATTCCGACTACTTCTATATGATTCTATGAGGGGACTAATTCCTTCCGATGTCTGGCTGAAGACTTTAAACTTAGCACTTCTTGGGAGGTAACCCAATCTCATGCAACATGGTAATATCTTTCCTTAACTCTTTTTCTTCAAGTGGTAACAGTTTCTCCTTGTTCATGCTTTTAATTTTATCTTTAGAACATTGAGGACAATGTTAGATTTAAGTTTCGGGGTGGGGAAGAAAATTTTTGTTAGTTTTAAGTTGCAATAAATAAACTCCAGAGCCTAGAAATTTACGCCTATTAAGGATAGCACTAACCAATCTAAGTGGATGGAAACATTTTTGTTTTAGGAGTTGAGAAACCAATCTGACTAGATGGAAACATCTATAGAGTCTTTTCATAAAAGCACAGAGCTCAGGTGTTAGAATTAACATGATAGTTTCGCCATATCTCGTCGAGTCCTTTTCACTTTCTATTTTTAGTTTTCTTTTATTTTAAGTGATTTGGTGGGGCACACGATTCAAGTTGTTACCTTTGCTAGGGTGAAATAGATTGACTGAGTTACCTTTTCAAAAAAAAAAAAAAAAAAGACCAGACCAGTAGACCAATCGGAATAAATACTAACACTTGGATAACAATATGTGTGTGTTCTCCCTGTTTCCGTCGCCTAAGCAAGCGTGGAATGCAGGACCCGTGGGAACTATCGTGTAATCTGCTGACATGAAGCATGCGCTTGGATCAAAAAGATCTATTCATGCCGTTAAGTTAAAAAAAAAATGGTTATTGTTATGTGTAGTCAACTGCTGGTTCCCTTGTATTTGCCAGTTTGTTGATCTAGATTTAAGTTATTGACCACTGGTTCCCTTGTATATGCCAGTTGTGTTGATATTAGTCAGACCGATATCTCAGTCCATTAGGATAGGTTCATCTTGGCAGAGGCCTTCAGACAGATATGGGAAACACCGTTCACTTTTCAACCATCTACATTTTTCTTTTTCCATCTTCTTAATATTTTCATGTGATTAGTCTGACTCCGAGTATGATGTCCATTGTGAAACTATCTTAGTAGAGCTCTGTCACTTATATGAATTTTAGTATGCTTGAGTGCAAACTCGTGTACAACAATTGGAATTTCGCATCAGGATTCTTCCTCTTAGAGTCAATATTTGTATGCCAACCAAGGAGGTTCTTTAGTGCTTTCCAAGGTTCTGCTTAGATATCTAAGGTCTGGAGTATTGGTTTTTGTGGGTACACCTCTGAAAAACCCACCCGAGATTAACTCGGTCACTTTTCAAGAATAAATTTTGCTCGAGGACTAGCAAATAATAAGTTTGGGGGTATTTGATAGACACATTTTTGTGTCTAATTTGATCTCAATACTATATATTGCTGGCACTCGATTTTGTACTAATTTTGTTATTTTATGTATTTGTAGGTATTTTTTTGGAAATAAATATTTTTGGAAAATTCGGCTCGAAAAGTTGATTTTGTCACCCGGAGGACAAGTGTTATTCGGACTCTCGCTTTTGGATAAGGGGTAACCTAATTACTAAGGGGCACCCCCCAGGTCACCCCCAAGGAAGCTGCTATTCACACCCCAGTTCTGGTTAGGGGAAGGACATCTTCTTCCCAAATTCAAAAACCAAAAATTGGCGGGAAAAAAATATATCAACTGGCAGATGTTTGTTGGAATTTTTGAACGTGTTCTAGGGCGATTCAATGGCTGATTTTTTGGTAGGAAGTTGTGTTATGTCCTATAAAACACGTTTTGGGATTTTGGTTCGATCAACTTTGGCCATAATTAGCTGGACAATTCACGGAAGCAAAAAAGGGAAACACGGGTTGAACACGGGATTGGAGAAGATTTGAGCGTGTTCTGATCATGCATGAGGGCTCTAGCAACATTGTGGGTCGTGTGTAAACACTTCTAGAGTGACCAGGATAGAAATCTATGCGTACCAGAGGAAGAATGGAAAGAAAATATTCCCAAGAATATCTTTCTTTACTACCGAGTTAAAGAGAATTATATGGAGTGAATGAGCGAGATTCGATGGGTATGTTGGCTATAAATATGTTTCTATGGTTGCCTAGAAGGGTTGTCGAGAGTTTGGGGTCGAGAGGAGTGTAGAATCCATAGGAATTGAGAGAAAAATTGACAGAGAAACTCCTGCTGCTGTTGCTGCTCTGAAGAACAAGGAATCGACCACGGTTTCTTCATCCGAATCGCAACAGTTGCTTCATCTTCGCAACAGTTTCTTCAACCGATTTGCAACAGCGTATTCAGCCACAGAACTTTATTTTCCGTCACCATTTGTTTCTCTGTAACAGTCCAACATCGTCTTCGCAACATGAACTGCTGTTGCGATTTCTCTGTTGCATTATTTACTCATTTGTAATCAACTTTGGAGCAATAATAATATATTTTGAGATGAATTACACCATGATGAGCTAAACCCAACATTGGGACAATGGAGGAGGCGATTTTCGTCATTCTGGTAAATTTAATTTATTCTTTTTATGACTTTTGCATTGATTTAAAATTGAAAAATGATTTTGATTAATTAGTTATCATTTTATTTGATGCGGCATGCTTGCTTAAATGTTTGATGTCCCATGCTTACGATTTATAACTAATATTCTGAGAATCTATATTGGCAAAATAAGAGTCCTTACATTTTATGTTTTGAGCGATAATTGTTAAGGATAAATAAAATGTACCATATGCATGAGAATTGGCCAAGTCCTTAGTCCCAGTAACTCTCTACCAATTTGTCAATATTTGTATATATATTTATTTTCTAAAAAAATTATCCTTCACAAGTCCGAGAGTTTGAACCTCATTACTACAACCCACGAAAAATCTTTTATCAGATGGATATAGGAAAACATAGATGGTTTTGATGTTTACTAAGTGAACGGCGTTTCCCATATCTGTCTGAAGGCCTCCGCCAAAATGAACCTATCCTAATGGATTGAGATACTAGTCTGACTAATATCAACACACTGGCATATACAAGGGTACCAGTGGTCGATAACCTAACTCTAGGTCAACACAACTGGCATATACAAGGGTATTAGTGGTCGACTTTATTGAATTTTCCTTTTGGTCGAATGGTCTGGTCTCAATTTTTATTTTTATTTTTTCAACTTTTTTTTTTTTGTAACTCAATCACTCTAATTCATCCTAGCATTGGTAACAACTTGAATCGTGGGCCCCACCTATCACTTAGAGAAACATGGTTTAAAAACAAAATAAAATAAAAATAGAAGTGAAAAGGACTCAACGAGATATGGTGAAACTATCATGTTATTTCTAACACCTGAGCTCTGTGATTTTATGAATAGACTCTTTAGATGTTTCCATCTATTCAGATTGGTTCTTCAACTCCTACAACCAAAATGCTTCCATCCACTTAGATTGGTTAGTGCCATCCTAAATACGCATAAATTTCTAGGCTCTGGAGTTTATTTATTCATACTGCAACTAAAAAGTTTCTCCCATACCCCCAAACTTAAATCTAACATTGTCCTCAATGTTCTAAAGATGAAATTAAAAGCACGAACAAGGAGAAACTGTTACCATTTGAAGCAAAAGAGATAAGGAAAGATATTACCGTATTGCATGAGATTGAGTTACCTCCCAAGAAGTCCTAAGTTTAAAGTCTTCAGCCAGACATCGGAAGGAATTAGTCACCTCATAGAATCAAAAATTAACAGCCGAAATAACTGTGGGTCTTCAAAACCAAAAAGAGCCGACCAAAGGAAACTACAATAACCCAAGAAAGTGAACAAGGATAACATGCCCTTATCTAGTTTCCTGATTAAGATATTTATATCTAATTGTGGTTCAGGTTCTAAGAAAGGGTCTAAATAAAATATTTTCATAGGTTGCGTTTCTTCATAGGTGGGATCCGAATCATTAGGTCCTAGAGTCTGGAAAAACTCAGATATGATCTTAGAAGCGCATAATAATAACCTAAATAACTGAGGATCCTCTAAGTCAATAAGATTTGACTTACAATATTGACCAAAATGAGAGTAGTGGTCATTCTTAGGCAAATGTGTCGATTCTAATTTCCTAAAGCATTTAGGTTTAGTCTCACAACTTAATATTCGACATATTTGAAATATAAGCGTTCCCACATTTGGAAGAAAGCTATTTGGTGGGAAAACAAAGTCAATATGGGTATCATAGCCTGGGCAAACCACATCAACCAGAGGATGGGTTTCTAACGACTGAACTTCTTCCTGGACACCATTAGGTTCGGGAAAACGAGTATGAAGGTAATCTTGCAAAATGGTCGAGGCAGAGATATCAAGTCCTAAGTGTGGGGACTTTCTGAGAGTTAAAGGTAAGGCACTAGGAAAGTGATAATCACCCCCAAACTTAGAGTTTTGAGTGTCTCTAGATAGACCTTTAATTATTTCTTGAATTTCCGTATCTTCAGAGTCCTTTAAATATTCAAGAGATTCTTCTAAGTTATTATCAGGTAGTGCATCTTTACTCATCTCTACGGGTCTATCTTCTTCTTCCAAGACTATTGTTTCTAAGTCGCTAGACTCTAAAACAGTATTTTCGAAATGAACCCGTTCCTCTAAACCACTATCGGCTTCGTAATCAAAAGGAAAAACTACATCGTCTAAAACGGTGGTATCCCTAATCAAATACTCGTCCTTTTGAATAGGTGAATAATCATAAAAATTATTTGGATTTGAACTATAAATAATATAATCACTATACAACTCAATTGGATTACTAGACTCCTGATCACTATGCCTACATATTTCAGATTCTTCAAAACTGCTATCCTCATCATCATAGTACGAAGATGATTGAACCTTATCTAAATAAGTAGTGTCTTTTATTCTAACCTCGTCCTCTAGATTAGGCAAATATTCACTATTTACATCAAGGGTAAAATTGGAAACACTATTTTGGAAATTTAGATCTTTTAGAGAAGTTTTATTCTGGGTCTCTAACAAAAGCTTTTGGGCCGACTCACATGAATTCCTGACGTAATCTAGGAAATCAGGTAAAGAATGTTCACTCATTGCATTATTTTCGTCAATAACTAAGTTATTCATTTCAGGGAACTTACGTGCTATCTCAGCTAACTTACGTGTTGACTCAAGTAAAGAGGAATTAGCAGAATTTTTCTCGTATGACTGATGGTTGTGAGGATAGTGATTGGTCTCACCATGGTATGAACCATAACCTTGAAAAGTTTGGCGTTCCCAACCACTATTCCCACCATGGTAATAAAACTGATGATGTCCATATTCAAATTCAGGTCGATATTCATTATATTGGCTTCTATCATACCAGCTCGACATTCTTAATTGCAAGGGAATTCTACACAATCACAAACAAGACTGACTCGACCAAATCAAACCCATAAAATCTAGCAAACAAAAAGCATGATGGCTCACTTAGATTGTTTCTAGACCAGCTTCTATCTTTCGAAAGGGAATTCGTTACAATTTAAGCAAACCCCTCTGGAATCAATCCGAGTCAAAATAAGTTGAACTGAGGCGAGGGAAGCTCAGTGGAGCTTTGATACCCAAGGCCTCACCGCTATCACAAGGCGGCGCAGTCACGCATTCAACTCACAGAAACCATCATGAACTTTGGAGTGTGCTTAAAGAGCAACCAATATTTTTCGAACGAGTTTCCTATTAAGCTCGTTACCCTATCGGTCTCGTTCTATTCCAAATTTTAAGCTTGGGTTCGCGTTAGGTTTTGTTTTCCTAAGGCGGGCAAGAAGGGAGCGGTGATGAAATCCGAACCCTTATCTTGTATTGGCCAGGCCTTGCCCTTTACTAGGAATTTAAAAACAGTCCAAATTCGTCCTCAATCAATGAATCACCTTAAGGAATACAGTAAACCCGCTGTCAGGAGATTCGCGAGTGTTTCGATGGACTTACCTCCCGTACCAGATGGGGGATGAACCGTTGAAGTCGACTCGGGCCACGACTCCTATGTCATGTACGAACCCGAGGGGTCGAGACGATATAGTAATCGTCGTCCTTCCCTGCACACAGTTTATATAAATTTTTTTATTTTTTTGTAATAATAATACCCTTCCGTAGGGTTAAACAAAAGAATAAAGTCCAATTGTCCAGAATAAATTCCAAATAAAAAGTCCAAAAATTACAAAAATTATGAAAAATAAAGCCTATTTACAAATCCTAAAAAAAATTATGTCTTTTTTTTCTTCTCTTTTAGCTTTTAGCTTTAAGCTTTTTGTTCCCAAGTTCTTAGTATTCCACTTCGAACCTGTAAATCAAAGACATAAAAAGAAACATAAAAAGGAATAAATAATAGTAAAAAAAATAATAAAAACCTAAAAATTCTACCTAAGCACAAATCCGCGTCTGCGGCGCCAAAATGATTAACGTTTTTCGGGGGTTGTAGTAATGAGTTTCAAACTCTCGGACTTGTGAAGGATGATATTTTAAACTTAATAAAAAAGATAAATATATACGATAAAAATATTAACACTGGTGCGAGAAACTGGGACTAAAGATTCGGCCATTTTTCATTTTCAAGTGGTTCATTATATAATTCTAGGCGATTATAGTTCAAAACAAAACAAATATTAACTGTAGTTTATTGCCAAGATAGATTTTATAAAATATTACTTGTATTTCTTAAGCATGGCATATCAAAAATCCCTAGGACTAAGCATACTCCATCAAATGAAATCACAAGTAATTAATTTAAAATCTTAATTCAATTAAAATTAGTGCAAAAAGTAAATAAAAGAATTAATGAAATTACCACATGGATGAAATTCGACCTCCTCCGTCGTCCCAGTGTTGGGTTTAGCTCATCATGATAAAAACACGCTCAAAATATTTATTTATTGCTCAAAGGGTGTTTACAAGGATGAAAATGGAGATGAATAATAAAACAGTGAATGTGCGACCCACATAAAGCGTCCAAAATGAACGACAAAGAAGAAGTGCTATTGTTACTGTATCTCTAAGACCCACACCTACGACCCACGGCTGTGAGTCTGTTTCACTGTTGATAAACGACTGCTGGTGCAGGTCCGTTCTTCATGTTCTTCATCTTCATCACGAACAGCAACAACAACAGAGAGAATTCGTGATTCTTCCTCTACAACTTCCTCTCTTCTCCTCCCAACTCTCGACACCGCTTCTACATCACCCTAAGAGACTATTTATACCCATTCACGCATTGAATCTCGTCATAACTCCAAATAATCTTCATTAAACACAAATATTTTCCACGGGCAATAATTTTTATATTTTCTTTCTCCACGCGTTTCTGAGATGTTTCGATCATTCCAATATCTTCTAAATATGTATATGAATCCTCAGAATTATTTTTCTTGCCTTTAGTCTCCTTTAATTTCCATAAATCAACTTGAAAACCTATTTTCCTTTTTTAACTGTTGTGAAAACTATCCGGCGATTGGGCCCAACTCAAGCCATTCCAACACTCAAAATATATTCATATACCCATAAGGAGTCCATCCCTTGAATTTCAGCTCTTTAGTCTACTCATAACCCTTTCAAATCATGCCCGTAAAATCTGCCAGTGTATGAAATAATTTTCCCGCCAAAAATATTTTTAAATTGGGAAGAAAGTGACCTCCCCCTAATCCATTCCTGGGGTCCCTTTAGCAATTGGGGGCGGAAATAGTAATTTTTGGGGCTGAAACAATAATTTTTCTGGGGTTCCTCCGGGACATTTCTGGGTTCTTCCGGTGCATTTCTGGAGTGTCTTTAATACTTTATCCTAGGGTGTAAAACACCACTTTTTGAGCCAATTTTTGCCGCAAGAGCTTATTTCTCTAAAAATACCTATAAAGACATAAAATAACAAAATAAATAGAAAATCGAGTACTAAAAATACATACAATTGAGACATATTAGACACATAAATGTGTCTATCATATGGTGGACTGGAGGTAGGAGAAATAAGAAGCTGAGATAACAGTTGTTGAGCCTTAGGATCTTTCTCATAACAAGAGATCACTTCTTGTACCCACAATAGTTGAGATAGTGTAATGATGGAGATGGTAGATTCAGTATGTGGCCTCCTAGATAGAGCATCAACAACCTTATTCTCAATACCTTTTTTATACTGAATGGAGTAGTCATAGCCAAGGAGTTTCATAAGCCAATTCTGATGTATACCAGTATTAATTTTCTGCTCCAAAAAATACTTGATGCTTTCTTGGTCAGTTTTTATAATGAAGTGATGGCCTTGCAAATAATGCCTCCATTTAGTGACAGTTGAGACCACAACAAGCAATTCTTTTTCATAAGTAGAAAGTGCCATTGCTTTAGGACCTAAATGTTTGCTATAGAAAGCAATTGGTTTCCTCTGTTGCATCAGCACTGCTCCAATACCAAGTGCACAAGCATCAGTTTCTAGAATAAAGGGCTTGGAAAAGACTGGAAGAGCCAATACTGGAGTTGTTGTCATTGTTGTCTTTAGAGTATGGAAAGCCTGTGTAGCTTGCTCATTCCAAGTGAAAGAATTTTTCTTCAGCAACTCAGTGAGAGTTGTTAATCCTAGAAAGTCCCTAAGTTCTTTGATAGTTGTAGGAGTAGGCCAACTTGTCATTGCAGAAATATTAGAGGGATCAACCACAACACCTTTGGCATTGATGATATGGCCCAAGTAATCTAGTTCAGTTTGTGCAAAACAACACTTAGACAGTTTGGCATACAGTTGGTGTTGCCTTAACAAGGAAAGTGTAATGTGTAAGTGTTTAGCATGAGATTCCAAGTCAGGGTTGTAGACTAGGATATCATCAAATAATACTAGGATAAACTTGCGCAAATAAGGTTGAAAAATATCATTCATAAAGGCTTAAACGTGGCTGGGGCATTAGTGAGGCCAAAAGGCATAACATTGAATTCATAGTGCCCATGGTGTGTTCTGAAAGCTATTTTGTAAATATCATCTAAGTTGACCCTAATTTGGTGATAGACTGATCTTAAATCAATCTTAATGAACACACAAGAACCAAATAATTCATCCAATAGCTCATCAATAACAGAGATGGGAAACTTATCTTTTATTGTGATGTTGTTGAGTTTCATATAGTCCACGCAGAACCTCCAGCTGTTGTCCTTTTTCTTGACAAGAAATATTGGAGAAGCAAATGGGCTATGGCTGGGCTGAATTACTCCAGTATTGAGCATCTCTTGCACTAGTTTCTCAATGACACCTTTTTGAACATAATGATATTTATAAGGCCTTTGGTTTACTGGTGTTAAATTTAGAATGAGTGGAATGGAATGATCAAGGGAACTGTGAGGTGGGATGGAAGTGGGTTCAGAAAAAACATCTTGAAATTCATTAAGAATGGGAGATATTTCTTGAGGAATGGGTGGTGGATTGACAGAAGTAGTAACTGAAAATAATTGACCCATAAGTCCATGAGAATGCTTCTGAAAATAATCCCATAAGCCAATTGCTGAGATTTGCTGGAGAGAAGGCATTGTGGTTTGTCCCACTAGAGTGATCTTCTCTCCCTGGTGCATAAAAGATATACTCAGGGTAGAGAGATTTAAAAGAATATCCCCTAACTTCCTGAGCCAATCATCTCCAAGGACTATATCACAACCACATAAGGGTAAAAGCCTTAAATCCCCCTTGAAGTCATGATGTTGCATTGTCCATTGTAAGGAAGCAAAAATTCCAGAGCTCACAGTCTTTTCTCCATTTTCCACAGTAACCAACATGTTGGCAGTAGGTTGAATATAGCAACCCAATGATTTGGCTAAAACACAATCAATAAAACTGCGGGTACTCCCAGTATCAATACGAATAGAGACAACATGTTTTTTGATAAACCCTGGAATCCTTATGGTGTCACCTATAGAAGTACCAGTGAGGGCATGAAGAGAGATTTCCATGTAACTGTCCACAACTAGTATATCCTCAGCCTCAGAAATTTTTTCTTCTGGTTCACAAGGCTCGGCTTCAGCTTCAGTGGCTACCATCAAATATAATTGTTGTTTCTTACAGAAATGCCCTGGTCTGTAAACTTCCTCATAATTATAACACAATCCTTGAGCCTTCCTCTTCTGAATTTGTCCAGGAGTTAATCTCTTGATGGGTAAAGGTGGTAGGGTGGGTGTAGTTGGGTTGGGAAGCAAGGAAGGGAGGGAGGGGTGTGTTTCTTGGTGAGAGTGATGGATAAGGGAACTTCCTGTTAGTGTTTAAGGTATTTGAAAAAAAATTAGTAGGAGTTCTGTGGGTTTTTATTTGGTTATTGAGTGTTTGTTCTTGCATCCTATCAATGGAAAAAGCTTGCATTAAGTTGGTAGGATTAAACATACTGACTGAATGCTTAATATCTTCTCTCAAGCCTCCAATGAAGCTCATCACATAATAATGTTCATTAAGCATGGGGTATTGTCTGTAAAGCAGATCCTTAAGATTCTCAAACTGTTCAAAATACTCATCGACTGTGGTAGTATGAGATAACTTATTGAACATCCCTAATATGATCTCATTTGCAGGATTTTAAAATCTAAAACAATCAGGTTCAGATAATTCATACGAAGAAGTAATAGACCTAGTATCATGATTACCAGAGTGAAAATTGAACATCCTCCCTTCTTGATGTTGGTAATTAGAGTGAGAGCCTTCTGTTCTTGTGTTGCATTTATCCTCATTCCTCTTCCCTGTAAAGGTCTCCATATACTTGAAGAAATCTTCCTTTGATAACATTGATGATTCTAATTCATTTTTGAGTTCGACGTTTTGTGCAGCAATATCATCCATCCTTACAGTAAGATTATGCATCTGATCTTTAACCGATTCTTCGAATTTATGCAATTCCTCATTTATTTCCTTGATTGTGGGATTCTTTTCGACCACCATGGTAGGAAAGAACAGCTCTGATACCAATTGTTGTGTTACCACAACAAGTTATAGAGAAAAACCCAGAATTGGGAGAGAGATCTGATTATCAATCATCCAGGAAGAAGAAGAAGAAACTAAAAGAAGGAAAACTAAACTTTACTCATTATTTTTCATCTCCGCAAAATAGCAGGTTTTACATCTTAAATGTCCTAATCCACTCAGGTGTGGATAATAATAACTAACCGATGATGGACATCTGTCCATATCCTAGAGGATTAGGAAACTCAGATTAATACACCCCTTGGATTACTAACATCACCTCTAAGAGTAATAAGCAATTAGGCAGTCATATGACATATTCTTGACGAAAGTCAAAAGATGATCATGTGAGAATCGCCTGGTAACATCTTACATGATTTGTGTGAGACAATCATTTGATGTAGGCTCGAAATGTTTCGTATTGATCATTCGATCACTTGAAAATAGCTTTGAAACTAATAGTTTGTGTGAGACAGCTATTCCCCTCTTCCAAGAATGTTTCAATGGCTGAAATGAGAGTTCAGAATAATTGGATTTAAGCATAGTATGGGTACATGCATATATGTAATCCATGTTCGGGAACCATGGTACGCATACCCGTATGCGTAGTTGTTGGTTTTGAGAAAGTCCGGGAACTGGTATGCAAACCTGTACGTGTACTGGCGTAAGGTTCAGGTCTGGGAATTTCTGCTGAGTTTGGATGGTACGCGTACCAGTTGCGTACTGGAGAAACCAAAACTTGATCCGGCTACTTAGGTACGCATATAAGTGGATGATGTTCTTAAATCGGTCTGAACTAATACATTTATATAATAAGAAATGCAATCTTTTGCAAACCGTGGATATAATGTCCATGACTTGATTCGAGTGAATCAAAATCGACTTTGCTTTAATTATGTCTTGTATACTTCTATGAGAATATAAACAATTGAACAATTCTAGAACTAGTTTCATTTGAGTCATTTGAACTGGTTATAGTTAAGATGAATAAGGTTGATATGAAAGTGTTCATATGTCTAACTTCGGTTAACTATTGTTGAGCCAACAAGGTGCACACGTTATAGACACCCCAATTTCGTACAAAGTTTGAAGTTGTACTTCCGCGAGATACGGTCTAGGCAAACACCGTTCGTTAAGGTCCAAGGATAAATATTGTTTTTTTTTCGTCCACTAGGTTAGCCCATAAACCAGCTCCCTAGTCAGAAAGTCCACTATGGACGTACACCATAATGGTCCAAAATAACCCACCAAGTATCCACTAAACCTATAGTTAGGGGTGTGCAACGTACGGACGGTTGCGGATAAGGGGTCACCCGCAACCAAACCGTCAAAGTTGCGGATTTGGAAAATTGAACCGTAACCGGACCAATCACTCGCGGATTCGACATCCACGGATTGGCGGGTGATGCTGACCGGATGTGGATTAACCGCAGATTTAGAATTAATAATAAAAAAAAAGTCTATCTATCCGTGAAAATCCCTTCGTATGGGTAATTGATCTCTCTATTTATGTTAACTCACTGTCTCACTCCCATGATAATAAATTAATAACAATGAAGCAAATGCCAAAGTTTTGTTGCACAACATTATGAGTACAATATATACTTACGAGGTAGTAATCTTAATTAACACTGCAACTGATAAGTGTAGTGATCTTTAATCATTTGATGTAGCACCTTGTTTTTGAAAACGAATTTAATTTCCTATATGAATTGACAAATAGCAGGATAAATTTCTTGGATTAGTGCTTTAGCAGGATTCTTGTCCACATTAGATCACCTTTGGCGGATAATTAACTGTTACCTTGTTTTGTGTTTATATTCAGTATCAAGAGGAGGACACAGCTTCTTTTTCCAGTAGTTCTCACAACGCACGGAGTGGATCACATGCAAGCATCGAGAAACTTCAAAACCTTCAGTTTCTTCAAGAAGATTGTGCAGATCTTGAAATGTTCTCTGAAGAGGACGAAGCTCTTATTCCAAGTAAATTAAATTAGAGATATCTAATCTAAAATCTGAAACTCATTTTTTGCGGGTGCGGGTGAATCCGCGAATTTCAAAGTCCAACCGCAACCAAACCGCTAAACCTTGCGGATTTGAAAACTCAACCGTGTCCGATCCATAGACTCTTGCGGATTGGTTTTCACCCGCAATTTTGCGGACGGTTGCGGGTGAAAACCGCGGTTTCCATTTTTCTGCACACCCCTACCTATAGTCCAAAGTTGGACGTCCCTCCTGTTAACAAAATGAGCAAAAATGTCGACACTTTAGCTTAGCCTTGTGCGCAAGTCATTCCTTTTTAATAAGATCTTGTATTAAATGAAATTTTGGCTATTTTAGTAAAAGAAATTAAAATGATTTTTAAGGATTTTTATTAATTGGAAGTAATATTCAGGTTTTTAATATGAGTCATCCGATTTAGGTCATTTCAATCCTAAGATAATTGTTAATGGAAGAAAACTATAAATAGGGCGTCATTTTTAGAGTTTGGGGAGAATTCTAGTCGCACCTGGGGAGAAAACCAAAGAAACTTTTAAGATATTTTTAGTGAAGAAATAGGAAAAGCATAGAATTCTTAGAGAACCGTTAGTGTTGGATTGTCCTTGGATCGAGTTCGCGGAAGTAATAAGTCCCAGTTGATCATCCCGTTCTAAGTAACATTGAAATCGTTTACTCGCGAAAACAGGTAATACTGAAACCTTAAGCTGGTTATGAGAACATGCGTAAGACATGACGGTCATGCTTAAATATTAACGAGAAGTGATTGCTTGCTTTGTTTGATTGCTAGAAGCATAATTACTTTGAATTATACATTGTATTATTTTGTGATCATAAATACAAATGTTTTCTGATCCTTTTCATCTTATTCCATCTTGATTACATGCTAAATTTAGTTTTGATCTTTTGTTTTATGGCGTAAGTGGGGTTGTCTAATCATGTGTTGCATCACTTAGACTTAGTGGAGTAACAAGATAGATTCATAAGTCCGTGTATCATATTTCTTTGCATGGTAATTAATTAATAGATGTTATGCCATCATCTCTAGTTAATTGTTTTAGGCAAGCATCTCATAAGCATTCTGTTCATGTCAATATACGTATCTAGTGCTGCATCCCATGATAAAAATCATTAATGATAATTTGTTCTTCATCCGTGGTTGTCATTTATTAGCATATTGCATTAGTTGTCCAGGTTTCCTAAGTCCTTTTACGTATCAACGTATGCTTAGTGGTCAAAAGACATTCATCCAGTTTGTGGAGTAGCTAGTTCTCGGTACTGTTTGATGCAAATTATGATGATCCTCTCTGTGTTCGATAATAATGATGATTGATGAGTGAAATTGAAAATAATAATAACAATCGTTTGGATAATTGATTCGTTTTGTTTGATTTTATCTCATAATAATAATAATAATTTCTCAATAATAATAATAAATATAATAATAATATTATTATTATTATTGGCCGCTGACGGATCCGAGAAGCCTTAGCGAAGACGTGTTTCCGCATAACATCAGCAGACCTCCGTTAGGGGTCAAATTACTAGGAGGGCCAATCAGTTCTAACCTCCAGTTTTGCAAAGACATGGTCAT
Organism: Papaver somniferum; assembly: GCF_003573695.1. Classification (NCBI taxonomy): domain Eukaryota; kingdom Viridiplantae; phylum Streptophyta; class Magnoliopsida; order Ranunculales; family Papaveraceae; genus Papaver; species Papaver somniferum. Next base: position 76,972,390 of record NC_039365.1, read on the forward strand.
GCAAAGAGTGGACAAGACACTTCGACTAATGGACAATGTCAAGAGGTTTAAAGATCCCCAATGCGAACTCCTTTTGTTGCACAACTGTTCTGGCGTGTCTAAGTTGTATTTCACGATGCGTACAACGAATCCTTTAGCCTTGGAGTAAGCCAAAACACACTACGACGATCACCTGTTTCAATATCTGCGACCGTTAGTGACTGCCGATGGTGCTGGTTTGGCCCTTTACAGTTTCGCCTGACCACTCTTTCAATCTGAGACGGCGGCCTAGGCATCTACACTATGTCAGATACGTCTCATTATTAGTACTTGGCCTCCCAGTTCCAAACGCAACCAGTCCAACGAGTTATTTTGAACAATATTTCCCGAGACGGACCAAGCCCCACATGCCAATACGCCGTTCAACAGTTCAACCAGGTTTGTGGTGCCTCCCCTTCTTCACTTAGTTTCGACAGTACTGCCCCTCTTCCCATGCATTCTATGCATTCACTTGCTGTAATATACTTCGATGCCGTGAAGAAGCAGCTGCCTAATGAGTATAGTCTGACTGCACGGGATAATGTGTTGTGGCAAAGCAATAGACAGAAGCACGCCCAAGATTACTTTATTATGATTCCAATTAGTAGGCTAAACCAAACTCTTGGCCCAAGACAATTCCGTTGTGTTCTTAGTTACCGCCTGGGCATTCCACTCTTCCCTGTTGGTAGTCGCTGCACTAGCTGCAATAGAGACATGGACATATATGGAGACCATGCATTACATTGCGCAAGCGAAGTTGGCCTCAAATTCAGGCATAATGTGGTGCGAGATATCTATGTGGATATTTGCTTTCGTGCTGGGGTATCAGCCAGAAAGGAAGTATCACTTGGCCTTAGTTCTGGTGAGAACAATACCTTACTTCCTGCTGAATTGTTGGTTTATAATTGGGAAAACGGGAAGGATACATGTCTTGATGTCACCGGAGTCTCTCCCTTCACAGGTGACATTCACTCGTTCGTTCCAGGTCAGGCTATTGCCAAAGCGGTTCTTCGCAAACGCAACAAGTACCTAGCTACTTGTGAGTCCCATGGGTATGGCTTCGGCGTTCTCGCTTTCACCACCTTAGGTGAATTAGGAGATGATACAGTGAGTTTCTTGAAGCGACTCAAGAAATGTCTTGCAAACAGGGACGCTGATTGTGGCAGCAGTAGATTTTTTATTTCATTGAATAGGCATGGCAATCCAGAAAAGTGTTGGTCCCCAGTTTGTGGCTCGGCTACCAACCAACTCAGTGTAATAGAACTTATGTTTATTTTCAATAAATGCCTCGTAAGTCTATTTCATAATAATAATAATAATAATAATAATAATAAGCTGGGAGACCATCCGCTGGTGTTAAGTTATTAGGAGGGCCCGTCAGTTTGAACGAACAATACTGCAATGATATTATATTGTCCAGGGTTGACAAAAGCATTAAAAAGCTGTGAGATCCCCAAAGCGAACTACTGCTTCTCCGTAACTGTGCTGGAGTTTCCAAGCTGTACTTTACGATGCATACCACCAGACCACAGGTTATGCAGCAGGCCCAACATCGCTTCAACAATCACCTAATGAAGCTTCTGCGATACTTAATTACAGGCGATGGACCTGGTTTTGGACTCCTTCCGCAGCGCCTGGCCACTCTTCCCATAAATAATGGAGGCCTGGGTGTATATACAATGGCATATACACTTCATTATTGATACATATCTTCTTGTTATCATACCAGGTATCTCAAACACACACCGTCTTGCAAAGTACGACTGATCTTGGCCATAACTTCTAGACAGCGCTAGACAACTACATTCAAGTGTGCAGTTTATCTACTTCTTCCTTCAATCTTAGTGACATCTCCCCACAGCCTATGCATCAACTGGCGATCCGTTACTTCGACGCTGTCAAGAAGAAAATACCTTCCACTTTCACTTTGTCTGAACGCGACTCCATTTATGGCAGTGCAACAGAAAATACCATGCACAGGACTATGTCAAAGTCGTACCTATTCAAGGACTTAATCAAGTTGTTGGTGCACGCCAATTCAGTTCGATACTCCAATATCGGTTGGGTATACCCCTTTTCGCCGAGGATAGCACCTGTTCGTGTTGTAAAAGAGTGATGGACCATTTTGGAGACCATGCCATACATTGCGCAAGAAAAGTTGGCCAGAAATATCGACACGATATGGTACGAGACTTCTTTTCTGAGGTGTGATACAAAGAAGAAGTGGCTGCGAGAAAAGAAGCCTCCATTGGTCTTATGTCAGATAGGCGTACCCCTCTTAAACCGGCAAATATTATGGTCTATAATTGGGAGAATGGAAGAGATATGTGCTTTGACGTCACGGGTGTTTCACCATTCTTCAAAGGTGGAAACCGTAGCTTCACCCCTGGCCATGCTATAGCCGCAGCCATTACTCGTAAGCGAAACAAATATGCATATTTTTGTTCGTCCCATGAATATGATTTCGGTGTTTTAGCCTTTTCAACTTTAGGGGAGTTGAGTGATGACATTACGGTCTTTTTGAAGAGATTGAAAAACTGCATGGCTTGCCACGATGTCAGCAACAACTTAGGCAGTTCCCTTTTTCATAGGCTAGGTATTATGATTCAGAAAGGCACTGGGGCGCAATTTGTCGCGCGTCTCCCATCAAAATCTTTGTAATAATAATAATAATAATAATAAGGGTAAGGAGAGAGAAAGTCCGGGCGATTTACAGGAGACAGAAAGTCTCCAAATCACTTCCGGAAATATATTTGAATTTTCCAGCGGTTCTCCATCAAACACTTTTCACTCGATCCCCCTTTTTATACTCTTTCCATCGATGCCTTTTTCATGCACTTTTCTTCGGTTCTCTTTGATCGATTAGGCGGTTACTGGCAGTTATCACCATGCCAAGAAGACGAACGCGTTCTTCTTCTCAACCTGCAACAACATCCTCTCCTCCTGCGTCTACTGTCGTCTCTTCATCACAACCTCATTATAGTTCAACATCCAGCATTCCTGACGATGGTCGCATCCACTGTCCATTCAAAAACTACGACGACTATAACGATGGGACTAATGGAAGGGGATATGTTCGCAGTTCATTTCAGAGACATCTTACTGACAGGCACTACCCATCATAACAAGCAAAACAACAATGCCGAGAACGTTTGGCAACTGATAGGATTACATACATTGCTTGGGAGAAAGTATTAAAACAATTGCATTGATGGTTATGCAGCCATTGTATGGTTTTACACACCTGAAAAAAATCCTGCAAACATGGTAACAACATCATCCCTGGACCATCCAATGGTGAAGCCGTGAATTTTCTCATATCAGACATACCAATGCCCTCAATGGAAGTTAGTAATACTCCATCTACCTCATCAGATTCCCAGTCAGTGTCCCTCTCCTTGGAGTTACTGAATGATGTTTTTCAGAGACAATTCATCACTATTTCTTCCATCCCTGCACCTTGCAGGCTGAGTTTTTCCAGGACCCTTAAATCATGCCTAGATGTAGTAATTTCCAGCCCCAGCGAGATATCTCCTTGGATTAGACTGCTGCTACTGCCCATATGCACCCTCAACCGATACACTCCCAAGAATTCATCAGAGGAACGATCTGGCACATGCAAAAGATTACAAGCTGCATCAATTAACCAAGCCTTGGTAACTTGGCGAGACCCAAATGGTTGTCTTACTCTGATCAACACCATGTTGGACCAGCCGAAACGCTGTCAGTTAAGCAAGCCTAAGAGCAAACAAGCACAGACCTGTGCAAATCTGGAAGCTTTCCGTAAGAAACTTTCTGATGGAGATTACACTACATCCGTCAAAGTAATCTTCTCAGATGGTTTGGCTCCATGCAATGAAGCTACACTCACAGAACTACAACAAAAACACCCTCCGGCTCCTCCACCAACCATTCCGGCTGAATCCATCCCGTGTGATGCCATTTCAGTTGATCATGTGTCAGTGCTTAAGGCCATCAAAGGTTTCCCCAAAGGTACCTCCTGTGGACGAGATGTGTTGAGAGCCCAAAATCTCCTTGAAGCAATGAGCGGCTCAGCAGTCGCGGATGAATTGAGAAATTCTATCACCAAGGTTGTTAACCTGTGGTTAGCAGGAAAGTGCCCATTTGCACTTGCATAATTTATAGCCAGCTCCCCTCTAACTCCCTTGCAAAATCCTGGTGGTGGCATTCGACCAATTGTCGTCGGCACTATTTGGAGGAGACTGGTCTCCAAACTTGCTGCCTCTAAAGTTGGGAAATAAATGTCGTCTTACCTTGGAGACCACCGGTTTGGAGTTGGCCTGCCGTGCTGCGGTGAAAGCATCCTTCACGCAGTTAACATATTACTGTAAATCAAAGGCAATAGGTCTGATACCTCCATGTTACTTATTGACTTTATGAATGCATCTAACATGGTGGATCAGACTTCATTAATTCAGGAGGTAAGAATACATTGCCCCGCTTTGTCACGTTGGGTAGAATTTTGCTATGCGACTCCGTCCAGGATATATTATAAGGATTTCATCCTCTCCTCGGCGCAAGGTGTACAACAGGGAGATCCCCTCGGACCCCTGCTCTTCGCTCTCACACTGCACCCCATTGTGAAAAACATCGCATCCAAGTGTAAACTAGATTTACAGGCGTGGTACTTGGACGACGGAACGATCATTGGTGACACTCTAGAAGTATCTAAAGCTCTACAGATCATCATGGAGGAAGGTATCAGTCGAGGTCTACACCTAATATTCACAAAACAGAAGTTTTTTGGCCCAACACAGATCCTCGGAGCCACAACCAAGATGTCTTTCCACCTGACATTGGCAAGACAACATCTGGAGTCAAATTACTTGGCGGCCCTGTTAGCTTAGACCTTCAGTTTTGTAAAGACATGGTCTTGCAACGCGTTCATAAAACTGTCTACCTTATGAACACGGTGAAAAAGCTTAAAGATCCCCAGTGCGAGTTGTTATTGTTGCGCAACTGTGTAGGTGTCTCCAAATTGTATTTCACAATGCGCACTACAGCACCAGATGCTGTTGAGCATGCTGCCTCTTACTATGATGATTTTCTGCATCAGTACCTTTGATTACCGCAGATGGCTCCGGTTTTGGCCCACTTCAGTTCCGTTTGGTGACGCTACCGATTAAAGACGGTGTCCTGGGAGTCTACACGATGTCCGACACATCTAAGTACTGCTACTTAGCCTCGCAGTTTCAGACACAGTCGGTCCAACAAACCATACTGCAATGCGTTGAAACTTCAAGCCTAAGTGCAACTTCGCAGTAGGCCTTGCAGACATACAACCAGGTTTGTGGAATCCAATCTTCTCCTCTTAGCTTTAATACTACATCCCCCCTCCCCATGCATTCCATGCATTCGTTGGTTGTGACTTATTTGAAGCTATCAAGAGACAGATTCCCACTGCCTATACCATGTATGTGCGAGATACTGTGCTATGGAAGAGTAACAAAATAAAGCACGCACAGGACTATTTAATGACGATACCCATCAGTGTCTTAAACCAGAAAATTAGCCCTCGCCATTTTAGATGCGTTCTCAGCTATTGTTACGGCATCACACTGTTCGAAGAAGGAAGTCGATGTTCCTGTTGCAATAGAGAAATGGACATATATGGTGATCATGCACTCCACTGTGACAGTGAGGTCGGCCTTAAATTTCTCCATGATCTTGTACGAGATATCTTTGTCGACATATGTTTTACGGCTGGAATATCGGCAAGGAAAGAAGCGTCACTAGGCCTCTCTATAGGGAGTAACACTACCTTGCTACCCGTTGATTTACTGGTGTACAATTGGACCAACGGGAAGGATACATGTTTCGAAATCACCGGTATATCTCCTTTTTACAAGCGACATCCGTTATTTCGCACCTGGTCAGGAAATTGCAAAAGCCGTCCTTCGCAAGCACAACAAATACCTCGCTACTTGTGAAGCACATGGATACGAGATGGGCGTTTTAGCATTCACCACACTAGGAGAAATAGGTGAAGAAACTACCATATTCCTAAAGAGATTGAACTACTTCCTTGCTAACAATGATGCCAATGGCACTGGAAACTTTCTATTTCATAGAGTATACATTGCAATTCAAAAGGGTGTTGGCGCCCAGTTGGTAGCTCGACTACCAACAAACTCTGTATGAATATTTCTCTGTTTATTTTCAATAAAATCCCTGAGAGGTGACCTTCCATAATAATAATAATAATAATATCGATAATTTGGTAATAATAATAATAATTATTTTGATATTTTGGTGATTATAATATTTTCTTGATTTGACTGGGTTCTGTTTCCATTTTACAGGATTTGGTGTGTTGTTCAATTAGCATTCATTATTTGTTAATGCAAGTTAGAACCCTAAAATCCCGATTATAAAGTAGAGGCCAATTTTCGTATTGGACGGGCTAGGTGCCTCACACCTTCCTATCCCGTATCTTGATTCCCAGACTTTTATCTGTTTTGGACCAGTGCTATTTTGGGTCCCAACTCCCTAAGTTGGGTGGCGGCTTCCCCTTATTAATAATTTTCCACGTGATTCCCATTTCGGATATTTAGAGATCCTAACCGATTTCGACGGTATCTACACACGTTTAGGTACGGTTACTCATATCTAAATGAAGGTACATTTTATTTGTGTGTAAAAATCTAAGTTCGATCTAACGGTTGAAATATATTATTAGCTTGAGTCTAATTAGGTTTTCATCTAACGGTGAATATTGAATGCTTGTTACCAAAGTAACATTGATTGCAAACCCTGATTTGAAGACTATATAAAGGAGAACTCTAGCAACTGGAAACCTAATCCCCACACCTCATGTGTGATACTAGTTGCGACTAGAGTCTATTCTCCTTTAACCTTATGTTTTTCACGAAACCCTGTAAGTTAACGACTTAAAGACTTCATTGGGATTATGAAGCTAGACACAACTATTTTCTCTGCAGTTGTGTGATCCGATCTTGCTATTTCTATCGTGATTGAGTACTATCTTCTCTAAGATTGGCTCGAGATTTAATATCCGACAGGCAAGATAAGAAGTAGTCACAAACATCTTCGTCTCATCGTTTGTGATTCCACAATATCTTGTTTCGCTGCCGTACGATTAAGTTTACTGTGAGATGATTGATATTTCTAGGATGTTCTTCGGGAATATAAGTTCGGTATATCTATTGGTTCCTGTTCACCTTGATTTATCAAAAGACGGAACAAAAATCATAGGTTTATCTATGGGAGATAGATTTATCTATAAATCATACTTTTCTGTGTGAGACAGATTTGTTTATCAAGTCTTCGATTTTGGGTCGTAGCAACTCTTAGTTGTGGGTGAGATCAGCTAATAGAATCAAGTGCGTAGATTCCTGCTGAGATTCAGAGATGTAAGGAGCGAAACTTACCTTGATTAGTGTGATATTGGTTAGGGCTCAACTACATTCCAGTCCGAAGTTAACTTGGAGTAGGCTAGTGTCTGTAGCGGCTTAATACACTGTGGTGTTCAAATATGGACTAGGTCCCGGGGTTTTTCTGCATTTGCGTTTTCCTCGTTAACAAAATTGCTGGTGTCTGTGTTATTTCTTTTCCGCATTATATTTTGTTATATAATAGAAATATCATAGGTTGTGCGTAGTTTAATCAATTAGAGAATCCAACCTTTGGTTGTTGATTATATTGATTGACACTTGAACATTGGTGTTTGATACCATTCAAGTTGCTTCACTTAATAACCAGGCTCACTGATTTCTATCTCTTTGATTTGCTGATTACATTGTGAAACAGAGACACAACTCTCGGATATATTTCCATTGATTGAGTCTGACTGTCTAGTTGATTCTCTTGGAATTATATTGGAGTTTCTTCATACAGATTGCTAAGCGAAATATTGGGTGTGGTTGTTAGACTCCCGTTTTTTCAATTTCTATATTAAGTTTGGTTTGTCCATCATAAAGAGTAAGATCCTTAAGAGAACAGATAAATGAAAATTCTCTACTTTTGGAATAATCTTTTTGACCAGATACTTAGCATCTTGGCTGAATACACTGACTCATGAGGTGCTCAAATATTTGTTTGACGAGTTCGGGGTATATTGCACAATAGTTTAAAGCTTGCAAGATTTATGAAAAATATTCACAGAAAGAAACTTTCTTAAAATATTAATATTGAAAATTTTTGGTTTTTCCATATTAAAGGAGAATATTTGATTTCCATAATGGATGACCAAGTGTTTGGAAAGTATTGGTATATAAAGTTTCGGTAATCTTTGTCACTTAAAAGAGAAATTTTTTTGTCAATTCCTCTGGAATAAAGAATTATATACAATACAGATTACCGTGAAAAACTTTCAACGGGAATGAAGCCACCTCTTGCAATAATGTGAATCGCTCATACTCTGTGATCGATTACAAAAAGGAGTTTCACAAGATGGCACGAACTTGTGCAAAAACTAAATTAGAGGTATTGATGTTGAAGCGTACTCTTGAAAAATCCTTACTTGTTCAAGCTCAACTCCTCAAGAAACAAGATTTACTTTCAAAAAGAGTAAACGAAGAAGAACCTAACTTCCACAAGGTTGAGGAATTATTCTTCAATCAAGGATCTCTTCAAGGAATTCAGAAAATTATTCCTATCCAGCGTAAGAAATCTCAACATCATGATGGGATTTGATTCTCAAGAAGATAGACATCAGTTTTTGATTTATTTTAATTATTGTATAAGGTCTATTTTTGAATAAAAACTATCATTTATTTATAAATAAATAATTATTATTTTATAATTTTTCTTTGGATAGTTTTCGATTACATAGCATGTGCTTGAATATCTATATTTTTGCTATGTGTTTTTGGTTTATGGGATGTCTGATTTCGGTTTTCATAACCTTAATATTCGATCTCATAATATGTAACCTTTATGGTTTTTGTGACTTTTTGATTTAGTGGAATTAAGTTCTAGCCCATGTTGGTAGGCTTTATCAATGGATCATAAGTTGTTCCGATTGAAACTCATATGTGAAAAGTCACAATATGTTGAATCAATTTGTGTTTACATGAGTTGTGTTTGGCATAAATATATGTGTTTCGGGTTTTCAAATTTTGTTATTGGCACGCATTAGTTAAAAACCGATTCAACCTTTCTCTGGTAAAGGTTTCTTTTATTGTTATTCTTTTTTTCTTGCGAGAGGATGACAACATACTGCGGGAGAGTTCTTATGTGAATTTGCGCATAATGATATATCTTTATGGGGAGAATAGGATGCGGAATCTGAGGTTACGAATTTTTTAGTTAATCGTTTTCTTGTTTAAGAAAAGCCTGTTTATATTGCATATATTTTGCTTTTGCATAAGAAAATTTCGGTACAATTGCATTATGATGTGTATGGATGTCTGTGTGTGATTTAATTGTATCCGGTTAATAAAAACCGTGTCAAGTTATTTGGCTTATTGTTTGGTATCTTCTTTATTGTTGGATATCAAGTGTTTTTTGCTTAACGAAATTTCGCTGCAATTGCGGTACTATAATGTCTATATTTTTTTCAATTGATTCCAGTTAAGAAAATATTGTGCAAGTCAATCTATTTTGGTTTGTATGCATTGTTTATGGCTTAACGAAATACGCGATCATTTGTTTATTCCAATTCAATTCTGGATAAGAGAAACTAAGTTAATTATGATCTTAGTTAGATTTATCAAATTGGAGGATTCAGTTGTTCAAGTCTAATCGAAATCCTTGACAAGAAATACTAGTTAACTAACCTAGTGCTTGTATTGTCTAAAGAGAAAGGTCTAAGTTATTGTCTGAGTAATTAGAACCTGATGAGAGAAATAAAGTTAATTCTGATCTTTATTTTGGTCTTACCGAAATAAGCGATTGTATGTGTACAATCGGTTTAACAAGGGAACTAAGTTTCTTAGTCAATTTGTTAAACTATTAGGAAAAAATTCTCCGGGAAATAGCTTTCCTTGATAACATATTAAAAATAAAATTACTTGTAGTTTCGGTTTTAATATTGGTTGTCTAAAGTGGTATGTGAAACCTTCGTGTTTAACTCTTATAGGTTGTTTATAGGTCTTTTAGATTGTAAGATCATTTCGGTTTGACCTGTATTTGCTCGCTTCGTCATTTTGTGACGGAAAGGGGGAGAAATATACGGAGTAAACAAGTGATTTGCGATCACTAAAGAAAGGACAATTGTGCTTAAACGTTATAACTAACGAAAGAGTAAAGTATTGACTAAGGGGGAGAAACATATCATATTGATGTTGAAAAAGCGGGGGTCTAATAACACCACCCAATATTTCGCTTAGCAATCTGTATGGATAAAATTGAATATACTTTTAAGAGAATCAACAAGACTCAATCAATTAAAAATACATCAACGAGTTTATATCTCTCTCTCTCTTGATTTGCTTTCCTCAAACAGAAACTGCGAGTACTAATCACATACAAGGAATAACTTGTATGGTACCAAAGACCAATATCCAAGGATCAATCAATGAAAATCAACAACCAAAGATTGGATTACTCTAAATGATGATCTAACGCACAACCTGTATTATTTCAATTATAAAGATAAAACAATATAATGCGGAAACTGAAATAACACATACACCAGAAATTTTATTAACGAGGAAACCGCAAATGCAGAAAAACCCCGGGACCTAGTCCAGATTGAACACACACTGTATTAAGCCGCTACAGACACTAGCCTACTCCAAGATAACTTCGGACTAGACTGTAGTTGAACCCCAATCAGTCTCCAACTAATCCAAGGTACAGTTGTACTCCCTACGCCTCTGATCCCAGCAGGATACTATGCACTTTATTCCCTTAGCTGATCTCACCCAAACTAAGAGTTGCTAAGACCCAAAATCGTAGGCTTTGACAATAAACAAATTTGTCTCACACAGATAAGTCTATCAAAGGATCAATCTGTCTCCCAAAGAAAAACCCTAAAGTTTTTGTTCCGTCTTTTGATAATAATCAAGGTGAACAGGAACCAATTGATAATCCGGTCTTATATTCCCGAAGAACAACCTAAATAAATCAATCACCTCACAACAATCTTAATCATATGGTAGCGAAATAAGATGTTGCGGAATCACAAACAATGAGACAAAGATGTTTGTGACTACTTTTTATATCTTGCCTATCGGAGATATTAATCTCAAGCCAATCAATCTGATTGTACTCGTACGATAGAAGATGTAAGATCAGATCACACAACTACGATAAAAGTAGTATCGGACTGGCTTCACAATCCCAATGAAGTCTTTAAGTCGTTAACCTAGTTTTAGAAGAAGAAAACCAAAGGTTAATATCACACGTGAAGTGTGGGGATTAGTTTTGCACAATACTAGATGTCTCCTTTCTATAGTCTTTCAAATCATGGTTTCGCCTTGGTCACAAAGCAAACAATATCCACCGTTAGATGAAAACCCAATTTAGATTCAAGCTAATATTTCTCAACCATTAGATCGAAAACTTAGCTTTTTATACACAAATGAAATGCACGCTTCTAGGTTTGTTAACCGTACCCAAACGTGTACATTGTTGGTTCAACAATAGTTAACCAAAAGGTTAGCCATATGAGCATTTCATACCAACCATATTATTCTTCACCATAACTAGTTCAAATAACTTCAAATGAACTAGTTAGAGAGTTTTTCAATTTTAAGGAAATCGTATGTACTACACAAGACACAATTGAAGCAAATATGATTTGATTCACTCGAATCGGTTCATGAACTTTATAGCCACGGTTTGCAAATTGCATTCCTTAGTCTTTATAAGTTTAAGTTCAGAAATCATCTTCAGATATATAACCTTCTTAAGTTCGCACACTAGGTTCGCGGACTTAAGCAACCGGGCAGAGTTTACAAACTCCAGCAGAAAATCTCGGCAAAGACTTTCCGCCGGTTCGGACGGTTGCGGACTGGTACTCACGCAACAAGTTTGTCAACTCCAGCAGAATTTCTCGGGATGAGAAGTTCGGCAGTTCGCGGACTTGGCAACAAGCCATTCTTCCGGTTTCTCTTGATCAACAAAGTTCGCAAACTTTGGTTCAAGGGATAGGACTTATGCAATATGTGTTGCCACAACAATACTTATGCCATCATTGGTTATGTAATCTAAACTCTCATTCCAACCATTGAAACATTCTTAGAGGACGTTATAGTTGTTACACCATTTCTCGTCAAAGCAATTTTCAAAGTGATTGAAACATATCATGACTTTCGTCACTAGGTAAAGATAAACATGGTCGAAGCGAAACGCTTACCAACACATATTTCGAGATATAGATAGGCGAGGTATACTCGGCTCGAAATACCAAATGTGTATAATCTAAGTCTATATAGCATACAAATTTGTGTCTCAAGAAGTAGGAGATAGAGTAGATAGACTTTTGAGTGACATATAAGTTAAAGTCTTCACATACCTTTTTGTCGAGAAGTTTCACCGATTCCTTGAGTAGTTCTTCTTCTTGTATGATGAATCTCCATGAAGTCCTTGAGCTCAATTACACTTTCTATCCTAGTCCGAGACTTAGCTATAGTAGACTAGAAATCAAGACTTATAGTTTTGATCACTAACATTGACAAACATGCTTGAGATAGCAACATGCGAGTTCGACCGAGCAATGCTCTAACAATCTCCCCCTTTGTCAATTTTAGTGACAAAACTATCAATACATATGGAATACAAAAAAGATAAAGAAACTTTAGTAGCTCCTATTTCACATGTCTAATCTTCAATATTCCTCGAAATCTTCGTCACTTCCAAGTAATCCAATGATCCCAAAGGTTGTAAGTTTAGCATCATCGTTGTTGAAGATCCGTAGCTATAACAATGAGAAAGCATCGGTCTCTATCATTGTTATACAGTGTCATAGTATTATTACACAGTGTCAAAGTCCAATTGTATCACAACTTTAACAATAATACCATGGTGATATGTATCACTCCCCCTTAGTCAATACTCCATCTCACATGCAAACCACTCCCCCTTACACAATGATCCGAAAACCATATGTATTTGTAGTGTGAACTACATATTAATTCTCCCCCTGTTTGTCAATAAAATTGGCAAAGGTACAAGAACATGATCATAATGAAATTTCCGTAATAGACATTTCATGACTAAAAGAAAAATACATACCATATAATTTAGATGCAATCATATAACCGAAGCTAATAGCATTCATCAAGGAGTTTAAAGATACGAGATACCCTCTAAAATTCCACATCCACACACCCCTCAAGATATGACCATTAAGCACAAGTTCAAAAGAACTCTCCCCCATTAGATATCATTCCCAAGGGAACCACAAGAGCGACCTTAATTTCAAAAGAAAATAAGGATTTTGATTGGACACCAAAAACCATGAGAATGATTTTCTATATCCAAAAACTCAATCAAATTAATCACAAGTAAAACCATGATTAATTTAAACGGAATACGCAATCAAATTAAACACAAAAGTGATCAACTTAATTGATTATGATCGACATAAGAGAACTTACCGAGCATACGACTAACATAACCATTAGAAAATGAATAGGATAGTCGTTCATATACTCAATATAAGAGGAATCTTACGGAGTATGAAAATACTCAACTAGATTAATTACAAGAGAACCCATAATTAATCTAATTGGAATACACAACCAAACTAATTCCAAAAGTAATCAATTTAATTGTCATTTGTTTTCCTCGACATAAAAATACTTACAGAGCAATAACTAAATAACCAAACAAGATGATTAATTCAGTTTAAAAATGCTCAACATAAAGTACCTCACGAAACAACCAACAAAGCTAATCAAAAATTAATCAACTTAGTTGTATCGTGCTCAACATAAGACACATTACGGAGCCTCACAGTATTACATAAATATGGATCAGCGAAGATCAATATTGTGGAATACACAACGATTCATTCTATCTTCCATCACTATTTCCATAACGACATTTAATAGATATAATCCTTGAACACAAAAGATTTTAACCTATCTTCCATCAAAGAATTGACAATATAGGCTTAACTTTTGAATATGTCAAAAGTCTATTCATCCTTAAATCAATACATGAATACCGATCATGAACGACTTACTTTTGACAAAATATGGGACAACATAGTTCACGGACGTAAACACCAATATCCCATAAAAAATTGCAATATAACAAATCATGAAGATTAAATACTGCAAACCATCATCCTCCAAATATTTTTAGAATTTAAAACAATAAACCTAAAAAAAAAGAACAAGAAGATGAAAAATAATAGCTATGTGTAGTCACAATCATTTTTATTCAAGCACTAGTTATTCTTCCAACTAAACCAAAAAGAAGACATACTAGGCAACAATATCTTTGAGAAATTCCTTATCATTCCCGAACTCCTTGTCGTCAACATCCATCGAAATATAAGGTTCGGGGAGGAAGGAGTCAATACCAACAAACCGTCTTGGCTGATGATGTCGAACCAAGGCCTTTTGAATTTCCAAAGATCTTAAAACGCAAGCCTTTATTTCACTAATATCCTTTCTTACTTCCTTCAACTCATCAAGAACATCGGAAAACTTTTGAGAGTTAGAAGGGACGTCCCTTGGCTTTCTTGTATTCCTCCTCTTTCTTTTCAAGGAAGGAGTTACTGGAGATTTCTCTTTTTCCTTGATTGATGGCTTAACAATCATATTGACATCTTTTCCATCCAAAACATGATGCTTAGACAACAGTTATAAACAACTGGTTTTTGTGAGTGGAATTCACAATCTCATCAAGCAGTCTTAAGATATAAAAGATATCAGAGAGGAAAAACAAATGTAGGGTTCGCAACCTTTAAACAGGTTCGTGGACGCCCAATTCTAAACCCTATAAAGAGTAGAATTTTCGATAATAACCCTTTACTTTATTTTATATACAAGAAAAACAATCCTAAGAAAAAAAAACTTTTTCTAAAGCCTGAGCGGTACACAATCTTATCTCTTTTTGATCAGGCACATGAGACAAGATTTACCAAACAACACAATTAATTTGTGCTCTGGTGAACAACAATTTGTCCACCATTTTCCTCTTGAGAGGAATCCTTAGACTTCTGTCTATCAAAGAGATTTGACCATACCTTCTTCTATAATGGTCTTATTTTGTCTTTGGAAACCAACTTCTTAGACGAAGATAAAATCCTACATACCTCAGCAGTCTTCTGAGCAAGTTTAAGCTTCCTTGCCAATCGATTTGATCTTCGTTGAAGTTTGTTGGCGTGCCTCACTTGATGTTTCTACTTGTAACATCTTGATAGTTCATGACCCTTCTGAGAACAAAACGAGCACGTCAAACTTGGATAGTATTCAGGCATCTGTGGTGTGAAAGCAGCCAGACACATAGTAGATCCTGAAACATTACAACCAGAGTTTCCAAAGGATGGGTCAATTGATTCTTCCAGCTTGATTGGATTCTCTTCTTCACCGAAACCATCAAGGTTCATATATGTATTTCTACAATTATCAAAATCAATGTTTTCACATAGAAGGCCAAGACTTGATTTCCTATCTTCATCAGAATCATAGATCTCAGACATATCATCAAGTGTTACAGCAAGACCTTTGTTCCCAGTGTATTTTATACGATTTGGGGACTCGTTTGACAAAATGACCAAAACCTTTACACTTAAAGAACTGTGGCATATCCTCGTCATCAGCCTTGTCAGCATCCCTATTTTTAGGAGGAACGTAATTGTGAGGTTTATCTGACGACCTAGGTTTGTCTCTTGAAAACCGTTTACTTCTCTTCAAAAGAAGATACCTAAACTGTCTTGTGATCAAGGAGACTGATTTGTCAAGATCTTCATCCGAAAAATCACCCTCATACTGATCATCATCAGAGACAAACAATTTTACTTTTATCAAGTAACTTAGTGTTCTTCTGTGCTTTAAAGGAAACATCCTTTCCGATTTTGGATGTATGCTCATGATCAAAGATCTTTAGCTTTCCAACCAATGTATTTCTGGAAATATTATCAAGGTTATTTCCCTCAACGATGGCATGCTTCTTAGACTCGTATCTATATGGCAGCGATCTGAGAATTTTCATCACAATGTCCTTTTCAGGAATAGTCTTACCCAACGCAAAAGATGCATTAACAATTTCAGACACTCTGTGATTAAACTCATCAAATGTATCTTCATCTGCCATACGAAGGTTCTCCCAATCGGAATTAAGGTTTTGAAGCCTAGCTTCCTTTTCACTGGAGTTTCCTTCAAATGCGGTTTCTAAGATATCCCAAGCATCTTTAGACCTAGTGCAATTTGACACATGGTGCTGAAGATTTGGGGTAATGGCATGTATGATGGCATTCAAACCGTCGGAATTTTGCTTTGCAGCAAGTATCTCAGCAGGATTATATTCACCAATATTCTTGGGAACGTTTACATCTCCAACTGCCACAACGGGAGCATCACATCCATTAACAACATATACCCATGATTGAAAATCACGCGCTTGAAGAAAATCTCGCATAGCAATTTTCCACCATAAGTAATTAGAGACATCGAAGAATGGTGGTACGTTAATAGAGATAGCACCTCTTTCCATAGAGTCATATTGCTACAAACACAGACTTGTAAGGTCTTGAACGTGTTTGTCGCTCTCATACCAATTGAAAATGCGGGGTCTCACAACACCACCCAATATTTCGCTTAGAAATCTGTATGGACAAACTCGAATATACTTTTAAGAGAATCAACAAGAATCAATTAATTAAAAGTACATCAACGAGTTTATATCTCTCTCTCTCTCTTGATTTGATTTCCTCAAATAGAAACTGCGAGTACTAATCAAATACAAGGAATAACTTGGATGGTACCAAAGACCCATATCCAAGGATCAATCAATGACAATCAACAACCAAAGGTTGGATTACTCTAATTGATGATCTAACGCACAACCTGTATTATTTCAATTATAAAGATAAAATAATATAATGCATAAACTGAAATAACACAGACACCAGAAATTTTGTTAACGAGGAAACCGTAAATGCAGAAAAACCCCGGGACCTAGTCTATATTGAACACACACTGTATTAATCCTCTACAGACACTAGCCTACTCCAAGCTAACTTCGAACTGGACTGTAGTTGAACCCCAATTAGTCTCCCACTGATCCAAGTACAGTTGTACTCCCTACGCTTCTGATCCCAGCAGGATACTGCAAACTTGATTCCCTCAGCTGATCTCACCCATAACTAAGAGTTGCTACGACCCAAAATCGCAGGCTTTGACAATAAACAAATCTGTCTCACACAGACAAGTCTATCAAAGGATCAACCTGTCTCCCACAGAAAAACTCTAAAGTTTTTGTTCCGCCTTTTGATAATAATCAACGTGAAGATGAACCAATTGATAATCCGGTCTTATATTCCCGAAGAACATCCTAGATAAATCAATCACCTCACAACAATCTTAATCGTATGGTAGCGAAACAAGATGTTGCGGAATCACAAACAATGAGACGAAGATGTTTGTGACTACTTTTTATATCTTGCTTATTAGAGATATTAATCTCAAGCTAGTCAATCTTATTGTACTCGTACGATAGAATATGCAAGATCAGATCACACAACTACGATAAAAGTAGTATCGGTCTGGCCTCACAATCCCAATGAAGTCTTTAGGTCGTTAACCTGGTTTTAGAATAAGAAAACCAAAGGTTAAAGGAGAAACGACTCTAGCACGCAAACTAGTATCACACGTAAAGTGTGGGGATTAGTTTTGCACAATACTAGGTGTCTATTTTATATAGTCTTTCAAATCAGGGTTCTCCCTTGGTCACAAAGCAAACAATATCCACCATTAGATGAAAACCTGATTTAGATTCAAGCTAATATTTCTCAACCGTTAGATTCAAAACTTAGATTGTTATACACAAATAAAATGCACGCTTCTAGGTTTGTTAAGCGTACCCAAACGTGTACATTGTTGGTTCAACAATAGTTAACCAAAAGGTTATCCATATGAGCATTTCATACTAACCATATTATTCTTCACCATAACTAGTTCAAATGACTTCAAATGAACTAGTTAGAGAGTTTTTCAATTGCAAGGAAATCTTATGTACTACACAAGACACAATTGAACCAAAGATGATTTGATTCACTCGAATCGGTTCATGAACTTTATAGCCACGGTTTGCAAATTGCATTCCTTAGTCTTTATAAGTTTAAGTTCAGAAATCATCTTCAGATATATAACCTTCTTAAGTTCGCACACTAGGTTCGCGGACTTAAGAGAATGGGCATAGTTTACAAACTCCAGCAGAAATTTCGCCAAAGACTTTCCACCGGTTCACGGACTGGTACTCACTCAACAAGTTTTTCAACTCCAGCATAATTTCTCTGGATGAGAAGTCCGTGGACCGGGTTCGCGGACTGGGTTCGCGGACTTGGCAACAAGCCATTCTTCCGGTTTCTTTTGATCAACAAATTTCGCAAACTTTGGTTCAAGGGATAGGACTTATGCACATATGTGTTCCACAACAATACTTATGTCCATCATTGGTTATGTAATCTAAACTATCATTCCAACCATTGAAACATTATTAGAGGATGTTATATAGTTGTTATACCATTTCTCGTCAAAGCAATTTTCAAAGTGATTGAAACATGTCATGACTTTCGTCACTAGGTAAAGATAAACATGGTCGAAGCGAAACGCTTACTAACACATATTTCGAGATATAGATAGGCGAGGTATACTCGGCTCGAAATACCAAATGCGTATAATCTAAGTGTATATATAGCATACGACTTTTTGTCTCATAGGAGATAGAGTAGATAGAATTTTGAGTGACAGATAAGTTTAAGTCTTCACATACCTTTTTGTTGAGAAGTTTCACCGGTTCCTTGAGTAGTTCTTCTTCTTGTATGATGAATCGCCATGAAGTCCTTGAGCTCAACTACACTTTCTATCCTAGTCCAAGACTTAGCTATAGCAGACTAGAAATCAAGACTTATAGTTTTGATCACTAACATTGACAAACATGCTTGAGATAGCAACGCATGCAAGTTCGACCGAGCAATGCTATAACAATCTCCCCCTTTTTAGGTTTAGTGACAAAACTATCAATACATATGGAATACAAAAAATATAAAGAAACTTTAGTATCTCCTATTCCACATATCTAATCTTCAACATTCCTCGAAATCTTCTTCACTTCCAAGTACTCCAATGATCCCAAAGGTTGTAATTTTAGCATCATCGTTGTTGAAGATCCGTAGTTATAACAATGAGAAAGCATCGGTCTCGATCATTGTTATACAGTGTCATATTATTATTACACAGTGTCAAAGTCCAATTGTATCACAATTTTAACAATAATAACATGGTGATATGTATCACTCCCCCTTAGTCAATACTCCATCTCACATGGAAACCACTCCCCCTTACACAATGATCTGAAAACCATATGTATATGTAGTTTGAACTACATATTAATTCACCCCCTTTTTGTCAATAAAATTGGCAAAGGTACAAGAACGGGATCAGAATGAAATTTCCATACGAGACATTTCATGAATAAAAGAAAAATACATACCATCATTTTTAGATGCAATCATATAGCCGAATCTAATAGCATTTATCAAGGAGTTTAAAGATACGAGATAATCCCTCTAAAATTCCACATCCGCACACCCCTCAAGATATGATCATTAAGCACAAAGTTCAAAAGAACTCTCCCCCAATCGATGTCATTCCCAAGGGAACAACAAGAGCGACCTTAATTTCAAAGGAAAAGAAGGATTTTGATTTGACACCAAAAACCATGAGAATGATTTTCTATATCCAAAAAATCAATCAAATTAATCACAAGTAAACCCATGATTAATTTAAACGGAATACGCAATCAAATTAAACATAAAAGTGATTTACTTAATTTATTATGCTCGACATAAGAGAACTTACGGAGCATACGACTAACATAACCATTAGAAAATGAATAAGATAGTCGTTCATATACTCAACATAAGAGGAATCTTACGGAATACTCAATTAGATTAATTACAAGAGAACCCATAATTAATCTAATTGGAATACACAACCAAACTAATTACAAAAGTAATCAATTTATTTGTCATTTGTTTTGCTCGACATAAAAAGACTTATGGAGCAATAACTAAATAACCAAACAAGATGATTAATTTAGTTCAAGAATGCTCAACATAAAGTATCTTACGGAACAACCAACAAAGCTAATCAAAAATTAATCAACTTGGTTGTATCGTGATCAATATAAGACACATTACGGAGCCTCACAGTATTATATAAAATATGGATCACTGAAGATCAATACTGTGGAATACATAAGGATTCAATCTATCTTCCATCACTATTTGCGTAACGATATTTAATAGACATAATCCTTGAACACAAAAGATTTTAACCTATCTTCCATCAAAGAATTCACAATATAGGCTTAACTTTTGCATATGTCAAAAGTATATTCATCCTTAAATCAGTACATGAATAACGATCATGGACGAATTTACTTTTGGAAAAATATGGGACAACATAGTTCACGGACGTAAACACCAATATCCCATAACAAATTGCAATATAACAAATCATGAAGATTAAATACTGCAAACCATCATCCTCCAAATATTTTTAGAATTTAAACCAATAAACCTAAAAAAAAGAACAAGAAGATGAAAAATAATAGCTATGTGTAGTCACAATAATTGCTATTCAAGCACTAGTTATTCTTCCAACTAAACCAAAAAGAAGACATACTAGGCAACAATATCTTTCAGAAATTCCTTATCATCCCGAACTCCTTGTCGTCAACAGCCATCGGAATATAAGGTTCGTGGAAGAAGGAGTCAATACCTACAAACCGTCTTGGTTGATGATGTCGAACCAGGGCCTTTTGAATTTCCAAAGATCTTAAAACGCAAGCCTTCATTTCACTAATCCTCTTTCTTACTTCCTTCAACTCATCAAGAACATCGGAAAACTTCTGAGAGTTAGAAGGGACGGCCCTTGGCTTTCTTGTATTCCTCCTCTTTCTTTTCAAGGAAGGAGTTACTGGAGATTTCTCTTTTTCCTTGATTGATGGCTTAATAATCATATTTACATCTTTTCCATCCCAAGACATGATGCTTAGACAACAGCTATAAACAACTGGTTTTTGTGAGTGGAATTCACAATCTCATCAAGCAGTCTTAAGATATAAAAGATATCAGAGAGAAAAAAGAAATGTAGGGTTCACAACCTTTAAACAGTTTCGTGGACGCCCAATTCTAAACCCTATAAAGAGTAGAATTGTCGATAATGACCCTTTACTTTATTTGATATACAGGAAAAACAATCCTAAGAAAAAAAAGTTTTCCTAAAGTCTGAGCGGTACACAATCTTATCTCTTTTTAATCAGGCCCATGAGACAAGATTTACCAAACAACACAATTAATTTGTGCTATGGTGAATAACAATTTGTTCACCATTTTCCTCTTGAGAAGAATACTCAGAATTTTGTCTATCAAAGAGATTTTACCATACCTTCTTCTATAATGGTCTTATTTTGTCTTTGGAAACCAACTTCTTAGACGAAGATAAAATCCTACATACCTCAGCAGTCTTCTGAGCAAGTTTAAGCTTCCTTTCCAATCGATTTGAGCTTCTTGAAGTTTGTTGGCGTGCCTCACTTGATGTTTGTACTTGTAACATCTTGGTAGTCCATGACCCTTCTGAAAAAAAACGAGCACGTCAAACTTGGATAGTATTCAGGCATCTGTGGTGTGAAAGCAGCCAGACACATAGTAGATCCTGAAACATTACAACCAGAGTTTCCAAAGGATGGGTCAATTGATTCTTCCAACTTTATTGGATTCTCTTCTTCACCGAAACCATCAAGGTTGATATATGTATTGCTATAATTATCAAAATCAATGTTTTCACATAGAAGGCCAAGACTTGATTTCATATCTTCATCAGAATCATAGATCTCAGACATCTCATCAAGTGTTACAGCAAGACCTTTGTTCCCAGTGTATTTTCTACGATTTGGGCACTCGTTTGACAAAATGACAAAAACCTTTACATTTAAAGCACTGTGGCATATCCTTGTCAGCATCCCTGTTTTTAGGAGGAACGCGATTGTGAGGTTTATCTGACGACCTAGGTTTGTCTCTTGAAAACCGTTTACTTCTCTTCAATAGAAGATCCCTAAACTGTCTTGTGATCAAGGAGACTGATTTGTCAAGATCTTCATCTGAAAAATTACCCTCAGACTGATCATCCTCAGAGACGTAAACACTTTTAGTTTTATCAAGTAACTTAGTGTTCTTTTATGCTTTAAAGGCAACATCCTTTCCGATTTTGGATGTATTCTCATGATCAAAGATCTTTATCTTTTAAACCAATGTATTTCTGGAAATATTATCAAGGTTATTTCCATCAATGATGGCATTCTTCTTAGAATCGTATCTAGATCGCAGTGATCTGAGAATTTTCATCACAATGTCCTTTTCAGGAATAGTCTTACCCAACGCAAAAGATGCATTAACAATTTTAGACACTCTGTGATTAAACTCATCAAATGTATCTTCATATGCCATACGAAGGTTCTCCCAATCGGAATTAAGGTTTTGAAGCCTAGCTTCCTTTTCACTGGAGTTTACATCTCCAACTTCCACAACGGGAGCATCATAGCCATTAACAACATATACCCATGATTGAAAATCACGCGCTTGAAGAAAGATCGCATAGCAATTTTCCACCATAAGTAATTATAGTCATCGAAAACTGGTGGTACGTTAATAGAGATAGCACCTCTGTCCATAGAGTCATATCGCTAGAAACACAGACTTGTAAGGTCCTGAACGTGTTTTCCTGCTCTGATACCAATTGAAAAAGCGGGGGTCTAACAACACCACCCAATATTTCGCTTAGAAATCTGTATGGACAAACTCGAATATACTTTTAAGAGAATCACCCAACACCATCCAAGTATCAATCAATGACAATCAACAACCAAAGGTTGGATTACTCTAATTGATGATCAAACGCACAACCTGTATTATTTCAATTATAAAGATAAAACAATACAATGCAGAAAATGAAATTACACAGACACCAGAAAATATGTTAACGAGGAAACCGCAAATGCAGAAAACCCCCGGGACCTAGTCCATATTGAACACACACTGTATTAAGCCGCTACAGACGCTAGCCTACTCCAAGCTAACTTTGGACTGAACTGTAGTTGAACCCCAATGAGTCTGCCACTGATCCAAGGTAAATTTGTACTCTCTATGCCTCTGATACCAGCAGGATACTGCGCGCTTGATTCCCTTACATGATCTCTCCCACAACTAAGAGTTCCTACGACCCGTAATCGCAGGCTTTAACAATAAATAAATCTGTCTCACACAGACAAGTCTATCAAAGGATCAACCTGTCTCCCACAAAAAAACTCTAAAGTTTTTGTTCCGCCTTTTGATAATAATCAACGTGAAGATGAACCAATTGATAATCCGGTCTTATATTCCCGAAGAACAGCCTAGATAAATCAATCACCTCACAACAATCTTAATCGTATGGTAGCGAAACAAGATGTTGCGGAATCACAAACAATGAGACGAAGATTTTTGTGACTACTTTTTGTATCTTGCCTATTAGAGATATTAATCTCAATCTAGTCAATCTTATTGTACTCGTACGATAGAATATGCAAGATCAGATCACACAACTACGATAAAAGTAGTATCGGTCTGGCCTCACAATCCCAATGAAGTCTTTAAGTCGTTAACCTGGTTTTAGAAGAAGAAAACCAAAGGTTAAAGGAGAAACGACTCTAGCACGCAAACTAGTATCACCCGTGAAGTGTGGGGATTAGTTTTGCACAATACTAGGTGTCTATTTTATATAGTCTTTCAAATCAGGGTTTCCCCTTGGTCACAAAGCAAACAATATCCACCATTAGATGAAAACCTGATTTAGATTCAAGCTAATATTTCTCAACCGTTAGATTCAAAACTTAGATTGTTATACACAAATGAAATGCACGCTTCTAGGTTTGTTAAGCGTACCCAAACGTGTACATTGTTGGTTCAACAATAGTTAACCAAAAGGTTATCCATATGAGCATTTCATACTAACCATATTATTCTTCACCATAACTAGTTCAAATGACTTCAAATGAACTAGTTAGAGAGTTTTTCAATTGCAAGGAAATCTTATGTACTACACAAGATACAATTGAACCAAAGATGATTTGATTCACTCGAATCGGTTCATGAACTTTATAGCCACGGTTTGCAAATTGCATTCCTTAGTCTTTATAAGTTTAAGTTCAGAAATCATCTTCAGATATATAACCTTCTTAAGTTCGCACACTAGGTTCGCGGACTTAAGCAACCGGGCAGAGTTTACAAACTCCAGCAGAAAATCTCGGCAAAGACTTTCCGCCGGTTCGCGGACTGGGTTTGCGTACTGGTACTCACTCAACAAGTTTTTAAACTCCAGCAGAATTTCTCGGGATGAGAAGTTCGGCAGTTCGCGGACATGGCAACAAGCCATTCTTCCGGTTTCTCTTGATCAGCAAAGTTCGCAAACTTTGGTTCAAGGGATAGGAGTTATGCACATATGTGTTGCCACAACAATACTTATGTCCATCATTGGTTATGTAATCTAAACTCTCATTCCAACCATTGAAACATTTTTAGAGGACGTTATATAGTTGTTACACCATTTCTCGTCAAAGCAATTTTCAAAGTGATTGAAACATATCATGACTTTCGTCACTAGGTAAAGATAAACATGGTCAAAGCGAAACGCTTACCAACACATATTTCGAGATATAGATAGGCGAGGTATACTCGGCTCGAAATACCAAATGTGTATAATCTAAGTCTATATATAGCATACGTCTTTTTGTCTCAAGAAGTAGGAGATAGAGTAGATAGACTTTTGAGTAATAGATAAGTTCAAGTCTTCACATACCTTTTTGTCGAGAAGTTCCACCGATTCCTTGTGTAGTTTTTCTTCTTGTATGATGAATCACCAAGAAGTCCTTGAGATCAACTACACTTTCTATCCTAGTCCGAGACTTAGCTATAGTAGACTAGAAATCAAGACTTATAGTTTTGATCACTAACATTGACAAACATGCTTGAGATAGCAACGCATGCGAGTTTGACCGAGCAATGCTCTAACAGATGTGTAGTCATTCTTGTACTACATAAGGGGAATAAAAAATATGTTTAGATTGAACATCTAGCTATCTCCTTTAGGGAAAGTATAAGATTTGTTATTCAAATGTCAACAACGACATTTATTGATTGAATATATTCAGGTTATTGTGTTGTTGAAACTTGGTATCAAGCGTATGTATAATGAATTCTTGTAATTTGTTTATCCATATGTATTATGAGTTTTGTCACTAAAATTTACAAAGGGGGAGATTGTTAGATCATAGCTCGGTTGAACCCAAGCGTTGGTATGTCAAGTTTGGTTGTCATATTTTAGTGAATCAAAACTCATTCTAAGAGTCGCTTGATTATATACTATAGACAACTTCGTATAGGTTATACTATAAATTCTAGCAATATTGAGGCATACAAGTATTACTCTAAGACCTGAAGAACGTGAAGAATTAACGAGCTATAACGATGACATCATCCTTCCTCTTGAGGTTAGTAATATTGACTTGAACTGTTTCATTCCTAACATATCTTTCAATCGTGCTATATTGAAAACATAACTGTGAAGTTGTGTATGAATATTTTACTCTAGTAGTGAGACATGATCATATGATCATATTACTAAGGAATTAGACTACGAAGTATAACACTTATCTTTTGAACTTCGTAGATATGACATAGACATAATCTTATTAATGCTATGATGATTATGAGAATGGGTAAATGTGAAGATTTCATCCTAGGAAACAATGTTTTACATTTGTTTAAAGGAACTATATTCATGAACTTTTTTTATGAATCGAAAGGGAAATCGCTAGGCTTATTGGCATGGCTATTCATTGCAAATCTTTGTATTACGAATATGTGTGAGATGGTAGAACCGATCGTAACTTTGTGATGTATCTTGGTACAACTAATCACAATGCCCGACTTATGATTTGGTATGACTAGTTTTGATTAATTAGTGTAACTGATCCTAAATGAAAAAGAGGGGGTCTAACAACCACACCCGATATTTCTCTTAGAAATCTGTATGGACTAACTTCAATATACTTTTAAGAGAATCAACTAGATATTCCGACTCAAGCTTAAGAAAAGTATATCAAAGAGTTATATCTTAATTTCTCAATTCAATCCGCAATCAAACAAATAGGAATTTGCGATCCCGATTGAATATAAGAAATAACTTGGACGATAAAAAAAACAATATCCAAGTGTCAATCAATTTAATCAATAATCAACTGTTGGATTCACAACTGATTGAATTTACGCACAACCTGTGATATTTCAATTATATAAACAAATATAATGCGGAAAAGAAATAACACAGACACCGGAAATTTTGTTAACGAGGAAACCGAAAATGCAGAAATACCCCGGGACCTAGTCCAGATTTGAACACCATACTGTAATAAGCCTCTACAAACACTAGCTTACTCCAAGTTAACTTCAGACTGGAATGTAGTTGAGCCCTAACCAATCTCACACTGATCAAGGTACAGTTGCGCTCCTTACGTCTCTGAATCCCAGCAGGACTCTATGCACTTGATTCCCTTAGCTGATCTCACCCACAACTAAGAGTTGCTACGATCCAAAGTCGAAGACTTGATAAACCAATTTGTCTCACACAGAAAAGTCTATTGATTAGATAAATATGTCTCTCACAGATAAACCTATGAGTTTTGTTCCGTCTTTTGATAAATCAATGTGAACATGAACCAATTGATATTCTGGACTTACATCTCCGAAGAACATCCTAGAAATATCAATCACCTCACAATAATCTTAATTGTATGGTAGCGAAACAAGATATTGTGGAATCACAAACGATGAGACGAAGATATTTGTGACTACTTTTTATCTTGCCTATCGGAGATTAAATCTCGAGAAAATCTTACAGAAGATAGTACTCAATCACGATAGGAAACAACAACATCAGAACACACAACTACAGAGAAATATTTGGGTTTGGCTTCACAATCCCAATGAAGTCTTTAAGTCGTTAACCTACAGGGTTTCGTGAAAACCTGAGTAGACTCAAGCTAATATCTTCCAACCGTTAGATCGAACTTGGCTTGTTAGACACAAAAAAAAAAGTGACTTCATTTAGATATGAGTAGTTGTACCTAAACGTGTGCACATTTTTTGGCTCAATAATAGTTCCGAAGTTAACCATATGAACACTTTCATATTAACCTTATTCATCTTAACCATAACTAGTTCAAATGACTCAAATGAAACTAGTTCTAGAGTTTTTCAATTGTTTATATTCTCATAGAAGTATACAAGACAAAATTAAAGTAAAATCGATTTTGATTCACCCGAATCAAGTCATGAACATTATAGCCATGGTTTTCAAAAAATTGCATTCCTTATTATATAAATGTATTAGTTCATGAACAAATCTATTTTTGAACATTATCCACCCAGGTACGCAAACCTAAATGGCAGGACTAAATTTGGGTTCGCCAGTACACGAAATGGTACGCATACCTTCCAAACTTGGCAGAAATTCACGGACCTGAACCTCACGCCAGTACGCATACCGGTATGCGTACCAGGTTCCTGGAGCCGACTAAACCAAGCAGCACACATACGGGTATGCATACCTTGGTTCCCGGACTTGGATTATGCAAGTACGCATACTATGCTTATATCCAATTGTTTTAAACTCTCATTTCAACCATTGAAACATTCTCGGAAGACGACAATAGCTGTCTCACATAAAATATTAGCTTTAAATCAATTTTCAAGTAATCGAATGATCAATACGAAATATTCCGAGTCTACATCAAATGACTGTCTTACATGATCATATTTTGACTTTCGTCAAGAATATAAGATGAACTTGGTTAAAGCGAAAGCTTACCAACACATATTTCGAGAAATATGTAAGCGAGTTAAACTCAGCTCGAAATATCAAATGTGTATAATTTAAGTCTATATAGCTATATAGTAGATAGACTTTTGAGTGATATATGAGTTCAAGTCTCCACATACATTTTGTTTGATGAAGTTCCACAAGCTCCTTACCAGACTTCAACTGTTGAGTCAGTACGCATACGGGTATGCATACTAATTTACCGGACTTGGAATACACTTGCAACAGATAGCATACAAGTACGCGTACTGTGCTATATCCAATCAATGATTAATTGTTCTAAACTCCCATTTTAATCATTGAAACATTCTTGGAAGACGAGAATAGTTGTCTCACACAAACTATTAACTTCAAAGCAATTTTCAAGTGATCAAATGATTAATATGAAACATTCCAAGTCTCCATCAAATGATTGTCTCACACAAATCATATAAGATTTTATCAGGCGATTTTCACATGATCATATTTTGATTATCGTCAAGAATAAAAGATGAACTTGGTTAAAGCGAAAGCTTACCAACACATATTTCGAGAAATATGTAAGCGAGTTAAACTCAGCTCGAAATATCAAATGTGTATAATGTAAAGTCTATATAGCTATACGACTTTTGTCTCAAATAGGAGATAGAGTAGATAGACTTTTGAGTGATCAATGAGTTCAAGTCTCCACATACCTTTTTTTGATGAAGTTCCACAAGCTGTCCTTAGTAGTTCTTCGTCTTTATTCGATAAGCACTGTGAAGTCTAATGCTCAACTACACTTTCTATTCTAATCCAAGACTTAGCTATAAGTAGACTAGAAATCAAGACTTATAGTTTTTGCAACTAAACTTGACAACAAGCTTGAGATAGCAACACTTGCGAGTTCGATCGAGCAATGCTCTAACAATCTCCCCCTTTGTCAAATTTAGTGACAAAACTATCAATACATACGAAATACAAAATAAATAAACTTTGTAGCTCTCAATCCAAATGCTTGATTTCCTTGGTTCTTCAACATTACTCGAAATCTTCGTCACTTCCAAGTACTCCAGTGATTAGGAATGTGTTCAACTCAGCATCATAGTTGTTGAAGATCCGTAGCTATAACAATGAGAAAGCAGTTGCTCTCAATCATTGTTATGTAGTGTCATAGTATTATTACACAACATCAAAGTCCAATTGTATCACAAGTTTGACAACAATACTATGGTGATATGTATTACTCCCCCTTAGTCAATATTTTATCTCACATGAAAACCACTCCCCCTTACATAATGATCCGTAAACCATATGTATTTGTAGTGTGAACTACACATTAATTATCCCCCTTTTTGTCGATAAGAATTGGCAAAGGTACGAAAACTAGTGGGATCCTAATGAAATTTCCATAGACATACTTCATGACCAAAAGAGAACATATCAACTTTGTTTAGATGCAATCATATAGCCGAAACTAAATGCATTCATCAAGGAGTTAATAGAGATATAAGAAAACTCCTACAATATTCCACAGCCGCACTCCCCACAAAGATTTGGTAATTAAGCACAAGTTCAATTAAGAACTCTTCCCCATAAAATGTCTTTCCCGAAAGAACAACAAGAGCGACCTTACTTTCACAAGAAAAGAAGGATTTCTTTGGACATTAACAAATCACATGAAACATGAATTCGTATCCAAAATACTCAATTAAATTAACCACAATAGAACCCATGATTAATTTAATCGAAAATGCTCATATAAGAGAACTTACGGAGCCGCACGGTATTTACACAAAGATGTGAACCAGGGAAAGACCAATACTGCGGAATATTCAAAGATTCGTTCTATCTTCCATCAATATTTGCATAGAAACATGTAATAGACTTAATCTTTGTAAACAAAAGTTCACCCTATCTTCCATCAATATTTTCATAATGACATAATAGGCTTAACTTTTGTTTGTCAAAAGTTCATTCAATCTTTTATCAGTATTTGCATAATGACATATGAAAGACTTAACTTTTGACATATATGGGACAATCATAGTTCACGGACGCAAACCCACATATCCCATAACAAGTTGCAATATATAAAACCATAAAGATTTAATACTGCAAAATCATCTTCCAAATAAACTTTAGAATTTAAATAAATAAATCTAAAAACATTGCAAGATGAAAATTGTTGGAAATAGCTATGTGTACTCACAATAATGGCTATTCAAAACCCTAGTTACCCTTCTTAAAAAACAAGAATAAATTCTCATAAAAAGTTTCCTTGACAAAATAAAAATAAATCCTAGGAAGAACGAAACCGAGAGTCATCAGACAAGACCAACAACTAGAGATCGAACATAGACAAGTTCATCAGTTGCTTTCTTCAGTTCGTATTTTAGAAATTAAAAATTCTTTGTTGCAATCCAAAGTTGTTCACGTAAGACTTCAAAATCTCGAAGAAGATTTCCTGCCAATTGAGATGACATCTGAACTGGAAGTTTGTTTTCATGATCAACAACATGATAGCAAGTTATGAAAACAGGGTTTTCATGAAACTCTATAACTTCGCCATGTTCAACTTTGTCTTCCTTTTTTCATCCATCCATTGTGCACACCACAAAGATTTAGAGAATTTTTTGGACGTCATGGAACGTATATGTATCAGGAGAAAAAAACATGATACATATATATGAGTACAACATAGAGAAACCCTAGGAAAACTAGGTTACGTCTGACAAGGTCGGGTGCACGTACGCTCAAGGTTGCGAACCAGGTTCCAAACCAAGAGAGCAATGAAGCATAATTTGGAAGTAGTTTTGAAAAAATTAAAGACAAATTCTAAACAAATTGACAAACAATCTTAGCTCAAAAGAACATAAGATAATACTCGTCAAAGGGAAGAAACCAAGAGTTTTCAAGGTAGGCAACAAAGAGAATATTCTCAAAGAGATATTGATCAATATTACACTATGTAATAGAATACTGGAGCATGGATCAATAGTGAGATGATCATTTTAACAAAAAAATAACAATACTAATACAATAAAGACCACTTTTCTCATGACACATGAATTTCTTGAGAATTATGAGCGTCCTCACACAGTTTCACCGAGGATGCCCCTTTTGGCAGTCAAGTTGTATTTTGATGAGCATATTGCTCATCAAGGATATTGACATTTTTCATTTCTCTTTCTTCAGACGAAACATAAGGTTTAGTCAATGGAGGGTCAACAATAGGGGGACAAGAGATACCTGAAACTGCCGCCTTCCTTGCCTTCTTAATGCCGCGTTTGAGTCTATTTATACTTGTCTTGATATCCGAGACACGATTATTGATGTGAATGTAATATGGAGTTGACATTTTAGATTCAAGAAATTCTTCAGTGAGTGGCAAGGCATTTGAATTTTTGTTCTTCCTTCTATGATTTTTTCTCTTCACGGAGTAATTTGAAGAGTCAGTTGTCCATATAACATTCTTCCCTTTACAATTATAAATAGGTTTTGCGTCACATTTACAATCAAGAATTGTCTCATCGCAACACTTTTCTTGATTGCAGGTAAGACCTTTTATTCCAGCAAAATGAGATGCAGGTTTAATTAATTCTTTGGACATCCATACAAGAATGTTATGAAGTATTTCATTTCGTAGACGGAAACGACATCTCCTTTCAAGGTGACCTTTGTTTCTGCAATAATAACAGTTGTAAGGAATGTTTTTGACTGTTCTCACATGATATGTTTTCAAAGGTGGACAAACTTTTTTCATCGGAACATCACGTGTTGAAGGAAGTTTTTCACTTTTGATGTCAGTGAAATTTTCACTTAGGAACTTGCCATTAGCACAAACAAAATTGATCTTACTAGTATTTGGAGTGTCTATTCCTTTATAGCCCATACCACGTGTATTACGATGTTCTTTACAAGCTCCCAGCATAGTAGATAATTTTGTAGAGCTAGCATTGAATAATTTCAAATTCTCTGGGGAGAAGGATGATTTCTTTGTCGTTAAAACATTTTTGTTGAGAGTCATATCTTGCTTCAGTTTCTGCAAAAAGATTTCGACGAAGATTATCACATTCAGAGTTCTTTGAACACACATCTTCTTCACGATATTTAAGAATAGATTGTAACAGTTTGTAACCTAAATCATATCCCTTAAAGAGTTTTATTAATTTCATGTTTTCTTGACAGGAGGAGTCAGACATTCATCCAAGAAAGCAGTTGACTTCTTTTTCTTTAAGAGATTGTCAAAAAGATTGATATATTGTGAGACTTCCTCATCAAGATATTGTCCCTCTTCACTTTCATCTGAAAGATCATCCAACTATTCATCTAGGGATTTTTCCCAGTCGAACGCAGTTTCAGTCAATGGCGAAGATATGAGAGATTTCTCAGGAGACTCAAGGGTTTGAACCAAAACATAAGGCTTCTGAACTGGTGTTGCATTGTCAGAGACTACTGTCCATAGAGACAGATCGCTACAAACACAGACTTGTGAGGTCTTAAACATGTTTACCTGCTCTGATACCAATTGAAAAAGTGGAGGTTTAACAACCACGCCCAATATTTTGTTTAGAAATCTATATGGACTAACTCCAATATACTTTTAAGAGAATCAACTTGACAGTCAGACTCAATCTTAAGAAAAGTACATAAAAGAGTTATATCTCAATTTTTCAATTCAATCCGCAATCAAACCAATAGGAATTTGTGAGCCCAATTGAATATAAGAAATAACTTGGACGGTATCAAAAACCAATGTCCATGTGTCAATCAATTTAATCAACAATCAAAGGTTGGATTCACAATTGATTGAACTTATGCACAACCTGTGGTATTTCAATTATATAAACAAATATAATGCGAAAAAGAAATAACACAGACACCAGAAATTTTGTTAACGAGGAAACCGCAAATGCAGAAAAACCCCGGGACCTAGTCCATATTTGAACGCCATACTGTATTAAGCCGCTACCGACACTAGCCTACTCCAACTTAACTTCTGACTGTAATGTAGTTGAGCCCTAACCAATATCACACTGATCAAGGTATAGTTACGCTCCTTGCGTCTCTGAATCCCATCAGGACTTTATGCACTTGATTTCCTTAGCTGATCTCACCCGCAACTAAGAGTTGCTATGACCCAAAGTCGAAGACTTGATAAACCAATCTATCTCACACGGAAAAGTCTATTGAATAATCTGTCTCCCACAGATAAACTATGATTTTTGTTCCGTATTTTGATAAATCAAGTTGAACAGGAATCAATTGATATACCATACTTATATTCCTGAAGAATAACCTAGAACACCTCACAATAATCTTAAATCGTATGGTAGCGAAACAAGATATTGTGGAATCACAAACGATGAGATGGAGATGTTTGTGACTACTTTTTATCTTGCCTATCGGAGATTAAATCTCGAGCCAATCTTAGAGAAGATAGTACTAAATCACGATAGAAAACAGCAAGATCAGAACACACAACTACAGAGAAATAGTTGGGTCTGGATTCACAATCCCAATGAAGTCTTTAAGTCGTTAACCTACAGGGTTTCGTGAAAAACCTAAGGTTAAAGGAGAACAGACTCTAGTCGCAACTAGTATCACATAGGATGTGTGGGGATTAGGTTTCCCAGTTTCTAGAGTTCTCCTTTATATAGTCTTCAAATCAGGGTTTGCAATCAATATTACCTTGGTAACAAAGAATTCAATATTCACCGTTAGGTAAAAACCTGATTAGACTCAAGCTAATATCTTTCGACCCTTAGATCGAACTTAGCTTGTTACACACAAATGAAAAGTGAATGCATTTAGATATGAGTAACCGTACCTAAAAGTGTGCACCTTTGTTGGCTCAAAAATAGTTAACCGAAGTTAGCCATATGAACACTTTCATATCAACCTTATTCATCTTAGCCATAACTAGTTCAAATGACTCAAATGAAACTAGTTCTAGAGTTGTTCAATTGTTTATATTCTCATAGAATTATACAAGACATAATTGAAGCAAATTCGATTTTGATTCACCCGAATCATGTCATGAACATTATAGCCATGGTTTACAAAAGATTGCATTCCTTATTATATAAATGTATTAGTTCATGAACAAACCGATTTTAGAACATTATCCACTCAGGTATGCAAATAGGTACGCATACCTAAATGCGGGACTAAGTTTGGGTTCTGAAAAAATGGGGGTCTAACAACCACACCCAATATTTTGATTATAAATCTATATGGACTAACTCCAATATACCTTTAAGAGAATCAACTAAACAGTCAGACTCAATCTTAATGAAATTATATCAAAGAGTTATATCTCTCTTTATCGATCCAATACTTACTCAAGAAAATAGAAATCTGCGAGTCTAATTGAGTACAAGAAAAATCACTGAAAAAGCGGGGGTCTATCAACACTACCCAATATTTCTCTTAGCAATCTGTATGGACAAACTCAAATATACTTTTAAGAGAATCAACAAGACTCAATCAATTAAAAGTACATCAACGAGTTTATATCTCTCTCTCTTGATTTGATTTCCTCAAACAGAAACTGTGAGTACTAATCATATACAAGGAATAACTTGGATGGTACCAAAGACCAATATCCAAGGATCAATCAATGACAATTAACAACCAAAAGATGGATTACTCTAATTGATGATCTAACGCACAACCTATATTATTTCAATTATAAAGATAAAACAATATAATGCGTAAACTGAAATAACACAGACACTAGAAATTTTGTTAACGAGGAAACCGCAAATGCATAAAAACCCCGGGACCTAGTCCAAATTGAACATACACTGTATTAAGCCGCTACAGACACTAGATTACTCCAAGCTAACTTCGGACTGGACTGTAGTTGAACCCCAATCAGTCTCCCACTGATCCAAGGTACAGTTGTACTCCCTACGCCTCTGATCCCAGCAGGATACTGCGCACTTGATTCCCTTAGCTGATCTCACCCACAACTAAGAGTTGCTACGACCAAAAATCGCAGGCTTTGAAAATAATCAAATCTGTCTCACACAGACAAGTCTATCAAATGATCAATCTGTCTCCCACAGAAAAACCCTAAAGTTATTGTTCTGTCTTTTGAGAATAATCAAGGTGAACAGGAACCAATTGATAATCCGGTCTTATATTCCCGAAGAACAGCCTAGATAAATCAATCACCTCACAACAATCTTAATCTTATGGTAGCGAAACAAGATGTTGCAAAATCACAAACAATGAGACAAAAATGTTTGTGACTACTTTTTATATCTTGTCTATCGGAGATATTAATCTCAATCCAATCAATCTGATTGTACTCATACGAGAGAAGATGCAGGTTCAGATCACACAACTACGATAAAAGTCGTATCGGTCTGGCTTCACAATCCCAATGAAGTCTTTAAGTCGTTAACCTGGTTTAAGAAGAAGAAAACCAAAGGTTAAAGGAGAAACGACTCTAGCACGCAAACTAGTATCACACGTGAAGTGCGGGGATTAGTTTTGCACAATACTAGATGTCTCCTTTATATAGTCTTTCAAATCTGGGTTTCGCCTTGGTCACAAAGAAAACAATATCCACCGTTAGATGAAAACCTGATTTAGATTCAAGCTAATATTTCTCAACCGTTAGATCGAAAACTTATCTTTTTATACACAAATGAAATGCACGCTTCTAGGTTTGTTAACCGTTCCCAAACGTTTACATTGTTGGTTCAACAATAGTTAACCAAAAAATTAGCCATATGAGCATTTCATACCAACCATATTCTTCTTCACCATAACTAGTTCAAATGACTTCAAATGAACTAGTTAGAGAGTTGTTCAATTGCAAGGAAATATTATGTACTACACAAGATATAATTGAAGCAAAGATGATTTGATTCATTCAAATCGGTTCATGAACTTTATAGCCATGGTTTGCAAATTGCATTCCTTAGTCTTTATAAGTTTAAGTTCATAAATCATCTTCAGATATATAACCTTCTTAAGTTCGCACACTAGGTTCGCGGACTTAAGCAACCGGGAAGAGTTTACAAACTCCAGCAGAAAATCTCGGGAAAGATTTTCCGCTGGTTCGCGAACTGGTACTCACTCAATAAGTTTGTCAACTCCAGCAGAATTTCTCGGGATAAGAAGTTCGGCAGTTCGCAGACTGAGTTCGCAGACTTGGAAACAATCCATTCTTCCGGTTTCTCTTGATCAACAAAGTTCGCAAACTTTGGTTCAAGGGATAAGACTTATGCACATATGTGTTTCCACAACAATACTTATGTCCATAATTGGTTATGTAATCTAAACTCTCATTCCAACCATTGAAACATTCTTAGAGGACGTTATATAGTTGTTGCACCATTTCTCGTCAAAGCAATTTTCAAAGTGATTGAAACATATCATGACTTTCGTCACTAGGTAAAAATAAACATGGTCGAAGCGAAACGCTTACCGACACATATTTTGAGATATAGATATGCGAGGTATACTCGGCTCGAAATACCAAATGTGTATAATCTAAGTCTATATATAGCATACGACTTTTTGTCTCAAGAAGTAGGAGATAGAGTAGATATACTTTTGAGTGACAGATAATTTCAAGTCTTCACATACCTTTTTGTCTAGAAGTTCCACCGGTTCCTTGAGTAGTTCTTCTTCTTGTATGATGAATCGTCATGAAGTCCTTGAGCTCAACTACACTTTTTATCTTAGTCCGAGACTTAGCTATAGTAGACTAGAAATCAAGACTTATAGTTTTGATCACTAACATTGACAAACATGCTTGAGATAGCAACGCATGCGAGTTGATTAATTGTATTCCCTAAGCATAGACTATCAATTGATTAAACAAAGTATAATCTATCAAATTGAATCACAAGTAATTAAGAAAATTATGTAAACTTTTAAGAAATCTGGAAAAGCAGTGATTGAGTGAATTACAATTAAAAATTAGAGAAAATGAAATAGTTACCCATTATTCATGTTTGAATAGCTTCATCCATTGCCTTGGTTACTTGAGAATTTAGTCTCTCATCATGTTGGAAACACGCTCAAAAGTTGATTTCATTTATGCTCAAAGACGGTTTACAAATGATGAAAGTATGAGAATGATTAAAATTACAGAGAATCGATATATGTTAACTGTCGCTGTCACTGTAGCAGATAAGACACTGAACTGTCTGATGTCACTGTAGCTTATAAGACTGTCGCCAAAGTGTCGCAGACGCTGTAGCTTTTAAGACTGCTCGGTGAGGGTCTTATGTTCTTCGTGTTCTTCGTGCAGCAGCAACAATGGAGTTTTTGCAACTTGATTTTCTCGACTCTCTGATGCTCTGCAACTCTCCCAAACTCTCTATTTACTTTCCAATCAACTCTGTCACCTTATATACTACTTCATGCACCAGAATCACCCGTCATAACTCTCAAAAATTCTTCATTTACTCGGAAATATTTTTTTTTTGCCGGCCACGATATTCTTTCCTGAATTAACTTCCCACGCTGTCAAAGAGTGCTGAATAGTTCTGAATCTTCTTTATTTAACTACTTCACACTTCTGCAGCGGCCAATATCTATCCAAACACACGTATCCACGCTGTAATCCCGTGAATATCTCCTTTGAACCGTGTTTGCTCTGTTTTCTTCTCGCGGAGAATCTGGCCACGCTGGACTGAAACGAACACCTATACCATGCTTGTTAAGCCAAACACAACCTCCTCACATGATTTCAGATGTTGAGTCTCATTGAAACTCCTCAAAAAATCCAACAGAAAATAACGCAGTGAAATGCATTATTTTCCCGCCAAAACAAACTTCAAACGAGGAAGGAGATGGGTGCCCTTATCCAACATCCAAGGTGCTGGATAAAACAGTGGGTGCTATAGACAAATGGGCTACACATAGTCGTGGGTGTTGTTTATCCAAATCCGGGGATCCGTATAACAATCTTCCTCCGGGGGTGCTCCGAGAAACTTTTCGAGCCGAATTTTCCAACAATATTTTTCTCCAAAAAATACCTACAAACACACAAAACACCATAATAAGTACGAAATCTAGTACTAACAATACGAAACATTGAGGACAAATTAGACATATAAATGCGTCTATCAAATACCCCCAAACCTATTATTTGCTAGTCCTCGAGCAAAACTAATAAAAATAAAATACAACTCACTAGGTGGCCCCAGTGACCGAGTTAATATCGGGAGGGTTTACCTGAGGTGTACCCACAAAACCACGACTTCTAATTGGTCACAAGTATCCAAAGAGCTATAAGGACATACATATTCTCAACGTATCTCCAAGTAACTAGAATGCCAGAGAAATTAAAGGTGTCAGCTCTAAAGCTGACTAAAGAAAAGAGGAGACACATCCGCAACACTGCTAGATAAATATATATCCGCTACACAGCTAGATAAACATTGTAAGATGCGTCCACTGATTTACATCTGAATAAGATTAGGAGAGAGATAAAGATGAGAGGGGCATCTGCTACACAGCTGGACTAATTACGTGTGATGAGTTGAACTAGTGCTAGAAATATCTTGTGCCATATGGAAAGCGGACTAACAAATCAACCAATATGCATCTCTCTTCGACTCTCTCATAGTGCTCAGTAGAAAAAACGTCTTCTTCGGCTTCAACTATTGATGATAAACTCTTGAACCTCGTAGAACCTTAAAAATTAACTATTCTCCTTAATTTCTTGCTTGAAACTTCCTTATTCTACTTCCCTATGGCAATCTTTTTTTTTTTTCATTTTTAATTTTTCAATTTTTTTTTATTCAACACAAAAATAACAAGACAAAAATTTAAATGGCCATGAGAGAAGGACTTTAGAACTTGGATCTTCGCAACTTGTGATGTCTTGGTATCATGAACTTCAACAACTTATATCATTTGCTCTTATAACTTCTTGTAACTAAGTCTTCAACTTTGATTTTTAAATTATTCTTTTCTATTGTTGCTTCTAAACCTTAAACGTCTTCAACTTTCTTCATAGATTTTGATGTCGCTCCACTTGTTGATGATGATCAGTTTCTACTGAGAGAGAGTCGTAATCCAATAACTAAGACTACATTGTGAGGTTGCTTTGTCTTTCTGGCATTTCCTTCTGACCTACTTGCCTTTCCATCATGGATGGTTAGGTCCATCACGGTTACCGTCTAAAAGGAACAAGTTCTCTCCTGAATTTCAAAGATCTCAATGTCTTTTCTCTAATGTCTCAATATATTGTTGTCCCTAGCACTCCAATTTCTATCTTTTCGGTGAGAAACAATATGTAAACTTAGCTAACCGGATACTATGTGACGCTAGAAGTTTCAAAAATGCAACTAAAAAGTTCTTCCCCACCCCAAACCTAGATCTAACATTGTACTCAATGTTTCTAATGAAAGAGCAGTACCAAAAGTAAAATAACACGAGGAGAAGTTGGAAAGGTAGTACCTGGGTGAAGAGAGAGAAAATCAAAAACTAATATACAACTTCCTCGATGGTCAATCAAAGGTAAACATGGTCCTCCAGAGGGACCTCCTCAACATCACCTGTAGGAAAAGGCTCTAAAAAGGGTTTCAGTCTCTGACCGTTAACCTTCGAAGAACTACTACCATCCGGTGTCTCAATTTCAACAGCTCCATGAGGAAAGACAGTGCACCGAGAAGGTCACTTCCCAGGGAAAATATGCAAGCGGGTATCATACAGAAGAATTTTTTGACCTGGAGAAAATGACTTCCTTAAAATATTTCTATCATGTACAAGTTTCATTTTGTTCTCATACTCCTTCGCACTATCGTAAGCATCTGTACGAATCTCTTCCAACTCATTGAGATGGAGTTTCCTATGGGCTCCTGCCTTGTCAAATGAAAAATTTAGCTGCTTAACAGCCCAATAAGCTCTATGTTCTAAATCAACAGGTAAATGACATGCCTCTCCATAGACAAGACGATAAGGCGACATTCCAATGGGGGTCTTAAACGCAGTACGATAAGCCCATAAGGCATCAGTAAGGCTAGACGACCAGTCTTTCCGATTAGGATTAACTGTTTTCTCTAATATACGTTTTATCTCCCTATTGATTGGAAACCTCTACCCAACCACTAGTCTGCGGATGATATGGGGTAGCTACCTTATGTGTAATACCATATTTCTTCATCAGAAGCCTAAAAGGTCCATTACAAAAGTGCGACCCTCCATCACCAATTATAGCTCGCGGTGTACCAAAACGTGTAAGTATATTATTTTTCAAGAACTCAATCACAACCCTATGGTCATTGGTTTTACACGCAACCGCCTCAATCAACTTAGAGACATAGTCTACAACGACAAGGATGTAAAGGTTACCAAAAAAATTAGGAAACGGACCCATAAAGTCAATACCCCACATATGAAAGACCTCAACAATTAAAATCGGGTTCAAGGGAATCATGTTCCTACGGGAAATGGTTCCTAATTTCTGACAAGGCTCACAAGTAACACAGTAACTATGGGAGTCTTTAAACAACGAAGGCCAATAGAATCCACACTGCAATATCTTAGCAGCAGTCTTCTTAGCACTAAAGTGACCCCCACAAGCATGATCATGACAAAAGGAAATAATACTGGACTGGTCACTCTCAGGTATACATCTCCTAATAATCTGGTTTGGACAATACTTAAACAAATAAGGATCATCCGAAAAGAAGTGCTTAACCTCGGCTAAAAACCTAGAACGATCTTGTTTATCCCAATGTTGGGGTATTAGACCAGTAACAAGATAATTCACTATATTCGCATACCAAGGTGCTTGGGTAACAAAGAACAGTTGTTCATCAGGAAAACTATCCCTAACAGGAGGAGAATCATTAAGGGTATCCACAACAAGCCTAGAAAAGTGGTATGCTACTACATTTTCTGCACCTTTTTTATATCTAATATCTAAGGAAATTCCTGCTACAATAGGATTTGTCTAATCAATCTAGGTTTAGTATCCTTCTTGGAAATAAGATACTTCAAAGAAGCATGATCAGTAAAGATTATGACCTTAGAACCTAAGAGGTAAGATCTAAACTTGTCTAAGGAAAACACAATAGCTAATAGTTCCTTCCTTGTAGTGGTATAGTTCAACTGGGCATCATTCAGAGTTTTTCTAGCATAGTAAATCACATGAAGTAACTTATTTTCTCGCTGACCTAGCACAACACCAATAACATAATCTGAAGCATCACACATGATCTCAAAGGGTAGGTTCCAGTTGGGTGCCTGGACTATGGGGGCGGTAGTGAGTAAAGTCTTAAGCTTTTCAAAAGCCTATAAA
Organism: Papaver somniferum; assembly: GCF_003573695.1. NCBI lineage: Eukaryota > Viridiplantae > Streptophyta > Magnoliopsida > Ranunculales > Papaveraceae > Papaver > Papaver somniferum. The sequence continues at coordinate 77,013,736 of NC_039365.1, forward strand.
CAAGCATCATCAAAAACAAACTTAACATCTTTTTCAAGCAAATTGCAAAGAGGTCTAGAAATCAAGCTAAAATCCTTAATGAATCGACGATAAAAACCTGCATGCCCTAAGAATGACTTAATATGTCTTACGGTTTTTGGGACCTGTAAAGTTTTAATAAGGTCAACTTTGGCTCTATCGACCTCTATACCCTTCGAAGATACAATATGCCCTAGAACAATTCCTGAACGAACCATGAAGTGACATTTCTCCCAATTAAGCAATAAATTCTTTTCCTTACACCTAGTCAAAACTAATGACAAATGATGCAAGAACTCATCGAAAGACGAACCAAACACTGAAAAATCATCTATAAAGACCTCTAAGAACCGTTCTACCATGTCAGAAAATATGCTCAGCATACAGCGCTGAAAGGTCGCAGGGGCATTACATAGCCCGAAAGGCATGCGTCTATACGCAAAGGTACCAAAGGGACAAGTAAAATTGGTTTTCTCTTGGTCTTCTGGGGCTATGACAACCTGATTATAACCGCAGTATCCATCTAAAAAGAAATAATGGCTACGTCCAGCTAATCTCTTTAGCATTTGTTTGATGAAGGGAAGGGGAAAGTGGTCCTTCCTAGTGACCTTGTTCAATTTCCTATAGTCAATACAGACACGCCAACCCGTGGTCACCCGGGTTGGGATTAACTCATTGTTATCATTCTGGACTACAGTAATACCAGATTTCTTGGGAACTACCTGAACGGGGATGACCCACTTACTGTCTGAAATGGGGTAGATAATTCCTGCATCTAACAGCTTAAGAGCCTCGGTCGAACTACTTCTTTCATATTAGGGTTCAGTCGACGTTGCATCCCCCTATAAGGTTTGGTGTCACTCTCTAAATAGATATGATGCATACAATCAGTAGGACTTATACCCTTAATGTATGCTATGGTCCACCCTAAAGAGATTCCTTGTTATTCTGAAGGAAGGTCACTAGCCTACTTTCCAGATCACTATACAAGTCGGATGCTATGATCACATGTAAAGTTTCAGATGGGCCTAAAAACACATACTTCAGGGTATCTGGTAATGGTTTAAGGTCCAACTTAGGAGGATTTTCTAACGAAGGATCTAGGGTAGACTTAAAAACGGTTATAGGTTCGAACTTAGGTTTCCAACCATTACTAGTGTCTATCAAAGGAGTTGAATCTAACAAAGCATTCACCTCATTAATCACAACGTCATCATCAAAATCAATCCAAAGTGGTTAGGAATTTCTATAATGGATCTTCTAACAAAGTGTTTGGTAATGACTCCTCGACTAATGTTCCTATCATGTTCACCTCTTCTATGCTTGAATCATCTAGTTCAGAGGGTAGCTTACTAATAATTAAAATGTTCAGCTCAATAGTCATATTACCAAAAGACAAATTTATTATACCATTTCGACAATTAATTATCGCATTAGATGTAGCTAAAAACGGGCGACCTAAAATCACTGGTATTTGGTTCTCTAGGTCAGGGACAGGTTGGGTATCTAGGATAACAAAATCCACCGGATATATAAACTTGTTGACCTCAATAATAACATCCTCGATCACACCACGAGGAATTTTAACGGACCTATCAGCTAACTGAAGTGTCATCTGGGTAGGTTTCATCTCACCAAGTCCTAGTTTAAGGTACACATGGTATGGGAGTAAGTTCACACTGGCTCCTAAGTCAAGCAAAGCTTTCTCGATACGGTATTTACCTATTGTGCAATAGATAGTAGGGGACCCTAGGTCTTTATACTTAGGAGTAGTAGTATTCTGAATAATAGAACTCACATGACTAGCTAGGAAGGCTTTCTTCTGGACAGTAAGTTTTCGCTTTCGCGTACACATATCCTTAAGAAACTTGGCATAAGCGGGAATCTTCTGAATCGCATATAACAATGGGAGGTTGATAGTAACCTTCTTAAGAATCTCTAATATATCATTAAAGTTGGACTCCCTCTTAGTTGGAACTAGCAGATGGGGGAACGGGGCTCTGGGAACAAAGCAGGGCTCAGCAGGACCCTCATTGGTCCCTTTGGAGACTCTATCAGTCTCCTTATTTTCTGGCTCAGAAGGGTGAACTACAACATGTTCACTATCAGGCATGGCAATTTTAGTGTCAACTTTCTTTCCACTCCTAAGGGTTGTAATAGAATTCACATTATTGTGTGATTTCTCTCCTTTAGGGTTAGGATCAGTTTGACTAGGGAACCTTCTATCTTCTCATTCACTAAGAAACTTAGCTATTTGGCCGACTTGAAGTTCTAATTTAGCAAGAGATTGGGAATTATTCTTAAAATTCTGTCTGGTTTCTTCTTGAAAACCATAGTGGTTCTTTGATAACATCTCATGGTTCTTTGCTAACATAGTAAGAGTTTCTTCTAAGGTGGAGATCTTTTTCTCATTCTGAAACTGGGGTTGACCTGAAGAGTTCTTAGCATAACCAAAACCTGGGGGAGGCTGAGAATTACTAGTGTGTCCTTGATTCTGACCCTTATACCAAGAAAAATTAGGATGGTTTCTCCAACCAGGGTTGTAAGTCTCTGAGTATGGGTCAAACTTTTGACGGTACTCAAACCTAGGATTGTTATAGACAACATGGGCTTACTGTCTATAACCTGACCTTCCCAAAACGAGTTATTGGGTTCTACTCCACAAATAGACACTTTAGAGGCTCTAAACCTATCATCAGGTTCAACAAGAGACCTATGTTTAGGATGATTCAATTCCAAAGCTTCTAACCTTCTAGACAAAGCAGCAAACTTAGCATCTGAACCGAAGCTTGTATCTACCACATTGGTGCTACTTCTATTGACCAAGAGTCTTTTCGGGGGTTCAACACAAGACTCCCAATGTTGGGATTTTTCAGCGATAGCTCCTAAGAAGGTAAAAGCATCATCAGCACTTTTACTAGTGAATTCACCAGCGCACATAGACTCGACCATGGCTTTGGTTGAATAGTCTAAACCATCATAAATAATCTCTACTAGTTTCATCTTACCAAATCCATGGTGAGGACACTGGGATAGGAGATCATTGAATCTCTCTAAAAACATGTAAAGAGACTCGCCCTCTTGTTGCATACTAGCACTAATTTTCTGCCTAACAGCTGCAATTTTATGCTTAGGGTAGAATTTCATATAGAAAGTAGCAATAAGTTCCTTCCATGTTTCAATGGATTCAGATGGTAGGTTGTTCAGCCATGTCTTGGATTTATCTCTCAAGGAAAAGGTAAACATCTTAAGTTTCAAGACTTCATCAGTAAGGTCTTTTATTCTAATTGTCCCACAAATTTCCTCAAAGTCCTTAATATGAAAATAAGGGTTCTCATCATCTTTCCCTAAGAATATAGGGATCATCTGAAGAATACTAGGTTTTATCTCGAAATTATCCGTAGTGGCTGGAAATTTAATGCACGAGGCTCGGGTGGACCTAGTTGGGAACATGTAATCTTTCAAAGTTGCCATCGCTGGCACAACTGAAGTACTAGGGGTATTTTCCTCACGAAGAGACAGATTCTCAAAACCGAAGTTTCCAAAAACAGGGCTCTCAAAAGAATAGTCTTCGAGCTCCCCGCTTCTACAAGAAGAACTACTAGGTTTTTCACTAATCAATCGATCTAGATTATTTCTTTTCCAAGCTCTTTCTCTAATAACCTCGGGGATACACTATAAAAACAAATAAAAGAATCCTAAAGGAAGGGAGGTTCTAAGAAAACACAAAGCAAGCTGACTCCACCAAAGCAAACCTAAAGATTTCTAGCAAACAAAAAGCATGATGGCTCCACTTAGATTGTTTCTAGACCAGCTTCTATTCTTTCAAAAAGGAACTCGTTACAATCTGAGCAAACCTCTCTGGAATCAATCCGAGTTAAAATAAGTTAAATAGAGACGAGGGAAGCTGCGTGGAGCTTTGATACCCAAGGCCTCACCGGCGTTACAAGGAGGCGTATTCAACTCACAGAAACCATCATGAACTTCAAAGTATGCTCAAAAGAGTAACCAATATTTTTCGAACGACTTTCCTATTAAGCTCGTTACCCTATAGGTCTTGTTCTAGTCAGAATTTTAGGCTTAGGTTCGCGTTTGGTTTCGTTTTCCTAAGGCGGGCAAGGAGAGAACGATGATGAAATCCGAACCCTTATCTTGTATGGCCAGTCCTTGCCCTTTACTAGGAAATTAAAGCAGCTGTTTTCAATTCCTCAGCATATATACAAACGAAGGAATACAATAACCCGCTGACAGGGGATTCGCGGGTGTTTCAGAAAACTTACCTCCCGTACCAAACGGGCGAAGAACCGCTGAAGTCGACTCGGGCCACGACTCCTATGTCATGTACGAACCCGAGGGGCCGAGGCGATATAGTAATCGTCGTCCTTCTCTGCAAAGAGTTTATATTTAAACTACCCTTCGGTAGGGTTTAAAAAAAAATTCCCAAAGTCCACAGTCCACAGTCCAAAATATAGTGCAAAAGAAAAAGAAAATCTAAAAAAAAAAAAATCTAAAAAAATAATAACCAAATAAAATGTCTCTCTCTCTCTTTTTTTTTAAATTATTTTTTCTTCTTCTTTTCTTTCGCTCCTTTCGTTTTGCTTTTACTCCAAATCTTTAAGTATTCACCAAAAGCTCTGGCAAATTTTTCTTTCGTTCCAAATTCCAAAATCTGTAAGGAAAAGAAAAAAAACCCAAAAACGTAAAGAAGAACAAATAAATAAAAACAAATAAAAACCTAAAAAAAAATCTAAAAACTCTATCCTAAAGACAAGCCCGCATCGGCGACGCTAAAAATTGATGTGATTTTCAATTGAGTTGTAGTAATAAGTTCGTTAAGACTTGTGAAAGCAAAAGATTCTAGATTTAATAAAAATAAAGAAAACTTAACTCAAAATTTGATTTCAAGATATTAAAGATAACCAAGACACTAGAATCCACTATTACACATGAATGAATGATGTCAAATATTTCATAACTCTAATTAGTCTTTTAATCCTTTATTTTTTAATTCACGAATAATCAAACATATTCTCAAATATTAATTATATTCCCTAAGCATAGACTATCAATTGATTAAACAAAGTATAATCTATCAAATTGAATCACAAGTAATTAAGAAAATTATGTAAACTTTTAAGAACTATGCAAAAGCAGTGATTGAGTGAATTATAATTAAAAATTAGAGAAAATGAAATACTTACCCATTATTCATGTGTGAATAGCTTCATCCATTTCCTTGGTTACGCGAGAATTTAGTCTCTCATCATGTTGGAAACACGCTCAAAATTTGATTTCATTTATGCTCAAAGATGGTTTACAAATGATGAAAGTATGAGAATGATTAAAATTACAGAGAATCGATATATGTTAACTGTCGCTGTCACTGTCACTGTAGCAGATAATACATTGAACTGTCGATGTCACTGTAGCTTATAAGACTGTCGCCAAAGTGTCACAGACGCTGTAGATTTTAAGACTGCTCGGTGAGGGTCTTATGTTCTTCGTGTTATTCGTGCAGCAATGAAGTTTCTGCAACTTGATTTTCTCGACTCTCTAATGCTATGCAACTCTCCAAAACTCTCTATCTACTTTTTAATCAACTCTATCACCTTATATACTACTCCATGCACCAGAATCACCCGTCATAACTCTCAAAAATTCTTCATTTACTCGGAAATATTTTTTTTTTCGGCCACGATAGAAAGTTTTAAAGAACTAATATGGTTGAAATGTCTTCTTCTATTCACATTTGTGTGATAGTAAGAAGTGTTTATATTATGGTTTTTGATGAAATCAACTCTAGCTTTTTGGGCATAAAAAGACTCCTGTGATTTTTGAGCTAGTTCAAGACTTTGTTCTACTTCCCTTATGGCCTCATTGTTCTGAATAAAATAAGGATTACTATTCAAATATTTGAGTCGGTCAGTTAATGAGTGAACTTTTTGATCAATGTTTCCATAATGGGAAATATTCCATTTTTTTAGCTCATATTTAACATTTCTAAGATAATTGACCATTTAAAAGCATTAGACACTCTAACAGTGGTTTTATAAGCATCCCTAATCACTTGTTGACAAGTAGGGCCTTTGAACCAACATTTAAAATATCTATTGAGTCTTTTACCTTGGTGCTCATTACAATTTGTAACCAAAATAATGGGTAAATGGTCAGAGCCTATTGCATCAATGTGAAACAATTTGGAATTGTTGTAATGTTGCTGCCAACGACCATTCACCAAAGCTGTGTTTAGTCTAGCTTTAACATTATCAGGACCAATTGCTTGTTAGACCAAGTAAACTGAGACCCTATATAGCCTAAGTCACTCAAGTCAGAACTATCAATGACTCTTTGGATGATTGGATACTCAGTGGTAGTTGGTCTAGTATTAGAAGATCTTTCATGGGAAAACATGGTTATATAAAGGTTACCAATTAAAACCCATGGAAGGCTAGCAGAATTTCCAATACTATTAATATGATTCCATTTTACTATTTTCTCATCATGGTATGTGGAACCATAAAGAAAAGTAGAGAGGAATTCAGGTTTACTTGGATCATAAGAGATCATAGTATGGATCATCTTATCCGTTGATTGAAGAATATTAAGAGAGAAACCACTCTTCCATAAAAGAGCAATACCTCCAGAGAGACCCCTAGAAGGGCAAATCCAATCGTTAGGATAGTTGTCTCTTAAGGTGTTGTCTCATTTTCACATAGTCATTTTTGGTTTCACATAGAAAAATAACATCAGGATTCTGACTTCTAATTTGATTCCATAAATTAGTTCTAGTATCAGGGCCGAAGCCCTGGCAATTCCACGACAAAATTCTCATATTTTAGAGGAAAGGGCACGGACCAGAGTAATTATGGAACCTAGTGAAGGTAGCACAAACATAGCTAATAATTAAGTATCTAGGGAAACAGGAAGACACTAAACTGCAAACAGTGAATAACTGATAGACAATCAAGCAGTAATCAATAGAACTAAACAAGTAAGAGAAAAAAAAAGCAGGACAGGATAACAAGATTTTTGAGTGTAATTGAGGGGGGGAAAGCAATTATCATGCAAATAAATTCTAATTATGAAACTTAAACTACTATTAAACTAATCACAACAGTAATTTCTAAAGATATAAAGTTAAGGGGAAAACTAGGGTTTTGATATAGAACCTGATTGAAGGACGCAGAGTTTCCATAATGATTCCGTGAGGCTACACCATTATGCTCAGATTCTACGCTATCAAATGCCATAGAGCGAGTATCATCCATAGAGTTTTGGTGGTACTTCATCCTGTTTTCAGCTAGGAGGTCATATAATCTATCATTTCATCAGCTCCATCACAAGTACTATGATAAATGGGATTATTGTGGGTGGTTGAGTGATTGGGATTATGGGTTAAAATATTATTGTGGACGTGTCATATGCCTAGCCGCTCATCTGACAATGTTTGATTTCTTAGCTTTATATCGAATCGTTTTGTAACTCAGTGAGTCGAGTTGTTACAACTCTTTGTCTTGGATCGATTAGCTGTAATTGGTTCATTTACTTTATTACGTGTCAGTCTTAGCTTGGTCCTTTCCGATCGGGTTGTTAGCCACTAGATGGTTAGGTAGATCGGATTAGACGGCTAATAGAGAGAGTGAGTTCTGTGAGAAAATAGTTGTATTAAAGACAACTGAATTTTTTGTAAGCGGTAAGAAGAAATTAATGAAATTGAGGCTCCTTCCATTGGAAGAGTAGGTTACTGCTAAGTGTTCTTCAAGTTCTTCTAATTGATTCACAATATTTGGTATCATATTAGTTCGATCCTGTGTTTGATTCATGACAGGAGGTAAGAAAGCACCTACAGTAAAGGACATTTCCCTTCAACGAAAACTTGATGGGGAACGATTATCAGTTCTAGAAAAAGATGTCTCTGACATCAATCTCAAGATGACTTCAATCGAAAAAACTTTGAGTTCTCAGTTTATTACAATCTGTAAACACCTTGGTATTCCTATGGTTCCAGATCCATGTGCTACTCCGGACAACAATGGCAATCAAATTGATGCAACTGAACATTCTACTGGTACGTTGTTTCATTCAGGTAACTTTCTCCGACAATATAAAATTGATTTTCCAAGGTTATGGTTCTAATCCTAGGGCTTGGATTCGTAAATGTGAACGCTATTTTTATCTGAATTCTGTTGATCCTTCTAAGCGGGTGTATTTAGCTTAAATTCATATGGATGATAGGGTTGATTCTTGGTTTTTAGATTACCAAGAGGGTAGACTATTTATTGATTGGGGTATATTTTCTCCTGATGTGTGTTTTCGTTTTGAGGATGTTACTTATGATAATTATGTTGGTAGTTTTAATAAACTCTCTCAAACTTCTACTGTTGAAGAATACTTTGAGAGATATGAATCTTTGAAGGCTATTATGAAATATAAGAATCCTAGTTTATCTGATGATTATTTCACAATAAGTTTTATCAGTGGGTTGAAGGATGAAATTCGTCGCCCTGTTCAAGTATTTAAACCCAATTGTGACACTGAAGCTCTCTATTTAGCTCGTTTACAACAAGCTTCGGTTGAGTCTCAACTTAAAAGATCTAAACCATTTCAGAGACCTTTTACATCACCCTCAAACTTGTATTCACTATCCTCTAGTTATAAGCCTTCTTTACCTCCACTTACCAATATACCTAAACCTTCTTTTTCATCTGACAAACCCATCATTACACACCCTCTTACCCCTACCAATCCTGAACCATCATTACCTCCAATTAAAAGGCTTACTCCAGCTCAGATGCAAGCAGTACGTGACAAAGGTTTATGTTACAACTGTGATGTTTTTTGCAAACCTGGTCATCGTTGTAAAGGTCAACAGTTATTCATGTTAGTTGCCTCGATAACTCCCCTCCACATGTTGATGACTCTGAAGAAGAAGCAGCTTCTCCTACTACTTCAGGAGACACTACAATGGAGATTTCTCTCCATACCTTGACTGGGTTAGTGAATCAAAGTACTATACGAGTTCCTGCAAGCTACATAATGAAAATATTTTTGTCCTCATTTACATAGGGAGTACCCATAGTTTTATAGATACTTCACTGGCTACTAAATTACATCTCCATATGGCACCAACTGGAAAAATGCTGGTCACAGTGGCAAATGGTGATACAACTGTAAGTGAAGGTGTTTGTAAAGACTTGCAATGGTCTATGCAAGGGTATCTTTTTTCTGGTAACCTGAGAACTCTTCCTTTAGGAGGATGTGACATGGTGTTAGGTGTTGATTGGTTGAAAATTTTGGGAGATGTGATGTTCAATTTGGCTGATCTAAAAATCTCATTTAACCACCAAGGAAAACTTATCATATTACAGGGTCACTCTCCAAGTCCATCTTGCAGTATGCTACGTGGAAAATCTCTTTTCAAATTCATTAAGAATAACACTCCTGCCCTTATTGGTTAGTTCTTTTCCATATCAACCACTCCACTTAAACCTACACCACCATAAATTCAATTTATTATAGAAGACTACACTGATGTGTTTGTTGAACCATCTACCCTTCCTCCTTAAAGAGATTTAGACCACCGAATTCCCTTAAAACCATCTGCCACTCTCATTTCTCAAAGACCCTACAAATGCCCCTACATGCAGAAAGCAGTAGTTGAAAAGTTAGTTCAAGAAATGTTGGATGCTGGACTTATACAAGACAATAATAGCCCTTTTTCTGCCCCAATATTATTGGTAAATAAGAAGGATGACTCATGGAGATTTTGTGTGGACTATAGGAAACTTAATGACATGACCCTTAAGGATAAGTTTCCAATTCCACTAATTGAGGAGTTATTGGATGAACTTAATGGAGCTGTAATCTTCACCAAATTGGACCTTAGGTCTGGCTATCATCAGATTAGAATGCATATTGAAGACATTTTCAAAACTTCATTTAGAACTCATCATGGCCATTATGAGTTCAAGGTGATTCCCTTTGGTCTCACCAATGAACCTGCCACTTTTCAGGCTCTGAACAAGGTTTTCCAACCTTTTCTCAGAAAGTTTGTCTTAGTATTTTTTTATGATATACTTATTTACAGCAATTCCTTGGAGGAACACTCAGTGCATATTGCTCAAGTTTTATCCCTACTCAGAAAACACAGTCTTTCAGCCAATTTCAAAAAATGCTATTTTGCACAACCTCAATTGGCTTATTTGGGGCATTTGATTTCTGCTAATGGGGTTGCTGCTGATCCTGATAAATTGGCTGACATGCAAGATTGGCCACAACCAACTAATCTCAAGCAATTAAGGGGATTCCTTGGCCTCACTGGTCACTACAGGAGATTCATCAAGGGTTATGGTACTATTAGTAGGCCTCTTACTGACATGCTCAAGAAGGACTCTTTTCAGTGGTCCACCATTGCACTTCAAGCATTCCAGGATATTAAACAAGACATGAAAACTACACCTGTGCTAGCATTACCAGATTTTTCTTCTCCTTCTGTTTTGGAGACTGATGCTTGTTCCAGAGGTGTTGGTGTTGTGCTGATACAGTTTGGAAAACCTATTGCTTTTTTCAGCAAACCCCTTGGACCTAAAGCTTTATCTCTTTTTACTTATGAAAAAGAACTTCTAGCCATAGTCATGGCAGTACAACACTGGAAACATTATCTTTCTCATTCTAAATTTATTATAAATACTGACCACAAGAGTTTGAAATTCTTCATGGAACAGAGAATGACTTCAGTCCTCCAGGAAAAGTGTCTCATGAAGCTTTTAGGCCTGTATTATTTTATCAAGTACAAGAGAGGACAAGATAATGTTGCTGCTGATGCTTTGTCCAGACTCCATCATCCTTCTGAATGTCTAGCTATGGATGTCACTCAACCTCAATGGGATCAGGATATCATCAGTAGTTATGACAAGGACACTCTGGTTCAACAACTTTTGGCTCAACTACTGGTCAATCCTTCTCATCAATCACTGTCATTACAAGGGGGCATTCTCAGGTACAAAACTAGATTATATGTGGGTAGTGGCAGTGACATAAGACACTCTATTATGCATTCAGTCAATTCCTCAGCTGTAGGTGGTCACTCTGGGATGCTTGGCACTTACACTAGAGCAAAATCCCATTTTTACTGGCCAAAAATGAAGCAAGACATTTTCAAATTTGTTGCCAACTGTGATGTGTGTCAATGTAATAAGCATGAACATATTGCTCCTGCTGGGCTATTACAACCCTTACATGTACCTGACACTCCTTGGCAACACATTTCCATGGATTTCATTGAAGGCTTAACTTTATCCAATAGAAAATCTGTCATCTTGGTAGTTGTGGATAGATTCACCAAATACATCCATTTCATTTCCCTTAGCCACCCTTTCACAGCTATTTCAGTGGCTAAAGAATTCATGCACCATATTTTTAAACTACATGGCTTACCCTCATCTATAGTCTCTGACAGAGACAGGATTTTTATCAGCCAATTCTGGCAAGCCTTATTCAAGTCTTTTAGCACTACATTATACTTAAGTATTGCATATCACCCTCAATCTGATGGCCAAACTGAAAGGAAAAATGCTTGATTAGAACAGTACCTGAGATGTATGACTGTTACTAATCCTAAAATGTGTTCTCAGTGCTACCTTTAGCTGAATGGTGGTTCAACACCAATTACCATACTAGCCTTAAGATGTTCCCATTTCAAGCCTTGTATGGTTATAATTATCCTCATCTTACATTTCCATTTGCCACTACTACTTCAATTTCTTCTGTTCAAGAATACTTGCAAGAGAGAGACCACATGTTACAGCTGCTTAAAGAGGACTTACTCAGATCTCAACACAAAATGAAGTTTTATGCTGATAAATCCAGAAGTGACAGATCTTTTATTGTGGGAGACTGGGTGTACTTGAAGATACAACCCTATAGACAATCCTCTGTGGCTCTTAGAAAGAATTTTAAACTCTCAGCAAGGTATTATGGACCATTTCAGGTGATGCAGAAAATTGGTTTTGTGGCTTACAGATTGAATTTTCCTGTTGGGTCAAGGATACACCATGTTTTCCATGTATCTCAGCTTAAGAAGAAAGTTGGTCTCCATGCAGTTTGTCCTCCATCCCTGCCATTGGTTGACACTTATGGTGCTTTCATTATCACTCCTGTAGATGTTTTGGACACTAGTGCAATTTTGCATGGAAACACAACAGTTCACCAACTCCTTATTCAGTGGACAAATTCTGAACCTACAGATGCTACTTGGGAATATTTTACTCATATTCGAGCTCAGTTCCCTGATTTTATCCTTGAGGACAAGGATACTTAGAAGGGGAGGGTATTGTCATATGCATAGCCACTCATCTACAATGTTTAATTTTTAGCTTTATATCGAATCGTTTTGTAACTCTGTGAGTCGAGTTGTTGCAACTCGTTGTCTTGGATAGATTAGCTGTAATTGGTTCATTTACTTTATTACGTGTCAGTCTTAGCTTGGTCCTTTCTGATCGGGTTGTTAGCAACTAGATGGTTAGGTAGATCGGATTAGATGGCTAATAGAGAGAGTGAGTTCTGTGAGAAAATAGTTGTATTAAAGACAACTGAATTCTTTGTAACCGGTAAGAAGAAATTAATGAAATTGAGGCTCCTTCCATTGGAAGAGTAAGTTACTGCTAAGTGTTGTTCAAGTTCTTCTAATTGATTCACAACAGGACGGTGTTAATCTTAGAACCTGTATCTCTGGTACGCTTGGTTTTCTCATCTCTGCATCTTCAATTTCAAGATCTAAAATTTATTCGTTTTGAGAGATGGGTAGCGGAGTAGACGAAGAAGAGGAAATATTTGCACCCCTAGATGATTCCATACCAACTTCCATTATATTAGCATCCTCTATAGTTATATAGGCAGCCAAAAATTGTTTTCCCTCTTCAGTATGACTCCATGCAGCGCATTCATTTTCTTTCATCGCCTCTACTTTCTGTTCTTGTGAAAGTCTCTTAAAATTTGTGTCTATATGATCTACAACCCAAAATTCTTTGCAAATCTTATATGTCTGCATTTCTAAGTAGTAAATGACCCATTGTTTTTTTCCATTGGGAGTAACATACCATCTTCCTCATCTGAGAGGTTCATTGAGCTTCACTTATACATAGACTATACTTGTGACACTTCCTCTTGGTTTTCTTATTCTACCGTATGGATTGACTTTTTTCCCTATATCTTTACAAATCTCTGGAGTCAATCTATCATTTAGGATGATATTACCAAGGTTTCTCAGCTTTATAGTCCAGGTATGTTGCTCAAACTTGTGTTCATTGATAGCAATGTTGGGATCGAACTGGATTAAAGATAACAAGTATCCCATGATATCCCATGTTTTCATTCTGACACCATTGAAAACATCTTCTCTCTGAAACCTGAAAAGAAATAGGTTTGTGCCTTTTGTGATAATTTCATATCTACGATAACTTCTCCAACGATTATTAATCTCCTTTTTAATATCTTCATGGTCTAGTGGTTTTTTGAAGATTATTTTACCAAGAAGGTTCAAAGTAAATCCATCAGTATTTTCAGCAGGAGCTTCAGCAGTTGCGACTATTCTTCTTATGGGTCTAAGAGGAATAGAGCCAGAGTTGTTAGAATATTGGTGTTAAGATTCATGAGTTGGTTGTTGATCTGAGAAGACATGGTTTCACAAAAGTTATTGCTGGAGTAATGGAAGTTTGCAATTATGCTTAAGATTTTAGGGTTTTGTTTATAAGCAGAATACCTAATCTGATTATGGAAATTTTTATATTGATAGGTATAATTCTGTTTCCATATTTGTTGGGAGTAGAACATAATATCCGGCCTAATATTATTGACTAGAAATTTGAATTTGAAAATGGAAGAAACTTTCCCTCTGAGAGAGCTACAATCACGTCAAGAGTGGTTAACCGATTCAAGCGAGTTAACTGGATTGAGAAGAATCTTGGAAATAAATGACATAAACATGGGAGGAATGAGACTTTCCTGAGTACAGGACCTTTTGATGAATGTTTATGCATCTTTTGAAGGTTCTTGTTTCAACCTCGTCAAAGTTCAAAATTCCTTCAAGTGCTCTGATGATGGAACGTCCGCCAAATCTTCTGGATCAGAACTTTCTTCGTTGGAGAGATGTGCAACCAAAGGCGCTTTGTAAGTACCCATCTTTTTAGCGTGGATCCACGCTCTTCTGAAGGACATGTCATATCCTGGATCTTCCTGATTATATGAAACTTGGTTTCTGTCCAGGTTGAACTTATGTTCACTTTGAGAGTGATGTAGCCATAAATATTTTCGAGCATTCCTTCAAGGTCTCTGATTGAGATGGGAGCATGAGTAGCTTCTTGTCGAGTGATTCCCGTAGATCGGATGGTTTTTAGTGGAATGTTATTGATGGCGGTGCCAACATCGATCAACGTTCTTCCAAATTAGTTTCTTCTGAGATTGACTGTGGTAAGCAGTCCCCAGTAGTACATCTCTTGTTCTGTGGCTGGAGGCTCAAGAAGTATTTACGGAATGAGCTTCGGTTCAGTGCTGTGAAGATGTCCCCAATAGTACATCTCTTGTTGTACCAGGTGTATGCCATTCCTTTCAAGGATTTTGAAAATTATTTGCGGCGAACAACATGCTTATGCTCATGTTCACCCAAGGCTTCCAGGAACCGAGAAACATGCTCCCGAGCGTTGCCTGTTCCGTCATATAAAGTGAAGGTTTGGAGAGGTATAACCTTTTGGAAGAGGAATCCTTTGCGTAGCATCAGGGTATGGAGGTTGGTGGCGATGGATATGTGACGTCTTGTCTTTTCCATGGTTCTCCAAGAGGCATTCCAAATATTCCCGAGTAATGAAATTTGATAATTCCTTCGCAGATGGATCGCCTGCAGCTTTGCGGACTTCGGTGTCATCCACTTTATGAATTGGAACTACTTCAGGATCAGCATCTGAGGATGTTTCATTTTCTTTTCCTTTTCCTTGAGTCCTCTCTGACATCTTGTCAGTGAGAGTCTTGAGATAATTGAATAGCTCCTTATGTATTGCAGCCATGTTAGTTTGATTCTTTGTAAGAGTCTCTTGCACCTTGATGAGATCAACCATGGTAGGTGGTGGATTCCCCCTGACTTCCTCAAAGTGTCGGCCGAACAGGGGATGACCTTCTATGTTAGCGTGAGGAGGAATAACATCACCACCTCAGTGTTAGAGGCCGGAATGGTTTCCGGGATATCCTCATTGTTATTGTTGCTAGTGATAGTGTTGTTTGTGTTGGAACCTGTAACTAACCCATACCTAAAACCAGCCATCTTTGTGAATACTGAGATTGCAACCGAGAGAATGATCTCCCACTGTGGCTGCCAATCTGTAGGTGGGGAAAAATGATTTGCTGGTTTTTACGGAATTGAGGAGATGACAGTGCGGAGGCTCCTTGAACCGATCAAATGCTCAACCTCACACAGATGCACTGCAAGAAGGGAGTGCTTTAAGTTCGAGAGATCAATCTGTAGGACTCCGTCCTAAACCAAGACAATGGTCGTTCCAGAGTCAATTCAGTCACAAGAGAGGATGGGTTGATCTGTAGGAGGGAAGCTGAGAAATGTGTGAGATCAATGGTGATCGAGATTGTAGGTGTGTTGTGTATTCTGCGTAAGAAAGTTCTGAATGATTGAATTTACTCAGTTGAGAGTGATTGCTCAGACGATGAGTTCGTGTAGACGAAAGATTGTCTGTATGAACTTGTCGAGAAATTCTTGTCTGTTTCAATCATGATTCAGAGGCCTTTTATATTGCTTAATTGAAAACACCATGATCCCATGAAGTGTGACAGTTGCTGGAGTCAAAGAGTGGGGAAGTGGAAAATCGTGTTGAAACCAGTTGCTCATCGTGCGGAGACTTGGTTAACTTTTCACCCACTACTTTGCTAACTCCTCCAACTGATTGCACGACTTTCTTACATTATCATCGTGTGTATGAATACACGTGCCGTAGACCGCAAGACCAAAACCCTAGTTAATATCCCCCCATGTGACACGATTGATATCTCATGAATGTGGAGTCTGCAAGACAGACGTGTATTTAGTTAGTTAGTTGCTGACTTTATGGGACTAGGAGTCCTTGTATTTCCTAGTTGAACATAATTTGCAAATGTTCTGAGACTCATGAATCGAACATGTCTGCTGAGACAGAAAATATCATTGTCGAATAAATGTTGAGAACCTGAGCAAATTGTGATGCTGAATCGTTGAATATTGATACTTGAACCAATATTCCTTAGTCTGAGCAAATATTGCTAGTCTGAGCAAATATTGCTCATCTGAGCAAATGTTGCTCATCTGATGAATTATTGAATATTGATAGTTGAACCAACATTCTTCAGTGTGAACAAATTTTGTCCATTTGAGCGAATGTTGCTCATTTGATAAATTGTTCAATATTAATAATTGAACCAGTATTCTTTGGTGTGAGAAGATGTTGCTCATTTGAACAAATGTTGCTCGTCTGAGCAAATGTTGATTTAAGATGCTGGAATCTGAGCCGAGCATAATTATTAAAATTTTGACCACGGGATCAACGTAAAATTGTTAATGTTTGAATCTGCTCAGAATTATGTTTGTTGCAGAGCTCTGGACTCGAAAACCTAATTTTGATCAATTGCTGAATTGATGATTTATTGAAAACCGTGCATGATATGAAGGAGGGACCGGCTACATGGGATGATGAATCGACCGTGTATCTCCCAGAAGTCAACTGAGCAAAAATACCAAAGTCTCTGAAGACCAGTAGGTGAAAGGATGATTAAATGCTGGTTTAATCATTTATTAAAATAATGCTCGTGTGAGCGTTAGGTAGTAAAACCTGGTTATGAAAAGATGAGGGAATGATCAAAAGAGCATCAGACCGTCCCTTGGTGGCCGCGGGACCAACTGATGATCATTTGAGCAAACTCTAAGTTGTTTGAAAAGAGTTTGGACCTAATATGAGCAACTGAGAAAATTAGGTCAAAATTATTAAAACATGCGGGACCGGGTATTTGCAAGCCTTAGGGCCAGCCTTGGTCGGTCAAGAGGATATGCCTGTGTCACCATAATGTCCGTGTCTCAGTTCTGAGAGTTTCGATATTTTCTGGTGCGCGTTTGAGCAATATTTTGAGAAAATATGAAGGATCCAGGGTTTTGCTGAAACTAGGAAAAATTCACGAGATGATGAAAATAATTAATAGAATATGAGATCGCAAGGTGTGGGACCGGCCACCGCTAGGGCATGGCCGGCCAGCTAGCAAGCTCGGTCCCGCAACACTTTTCCCAATTTTATGTAATTTTTATGTATTTTCCCTGATGTGAGGGAAATACCATGAAAATGAAGAATTTCATGAGATTAAGGAATTTCCATGAGATGGGGGAAACATAAAAAATAATAATAATAAAATAAGGGGCGTGTGGGACCGGCTAGGGAATGACCGGCCGGCTAGGGCCCGGTCCCACGAGTTTCACTAATTTTATGTTATTTTCATGACTTGAGGGAAATTTCATGAATTCAAGGAGTTTGTTGAAACTAGGGAATTTCCTTGAAGTGAAGGAGTTTCCATTGGATGAGGAAAACAAATAATATTAAAATAATGAGACAACAACACGTGGGACCGGCCACGGCTAGGGCATGGCCGGCCGGCCAATGAGCCCGGTTTCGTGCGTTTTCTCCCTAATTTTACATAATTTTCATGAGTTTAGGAAAATATCATGAAATCAGGGAATTTTCAAGGGATGAAAGAAATAACAAAATAATAAGGAACCATGAGGTGTGGGACCGGCCACGGCTAGGGAACGGTCGGACGGCTAGTAAGCACGGTCCCACGACACCTTTCCTAATTATTTTATTTCTTTGATGCGAGGAAACACCATGAGACTGGGGAGTTTCCTTGAAACGAAGGAGATTTGCTTAAATGAAGAGATTTTCATGAGATCAGGGAAAAATAACAAAGTATGATAAAATATAGAATTGGCGTGGGACTAGCCACGGCGTGACTGGCCGGTTGGTGGGCCCAATCCCCTAGCGCCTTTGCTAATATTTTATTATTATTTTTCTTCCTATTTTGCATAGGTTCATCGTTCCTTCGTGTTTTGGAATGCTCGTTTGCGCATTCAGGTGCTCGTTTGTGCATTATTGCTGAGTACACTCGCACCATTTTGGTCGGGGCTTACTCGATAGCTGCTCAGACGCCGTACATTGAACATTTATCACTAACCCGTGGAATTCTGCTGGGAAGAACTACGAATTGAAGTGACGAAATGTTACGAAGAACCGTAGAGTAGAATATTGTTGAATATTCAGTTAACGATTAGAGATAATTAACTGGTGGCTCTATACTAGCAGGCATGCTGTCTAGGAGCATTAATTATTTGAGAATTGAGAAATATGAGCTTGTTGAAATGTCATATCTCTTTTATATAGTCAAGGAAAACCTTGTTGCATCCTGAAGACGTTATTACTCTATACTAGCAGGCAAGATGTCTAGGAGCCGTCCAATCTTTCGATTCTATATAGATGTAATTACTGAAATTGCTCAGTATTCATGAGATGTGTCGTTGCCTCAGCTGAGAGACTACACATCTACATATACTCTGAGAGACAGTATTCTCAGTCAGAGATTTCATGGCACAAGATTTCATGCTTCAATGAGATACATGAGCCTCAATACTCATCTGATTGCTGGATCAGGAGCATGTATAATTATGGTTTGACGATTTTAACCCTTGTCGAAAATCCACCATCTACAGAGGTTAAAGAAGAATCTACTCTAGATAATACAACTAGTATCACACAGGAGGTGTGGGGATTAGTAACAAAGCATTCAATATTTAATGTTAGATGAAAACCTGATTAGATTCAATCTAATATCTTTCGACCTTTAGATCGAAAACTTAGCGTGTTGCACACAAATGAAATACACGATTTTAGGTTTGTGTAACTGTACCCAAACATGTACATTTTTTGGTCCAACAATAGTTAACAAAATGGTTAGCCATATGAGCAGTTTCATATCAACCATATTCTTCTTCACCGTAACTAGTTCAAATGACTCAAATGAACTAGTTAGAGAGTTGTTCAACTGCTTAGATCTTATAGAAGTATACAAGACACGATCGAAGCAAAAACGATTTGATTCACTCAAACCGATTCATGAACTTTATAGGCATGGTTTGCAAACTTGCATTCCTTAGTTTATATAAGTATAAGTTCACGAATAATCGTTTTTATAAATAACCAACTTAAATACGCGGACTGAGTTCACGGACTTAAGTACCCGGAATAAGTTTGTAAAAGGTTTACAAACTCCAGTAGATTTTCTCGGGACGAGAACCTCCGACAGTTCGAGGAATGGGTTTGCGGACTCTGTTCCGGCTTTTCTGATCAGCAAAGTACGCATACTTTGGTTCAAGGAATAAGGACTTATACATATATGTCTTACCACACAATGCTTATATCCAACAATGGTTATATATTCTAAACTCTCATTTCAATAATTGAAACATTTTTAGAGGATGTTATATAGTTGTTATTCACAAACCATTTTTCTTCAAAGCTATTTTCAAGTGATTGAAACTTAACATGACTTTCGTCACTAGGTATAGAGATGAACTTGGCCAAAGCGAAAGCTTACCAACACATATTTCGAGAAGTAGATAGGCGAGATAAACTCGGCTCGAAATAGAAAATGTGTATAATCAAAGTCTATATAGCAAAACGACTTTGTCTCAAGATAGGAGATAGAGTAGATAGACTTTTAAGTGATAGATAAGTTCAAGTCTCCACATACCTTTTAGTTGATGAAGCTCCACCAGTTCCTTGAGTAGTTCTTCGTCTTGTATGTTGATCTCCATGGAGTTCTTGAGCTCAACTACACTTTATGTCCTAGTACGAGACTTAGCTATAGTAGACTAGAAACCAAGATATATAGTTTTGATCACTAACATTGACAAACATGCTTGAGATAGCAATGCATGCGAGTTCAACCGAGCAGTGCTCTAATAATCTCCCCCTTTTTCAATTTTAGTGACAAAACTATTAACACATATGGAATACAAAAATAGATAAATAAACTTTCGTAGATCCTATTCCACATGCCTAATCTTCAACATTACTCAAAATCTTCGTCACTTCCAAGTACTCCAACGATTCCAATTGTAAGTTTAGCATCATCGTTGTTGAAAATCCGTAGCTATAACAATGAGAAAACAAGAATTCTCAATCATTGTTATACAGTGTCATAGTATTATTATACAACATCAAAGTTCAATTGTATCACAACTTCGACAACAATACTATGGTGATACGTATCACTCCCTCTTAGCCAATACTCCATCTCACATGGAAACCACTCCCTCTTACATAATGATCCGAAAACCATATGTATTTGTAGTGTGAACTACACATTAATTCTCCCCTTTTTTGTCAATAAAATTGGCAAAGGTACGAAATCGGGATCCTAATGCAATTTCCAAAGAGACATTTCATGACCAAAAGCAAGCACATATCAACTTATTTAGATGCAATCATAAAGCCGAAGCTAAATGCTTTCGTCAAGGAGTTTATAAAGATACAAGATAACTCCTATAATATTCCACAGCCGCACTCACCAATAAAATTTGGCAATGAAGCACAAGTTCAATTAAAAACTCTCCCCCATAATATGTCATTCCCGAAAGAACAACAAGAGCGACCTTAATTTCAAGAGAAAAGAAGGATTTATTTGGACATAACAAATCACATACGAATATGAATTTGAATCCAAATAATACTCAATTAAATTAACCACAAGAAAACCCATGATTAATCTAATCGGAAATGCTCAACCAAATTAATCACAAAAAAATGATCAATTTAATCGGTCATGCTCGACATAAGCGAACTTACGGAGAAACAACTAAGTTAATCATAAGAAAATAATAAACTCAGTCGATTGTGCTCAACATAAGAAACCTTATGGAACAACACAGTATATGCACAAAGATTGTGGATCGGAGATCAACAAAATACTGCGGAATAAACAAGGATTCATTCTATTTTCCACCACTATTTGCACAATGACATACAATAGACATAATCCTCGCAAACAAAAGTTCATCCTATCTTCCATAAATAATGACATAATAGGCTTCAAACTTTTGTACTGTCAAAAGTTCATTCATTCTTTTATCAATACATGCATATCGACATACGAAAGACTTAACTTTTGACAAGGTATGGGACAATCGTAGTTCACAGACGCAAACACATATATCCCATAAAAAATTACAATATATAAAACATAAAGATTAGTACTGCAAAAATCATCTTCCAAACAATTTTAGAATTTAAACAAATAAACCTAAAAACATGAAGATGAAAACGTTGGACGTAGCTATGTGTAATCACAATAATGGCTAATCCAAACTCTAGTTATTCTTCTAAACAAAATAAGAAAATAAAATTCTCATCCGAAGATTTACTAGGCAAAATAAAATCATAATATCATCTTCATTATCGGAAACACTCCAAGATGCTTGAATCATGTTTAATTCTTCCTTGAGCTCGGGAAACTTAGTTGCAACCAACGACAACTGTTCTTGCACACACTTCACCCTTGAATTGACCTTACACACACCCTTGTGAACTTTTTAAAGAAGACTCAAGGTGGTAGGGTCACAATCGTTAAGGGAATCATCTCTTTGTCTTTTGCACGTATTCTTCCTTATACGTCTGAAAGTACATAGACGAACAGGTTTGGGAACCCCAAGAGAATTGCCAATTGAATCAAAACCACGATCACGAAAAATTTGACTAATAAAGCAAGGGTAACCTAACTTCTTGATGGGTGAAGTCATCGAAGTCATTTGAAAAATGATGAAACCACAAATATCGAGACTCGAAACACCCAATTCAAGGAAATAGATCAATTCCGCAAACTCTCGAATCCACCGAGAATTCTCAATGGTGGAGGGACAAAGATTAGAGATACCAAGTTTTCCGGAAGCCATCAAGGCAACACTAAGAACATTAGTAGGAAACTTCCCTTGATTTCAAGCAACCTTCTTACCACAAAGAGCAAGAGAAATGTCTTCATGTGATGGTCGTTCTCACTACATTACCCAATGGAATGTTGGTAATTTTGGAAATCAACTCTCTATTAACAAGAAACATTTCTCTATTTATCATGGTTTTAAATTCCATTTTTCCGAGATCAACATCATGAATGTTGGCGTATAAATTCTTGTGAGAGTATCAAATCCTTGACCAAGACCATCAAAGATGTTTCCAAAATTGAATTTTTCAAAGCAAACTAAATCCTCTTTATGTCCACTAGAAAGATCCAATTTATTTTCTACAATAAAACCCATAGATGAACTCCTTTCAAAAGTATTAGCACAAGAATAATTAACAAACCTAATCCTAAGAGAATTTTGGTCCAAAGGGAGATTCATGCTAGAAGCATTCAAGCTTTTTGAAACCTTAAAATTCATCATGAGATCTAGAAATTGGAAGGAACCAAGAGGAAATTACTTACTTGGAATGAACCTTGAACACCCTTCCTTTTAATCTTCCTCGAAAGAAGTTTTAATGGAGAAAACACAAGAACCCTAAAGTGTTCACGTACGCGGACTGATGGGATGAGGAAGAAGGTGCGCGTACTTCCTATTTATAAGACCCATTGATGGGCTTGGACCCGTTTATGAACCTTGACCCTCAAAAACAATTTAGGATTTTCTTTTAAAGTTCATACATCAAGGTTGCATCCTGTGATAACACAATTTGTAAGAGAAGATGGAAGCAGTAGAAAGCTCTATTTCCAAAAAGGATAGAATGATATTCTTAACCCAAATGTACACAAATCAAACCATGTCTTTCCCCATCTCAAGATATATACAAATGGAGTAGTGTCAGGCTTGTACCAAGAGGCAAGATGTCCAAAGAATCCTCATACATTTCTGGTTGATATTTGTGGGCAGTCCTAGTGATATAATCAAAGTAATGATGATAATCAGGGTTGGCAGAGCTTTCCATCTTCTTTTTGATGTGACTGGAAAGAAGATTTTTCCGATTCCTTGACCCTATGTCAAAAATATGAGAACCCGCATTGGATTTACTTGTGTTGACAGAGTGTTCAGTTCGTACATCATTATTCCATAGTTTTATATGTACAGAACTTTTATCGGGTTGATTCTTAAACTTAACAGAATTTTGTTTTTCTAAGAATCTGAAAACACTTTCAAACGCTTTAAATAGATCTTTGTCAATAGATCCATTATGATAGTATTTCTCAAAAAGATTAAGAGTTAATCTAATGAGTATCCATATCTTTGAGCGTAACGAACGTTTTCTTAGTCTTCTCCACTTTTTTTTTTCTTTAGATTGTTTCTCATCATCTAAGTTTTCCAAGTTCTTAGATGAAATGAGATTATTATAGGAAACCGAAGGTTTTGTCCATAATAATCTTTGAACAATCTTTAAGAAATTATGGCGTGCGTTACAGATGCCAAGAGCAAGTTTTTCAAAGAAATTTCCCATAGGGAAAATTTTAAGGATCAAACAAACACAAACTTATAAGGTTTATAGTGTTTGCCTGCTCTAATACCAATTGAAAAAGTGGGGGTACAACAACCTCACCCAATATTTCGCTTAGCAATTCGTATGGACTAAATCCAATATACTTTCAAGAGAATCAACGAGACTCAATCTTAATAAAGTATATCAAAGAGTTATATCTCTCTTTCTCGATTCAATACTTACTCAAGCAAATAGAAATCTGCGAGTCTAATTGAATACAAGAGAAATCACTTGAACGGTATCAAAGACCAATATTCAGGTATCATCCAATGTAAATCAACAACCAAATGTTGTATATTCTAACTGATTGATTCAAACGCACAACCCGTGATATTTAAATTATATAACAAAATATAATGCGGAAAAGAAATAACACAGAAACCAAAAGTTTTGTTAACGAGGAAACCTCAAAAGCAGAAAACCCCTGGGACCTAGTCCAGATTGAACACACACTGTATTAAGACGCTACAGACACTAGCCTACTACAAAATAACTTCGCTCTGGACTGTAGTTGAACCCCAATCAATTTCACATTGATCCAAGGTACAGTTATGCTCCTACGTCTCTGATACCAGCATGATACTATGCACTTGATTCCCTTAGCTGATATCACCCACAACTAAGAGATGCTACGGCCCAAAGTCGAAGACTTTAATAAACAAATCTATATCACACAGAAAAGTCTACGGTAATAGATAAATCCGTCTCCCACAGAAATACCTACAAGTTTTGTTTCGTCTTTTGATAAATCAAGATGAAAAAGAACCAATTGATAAACCAAACTTATATTCCCGAAGAACAGCTCAGTATTATCAATCACCTCATAATAATCTTAATCGACGCATCGAAAGAAGTTATTGTGGAATCACAAACGATGAGACGAAGATGTTTGTGATTACTTTTATATCTTGTCTATCGGAAATATCAATATCATGCCAATCGTTACGATTGTACTCAACTCGATAGAATCATAAAGATCGGATCACACAACTACAAGAAAGTAGTATCGGTCTGGTTTCACAATCCTAATGAAGTCTTCAAGTCATTAAACTACAGAGTCTCGAATAAACCTAAGGTTAAAGGAGAATTGACTCTATCTAATACAACTAGTATCATACAGGAGGTGTGGGGATTAGGTTTCCCAGTTGCTAGAGTTCTCCTTTATATAGTCTTTCAAATCAGGGTTAGCAATCAATGTTAGCTTAGTAACAAAGCATTCAATATTCACCGTCAGATGAAAACCTGATTAGATTTAGGCTAATATCTTTCAACCGTTAGATCAAAAACTTATCTTATTACACACAAATGAAATGCACGATTTTAGGTTTGTGTAACCGTACCCAAACATGTACACTTGTTGGTTCAACAATAGTTAACCAAATGGTTATCCATATGAGCACTTTCATATCAACCATATTCTTCTTCACCATAACTATTTCAAAGCTGTGTTCAGTCAAGCAGTAATCAATAGAACTAAACAAGTAAGAGAAAAAAAAAGCAGTACAGGATAACAAGATTTTTGAGTGTAATTGAGGGGGGGGGGGCAAGCAATTATCATGCAAATAAATTCTAATTGTAAAACTTAAACTACTATTAAACTAATCACAGCAGTAATTTCTAAAGATATAAAAGTTAAGGGAAAAACTAGGGTTTTGATATAAAACCTGATTGAAGGATGCAACGTTTCCATGGTGATTCCGTGAGGCTACACCATTATGTTCAGATTCTGCGCTATCAAATGCCATAGAGCGGGTATCATCCATAGAGTTTTGGTGGTACTCCATCCTGTTTTCAGCTGGGAGGTCATATAATCTATCATTTCATCAGCTCCATCACAAGCACTATGATAAATGGGATTATTGTGGGTGGTTGAGTGATTGGGATTATGGGTTAAAACATTATTGTGGACGGTGTTAATCTCAGAACCTGCATCTCTGGTACGCTTGTTTTTTCTCATCTCTGCATCTTCAATTTAAAGATCTAAAATTTATTCGTTTTGAGAGATGGATAGAGGAGTAGACGAAGAAGAGGAAATATTTGCACCCCTAGATGATTCCATCCAAACTTCCATTATATTAGCATCCGCACTAGTTATATAGGCAGCCAAAAAAAAATTTCCCTCTTCAGTATGACTCCATGCAGCGGATTCATTTTATTTCATCGCCTCTACTTTCTATTCTTGTGCAAGTCTCTTAAAATTTGTGTCTATATGATCTACAACCCAAAATTCTTTGCAAATCTTATATGTCTGCATTTCTAAGTGGTAAATGACCCATTGTTTTTGTCTATTGGGAGTAACATACCATCTTCCTCTTCTGAGAGGTTCATTGAGCTTGACTTCTACATAGACTATACTTGTGACACTTCCTCTTGGTTTTCTTCTTCTCCACTCTGGATTGACTTGTTTCCCTATATCTTTACAAATCTCTGGAGTAAATCTATCATTTAGGATGATATTCCAAGGTTTCTCAGCTTTATAGTCCATGTATGTTGCTCAAACTTGTGTTCATTGATAGCAATGTTGGGATCTAACTGGATTAAAGATAACAAGTATCCCATGATATCCCATGTTTTCATTCTGACACCATTGAAATCATCTTCTCTCTGAAACCTGAAAAGAAACAGGTTTGTGCCTTTTGTGATAAATTCATATCTACGATAACTTCTCCAACGATCATTGATCTCCTTTTTAATATCTTCATGGTCTAGTGGTTTTTTGAAGATTATTTTACCAAGAAGGTTGAAAGTAAATCCATCAGTATTTTCAGCAGGAGCTTCAGTAGTTGCGACTTTTCTTCTTATAGGTCTAAGGGGAATAGAGCCAGAGCTAGTTGTTTGCATATTTGTGTAAAGATTCATGAGTTGGTTGTTGATCTGAGAAGACATGGTTTCACAAAAGTTATTGCTGGAGTAATGGAAGTTTGCAACTATGCTTAGGGTTTTAGGGTTTTGTTTATAAGCAGGATACCTAATCGGATTATGGAAATTTTTATACTTATGGGTATAATTCTGTTTCCGTATTTGTTGGAGTAGTACATAATATCCGGCCTAATATTATTGAATAGAAATTTGAATTTGAAAATGGAAGAAACTTTCCCTCTGGGAGAGCTACAATCACGGCAAGAGTGGTTAACCGATTCAAGCGAGTTAACTGGATTGAGAAGAAGCTTGGTATTGATGAACCTGATTGCAGACATGGTGAAAGATTGGAGACTGATGATGCATGAGATATTTGGTGATGATAAGCTGAGGATTGGAATACCAGGATCAAAACGACTTTTTGAGATCGCGAAAAAGATGATGATATCACAATAAAGGCAAACACTACTGTGAAAAACTGTAGAAATCTGAACTAGTTATAATCACTACTGATTACCACCACTGGGAGCGACACGGAATCAACTGTGGAAATCTAAAAACAGATTAAAACAATATAATATTAGAATAAAATGGGTTAAAAGAAATCCTTTAGACAGATTAGCGAAAAAGAAAAATAAAGAAAGAAAAAGGTATAAACCAATCTACAAAAAACTTCAAAACCTTCAAAAAGCGCTTATGAAGTTACACCTAACTAGGATGATATTAAACATAAAGAAAATTATGAAGAACAAAGACTAGATTGGATTAAGCATGAAAAGATTGACGAAAAAATGAAGAAAGTTTCGAAAGTTTTTTTTTTTTTGAAGTTGGTATGCTTTGTTTTGAAATTGTGGGGTTGAGGTATTTAAGGTTTAACAACCTTGCCCAAATTTCTCGCTTAGCTTGGAGATTGATCCCATTTCCACATAATTTGTGTAGCACCATTTTTAAAGCTAAGTATTTTTCCCAACAACAGACATCCTCTAGACGCCAAAATAAGCAAAGGGTCTTAAAACATCAAGGGAAACAATATACGGGAAAGAAATGGAGGATGGCCTTTTTATGGTACCCGATCTCGAGGTCTTTGTGTCTATGCAATCAAAGAGACCATCTGCTATATCAACAGTGCATAAGACAAGGAACAATGAAGCCACCAGACCAGGACCGGATGATTATCGCTTTCGAATCCTGTCAGCAGCTCAGCAATGTATCTATCAGACCCATGACTGCCATATAAGCTTTGCATAACATCCATGAAGATATCTGCACCAGCGCTGAGCAAAACCGTGTGGCAATCATTCTCCTCTGGGCAGAAGAATTCCCTCAACAAATGCAACAACAATATCCCCTAATTGGTTATTCAAAGGCGTTTGAGACACCTAAAACCCACCCTACTGGAACAAAAACATTATACCTTAATTAATTTCACTCTCTCTTTCTATTTGGAAAATAATTACTATCACTTTTTAAATTTGGCTTATTTTTAGGCTAAGATGACAAAGTTTTAGTACATCCTTTCCGGAAAACAAGGTAATATATAATATCTACTTAGGTCTCCAGTCACATTAGCTCCAGTAGATAGCTATATACGGGAAATGGGGAGTTCTTTATCAGGTCAATATACAAATCTTTAACTAACCCGGTTAATGTTTCTCGTGGATGCGAAATACATACTTTAGGCATTTAGCTATCCGGCTCCGCTTAGGGAACCCAACCGTGGCCATAGGTCCATGTATAGTAAGCTACGCCGGACATAGTCCCACAAGAGTCCACTTGTAACCAACCGCACCAACCAGCCTTGTAACATTATATCGTATGAAGGGTCTGTCTTCAAAAGATATATAAATAGAACGCTTAACCTCAAGTTAAGAGCCCTGGCCTCGGGCCTTCTATGAAGCTGTTCTTTTTTACAGTCTTTTTGTCTTGTTACTTGTATTTTAGCTTATTAGTGAATTCATCTCTACTTGTGTTAGAGCATTGTACGGTCGAACTCTCAACTATTGCTATCTCAAGCTTGTTTGTCAAGTTTAGGTGATCAAAACTATAAGTCTTGATTTCTAGTCTACTTATAGCTATGTCTCGGATTAGGATATAATGTGCAATTGAGCTTTAGACTTAACGACGTTCATCGAATGAAGACGAAGATCTACTGAGGAGAGCTTGGTGGAACTTCATCAACAAAAGGTATATGGAGACTAAAACTTATCTACCACTCAGAATTCTATTCTATTCTATCTCCTAATGAGACTAAGTCGTATAGCTATATAGACTTTTATATTATACAAATTTGATATTTCGAGCCGAGTTTATCTCGAAATACGAGTTGAAAGCTTTTTACTTTAGCTACGTTCATCATATTCTTGACTAGTTTAGTTAGAAATAATCTATTTGTTGAAAACTAAATAATAAGTCAAAAGATGATCACGTGAAAATTGCCTTGAAACATCTTACATGATTTGTGTGAGATAATCATTTGATGTCGACTCAAAAAGTTTCATATTGATCATTCGATCACTTTAAAATTACTTATAAGCTAATGGTATGTGTGATATAGCCATTGTCGTCTTCTAAGTATGTTTCAATGATTGAAATGGGAGTTTTAAACAATTAATCTTTGTCTGGATACAACACAGTATGCATACCAGTATGCAAACTGTTTCGATATGATTCAGGTCCGGAAACCTTGTTTGCACACCAGTATGCGAATGGTTTTAACTGTTAAATTAGTCCAGGAACCAAGTTTGCATACCAGTATACGGACGGTTCTACCTGAGTTAGCTCCGGGACGGCTGTTTGCGTACCCGTTTGCAAACGGCTGGACAAGACCAAGTACGGATACTATAGTTTACGTACCAGTTTGCAAACTTAGTTGGTTAAGGTCTAAAATCGGTTAATTATGATTCTCATACTCATAAAAAAATACATTTAATAAATTAAGGAATGCAATCTTTGCAAACCGTGGTTTAATGTTCATGAATTGATTTCGGTATAAGTATTTTGTACAATTATGAATCAATCCGATTTTGTTTCAATTTGTTCATATATATTTCTGTGAAATATTAAACAATTGAACAACTCTATTAGTAACATAATTAGATTCATTTTATTATCTTTCATGATTGATTGATCATCATATTTGACCTAGAAGTGTTAGATGAATGTGGTTAAGACAAAAGTGTTCATATGTCTAACTTCGGTTAACTATTATTGAGCCAACTCAATATACATGTTTAGGTACGGTTACCCATATTTAAATGAAGGTATATTTCATTTGTGTGTATCAAGCTAAGACCATCTAATGGTGAAGAGATATTGCTTTGGCTTTAAGCAAACTTAGATTGAATCTTAAATCATAAGTTCATCTAACAATGAATATTGAATTCTTTGTTACTAAGCTATCTTAGTTTTGATGGAAACCAAACCCTGATTTGAAAGACTATATAAGGGAGAACTCTAGCAACTGGAAAACCTAATCCCGACACTTTCCTGTGTCCTAGTTGCGACTAGAGTCGATTCTCCTTTAACCTAGGTTTTTCCAAAACCATTTTAGGTTAACAACTTGAAGGCTTCATTTGGGATTCGTGAAGCCAGACCCAACTATTTTCTCTGTAGTTCCGTGTTTTGATCTTACTTGTTCTATAGTATTGAGTATTATCTTCTCTAAGATTTGCTCGAGATTTTTCCCCGATAGGTAAGATATTAAAAGTAATCACAAAGCTCTTCGTCTCATTCTTTGTGATTCCACAATAACTTCTTCTACTACCATATAGTTAAGTTACTTCTTCTACTACCATATAGTTAAGTTATTGTGAGGTGATTGATACTTCTAGGTTGTTATTCGGAAAATATAAGACCGGATTATCAATTGGTTTCTGTTCACCTTGATATATCAAAATACGGAATAAAAACTTCATAAGTACTTTTGTGGGAGACAGATTTATCTATCATATTAGACATATCTGTGGGAGACAAATTTGTTTATAAGTCTTCGACTTTGGGTCGTAGAAACTCTTAGTTGTGGATGAGATCAACTAAGGGAATCAAGTACGTAGAGTCCTACTGGCATTCAGAGACGTAAGGAACATGACTGTACCTTAATCGGTGTAAGACTTGGTTAGGGCTCAACTAAATTCTCGTCTGAAGTTAACTTGTAGTAGGATAGTGTATGTAGCGGCTTAATACAGTGTGGTGTTCAAAGCTGGACTAGGTCC
The DNA here is from genome assembly GCF_003573695.1 of Papaver somniferum. NCBI lineage: Eukaryota > Viridiplantae > Streptophyta > Magnoliopsida > Ranunculales > Papaveraceae > Papaver > Papaver somniferum. The sequence goes on from NC_039365.1 coordinate 77,044,406, forward strand.
CGGGTTTTTTTTCTGCATTTTCGGTTTCCTCATTAACAAAACTTCTGGTGTCTGTGTTATTTCTTTTCCGCATTATATTTATTTATATAATTGAAATATCATAGGTTGTGCGTAGTTCAATCAATTGGTAAATCCGACCTTGTTTGTTGGATAAAAGTTGATTGACACTTGGACATTGGTTTTTGATACCGTCCAAGTTATTCTCATTCCAATCAGTTCACGGATTCCATCTTGTTGATTTGCTGATTGATTTGAGAAAGAGATATAACTCTTGGATATCTTTCCTTGATTGAGTCTGACTGTGTAGTTGATTAGCTTGGAATTATATTAGAGTTAGTCCATACAGATTTCCGAATGAAATATTGGGTGTGGTTGTTAGACCCCCGCTTTTTCAACTTGGGTATGGTTATAAGCTTTTTAATAAGTATATTTTGGTGTCGAATATAAGGAGACGTCAAATTCCACCAAATTAAAAGTCACGCAAGATCTTTTCTGAAAAGGAGAGGGTATTAAGTATACCACCAACTTTTTCGTTTGGAAAGCTGTATGGACAAACTTGTCACAATTAGTAGCATACATCTACAAATCAATGTACCTGAATTGTAAACAAGTTTACTTGGAAGATCTCAAAAATCAATGTCAATGAATCAACCTAATATGTACCTGAACTGTATACGAACCGAATTCCAACATGAACAAGTTTTGTAATCTATATTTCAAAATATGAATTCACAAGAATGAATCTTTTAGGTTCTGAAAAGTTTGAGCTTGAAGAATTGTATATGTTGTTTAATAAACTACTTGTGATATTTTTATTATAAAGATAAACAATATAATGCAGAAAAGAAATAACACAAGACATCAGAAATTTTGTTAACGAGGAAAACAACAATGTGCAGAAAACCCCGGGACCTAGTCTAGAACTTGAATACCGCAGTGTATTAAGTGCTATAAACACTAGGCTACTATCATACTTCGGACTGGAGATTGAATCAACCCTACGAGAAATTCAGCTCTGTGCTCCTTTGTGTCTCTTGGATCTCACAAGACCTTATGCAATTTGGTTCCCTAGCTGGCGTCTTTTACAGGCATATGAGTCTGCTTCAACCTAAATAAAGACTTCTAATAATTCTGCCTCTAACAAATAGCCTATTAATTTCTTTCAGAAATATATTCAGTCAAGGTAATGGAAATCTGTTTGCTTATGAGGGATCTTCAAGGTAAGGAAGATATCAAGCAAAACTTAAACAATTAGGATAGCTTACTTTCTTCAAAAGTTGTAGAAATGCCTAATCAATTCTATCTCACAACAATCTAAACAAATCATAGAATAGTTTAGATATATATCTTGTGGAATCAAAAAAATCTGAGACAAAGAGTATTTTGTGATTTCTATCTATCTTGTTCCTGATCTATAGTTCGAGAACTACGACGATCAATAAGAACAAAATCTAGATAACAAATAAATAATGGGTAAAAGATAGTCTGACTGGGCTTCACGAATCCCTTAGTGAAGACTTTTAAAGTCGTAACCTAATACAATTTCACCAGAAGAAACCTAGGTTTTTAAAGGACGACTGTAGCCGCAAACAGGACACATAAGTGCCAGGATTAAGATTCTAGTATGTGGGAAGACCTCTATTTATATTGATGATCAAGGCTTGGTAGCTTAAAAACGAAGATGAGTTCGTGAACTTATTCCCATGTTACGAATTACTTTGTTACCATGCAAGTTTAACATCTCTATATAAGATTGATCATGTAATCATGTGAGAAGTTTGCTTTAAATCACAAAGAAGAAATATGCAACCCTGTACTAGTCGAAATACATGTTGTGCACCATGTGGTTAACCCAAGAGAAAGTGTTGAGTTGTTCGGAACCAACAAGCATAAGTTAAAGTATAATAACTCTCAAAACCAAAATAGTTTGTGAATATTTTTTCGATCTAAGAGTTCATGAAATTTTTGTTTTGATAAGTTCGCGAACTTTCCAAATCAGTTCGCGTACTGAAACATAAAAAGTATCGAAGAACCTTTTAAAATCAACCAATTATGAACTGTACAAATTAGTTCGTGTACTAGAAAAATAAAAAGTTTCCAGGGAAGTCTCAAAATCAACTAGTTTGCGAACTGAGCAAATCAGTTCGTGTACGCGAGTTCATTAGAGAAAATACATCAAGCCTTATTATTTGTAAGTTTAAGTTCATGAACTGATGAAATCAGTTTGTGAGAATAAAAACTAGCTTGATGACTCCTTATGAACTCAATTCGAAAATGTGATTGTTCGAACAGTTAACCGCTCTCATCATATTATGCGTTAGTTCTACATTGTTTGAACTTTTCTTTGCAATGTTCATCATAATACTAAAGTCATACAACATGTCTCAATAGATATAATGGTAGAAAATATGTGTAAATAGGATAGTCAGTCTTCACATACCTTTGTTGTTATTGACTGTTAGAGTCATACAACATGTCTCAATAGATATAATGGTAGAAAATATGTGTAAATAAGATAGTCAGTCTTCACGTACCTTTGTTGTTATTGACTGTTAGAGAAATGCTTGGTCGAACCCACAATGTTTTTCTTTCAAGATTATTGTCAATGTTAAATGATCCAAACTATTTCTTGATTTCTAGTCTACTAAGTTAAGTCTCGGACTAGGTTAGAATTTGGTAGCTGAGTATCAGATATCACCCTCGAAGACATTGGAGAACTTCTATATCAGGTATCTGAAGACTTAAACCATTCCATTTTACTCACTATCTTAACATTCTATCTGTTGAGACTATGTCGTATGACTTCTAATAAATTTACAGAAAAGAAATTTCAAGTCAAGCTTGTCTTGTTAAAAATCTCGAAATATCATTCTAGCAAAGATGTTCAACGATCCTTAATAATATTAGTTCGAAATAATTTACTATTTAAGAATTAATTTGTGGATCAATTAGAAATCTCTCATATAGTGAATTTATCATCTGGGAATGTTTCAAACATCATAAGAGAAAAATTCATAAACTTATGATATTTCTGATCAAGGTAGGTTGGAAAACCACTTCGAAAACCGTAAGTTCAGTTGGGGACAGGTCACGAACCATGGCGAACTGGATTTTTGTGTTGGTATTAAAAGGCTAGCAGTTGGCAAACCTGGTTCACGAACCATAGACATCTGTGTTCGAGAGTCTTGAAGGGTTGGAGACCCCGGTTCACGAACCGTATCACTCTGACTCGTGAACAAGCCTTACGGTTCACGAACGTTTCACCAACGGTCCCAGTAGAATTTAACAGATGCTCAAACGCTTATTTTTAAAATACGTTTAACATTGCTATGACTCTCTTAAAAACTTATAAAACTTCATTGATCACTTAAACACTTATGTGTGTACATCATTATTAAATTCTTAGGTGTTTAAATGAATATCAATTTGTTTATTGTTTACATGGCATATTTGCCAAACCGAACGGTCATTATTGACGGTTCCGTAACCGGACCATAGTGTATATTCTTCTATTGTATTATCAAGATTATTTATCACATGATTAATTGAAACCCTAACTAGTGTTTTATCTAAATAGAGAAAGTGTTTGCTTGATTCTCAAGTTATCTGAGCTTGAAATCTAAATAACCTTCAGTCTTGAAAAACTATAAGTATAGATGCTCTTTTAACTGGGAAATTCAATCCATGACACTTTATGTCCTAGCTGATAGCTAGAGTCATCTTTTATGAACCTAGGTGTGACGGACCGGAAAATTATGCCTTTGGCGCGTTGCCCCGCAGGCCGTAACTCCCTCGGTGCGCCATGATGAAGCTACGGTCCAGGCCTTAAAGCTAAGCAAATGCACGTCCATCTTCCCTTGCAAGCATGCTCGTGGAGCATGATGCAGCTAACTTAGCTTCCACACCATTCCAACTCACCCTTGATCCGCAAAAGGGTTTATGAAGAAAACAAGAACTTTCCTAAAAGGACAAAAACGTCTTTTTGAAGCTCTAAACGATGGAATTTGGCTAAATTCTGGTGAGCATGTGGATCTATATTACGACACTCGGGTTTTTAGCGTTTTTAGTTGTTTCCCATCAAAATGGACTCCTCTTGATCTAAATTACGACACTCGGGTTTTTAGCCTTCAAATAGGCTATAGTTTGCTCTTTGTAGCTTGATAAGAAGTATGAGCATCCACTGGCTGGCATGCAACTAAGCTTCATCAAGCTTGACCGCAATCATCTCTTGCATCGATCTACCGAGCTTAGATGATATGAGGGTCCACTATGCCACAATCATCTCTCAATTAGATGATATGAGCGACAACGTGCTGGACCGGCAATGCTTCAACTCATTGCGGATGCCTACGTACCCTTCCCTACTCTAAACGGATCAAGCACAAACTGTAGTTCATCCTCGAAGGGACAGAAACTTAAGACAACTCGTTTGCATGGCCGTGGACAAGCAATAATGGAAATGGCTTAGTCTGTATAGGTCGTTCCGTCAAAATGCATCCAAGTGATGCATGTTTGGTCCGCAATATGGCATAACGATGCCTAAGCATCAAATGCCCTCTTCGCGAGGCTAACAACTATAAATGAGCCTTAGGAATCATTCAAACTCTTCGGGCTACGCTATGAAGCTTACTTGGTGCATAGTCCGCATATGCACCATCAACCAACTACCCCTCCCTATATATGTTAATTTGACATTTTTAGAACTCAAATTGGGGGAGGAAAAATCATTCATCAACTCCCCAGGCCATGATGGCTGCACCTTACCATTCTGGCCAACATCAATGTACGGCCGTGATGGCTGTACATGTTCGTCCTCTGCCAACTCGATGTCCAGCCATATTGGCCGTCCACATCCAACCCGATGTTCAGCCATGTTGGCTGTCCGCTGCCAACCCGATGTGCAGCCATGTTGGCTGAACATTGTCAACACATTGGCCAAGGGCCAATGTTCCTTTTCCTACGCAATGGAAGCTTTGGATGAAGCTTCATCACAAGCAAATGACGCATATTTTAGCATGCGCCATGCTAAAAACACGGGGTGTTACACTAGGTTTCCTTTGAGAAACATAGTTAGGTTTACAACTAAAAAACTTTGTTTTGGGGATTCGTGAAGCCAGGTCCGACTATATTTACCTTGATATAGTTCGTGTATGTTGATTTTACTTTTCTGTTATCGAGGTTTTCGTAATCTTTTTCAGGAAAGATAAATAGAAATCGAAAATTTCTCTTCATTTCAGACTCTGTGATTCCTCAAGATAGATATCCGAAAATTATTCTTAATTGACAAGTCGAATATTGTTCTTGAGAGGTGGTGAAATATCCAGGATTCTCATCTAAGTGAGTGTACAATTAATTCAGATTGTGAGGTTTTATAGCTTTGTGTATTGCAAATAGATTTCCAATCCTTGATCTTTGATCTAAAGAAAAATCAAATAGGCTTATCTGTTAGACGCGGATTGGTACCAAAAGTGAAAAATGCGGGGGTGTAACAACCACACCCAATAATTCGTTTGGAAATATGTATGGACTAACTCCAATATAATTCCGAGAGCTCTAGATTAATAGTAAGCTCCATCAAGGAATATATCAAAGAGTTATATCTCTATTTCTCAATACAATCTGCAATCGAACAAATACAAATCTGTGAGCCTGATTGATATGAGAAATAACTTGGACGGTACCAAAGACCAATGCCTCAATGTCAATCAATTTCTATCAACGACCAAAAGTCGGATTTACCAATTGATTAAACTACGCACAACCTGTGATATTTCAATAATATAAACAAATATAATGCGAAAAATAAATAACACAGACACCGAAAGTTTTGTTAACGAGGAAACCGCAAATGCAATAAAACCCAGGGACCTAGTCCAGTTTTGAACACCACTGATACATGTGTATCTTCCTCTCTCCGGGAACTAATGATCCTCATAACCGATTGAGGATAGAAATGTAATTTGAGAAGGAATACTGATTTTCAGGCAGTATTCTTAGATAAGGAAATACCTACACAAGGTATTATTCATAAATAAGGAAATATACCTAGAAAATGAACAATTCCTAGACAAGGTAATATACCTAGATAAGGAAATATACCTAGAAAAGGTATTATTCCAAGATAAGGAAATAGATTCCTAGAAGGATTTGGGAAACCGTTAAAGCTATAAATAGAGATGTTTAGCTCATAGATAAGACATCTAGAGTGTGGTTTGTGATACAGACACACCTAGATCAAAGAAAGGAGGTTTGTGAGACAAATCACCTAGAGATAAGTTTGTGAGGCAATTAATTATTGTAAAAGAAAGCTTGGAAAATATTTTAAGGTTATTTACCTAGAGAGACTGTGAGCGTAACAAAGATAAAATTGTAATAGTTTTATTGTTCATAATCTAGAGAAGATATATTTCTTCGAATTACTACTTCGTGTTCTGTTTTCTAGTTTTCGTCTATTATTATTCTGAATTCCACCTCTATAATAATAGTCACCAAGGTACAGAGATCAACACGTATCAAGTTGGTATCAGAGCAAGGTTCGTTTTTTTAGGGAAGATTCATGTGGTTTATGGTTTTCACAAGGTCTCTCTACGTAAAACTTGGTGAGGTGCTCGAGAAGCTAAAAGACGTTAGGAGAACAAGGGAATCAAAATGGGAAAGTCAGTTGATGATCCTAAGCATAACCACAAACTATGGAAGAAAAGGTGGATGAGATACAAACAGAGACACAGTCGGTTCAAATTAACCTTAATGAATCGAATAAAGGTATTCATTCTCATACACCCAAGCGGAAGGCGAAGAAAAAGACTACGTCTCCATCTGGTGTTTTTGAAGAAGGAGAAGAAGAACCGCTCAAAGAAGATTGCATCATGAAACGAAAAGTGACTAAGACAAGACTGAAAAACGGGGGTCTAACAACACCACCCAATATTTCTCTTAGCAATATGCATGGACAAACTCGAATATACTTTTAATAGAATCAACAAGACTCAATCAATTAAAAGTATATCAACGAGTTTATCTCTCTCTCTCTCTCTCTTGATTTGATTTCCTCAAATAGAAACTGCGAGTACTAATCAAATACAAGGAATAACTTGGATGGTACCAAAGACCAATATCCAAGGATCAATCAATGACAATCAACAACCAAAGGTTGGATTACTCTAATTGATGATCTAACACACAACCTGTATTATTTCAATTATAAAGATAAAACAATATAATGTGGAAACTGAAATAACACAGACACCATAAATTTTGTTAACGAGGAAACCGCAAATGCAGAAAAACCTCGGGACCTAGTCCAGTTTGAATACACACTGTATTAAGCCGCTACAGACACTAGCCTACTGCAAGCTAACTTTGGACTGGACTGTAGTTGAACCCCAATCAATCTCCCACTGATCCAAGGTACAGTTGTACTCCCTACGCCTTTGATCCCAGCAGGATACTGCGCACTTGATTCCCTTAGCTGATCTCAGCCACAACTAAGAGTTGCTACGACCCAAAATCGCAGGCTTTGACAATAAACAAATCTGTCTCACACAGACAAGTCTATCAAAGGATCAATCTGTTTCCCACATAAAAACCCTAAAGTTTTTGTTCCGTCTTTTGATAATAATCAAGGTGAACATGAACCAATTTATAATCCGGTCTTATATTCCCGAAGAACAACCTAGATAAATCAATCACCTCACAACAATCTTAACCGTATGATATCGAAATAAGATGTTGCGGAATCACAAACAATGAGACGAAGATGTTTGTGCCTACTTTTTATATCTTGCCTATCAGAGATATTAATCTCAAGCCAATCAATCTCATTGTGCTCGTACGATAGAAGATGCAAGATCAGATCACACAACTACGATAAAAGTAGTATCGGTCTGGCTTCACAATCCCAATGAAGTCTTTAAGTCGTTAACCTGGTTTTAGAAGAAGAAAACCAAAGGTTAAAGTAGAAACGACTCTAGCACGCAAAATAGTATCACACGTGAAGTGTGAGGATTAGTTTTACAGAGTTGCTAGATGTCCCCTTATATAGTCTTTGAAATCAGGGTTTCTCCTTGGTCACAAATCAAACAATATCCATCGTTAGATGAAAACCTGATTTAGATTCAAGCTAATATTTCTCAACCGTTAGATCGAAAACTTAGCTTGTTATACACAAATGAAATGCACGCTTCTAGGTTTGTTAGTCGTACCCAAACGTGTACATTGTTGGTTCAACAATAGTTAACCAAAAGGTTAGCCATATGATCATTTCATACCAACCATATTCTTCTTCACCATAACTAGTTCAAATGACTCAAATGAACTAGTTAGAGAGTTGTTCAATTGCAAGGAAATCTTATGTACTACACAAGACACAATTGAAGCAAAGATGATTTGATTCACTCGAATCGGTTCATGAACTTTATAGCCACGGTTTGCAAATTGCATTCCTTAGTCTTTATAAGTGTAAGTTCAGAAATCATCTTCAGATATATAACCTTCTTAAGTTCGCATACTAGGTTCGCGGACTTAAGAAACCGAGCAGAGTTTACAAACTCCAGCAGAAAATCTCGGTAAAGACATTCTGTCGGTTCGCGGACTGGGTTCGCGAACTAGTACTCACGTAACAAGTTTGTCAACTCCAGCAGAATTTCTCGGGATGAGAAGTTTGGCAGTTCGCGGACTTGGCAACAAACCATTCTTCCGGTTTCTCTTGATCAACAAAGTTCGCAAACTTTGGTTCAAGGGATAAGACTTATGCACATATGTGTTTCCAAAACAATACTTATATCCATCATTGGTTATGTAATCTAAACTCTCATTCCAACCATTGAAACATTCCTAGAGGACGTTATATAGTTGTTACACCATTTCTCGTCAAAGAAATTTTCAAAGTGATTGAAACATATCATGACTTTCGTCACTAGGTAAAGATAAACACGGTTGAAGCGAAATGCTTACCAACACATATTTCGAGATATAGATAGGCGAGGTGCACTCGGCTCGAAATACCAAATGTGTATAATCTAAGCCTATATATAGCATACGACTTTTTGTCTCAAGAATTAGAAGATAGAGTAGATAGACTTTTGAGTGACAGATAAGTTCAAGTCTTCACATACCTTTTTTTCGAGAAGTTCCACCGGTTCCTTGAGTAGTTCTTCTTCTTGTATGATGAATTGCCATGAAGTCCTTGAGCTCAACTACACTTTCTATCCTAGTCCGAGACTTAGCTATAGTAGACTAGAAATCAAGACCTATAGTTTTGATCACTAACATTGAAAAACATGCTTGAGATAGCAACGCATGCGAGTTCACCCGACAAATGCTATAACAATCTCCCTCTTTGTCAATTTTAGTGACAAAACTGTCGATACATATGGAATACAAAAATGATAAAGAAACTTTAGTAGCCCCTATTCCACATGTATAATCTTCAACATTCCTCGAAATCTTCGTCACTTCCAAGTACTACAATGATCCCAAAGGTTGTAAGTTTAGGATCACCGTTGTTGAAGATCCGTAGATATAACAATGAGAAAGCATCGTTCTCGATCATTGTTATACAGTTTCATAGTATTATTACACCGTGTCAAAGTCTAATTGTATCACAACTTCAACAGTAATACTATGGTGATATGTATCACTCCCCCTTAGTCAATACTCCATCTCACATGGAAACCACTCCCCCTTACACAATGATCCGAAAACCATATGTATTTGTAGTGTGAACTATATATTAATTCTCCCCCTTTTGTCAATAAAATTGGCAAAGGTACAAGAACGGGATCATAATGAAATTTCCGTAAGAGACATTTCATGACTAAAAGAAAATATATACCATCTAATTTAGATGCAATCATATAGCCTAAGCTAATAACATCATCAAGGAGTTTAAAGATACAAGATAACCCCTTTAAAATTCCACAGCCGCACATCCCTCAAGATATGACCATTAAGCACAAGTTCAAAAGAACTCTTCCCCATTTGATGTCATTCCCAAGGGAAAAACAAGTGCGACCTTAATTTCGAAAGAAAAGAAGGATTTTTATTGGACACAAAAAAACATGAGAATGATTTCCTATATCCAAAAATTCAATCAAATTATTCACAAGTAAACCCATGATTAATTTAATCAGAATACGCAATCAAATTAAACACAAAAAGTGATCAATTCAATTGATTATGCTCAACATAAGAGAACTTATGGAGACACGAAAATACTCAACTAGATTAATTACAAGAGAACCCATGATTAACCTAATTGTAATACACAACCAAACTAATCACAAAAGTAATCAATTTAATTGTCATTTGTTTTGCTCGACATAAGAAAACTTACAGAGCAATAACTAAATAACCAAACAAGATGATTAATTTAGTTCAATATGCTCGACATAACATATCTCACGGAACAACAACTAAGCTAAAAAATCAACTTGGTTGTACAGTGCTCAATATAAGGTACATTATGGAGCCTCGCAGTAATATACATAAATACGGATCAGGGAAGATCAATATTGCGGAATACACAAGGATTCATTCTATTTCCATCACTATTTGCATAACGACAATCAATAGACATAATCCTTGTTCACAAAATATTTTAACCTATCTTCCATCAAAGATTGACATAATAGGCTTAACTTTTGTATTTGTCAAATTCCATTCATTCTTTTATCAATACATGAATGTCGACAACGAAAGACTTTAATTTTGACAAAGTATGGGACAAACATAGTTCACGGACGCAAACACAAATATCCCATAACAAATTGCAATATATAAAACCATAAAGATTAATACTGCAAAAATCAACTTCAAAACCAATTTAGAGTTTAAACCAATAAATCTAAAAACATGAAGATGGAAATAACAGCTATGTGTAGTCACAATCATTGCTATTTGAGTACTAGTTATTCTTCCAACTAAACAAAAAAGAAGACTTACTAGGCAACAAACAAACTTCTATGATGCATTTCACTTACTTTGGAAATTCTTCTCATATTCCCTATATTCATCAAGCTCATGTTCGATTAGATCAATCCTAGATTCAAGATTATCCACCTTTTCTTCAAGTCTCTTGGAGGAAGCTTCGAGTTCACTTTTCAGGGCACGTACTTGATCCAAGACAAGATTCATGGTTAAAGAGAGCTTATCAAATTGTGATATTGAAGGATTCTCATCAGACGATGAGATACGCTTGTCATAACACATCTTGTTATCGGAAGAATCAAAACGAATCTTCTTAGAGGGAAACAGAACAGTCCATACATCACTTTCTTTGCTTGAAAGACTAGAGGAGGACATGATAGAGAAGATAAATGAAATGATCATCTAGAAGAGGAGAAACTTCATTTTAAAAGAATGAAGATGAAGAATTTCCTAAAACGACCTTTTACCAAACCCTAACAGAATTAGGTTATCACCTGAAAAAGTCTTTTAAAGAGTCAGAAACCGTACATGAACAATAACGGTACAACAAAAGCCAAAAATAGAGAATTAACAGACACATTCCAACACAACCCTCTCGAAAAATCATGATTTTTGCCTAAGAGGTATAGACGAAAGAATCATGAATAACAAGATTACAAATCATAATCAATCCAATCCAATATAGGACTGGGATATGTCTGGTGAGGGAGGAATTATTTGTTAATCCAAGTTTTTGCTCATTCCTTAGAAAAGAAGATTTATGCAATCATTCTTTTCCCTTTTAATCACAGTTTTGAAGAACTTGATTGTTGATTTGCGCAAATCCTGCACCGTTCTAAAAATCACTTTTTGAGGGAAAAAGGATTTCACAGGAGATTTCTTCTTCTTCTTCTGCACACAGCGTTTAGCAGAGCAGGATTGCTTTTGATCATTCGTGCTAAGGTGATCTTGATTTTTACACAAGGAAACCGAAAGTTTTGGTATCATCTTGTGTTTTTATGTATCACCTTTGTTGTCAAGATGACTGGAGAGTGATACATAATCGGGTGACATTTGCTGACACGACATACGAGACACAGTCGGAGTTATTCGACAAGTCGTATAAAAATCACGATGGTGATTTTCAGCAAAGAGATTAAGAGAAAAATCATAGATTTCATCCTCAGGACAATAATCAAGAGTATTCATCCATGCTTTAGTTATCTTATTGACCTTAGTATCTGGACCATTGGAAGTATGCACACTTTTACAGCACTCGAGACCGGTTTCGCTAGTACAGTTTTTCTGAACTCTCTTATCCCCCTTTTTGATTGATTGAACCTATTTTTGAGACTTTCTTTTACTTTGTCTAAGAATTTTCTTAAGTTGTTGTATAAACCGAGACAACGTAGAAATAAAGCAATTCTCATTTTTCTTATCAATCAATTTAGGACGGTGAGATTTTCCATCAGGAGTAGTAACATGATTGCTAGATACGTGATGTTTATCTCTTGATTTAAGTTCGCGATCGAAAATTTTAAGCTTCCCAACAAGCGTATTTCGCGAAAGAGTATCAAGGTTATTTCCCTCAACGTTGGCATGTTTTTAGATTCGTATTTAGATGGCAGCAATTTGAGAATCTTCATCACAATTTCTCTTTCAGGAATAGTCCTACCCAATGCACATGATGCATTAAAAATTTCATACATTTTGTGATAAAATTCATCAAATGACTCTTCTTCTGCCATATGAAGGTTTTCCCATTCAGAGTTAAGGTTTTGAAGCCTAGCTTCCTTTTCGCTAGTGTTACCTTTAAATACAGTTTCTAAAGTATCCCAAGCATCTTTAGATGTGGAGCATGAAGCCACATGGTATCGAAGATCTGGGGTGATGGCATGCATGATGGCATTCAAACCGTCGGAGTTTTACTTTGCAGCAAGTGACTCAGCAGCAGTATATGTACCGATGTTTTTAGGCATGGTAGCATTTTCAACTATAACGACGGGAACCTCATAGCCATTAACAACATAAACCCATGATTGGAAATCACGCGATTGAAGAAAAGTACGCATAGAAATTTTCCACCATGGGTAGTTTGATCCATCGAAGACTGGTGGTACGTTTACTGAGATCGCACAACTGTCCATAGAGTCAGATCGCTGCAAACACATACTTGTAAGGTCTTGAACGTGTTTGCCTGCTCTGATACCAATTGAAAAAACGGGGGTCTAACAATACCACCCAATATTTTGCTTAGAAATCTGTATGTACAAACTCGAATATACTTTTAATAGAATCAACAAGACTCAATCAATTAAAAGTACATCAACGAGTTTATATCTCTCTCTCTCTTGATTTGATTTAAGTATGGGACAAACATAGTTCACGGACGCAAACACAAATATCCCATAACAAATTGCAATATATAAAACCATAAAGATTAATACTGCAAAAATCAACTTCAAAACCAATTTAGAGTTTAAACCAATAAATCTAAAAACATGAAGATGGAAATAACAGCTATGTGTAGTCACAATCATTGCTATTTGAGTACTAGTTATTCTTCCAACTAAACAAAAAAGAAGACTTACTAGGCAACAAACAAACTTCTATGATGCATTTCACTTACTTTGGAAATTCTTCTCATATTCCCTATATTCATCAAGCTCATGTTCGATTAGATCAATCCTAGATTCAAGATTATCCACCTTTTCTTCAAGTCTCTTGGAGGAAGCTTCGAGTTCACTTTTCAGGGCACGTACTTGATCCAAGACAAGATTCATGGTTAAAGAGAGCTTATCAAATTGTGATATTGAAGGATTCTCATCAGACGATGAGATACGCTTGTCATAACACATCTTGTTATCGGAAGAATCAAAACGAATCTTCTTAGAGGGAAACAGAACAGTCCATACATCACTTTCTTTGCTTGAAAGACTAGAGGAGGACATGATAGAGAAGATAAATGAAATGATCATCTAGAAGAGGAGAAACTTCATTTTAAAAGAATGAAGATGAAGAATTTCCTAAAACGACCTTTTACCAAACCCTAACAGAATTAGGTTATCACCTGAAAAAGTCTTTTAAAGAGTCAGAAACCGTACATGAACAATAACGGTACAACAAAAGCCAAAAATAGAGAATTAACAGACACATTCCAACACAACCCTCTCGAAAAATCATGATTTTTGCCTAAGAGGTATAGACGAAAGAATCATGAATAACAAGATTACAAATCATAATCAATCCAATCCAATATAGGACTGGGATATGTCTGGTGAGGGAGGAATTATTTGTTAATCCAAGTTTTTGCTCATTCCTTAGAAAAGAAGATTTATGCAATCATTCTTTTCCCTTTTAATCACAGTTTTGAAGAACTTGATTGTTGATTTGCGCAAATCCTGCACCGTTCTAAAAATCACTTTTTGAGGGAAAAAGGATTTCACAGGAGATTTCTTCTTCTTCTTCTGCACACAGCGTTTAGCAGAGCAGGATTGCTTTTGATCATTCGTGCTAAGGTGATCTTGATTTTTACACAAGGAAACCGAAAGTTTTGGTATCATCTTGTGTTTTTATGTATCACCTTTGTTGTCAAGATGACTGGAGAGTGATACATAATCGGGTGACATTTGCTGACACGACATACGAGACACAGTCGGAGTTATTCGACAAGTCGTATAAAAATCACGATGGTGATTTTCAGCAAAGAGATTAAGAGAAAAATCATAGATTTCATCCTCAGGACAATAATCAAGAGTATTCATCCATGCTTTAGTTATCTTATTGACCTTAGTATCTGGACCATTGGAAGTATGCACACTTTTACAGCACTCGAGACCGGTTTCGCTAGTACAGTTTTTCTGAACTCTCTTATCCCCCTTTTTGATTGATTGAACCTATTTTTGAGACTTTCTTTTACTTTGTCTAAGAATTTTCTTAAGTTGTTGTATAAACCGAGACAACGTAGAAATAAAGCAATTCTCATTTTTCTTATCAATCAATTTAGGACGGTGAGATTTTCCATCAGGAGTAGTAACATGATTGCTAGATACGTGATGTTTATCTCTTGATTTAAGTTCGCGATCGAAAATTTTAAGCTTCCCAACAAGCGTATTTCGCGAAAGAGTATCAAGGTTATTTCCCTCAACGTTGGCATGTTTTTAGATTCGTATTTAGATGGCAGCAATTTGAGAATCTTCATCACAATTTCTCTTTCAGGAATAGTCCTACCCAATGCACATGATGCATTAAAAATTTCATACATTTTGTGATAAAATTCATCAAATGACTCTTCTTCTGCCATATGAAGGTTTTCCCATTCAGAGTTAAGGTTTTGAAGCCTAGCTTCCTTTTCGCTAGTGTTACCTTTAAATACAGTTTCTAAAGTATCCCAAGCATCTTTAGATGTGGAGCATGAAGCCACATGGTATCGAAGATCTGGGGTGATGGCATGCATGATGGCATTCAAACCGTCGGAGTTTTACTTTGCAGCAAGTGACTCAGCAGCAGTATATGTACCGATGTTTTTAGGCATGGTAGCATTTTCAACTATAACGACGGGAACCTCATAGCCATTAACAACATAAACCCATGATTGGAAATCACGCGATTGAAGAAAAGTACGCATAGAAATTTTCCACCATGGGTAGTTTGATCCATCGAAGACTGGTGGTACGTTTACTGAGATCGCACAACTGTCCATAGAGTCAGATCGCTGCAAACACATACTTGTAAGGTCTTGAACGTGTTTGCCTGCTCTGATACCAATTGAAAAAACGGGGGTCTAACAATACCACCCAATATTTTGCTTAGAAATCTGTATGTACAAACTCGAATATACTTTTAATAGAATCAACAAGACTCAATCAATTAAAAGTACATCAACGAGTTTATATCTCTCTCTCTCTTGATTTGATTTCCTCAAATAGAAACTGCGAGTACTAATCAAATACAAGGAATAACTTAAATGGTACCAAAGACCAATATCCAAGGATCAATCAATGACAATAAACAACCAAAGATTGGATTACTCTAATTGATGATCTAACGCACAACCTGTATTATTTCAATTATAAAGATAAAACAATATAATGCGGAAACCGAAATAACACATACACCAGAAATTTTGTTAACGAGGAAACCGCAAGTGCAGAAAAACCCAGGGACCTAGTCCAGATTGAACACACACTATATTAAGCCGCTACAGACACTAGCCTACTCCAAGCTAACTTCGGACTGGACTGTAGTTGAACCCCAATCAGGCTCCCACTGATCCAAGGTACAGTTGTACTCCCTACGCCTTTGATCCCAGCAGGATACTGCGCACTTGATTCCCTTAGCTGATCTCACCCACAACTAAGAGTTGTTACGACCCAAAATCGCAGGCTTTGACAATAAACAAATCTGTCTCACACAGAAAAGTCTATCAAAGGATCAATCTGTCTCCCAGAAAAAAAAACCTAAAGTTTTTGTTTCGTCTTTTGATAATAATCAAGGTGAACATGAACCAATTGATAATCCGGTCTTATATTCCCGAAGAACAACCTAGATAAATCAATCACCTCACAACAATCTTAATCGTATGGTAGCGAAACAAGATGTTGCGGAATCACAAACAATGAGACGAAGATGTTTGTGACTGCTTTTTATATCTTGCCTATCGGAGATATTAATCTCAAGCCAATCAATCTGATTGTGCTCGTACGATAGAAGATGCAAGATCAGATCACACAACTACGATAAAAGTAGTATCGATCTGGCTTCACAATCCCAATGAAGTATTTAAGTCGTTAACCTGGTTTTAGAAGAAGAAAACCAAAGGTTAAAGGAAAAACGACTCTAGCATGCAAACTAGTATCACACATGAAGTGCGGGGATTCATTTTGCAGAGTTGATAGATGTCCCCTTATATAGTCTTTCAAATCAGGGTTTCTCCTTGGTCACAAATCAAACAATATCCATCGTTAGATGAAAACCTGATTTAGATTCAAGCTAATATTTCTCAACCGTTAGATCGAAAACTTAGCTTGTTATACACAAATGAAATGCACGCTTCTAGGTTTGTTAGTCGTACCCAAACGTGTACATTGTTGGTTCAACAATAGTTAACCAAAAGGTTAGCCATATGATCATTTCATACCAACCATATTCTTCTTCACCATAACTAGTTCAAATGACTCAAATGAACTAGTTAGAGAGTTGTTCAATTGCAAGGAAATCTTATGTACTACACAAGACACAATTGAAGCAAAGATGATTTGATTCACTCGAATCGGTTCATGAACTTTATAGCCACGGTTTGCAAATTGCATTCCTTAGTCTTTATAAGTGTAAGTTCAGAAATCATCTTCAGATATATAACCTTCTTAAGTTCGCATACTAGGTTCGCGGACTTAAGAAACCGAGCAGAGTTTACAAACTCCAGCAGAAAATCTCGGTAAAGACATTCTGTCGGTTCGCGGACTGGGTTCGCGAACTAGTACTCACGTAACAAGTTTGTCAACTCCAGCAGAATTTCTCGGGATGAGAAGTTTGGCAGTTCGCGGACTTGGCAACAAACCATTCTTCCGGTTTCTCTTGATCAACAAAGTTCGCAAACTTTGGTTCAAGGGATAAGACTTATGCACATATGTGTTTCCAAAACAATACTTATATCCATCATTGGTTATGTAATCTAAACTCTCATTCCAACCATTGAAACATTCCTAGAGGACGTTATATAGTTGTTACACCATTTCTCGTCAAAGAAATTTTCAAAGTGATTGAAACATATCATGACTTTCGTCACTAGGTAAAGATAAACACGGTTGAAGCGAAATGCTTACCAACACATATTTCGAGATATAGATAGGCGAGGTGCACTCGGCTCGAAATACCAAATGTGTATAATCTAAGCCTATATATAGCATACGACTTTTTGTCTCAAGAATTAGAAGATAGAGTAGATAGACTTTTGAGTGACAGATAAGTTCAAGTCTTCACATACCTTTTTTTCGAGAAGTTCCACCGGTTCCTTGAGTAGTTCTTCTTCTTGTATGATGAATTGCCATGAAGTCCTTGAGCTCAACTACACTTTCTATCCTAGTCCGAGACTTAGCTATAGTAGACTAGAAATCAAGACCTATAGTTTTGATCACTAACATTGAAAAACATGCTTGAGATAGCAACGCATGCGAGTTCACCCGACAAATGCTATAACAATCTCCCTCTTTGTCAATTTTAGTGACAAAACTGTCGATACATATGGAATACAAAAATGATAAAGAAACTTTAGTAGCCCCTATTCCACATGTATAATCTTCAACATTCCTCGAAATCTTCGTCACTTCCAAGTACTACAATGATCCCAAAGGTTGTAAGTTTAGGATCACCGTTGTTGAAGATCCGTAGATATAACAATGAGAAAGCATCGTTCTCGATCATTGTTATACAGTTCATAGTATTATTACACCGTGTCAAAGTCTAATTGTATCACAACTTCAACAGTAATACTATGGTGATATGTATCACTCCCCCTTAGTCAATACTCCATCTCACATGGAAACCACTCCCCCTTACACAATGATCCGAAAACCATATGTATTTGTAGTGTGAACTAATATTAATTCTCCCCCTTTTGTCAATAAAATTGGCAAAGGTACAAGAACGGGATCATAATGAAATTTCCGTAAGAGACATTTCATGACTAAAAGAAAATATATACCATCTAATTTAGATGCAATCATATAGCCTAAGCTAATAACATCATCAAGGAGTTTAAAGATACAAGATAACCCCTTAAAATTCCACAGCCGCACATCCCTCAAGATATGACCATTAAGCACAAGTTCAAAAGAACTCTTCCCCATTTGATGTCATTCCCAAGGGAAAAACAAGTGCGACCTTAATTTCGAAAGAAAAGAAGGATTTTTATTGGACACAAAAAAACATGAGAATGATTTCCTATATCCAAAAATTCAATCAAATTATTCACAAGTAAACCCATGATTAATTTAATCAGAATACGCAATCAAATTAAACACAAAAAGTGATCAATTCAATTGATTATGCTCAACATAAGAGAACTTATGGAGACACGAAAATACTCAACTAGATTAATTACAAGAGAACCCATGATTAACCTAATTGTAATACACAACCAAACTAATCACAAAAGTAATCAATTTAATTGTCATTTGTTTTGCTCGACATAAGAAAACTTACAGAGCAATAACTAAATAACCAAACAAGATGATTAATTTAGTTCAATATGCTCGACATAACATATCTCACGGAACAACAACTAAGCTAAAAAATCAACTTGGTTGTACAGTGCTCAATAAGGTACATTATGGAGCCTCGCAGTAATATACATAAATACGGATCAGGGAAGATCAATATTGCGGAATACACAAGGATTCATTCTATTTCCATCACTATTTGCATAACGACAATCAATAGACATAATCCTTGTTCACAAAATATTTTAACCTATCTTCCATCAAAGATTGACATATAGGCTTAACTTTTGTATTTGTCAAATTCCATTCATTCTTTTATCAATACATGAATCGACAACGAAGACTTTATTTTGACAAAGTATGGGACAAACATAGTTCACGGACGCAAACACAATATCCCATAACAAATTGCAATATATAAACCATAAAGATTAATACTGCAAAAATCACTTCAAAATATTTAGATTTAAACCAATAAATCTAAAAAATGAAGATGAAATAACAGCTATGTGTAGTCACAATCATTGCTATTGAGTACTATTCTTCCAACTAAACAAAAAGAAGACTTACTAGGCAACAAACAAACTTCTATGATGCATTTCACTTACTTTGAAATTCTTCTCATATTCCCTATATTCATCAAGCTCATCTTCGATTAGATCAATCCTAGATTCAAGATTATCCACCTTTTCTTCAAGTCTCTTGGAGGAAGCTTCGAGTTCACTTTTCAGGGCACGTACTTGATCCAAGACAAGATTCATGGTTAAAGAGAGCTTATCAAATTGTGAATTGAAGGATTCTCATCAGACGATGAGATACGCTTGTCATAACACATCTGTTATCGGAAGAATCAAAACGAATCTTCTTAGAGGGAAACAGAACAGTCCATACATCACTTTCTTTGCTTGAAAGACTAGAGGAGGACATGATAGAGAAGATAAATGAAATGATCATCTAGAAGAGGAGAAACTTCATTTTAAAAGAATGAAGATGAAGAATTTCCTAAAACGACCTTTTACCAAACCCTAACAGAATTAGGTTATCACCGAAAAAGTCTTTTAAAGAGTCAGAAACCGTACATGAACAATAACGGTACAACAAAAGCCAAAAATAGAGAATTAACAGACACATTCCAACACAACCCTCTCGAAAAATCATGATTTTGCCTAAGAGGATAGACGAAAGAATCATGAATAACAAGATTACAAATCATAATCAATCCAATCCAATATAGGACTGGGATATGTCTGGTGAGGGAGGAATATTTGTTAATCCAAGTTTTTGCTTATTCCTTAGAAAAGAAGATTTATGCACATCATTCTTTTCCCTTTTAATCACAGTTTTGAAGAACTTGATTGTTGATTTGCGCAAATCCTGCACCGTTCTAAAATCACTTTTTGAGGGAAAAAGGATTTCACAGGAGATTTCTTCTTCTTCTTCTGCACACAGCGTTTAGCAGAGCAGGATTGCTTTTGATCATTCGTGCTAAGATGATCCTGATTTTTACACAAGGAAACCGAAGTTTTGGTAGCATCTTTGTTTTTATGTATCACCTTGTTGTCAAGATGACTGGAGAGTGATACATAATCGGGTGACATTTGCTGACACGACTTACGAGACACAGTCGGAGTTATTCGACAGTCGTATAAAATCACGATTGTGATTTTCAGCAAAGAGATTAAGAGAAAATCATAGATTTCATCCTCAGGACAATAATCAAGAGTATTCATCCATGCTTTAGTTATCTTATTCACCTTAGTATCTGGACCATTGGAAGTATGCACACTTTTACAGCACGAGACCAGTTTCGCTAGTACAGTTTTTCTGAACTCTCTTATCCCCCTTTTTGATTGATTGAACCTTTTTTGAGACTTTCTTTTACTTTGTCTAAGAATTTTCTTAAGTTGTTGTATAAACCGAGACAACGTAGAAATAAAGCAATTCTCATTTTTCTTATCAATCAATTTAGGACGGTGAGATTTTCCATCAGGAGTAGTAACATGATTGCTAGACGTGATGTTTATCTCTTGATTTAAGTTCGCGATCGAAAATTTTAAGCTTCCCAACAAGCGTATTTCGCGAAAGAGTATCAAGGTTATTTCCCTCAACGTTGGCATGTTTTTAGATTCGTATTTAGATGGCAGCAATTGAGAATCTTCATCACAATTTCTTTCAGGAATAGTCCTACCCAATGCACATGATGCATTAAAATTTCATACATTTTGTGATAAAATTCATCAAATGACTCTTCTTCTGCCATATGAAGGTTTTCCCATTCAGAGTTAAGGTTTTGAAGCCTAGCTTCCTTTTCGCTAGTGTTACCTTAAATACAGTTTCTAAAGTATCCCAAGCATCTTTAGATGTGGAGCATGAAGCCACATGGTGTCGAAGATCTGGGGTGATGGCATGCATGATGGCATTCAAACCGTCGGAGTTTTACTTTGCAGCAAGTGACTCAGCAGCAGTATATGTACCGATGTTTTTAGGCATGGTAGCATTTTCAACTATAACGACGGGAACCTCATAGCCATTAACAACATAAACCCATGATTGGAAATCACGCGATTGAAGAAAAGTACGCATAGAAATTTTCCACCATGGTAGTTTGAGCCATCGAAGACTGGTGGTACGTTTACTGAGATCGCACAACTGTCCATAGAGTCAGATCGCTACAAACACATACTTGTAAGGTCTTGAACGTGTTTGCCTGCTCTGATACCAATTGAAAAACGGGGGTCTAACAATACCACCCAATATTTGCTTAAATCTGTATGACAAACTCGAATATACTTTTAATAGAATCAACAAGACTCAATCAATTAAAAGTACATCAACGAGTTTATATCTCTCTCTCTTGATTTGATTTCCTCAAATAGAAACTGCGAGTACTAATCAAATACAAGGAATAACTTGGATGGTACCAAAGACCAATATCCAAGGATCAATCAATGACAATAACAACCAAAGTTGGATTACTCTAATTGATGATCTAACGCACAACCTGTATTATTTCAATTATAAAGATAAAACAATATAATGCGGAAACGAAATAACACAACACCAGAAATTTTGTTAACGAGGAAACCGCAAATGCAGAAAAACCCAGGGACCTAGTCCAGATTGAACACACACTATATTAAGCCGCTACAGACACTAGCCTACTCCAAGCTAACTTCGGACTGGACTGTAGTTGAACCCCAATCAGCTCCCACTGATCCAAGGTACAGTTGTACTCCCTACGCCTTGATCCCAGCAGGATACTGCGCACTTGATTCCCTTAGCTGATCTCACCCACAACTAAGAGTTGCTACGACCCAAAATCGCAGGCTTTGACAATAAACAAATCTGTCTCACACAGACAAGTCTATCAAAGGATCAATCTGTCTCCCAGAAAAAAAAACCTAAAGTTTTTTTCGTCTTTTGATAATAATCAAGGTGAACATGAACCAATTGATAATCCGGTCTTATATTCCCGAAGAACAACCTAGATAAATCAATCACCTCACAACAATCTTAATCGTATGGTAGCGAAACAAGATGTTGCGGAATCACAAACAATGAGACGAAGATGTTTGTGACTTTTTATATCTTGCCTATCGGAGATATTAATCTCAAGCCAATCAATCTGATTGTACTCGTACGATAGAAGATGCAAGATCAGATCACACAACTACGATAAAAGTAGTATCGTCTGGCTTCACAATCCCAATGAAGTCTTTAAGTCGTTAACCTGGTTTTAGAAGAAGAAAACCAAAGGTTAAAGGAAAACGACTCTAGCATGCAAACTAGTATCACACATGAAGTGGGGATTAGTTTTGCAGAGTTGATAGATGTCCCCTTATATAGTCTTTCAAATCAGGGTTTCTCCTTGGTCACAAATCAAACAATATCCACCGTTAGATGAAAACCTGATTTAGATTCAAGCTAATATTTCTCAACCGTTAGATCGAAAACTTAGCTTGTTATACACAAATGAAATGCACGCTTCTAGGTTTTGTCGTACCCAAACGTGTACATTGTTGGTTCAACAATAGTTAACCAAAAGGTTAGCCATATGAGCATTTCATACCAACCATATTCTTCTTCACCATAACTAGTTCAAATGACTCAAATGAACTAGTTAGAGAGTTGTTCAATTGCAAGGAAATCTTATGTACTACACAAGACACAATTGAAGCAAAGATGATTTGATTCACTCGAATCGGTTCATGAACTTTATAGCCACGGTTTGCAAATTGCATTCCTTAGTCTTTATAAGTTAAGTTCAGAAATCATCTTCAGATATATAACCTTCTTAAGTTCGCATACTAGGTTCGCGGACTTAAGAAACCGAGCAGAGTTTACAAACTCCAGCAGAAAATCTCGGTAAAGACATTCTGTCGGTTCGCGGACTGGGTTCGCGAACTAGTACTCACGTAACAAGTTTGTCAACTCCAGCAGAATTTCTCGGGATGAGAAGTTTGGCAGTTCGCGGACTTGGCAACAAACCATTCTTCCGGTTTCTCTTGATCAACAAAGTTCGCAAACTTTGGTTCAAGGGATAGACTTATGCACATATGTGTTTCCAAACAATACTTATCCATCATTGGTTATGTAATCTAAACTCTCATTCCAACCATTGAAACATTCTAGAGGACGTTATATAGTTGTTACACCATTTCTCGTCAAAGAAATTTTCAAAGTGATTGAAACATATCATGACTTTCGTCACTAGGTAAAGATAAACACGGTTGAAGCGAAATGCTTACCAACACATATTTCGAGATATAGATAGGCGAGGTGCACTCGGCTCGAAATACCAAATGTGTATAATCTAAGCCTATATATAGCATACGACTTTTTGTCTCAAGAATTAGAAGATAGAGTAGATAGACTTTTGAGTGACAGATAAGTTCAAGTCTTCACATACCTTTTTTTCGAGAAGTTCCACCGGTTCCTTGAGTAGTTCTTCTTCTTGTATGATGAATTGCCATGAAGTCCTTGAGCTCAACTACACTTTCTATCCTAGTCCGAGACTTAGCTATAGTAGACTAGAAATCAAGACCTATAGTTTTGATCACTAACATTGAAAAACATGCTTGAGATAGCAACGCATGCGAGTTCACCCGACAAATGCTATAACAATCTCCCCTTTGTCAATTTTAGTGACAAAACTGTCGATACATATGGAATAAAAATGATAAAGAAACTTTAGTAGCCCTATTCCACATGTATAATCTTCAACATTCCTCGAAATCTTCGTCACTTCCAAGTACTACAATGATCCCAAAGGTTGTAAGTTTAGGATCACCGTTGTTGAAGATCCGTAGATATAACAATGAGAAAGCATCGTTCTCGATCATTGTTATACAGTTTCATAGTATTATTACACCGTGTCAAAGTCTAATTGTATCACAACTTCAACAGTAATACTATGGTGATATGTATCACTCCCCCTTAGTCAATACTCCATCTCACATGGAAACCACTCCCCCTTACACAATGATCCGAAAACCATATGTATTTGTAGTGTGAACTATATATTAATTCTCCCCCTTTTGTCAATAAAATTGGCAAAGGTACAAGAACGGGATCATAATGAAATTTCCGTAAGAGACATTTCATGACTAAAAGAAAATATATACCATCTAATTTAGATGCAATCATATAGCCTAAGCTAATAACATCATCAAGGAGTTTAAAGATACAAGATAACCCCTTTAAAATTCCACAGCCGCACATCCCTCAAGATATGACCATTAAGCACAAGTTCAAAAGAACTCTTCCCCATTTGATGTCATTCCCAAGGGAAAAACAAGTGCGACCTTAATTTCGAAAGAAAAGAAGGATTTTTATTGGACACAAAAAAACATGAGAATGATTTCCTATATCCAAAAATTCAATCAAATTATTCACAAGTAAACCCATGATTAATTTAATCAGAATACGCAATCAAATTAAACACAAAAAGTGATCAATTCAATTGATTATGCTCAACATAAGAGAACTTATGGAGACACGAAAATACTCAACTAGATTAATTACAAGAGAACCCATGATTAACCTAATTGTAATACACAACCAAACTAATCACAAAAGTAATCAATTTAATTGTCATTTGTTTTGCTCGACATAAGAAAACTTACAGAGCAATAACTAAATAACCAAACAAGATGATTAATTTAGTTCAATATGCTCGACATAACATATCTCACGGAACAACAACTAAGCTAAAAAATCAACTTGGTTGTACAGTGCTCAATATAAGGTACATTATGGAGCCTCGCAGTATATAATACATAAATACGGATCAGGGAAGATCAATATTGCGGAATACACAAGGATTCATTCTATTTCCATCACTATTTGCATAACGACAATCAATAGACATAATCCTTGTTCACAAAATATTTTAACCTATCTTCCATCAAAGATTGACATAATAGGCTTAACTTTTGTATTTGTCAAATTCCATTCATTCTTTTATCAATACATGAATGTCGACAACGAAAGACTTTAATTTTGACAAAGTATGGGACAAACATAGTTCACGGACGCAAACCAAATATCCCATAACAAATTGCAATATATAAAACCATAAAGATTAATACTGCAAAATCAACTTCAAAACCAATTTAGAGTTTAAACCAATAAATCTAAAAACATGAAGATGGAAATAACAGCTATGTGTAGTCACAATCATTGCTATTGAGTACTAGTTATTCTTCCAACTAAACAAAAAGAAGACTTACTAGGCAACAAACAAACTTCTATGATGCATTTCACTTACTTTGAAATTCTTCTCATATTCCCTATATTCATCAAGCTCATTCGATTAGATCAATCCTAGATTCAAGATTATCCACCTTTTCTTCAAGTCTCTTGGAGGAAGCTTCGAGTTCACTTTTCAGGGCACGTACTTGATCCAAGACAAGATTCATGGTTAAAGAGAGCTTATCAAATTGTGATTGAAGGATTCTCATCAGACGATGAGATACGCTTGTCATAACACATCTGTTATCGGAAGAATCAAAACGAATCTTCTTAGAGGGAAACAGAACAGTCCATACATCACTTTCTTTGCTTGAAAGACTAGAGGAGGACATGATAGAGAAGATAAATGAAATGATCATCTAGAAGAGGAGAAACTTCATTTTAAAAGAATGAAGATGAAGAATTTCCTAAAACGACCTTTTACCAAACCCTAACAGAATTAGGTTATCACCGAAAAAGTCTTTTAAAGAGTCAGAAACCGTACATGAACAATAACGGTACAACAAAAGCCAAAAATAGAGAATTAACAGACACATTCCAACACAACCCTCTCGAAAAATCATGATTTTGCCTAAGAGGGATAGACGAAAGAATCATGAATAACAAGATTACAAATCATAATCAATCCAATCCAATATAGGACTGGGATATGTCTCGTGAGGGAGGAATTATTTGTTAATCCAAGTTTTTGCTTATTCCTTAGAAAAGAAGAGTTATGCACATCATTCTTTTCCCTTTTAATCACAGTTTTGAAGAACTTGATTGTTGATTTGCGCAAATCCTGCACCGTTCTAAAATCACTTTTTGAGGGAAAAAGGATTTCACAGGAGATTTCTTCTTCTTCTTCTGCACACAGCGTTTAGCAGAGCAGGATTGCTTTTGATCATTCGTGCTAAGATGATCCTGATTTTTACACAAGGAAACCGAGAGTTTTGGTAGCATCTTGTGTTTTCTGTATCACCCTTGTTGTCAAGATGACTGGAGAGTGATACATAATCGGGTGACATTTGCTGACACGACTTACGAGACACAGTCGGAGTTATTCGACAGTCGTATAAGAATCACGATTGTGATTTTCAGCAAAGAGATTAAGAGAAAATCATAGATTTCATCCTCAGGACAATAATCAAGAGTATTCATCCATGCTTTAGTTATCTTATTCACCTTAGTATCTGGACCATTGGAAGTATGCACACTTTTACAGCACACGAGACCAGTTTCGCTAGTACAGTTTTTCTGAACTCTCTTATCCCCTTTTTGATTGATTGAACCTTTTTGAGACTTTCTTTTACTTGTCTAAGAATTTTCTTAAGCTGTTGTATAAACCGAGACAACGTAGAAATAAAGCAATTCTCATTTTTCTTATCAATCAATTTAGGACGGTGAGATTTTCCATCAGGAGTAGTAACATGATTGCTAGACGTGATGTTTATCTCTTGATTTAAGTTCGCGATCGAAAATTTTAAGCTTCCCAACAAGCGTATTTCGCGAAAGAGTATCAAGGTTATTTCCCTCAACGATGGCATGTTTTTAGATTCGTATTTAGATGGCAGCGATCTGAGAATCTTCATCACAATTTCCTTTCAGGAATAGTCCTACCCAATGCACATGATGCATTAACAATTTCAGACATTTTGTGATAAAATTCATCAAATGACTCTTCTTCTGCCATATGAAGGTTTTCCCATTCGGAGTTAAGGTTTTGAATCCTAGCTTCCTTTTCGCTGGAGTTACCTTCAAATACAGTTTCTAAAGTATCCCAAGCATCTTTAAACGTGGAGCATGAAGCCACATGGTGTCGAAGATCTAAGGTGATGGCATGCATGACGGCATTCAAACCGTCTGAGTTTTGCTTTGCAGCAAGTGACTCAGCAGCAGTATATGTACCGATATTTTTAGGCATGGTAGCATTTTCAACTATAACAACGGGAACCTCATAGCCATTAACAACATAAACCCATGATTGGAAATCACGCGATTGAAGAAAAGTGCGCATAGCGATTTTCCATCGTAGGTAGTTTGATCCATCGAAGACTGGTGGTACGTTTACTGAGATGCACAACTGTCCATAGAGTCAGATCGCTGCAAACACATACTTGTAAGGTCTTGAACGTGTTTGCCTGCTCTGATACCAATTGAAAAAACGGGGGTCTAACAATACCACCCAATATTTTGCTTAGAAATCTGTATGTACAAACTCGAATATACTTTTAATAGAATCAACAAGACTCAATCAATTAAAAGTACATCAACGAGTTTATATATCTCTCTCTCTTGATTTGATTTCCTCAAACAGAAACTGCGAGTACTAATCAAATACAAGGAATAACTTGAATGGTACCAAAGACCAATATCCAAGGATCAATCAATGACAATAAACAACCAAAGATTGGATTACTCTAATTGATGATCTAACGCACAACCTGTATTATTTCAATTATAAAGATAAAACAATATAATGCGGAAACCGAAATAACACATACACCAGAAATTTTGTTAACGAGGAAACCGCAAGTGCAGAAAAACCCAGGGACCTAGTCCAGATTGAACACACACTATATTAAGCCGCTACAGACACTAGCCTACTCCAAGCTAACTTCGGACTGGACTGTAGTTGAACCCCAATCAGGCTCCCACTGATCCAAGGTACAGTTGTACTCCCTACGCCTTTGATCCCAGCAGGATACTGCGCACTTGATTCCCTTAGCTGATCTCACCCACAACTAAGAGTTGTTACGACCCAAAATCGCAGGCTTTGACAATAAACAAATCTGTCTCACACAGAAAAGTCTATCAAAGGATCAATCTGTCTCCCAGAAAAAAAAACCTAAAGTTTTTGTTTCGTCTTTTGATAATAATCAAGGTGAACATGAACCAATTGATAATCTGGTCTTATATTCCCGAAGAACAACCTAGATAAATCAATCACCTCACAACAATCTTAATCGTATGGTAGCGAAACAAGATGTTGCGGAATCACAAACAATGAGACGAAGATGTTTGTGACTGCTTTTTATATCTTGCCTATCGGAGATATTAATCTCAAGCCAATCAATCTGATTGTGCTCGTACGATAGAAGATGCAAGATCAGATCACACAACTACGATAAAAGTAGTATCGATCTGGCTTCACAATCCCAATGAAGTATTTAAGTCGTTAACCTGGTTTTAGAAGAAGAAAACCAAAGGTTAAAGGAAAAATGACTCTAGCATGCAAACTAGTATCACACATGAAGTGCGGGGATTCATTTTGCAGAGTTGATAGATGTCCCCTTATATAGTCTTTCAAATCAGGGTTTCTCCTTGGTCACAAATCAAACAATATCCATCGTTAGATGAAAACCTGATTTAGATTCAAGCTAATATTTCTCAACCGTTAGATCGAAAACTTAGCTTGTTATACACAAATGAAATGCACGTTTCTAGGTTTGTTAACCGTACCCAAACGTGTACATTGTTGGTTCAACAATAGTTAACCAAAAGGTTAGCCATATGAGAATTTCATACCAACCATATTCTTCTTCACCATAACTAGTTCAAATGACTCAAATGAACTAGTTATAGAGTTGTTCAATTGCAAGGAAATCTTATGTACTACACAAGACACAATTGAAGCAAAGATGATTTGATTCACTCGAATCGGTTCATGAACTTTATAGCCACGGTTTGCAAATTGCATTTCTTAGTATTTATAAGTTTAAGTTCAGAAATCATCTTCATATATATATCCTTCTTAAGTTCGCACACTAGGTTTGCGGACTTAAGCAACCGGGCAGAGTTTACAAACTCCAGCAGAAAATCTCGACAAAGACTTTCCGTCGGTTCGAAGACTGGGTTCGTGGATTGGGTTCGTGGACTGGGTTCGCGGACTGGTACTCACGTAAAAATTTTGTCAACTCCAGCAGAATTTCTCGGGATGAGAAATTCGGCAGTTCACGGACTGAGTTCGCGGACTTGGCAACAAGCCATTCTTCCGGCTTCTCTTGATCAACAAAGTTCAGAAACTTTGGTTCAAGGGATAGGACTTATAATACTTATGTCCATCATTGGTTATGTAATCTAAACTCTCATTCCAACCATTGAAACATTCTTAGAGGACGTTATATAGTTGTTACATCATTTCTCGTCAAAGCAATTTTCAAAGTGATTGAAACATATCATGACTTTCGTCACTAGGTAAAGATAAACATGGTCGAAGCGAAACGCTTACCAACACATATTTCGAGATATAAATAGGCGAGGTATACTCCGCTCGAAATACCAAATGTGTATAATCTAAGTTTATATATAGTATACGACTTTTTGTCTCAAGAAGTATGATATAGAGTAGATAGACTTTTGAGTGACAGATAAGGTCAAGTCTTCACATACCTTTTTGTCGAGAAGTTCCACCGTCCTTGAGTAGTTCTTCTTCTTTTATGATGAATCTCCATGAAGTCCTCGATCTCAACTAC
Source organism: Papaver somniferum (assembly GCF_003573695.1). Lineage (NCBI taxonomy): Eukaryota > Viridiplantae > Streptophyta > Magnoliopsida > Ranunculales > Papaveraceae > Papaver > Papaver somniferum. Next base: position 77,074,737 of record NC_039365.1, read on the forward strand.
ACTTTATATCCTCGTACGAGACTTAGCTATAGTAGACTAGAAATCAAGACTAATAGTTTTGATCACTAATATTAACAAACATGCTTGAGATAGGAACGCATGCGAGTTTGACCGAGCAATGCTCTAACAAAGACGAAGAGATGTGGAAGCTTTTCAAATTAGACGTCAAGGTCCAGTTTCTAGCAAAGAGAGATGGTTCAGCAGGTTGAAAGGAACCCTCAAGTTCCCTAACCTCCAAATCTAACTTTCACGGGAGTTCATGTTCTTGAGTGGGGGCGCATGATACATGTGTATCTTTCTCTCTCTGGAAACTAATGATCCTCAAAATCGATTGAGGATAGAAATGTAATTTGGGAAGGAATACTGATTTTTAGGCAGTATTCTTAGATAAGGAAATATTCCTAAACAAGGTATTATTCGTAAACAAGGAACTATACCTAGAAAAGAAATAATTACTAGACAAGGTAATATACCTAGATAAGGAAATATACCTAGAAAAGGTATTATTCCTAGATAAGGAAATAGATTCCTAGAAGGTTTTGGGAAACCGTTAAAGCTATAAATAGAGATGTTTAGCTCATAGATAAGACATCTAGAGTGTGGTTTGTGATATAGACACACCCAGATCAAAGAAAGTAGGTTTGTGAGACAAATCACCTAGAGATAAGTTTGTGAGGCAATTAATTATTGTAAAAGCAAGCTTGGAAAATATTTTAAGGTTATTTACCTAGAGAGATTGTGAGCGTAACAAACAGAGAATTATAATAGTTTTCTTATTCATAATCTAGAGGATGTTAAGAAAATAAGGGGATCAAGGATGACAAAGTCAGTAGATGATCCTAAGCATAGCGAACCACAAACTATGGAAGAAAAGGTGGATGAGCTACAAACAGACACGCAGTCGGTTCAAGTTACCCTTAATGAATCGAATAAAGGTATTCATTATCATACACCCAAGCGGAAGGCGAAGAAGGAGAAGAAGAACCGCTCAAAGAAGATTGCATCATGGAACAAAGAGTGACTAAGACAAAATGAAGAGATATGGAAGATTTTCAAATTAGACGTCAAGGTCCAGTTTCCAGCAAAGAGAGATGGTTCAGCAGGTTGAAAGGAACCCTCGAGTTCCCTAACCTCCAAATATAACTTTCACAGGAGTTCAAGTTCTTGAGTGGGGGCGCATGATACATGTGTATCTTTATCTCTCCGGTAACTAATGATCCTCAAGACCGATTGAGGATAGAAATGTAATTTGGGAAGGAATACTGATTTCAGGCAGTATTCTTAAATAAGGAAATATTCCTAAATAAGGTATTATTCATAAATAAGGAAATATACCTAGAAAAGGAATACTTCTTAGACAAGGTAATATACCTAGATAAGGAAATATACCTAGAAAAAGTATTATTCCTAGATAAGGAAATAGATTCCTATAAGGTTTTGGGAAACCGTTAAAGCTATAAATAGAGATGTTTAGCTCATAACTAAGACATCTAGAGTGTGGTTTGTGATACAGACACACCTAGATCAGAGAGGGAGGTTTGTGAGACAAATCACCTTGAGAGAAGTTTGTGAGGCAATTAATTATTGTAAAAGCAATCTTGGAAAATATTTTAAGGTTATTTACCTAGAGAGATTGTAAGCGTAACAAAGAGAGAATTCTAATAGTTTTCTTGTTCATAATCTAAAGAAGATATATTTCTTCGAACCTGGTTTCTAGTGTGTTCTGCTTTCTAGTTTTTTTCTATTATTATTCTGAATTCCGCCTCTATAATAATAGTCACCAAGGTACAGAGATCAATACGTATCAACCACACTGTATTAAGCCGCTACAGACACTATCCTACTACAAGTTAACTTCGGAATGAAATGTAGTTGAGCCTTAACCAAGTCTCACACCGATTAAGGTACGCGTTCCTTACGCCTATGAATCCCAACAGAACTCTATGAACTTGATTCCCTTAGATGATCTCACCCACAACTAAGAGTTTCTACGACCCAAAGTAGAAAACTTATAAAGAAATGTTTCTCTCATAGATAAGTCTATTCTAATAGATAAATCTGTCTCCCACAAAAGTACCTATTAAGTTTTTGTTCCGTCTTTTGATAAATCAAGGTGAACAGGAACCGATTGATAATATAATCTTATACTCCCAAAGAGCAGCCTAGAAATATCAATCACCTCACAATAACTTAACTATATGGTAGTAGAAGGAGTTATTGTAGGATCACAAAGATTTATACGAAGAATTTTGTGATTACGTTTTATATCTTACCTATTGTTGATGGGAGAAAACGATTTACTGGTTTTTTAGGAAAAGAGATGAATTGAGGGTCGATTCCTCAAATGAGAAAATTGCTTTAACCTTTTGAAAATAGATGCACTGCACGGGAGTACTTTGGGTTGAGAGATCAATCTATACGACTCTGTCCTAAACCAAGAAAAAGGTCGTTCCAGAGTCAATTCGGTCGCAAGATAGGATGGGTCGATATGTAGGAAGGAAGATGAGAAGTGTGTGAGATCAATGATGACTAAAGGATTGTGAATATGTTGTAGATTTCTGCAAATTGATGAACTGTTGATTTCGAATAAGTTTGAATTCTGCTCTATTGAGAGTATTGTTCATCTGAGAATTCTTGTGATAATTCCCATATATCTGTGATTGTCTTCAATCATGAATTCAGAGACTTATTTATATTGCGAGAATGTTGACACATTGATCTCCAGTAAGTGTGACGGTTGCTCGAGTGAAAGAGTGGGAAAGTGGGAAATCTTGGTTAAACCAGTTCCACGTCGTGCAGAGACTTGGTTGATTGTCCACCCACTACTTTTCTAACTTCCTCATCCGCTTGCACGACTTACTCACATTTCTCATCGTGCATGAACACACGTGTCGTAAGCCGCCAAACCAAAATCCCAGTAAATATCCCCCATGTGACATGATTGATATCTCATAATTATGGAGTCTGCAAGGCAGATGTGTATTTAATTAGTCAGTTGTTGACTTGATTATACGATGAGTCTTTGTATTGCTGAGTCGAGCATGATTGACGAATACTCTATGATTCATGGATTAAGAATGTCTGCTGGGACTGATGAATAGACACTGAGTCTAATGGATTATGAAATGTATGCGCCAGCTGAGGCATTGATATTCTGGATAGACGAACTCGGTCATGAGATTGCTCTATCATGGACCCGTTGATAGAAAATGTTGTTGAGCATTCGATCTTCCGTGTCATGAATTGTTTAGATGACCATACAAGATAATGATGGTCGATTGATGAACCAAATATTGGTTGATGAACCAATGAAATATAATGGTTGGACAATGTATAATTCTCATATGTTGATAGTTGAATCAATATGAGGAATACTGCTCGATAGAGCAAGTGATTGAATATTGATAGTTGAATCAATATTGTTAATTTGAGCAAATATTGCTCACTTGAATAATTAAATATTGATAGTTGAATCAATATTGATAGTCTCAAAAAATATTGCTCGCTTGATGAATTATTAAATATTGATAGTTGAATCAATATTGATAGTCTGAGTAAAATATTGCTCATTTGATGAAGTATTGAATATCGATAGTTGAATCAATATTTCTAGTCTGAGAAAATATTTCTCGCTTAATGATTATTGGTAGCACGACCAAATAAAATATTAATTTAAAATATTGGCAGCTGGACCTAATATAATTAATTAGAATGTTGATTTCTGGATCAACATAAAAATATTGGTGTTTGAACCTGTTCAGAATTGTGCTTTGCAGAGCATTTGATTCGAAATCCTAATTTTAATCGATTGCTGATCAATTGATGGTTTACTGAAAATTAATGAGTGGGAGGTACTGCCTACATGGGATGATAGACCGACCATGTAGCACCCAGATGCTCGAATGAGAAAAAACCAAAGTCATTTGCATACCAGTTGGTGAAAGAATGATTAAATGCTGGTTAAATCATTTATTAAAATAGTGCTCATCGTGATGAGGGACCGATCAAAAGGGTATGGGACCGGCCCTTGGTGGTCGTGGGACCAACTAATGTTCGTTTGATCAAATTCAAAGTTGTTTGTAAAGAGTTTGAACCTAATATGAATTGTAGAAAATCAAATTAGGTAAAAATTATGAAGATGTGTGGGGACCGGCTCATTGCAAGCCAAAGGGCCGATCTTGGTCGGTCAAGGTGGCATGCTTGTATCATGATATTGCTCATGGCTCAATTCTGAGAGTTTTGATATTTCTTGACGTGCGTTAGTGCAATATTTTGGATTTTCAGAAGAGTTTGATCTTGGCTGAAACTCTCAATTTTGCTTGAATGAGCAAGTAAAACTTTGCTTGTGCGATAAATATTTTAATAATATTAAAATAATGGTATTTTAATTTTCCGTGAGAATCCTAGTCGGTCATGTGACCATTTGACTTTTTGGCTTTTTTGGTAGTTTGAGCAATATTGGTGAAATAGGGAAAATTAAGGTTTTTTGCTCAAACGAGGGAGTTTTATGAGAGGAGAGAAGAAATAATTATAAAATAAGGAGTTATAGAGGTTCTGGGACCGGTCACGACTAGGGCATGACCGGACATCCGGTGGGACCAATCCCATGACACTCTTCCTTACTTTACATTATTATTTTTTATCGTATGAGGAAATATAGAGAAACTAGGAGTTTTGCTCGAACGAGGAAGTTTGCTCGAATCAAGGAGTTTTCATGAGATTGGGAAAATAATAAATTAAGATAAAATAAAAGGCAAAGGCTAGGGATCGTCCACGATGGCTTGACGGGCTGGCCTATGGGCCCGATCCCATAGGTGCCTCTTTTTTTCTTTTTATTATTATTTTTCTTCCATATTTTGTATAGGTTTCCTCGTTCGTCCATATTTTTGAATGCTCGTTCGTACATTTGGGTGCTCGTTCGTGCATTATCGTTAAGTACACTCGCACCATCTTCTCTGGGCTTACTCGTTGGTAGCCCAGATGCCCGTACGTTGAATATTTATTACTAACCCATGGAATTCTGCTGGGAAAAGCCATAAATTGAAGTAATGAAATATTATGATGAACGTGGAATATTTTCTAGGAATTCAATCGATGAATCTTGCGACTAGAAATAATTAATTGATTACTCTATACTGGCAGGCAATCTGTCTAGGAGCATTATAATTATTCGAGAATCGAGGTATGGGAAAGTAGAAGCGTCATACTCATTCTAAATGTTTATTTTGTATAGTCAGGGAACATTGCGACATCCTAAAGACGTTATTGCTATATACTAGTGGTTAATTCATCTATGAGCCGTCTAATCATTAAGATGCTATACGTATGTATTCTATATAGTTATGGAACATTGCCACATCCTGAAGATGTTAACGCTCTATGCTAGCATGCAATATGTCTAGGATCCGTCCAATCGTTTTTGATTCAATATAGAAGTAAGTACTAAAAATACTCATTTGATGAAATATGTTGAAAGATCAGTTGAAAGACTTTAATGATTGCATATTCATGCATGTTCTAGGAGGTTTGTACGCTCAGTCAGAGATCATGACATGAGGTTTCTACGCTCGGTCAGGGATCATGACATGAGGTTTGTACACTCAGTATGAATCCTAAATGCGTGCTCTGAGAGGTTTGAACGCTCAGTCAGAGACCGTGACAAGAGGTTTGTGCGCCCAATCAGAAATATGAATATCGCATACGTGTCTGAAGCTAGGTCAGAAATATGCAAAATTATGATTTTACGATTGTATCCTTTGTCAAAAATCCACCATTCTGCTTAGTGATGGTTATTTTCGATGATGTTGTAGTAGTTGTTCGTTCAAGACTTGTGAATGCAATAGATTTTAGACTTAATTTTAAAACTAAGAATATAGAAAACTCAAAATAAAAATTTGATTTCAAGATATTAAAATAGACGAAGGCTTCGGATTCCACTATTCTTTCTAGTTGATTGGTTTACAACAATATTTCTGAAATTATTGTAAAGATCTTTTTATCATTAATTCACTATTAATTTATAAGGTGTCCAAATATTAAATTGTAATCCCTAAGCATGAATTATCAGAGAATTGATTCTAAGCATAACACACCGAATTGATTCACAACTAATTAAGAAAACCAGTTTTATCTTTATGTTGATCCTAGTGAATTAAAAAAATAATAATTGAAGAAATTGTAAAAGAGATTACCAATCAAGCATGAGTGAATAGTTTCCTCCTTTTCCTTGATCACTGGGTATTTTAGCCGCTCATCATGTTGAACACCCTCTCAAAGAATTTATTTATGCTCAAAAATGGTTTATAAATGATGAATAAGGGAGAAATAATAAAAAACCGGGTTTGTAACAATCATATTTGTTACAAACCGAACTGTTACAGATTACGATAAAAATGAACTGTCGTTGGCACTGTAGAAATTACGATTGTTCCTTGTGCGTCTTATGTTCTTCACAGCAGCTGCAATGGCAGTTCTCTGCAACTCTGATATTTTGGCTCTGTAATGTTCTGAACTCTCCCTAATCACCTCATCCCTTCTCACTGCTATCCCAACACCTATTTATAACCAATCAACATCGAAATCTCACGTAATAATTGCCAATAATTCTCCCATCAATCTATAGTAATGAACATCTTCTCGGGAATATTTTCTTCCCTTTCTTGTCTTCTCACGTTGTTAATGAGTGCTGAATCTTCTTTATTTAACTCCTTCACGCTTCTGCAGCGGCCAATCTCTATCCAAACACGAGAATCACACGTAAAATCACGCTGTAATCCCGTGATTATCTCATACGCACACGTGCTCCCTGTTGTGTAGAAAATCCACGTATTCAACCCACGTTTTTCGAATTTGAAGGACTAACCAGTCCTGTGTGGGTGTAACAGGATGGAATGAGTCGATTGGAGTGATCGAATCGCGACACAGCTCCTCCAAATTCAAAACAGCAAACTACGCAAGTGAACTATATTCAAATTTGCATTTTCCCGACAAAACCACGTAGAAGAAGGTTGTCCCCCTAACCAAGCCGGGATGCGAATAGCAGGTGCCCAACTGAGGTGCCCCTTATCCAGAGTGAGAGTCCGTATTTCAAATGTCCTCCGGGGGTGCTTCGCATAATTTTTCGAGCCGGTTTTTCCAAAAATGTTTATTTCCCAAAAATATCTACAAATACATAAAAAACACAATATTAGTACAAAAAACGAGTTCCAACAATACAGACATTGATGACAATTCAGACACAAAAAATGTGTCTATCAAATACCCCCAAACTTATTATTTCCTAGTCCTCGAGCAAAACTAATCTAGAAAATAAAATCCTAACTCACCAGGTGCCCTAGTGACCGAGTTATAGTCTCGGGAGGGTTTACCAGAGGTGTACCCACAAAAATTTTACTCCAGACCCTAGCTATCAACGCAGAACCTTGAAAGGCACTAAAGAATCTCCTTGGTTGGCATACAATCATTAGATACAAGAGGAAGTACCCTGATGCGAAATTCCAATTGTTGCACACGAGTTTGCACTCAAGCATACTAAAATTCATATATAAGTGACAGAGCTCTACTCATATAGTTTCTGGACATCATAACCGGAGTCAACCAATCACATGGATATATTAAGAAGATGAATGTAAAGAAAAAAGTAGATGGTTTTGATGTTGACTAAGGTGAACGGTGTTTCCCATATCAATCTGAAGGCCACTACTAGGATGAACCTATCCTAATGGACTGAGATACTAGTCTGACTAATATCAACACAGCTGGCATATACAAAGGGACCAGCGGGTGATAATCCTAACTCTAGGTCAACACAACCGGCATATACAAGGGCACTAGTGGTCGACTTTATTGAATTTATTCTGGTTGGTCTGATGGTCTAGACTCAATTTTTTTTTCTTGGGTATCTCAATCACTCTATTTCACCCTAGCAATGGTAACAACTTGAATCGTGTGCCCCACCAAATCACTTATAAGAAAAGAAAAAAAATAAAAACATAAGGTGAAAAGGATTCAACGAGATATGGCGAAACTACCATGTTTTTTTTTCTAACACCTGATCTCTGTGCTTTTATGAATAAACTCTATTTAGATGTTTCCATCCAACTCAGATTGGTTCCTCAACTCCTACAACCAAGATACTTCCATCCACTTAGATTGGTTAGTGCCATCCTTAATAAACATAAATTTCTAGGCTCTGGAGTTTATTTATTGCAACTAAAATCTAACAAAAAGTTGCTTCCCCACCCCCAAACTTAAATCTAACATTGTCCTCAATGTTTCTAATAAAAGAGCAATAGCAAAAATTAACACGAGGAATCAGTAAAGAGAGAAGTTGGAAAGATAGTACATGGGTGAAGAAAGAAATCAAAAACTAATATACAACATACAATCGTCTCGATGGTCAATCAAGGGTAAGCAGGGTCCTCCAGAGGGACCTCCTCAACATCACCTGTGGGAAAGGGCTCTAAAAAGGGTTTCAATCTCTGACCGTTAACCTTCGAAGAACTACTACCATCCGGTGTATCGATCTCAACAGCTCCATGAGAAAAGACAGTGCGAACAATAAAAGGACCCGTCCACCGAGAACGTAACTTCCCAGGGAAAAGATGAAAGCAGGTATCATATAGAAGAACTTTTTGACCTGGAGGTAAGTGACATGCCTTTCCATACATAAGTTGATAAGGTGACATTCCAATGGGGGTCTTAAACACAGTACGGTAATCCCATAAGGCATCAGTAAGCCTAGACGACCAGTCTTTCCGATTGGGATTAACTGTTTTCTCTAATGTATGTTTTATCTCCCTATTGAAAACCTCTACTTGACCACTAGTCTATGGATGATACAGGGTAGCTACCTTATGTGTAATACCATATTTCTTCATCAAAAGCCTAAAAGGTCCATTACAAAAATGCGACCCTCCATCACTAATTATAGCTCGCGGTGTACCAAAACGTGTAAGTATATTATCTTTCAAGAACTCAATCACAACCCTATGGTCATTAGTTTTACACGCAACCGCCACAATCCACTTAGAGACATAGTCTACAGCAACAAGGATGTATAGGTTACCAAAAGAATTAGGAAACAGACCATAAATTCAATACCCCACACATCAAAGACCTCAACAACTAAAATAGGGTTCAAGGGCATCATGTTCCTACGGTAAATGGTTCCTAATTTCTGGCAACGTTCACAAGTAACACAGTAACTGTGGGAGTCTTTAAACAACGAAGGCCAATAGAATCCACACTGCAATATCTTAGCAGCGGTCTTCTTAGCACTAAAGTGACCCCCACATGCATGATCATGACAAAAGGAAATAATACTGGACTTGTCACTCTCAGGTATACATCTCCTAATAATCTGGTCTGGGAAATACTTAAATAAATAAGGATCATCCCAAAAGAAGTGCTTAACCTCGGCTAAAAACCTAGAACGATCTTGTTTACCCCAATGTTGGGGCATTCGACCGGTAACAAGATAGTTCACTATATTCGCATACCAAGGTAATTGGGTAACAAAGAACAATTGTTCATCAGGAAAACTATCCCTAACAGGAGGAGAATCATCAGGGGCATCCACAACAAGCCTAGATAAGTGGTCTGCTACTACATTTTATGTACCTTTTTTGCCTCTAGGTTTAGTATCCTTCTTGGAAAGAAGATACTTCAAAGCAGCATGATCAGTGAATATTATGACCTTAGAACCTAAGAGATAGGGTCTAAACTTGTCTAATGCAAACACAATGGCTAACAGTTCCTTCTCTATAGTGGTATAGTTCAATTGGGCATCATTCAGAGTTTTGATAGCATAGTAAATCACATGAAGTAATTTGTTTTCTCGCTGACCTAGCACAACACCAATAGCATAATCTGAAGCATCGCACATGATCTCAAAGGGTGGTTCCAGTTAGGTTCTTGGACTATGGGGGCGGTAGTGAGTAAAATCTTAAGCTTCTCAAAAGCCTCTAAACAATCATCATAAAAGACAAACTTAACATCTTTTGCAAGCAAATTGCAAAGAGGTCTAGAAATCAAGCTAAAATCCTTAATGAATCGACGATAAAAACCTGCATGCCCTAAGAATGACCTAATATCTCTAACAGTTTTTGGGACCTGTAAAATATTAATAAGGTCAACTTTTGCTTTATCTACCTCTATACCCTTAGAAGATACGATACGTCCTAAAATAATTCCTGAACGAACCATGAAATGACATTTCTCCAAATTAAGCACTAGATTATTTTCCTTACACCTAGTCAACACTAATGACAAATGATGCAAGCACTCATCGAAAGACGAACCAAATACTGAAAAATCATCCATAAAGACCTCTAAGAACCGTTCTACCATGTCAGAAAATATGCTCATCATACAATGTTGAAAAGTCGCAGGGGCATTACATAGCCCGAAAGGCATGCGTTTATACGCAAAGGTACCAAAGGGACAGGTAAAAGTAGTTTTCTCCTGGTCTTCTGGGGCAATAACGATCTGATTATAGCCAGAGTAGCCATCTAAAAAACAGTAATGACTATGTCCATCTAATCTCTCTAGCATCTGGTCGATCAAGGGAAGGGAAAAGTGGTCCTTCCTAGTGACCTTGTTCAATTTCCTATAGTCAATACAAACACGCCAACCCGTGGTCACTCGGGTTGGCGGACTACAGTAATACCAGATTTCTTGGGAACAACCTTAACGGGGCTGACCCACTTAATATCTGAAATGGGATAGATAATGCATGCATCTAACAACTTAAGAACCTCGGTTCGAACTACTTCTTTCATATTAGGGTTCAGTCTATGTTGCATCTCCCTAGAAGGTTTGGTGTCACTTTCTTAATAAATATGATGCATACAAATAGTAGGAGTTATACCCTTAATGTATTCTATGGTCCACCCTAAAGCTTCCTTGTTGTTTTGAAGGACGATTACTAGCCTACTTTCCTGATCACTATCCAAGTCGGATGCTACAATTATAGGTAAAGTTTCAGATGGGCCTAAAAACACATAGTTCAGGGTATCTGGTAATGTTTTAAGGTCCAACTTAGGAGGATCTTATAAAGAAGGAACTAGGGCTGACTTAGAAACTGGTAGTGGTTCGAACTTAGGTTTTCATCCATTACTAGTATCTAACAAAGAGGTTGAATCTAACAAAGAATTCACCTCATTAATCACATTATCATCATCAAAATCAATCCCAAATTTATCTAGGCATTTCTCTAATGGATCTTCTAACAAAGTGTTTGGTAATGAATCCTCGACTAATGTTCCTATCATGTTTACCTCTTCTATGCTCGAGTCATCTAGTTCAGATGGTAGCTTACTGATATTAAAAATGTGCAGCTTAATAGTCATATTACCAAAAGACAAATTCATAATACCATTTCGACAGTTGATGATCGCATTGGATGTAGCTAAAAACGGGCGACCTAAAATTATCGGTATCTGGTTCTCTGGGTTAGCGACAGGTTGGGTATCTAGGATAACAAAATCCACTGGATAAATAAACTTGTCGACCTCTATAAGAATATCCTCGATCATACCACGAGGAATTTTAACGGACCTATCAGCTAACTGAAGTGTCATCTGGGTAGGTTTCATCTCACCAAGTCCTAGCTTAAGGTACACATGATATGGTAGTAAGTTCACACTGGCTCCTAAGTCAAGCAACGCTTTCTCAACACGGTATTTACCTATTGTGCAATAAATGGTATGGGACCCTGGGTCTTTATACTTAAGAGTAGTGTTATTCTGAATAATAGAACTCACGTGACTAGCTAGAAAGGCTTTCTTCTGGACACTAAGCTTTTTCTTTAGCGTACACATATCCTTAAGGAACTTGGCATAAGTGGGAATCTGCTTAATTGCATCTAATAATGGAAGGTTGATAGTTACCTTCTTAAAAACCTCAAATATATCATTAAAGTTGGACTCCCTCTTAGTTGGAACTAGCAGCTGCGGGAATGGGGCTCTAGGAACAAAGACGGAATCATTAGGACCCTCATTGGTCTCTTTAGAGACTCTATCAGTTTTCTCATTTTCTGGCTCAGAAGGGTGAACTACAACATGTTCACTTTCAGGCATGGCGACCTTATTATCAACTTTCTTTCCACTCCTAAGGGTTGTAATAGAATTCTCATGAATGTACGATTTCTCTCCTTTGGGGTTAGGATCAGTATGACTACGGAACCTTCCATCTTCTTTCTCACTTATAAACTTAGCTATTTGGCCGACTTGAATTTCTAATTTAGCAAGAGTCTGGGAATTATTCTTCAAATTCTGCCTGGTTTCTTGTTGAAAGCTAAGGTGGTTAGTTGAAAACATTTCATGGTTCTTTGCTAACATAGTAATAGTTTCTTCTAAGATAGAGATCTTTTTCTCAAAAGGGTTCTGAAACTGGGCTTGACTTGAAGAGTTCTTATTGTAACCAAAACCTGGGGGGGGGGGCTGAGAATTACTAGACTGGCCTTGATTCTGTCCCTTAAAACCAAGAGAAATTTGGATGGTTTCTCCAACCAGGGTTGTAGGTTTCTGAGTATGGGTCAAACTTCTGACGGTTTTCAAACCTAGAGTCGTTATACAGAGCATGGGCTTGCTCTTCACTAACATGGCCTTCCCAAAACTAGTTATCAGGCTCTATTCCACAACTAGAGACTTGAGAGGCTCTAATTCTATCATTAGGTTCAACAAGGGACCTATTTTTAGACTGACCCAATTCCAAAGCTTATAACCTTCTAGACAAAGCAGCAAACTTAGCATCTGACCTAAAGCTTGTATCTACCACATTGGTGCTACTTCTATTGACCAAGAGTAGGGGGTTCAACACAAGACTCCCACTGTTGGGATTTTTCAGCAACAACTTCTAAAAAGGAAAATGCATCATCAACATTTTTACTAGTGAATTCACCAGCGCACAAAGACTCGACCATGTCTTAGGTGGAATAGTCTAGACCATCATAAATAATCTCTACTAGTTTCATTTTCTCAAACCCATGGTGGGGACATTGGGATAGGATATCATTGAATCTCTCTAAAAACCTATAAAGAGATTCTCCCTCTTGTTGCACACTGGCACTAATTTTCTGCCTAACAGCTGCACTTTTATGCTTAGGGTAGAATTTCAAATAGAAAGTACCAATAAGTTCCTTCCATGTTTCTATGGATTCAGATGGTTGGTTGTTAAGCCAGGTCTTGGCTTTATCTCTCAAGGAAAAGGGGAACATCTTAAGTTTCAAGACTTCATCACTAAGGTATTTAATCTTAATTGTTCCACAAATTTCTTTAAAGTCCCTAATGTGAAAGTAAGGGTTTTCATCATCTTTTCCTAAGAATATAGGGATCATCAGAAGAATACCAGGTTTCAACTCTTAATTAGCCGTAGAGGCTGGAAACTTAATGCATGATGCTCGGTTGGTCCTAGTTGGATACATGAAATCTTTCAAAGTAGCCATTGATGGCACAACTGAAGTACTAGGGGTAATTTCCTCACGAAGAGACAAATTCTCAAAACTGAAGTTTCCAAAAACGGGGTCTCAAAAAAAGAATCTTCTAGCTCTCCGCTTCCATAAGAAGAACTACTAGGTTTTTCACTAATCAATCGACCTAGATTGTCTCTTTTCCAAGCTCGATCTCTAATAACCTCAGAAATACACTAGAAATTCAAAATTAAAAAGAAAAATCCTAAAAAGAAGGGAAGTTCTAAGCAAACACAAAAAAGGTTGACTCCACCACAACAAACCTACTGATTTCTAGCAAACAAAAAGCATGATGGCTCCACTTAGATTGTTTCTAGACCAGCTTCTAATCCTTCGAAAGGGAATTCGTTACAATTTAAGAAAACCCCTCTGGAATCAATATGAGTTAACGTAAGTTCAATAGAGACAAGGGAAGCTCAATGGAGCTTTGACACCCAGGCCTCACTGGCAAAACATTCACTTGGGTTACAAGGCGGCACTCTCAACTAACATTAACCATCATGAACTTCGAAGTATGCTTAAAAGAGCAACCAATATTTCTCGAACAACTTTCCTATTAAGCTCGTTACCCTATAGGTCTCGTTCTAGTCTGTATTTTAAGCTTAGGCTCGCGTTTGGTATCATTTTCCTAATGCGGGAAAGAAGAGAAAGGTGATGAAATCCGAACCCTTATCTTGTATGGCCAGTCCTTGCCCTTTACTAGAAAATAAATCTGTGTTCAGTCCTCAAGATATAAGCATACGAAGGAAGACAGTAAACTCGCTGACAGGGGATTCACGGGTGTTTTGATAAGCTTACCTCTCGTACCAGACGGGCGAAGAACCGTTGTAGTCGACTCGGGCCACAACTCCTATGTCATGTACAAACCCGAGGGGCCGAGGCAATATCGTAATTGACGTCCTTCTCTGCAAACAGTATAATATTTAATATACTACCCTTCCGTAGGGTTTAAAAATAAAAGAATGTCCAAAGTCCAAGTCCAAAGTCTAAATAGGGAAGTGCAAAAATAAATAAAATAAATAAAAAAAATAGAGAATATCCTAATCAATTTTTAAAAGCTAAAAAAAATCTAAAAGATAAAAAACAAAATCTAATAAAATTTTCACTCATTTCTTATTTATTTTCTTTCGCTCTTTTCGCTTTGTCTTTAACTCCAAATCTTTAAGTATTCACCAAAAGCTTTGGAAAATTTTTCTTTCGCTCCAAATTCCAAAATCTGTAGTGAAAAGCAAAAAACCCAAAAACGTAAAGTAGAACAAATAAATAAAAACCTAAAAAAAAAAATCTAAAAACTCTAAACCTAAAGACAAGTCTGCGTCGGTGGCGCCGAAAATTGATGGTTATTTTCAATGATGTTGTAGTAATTGTTCTTTCAAGACTTGTGAAAGCAATAGATTTTAGACTTAATTTTAAAACTAAAAATATAGAAAACTCAAAATAAAAATTTGAGTTCAAGATATTAAAACAGACCAAGGCTTCGGATTCCACTAATCCTTCTAATTGATTGGTTTACAACAATATTTCTGAAATTATTACAAAGCTCTTTTTCTCATTAATTCACTATTAATCTTTAAGGTATCCAAACAATAAATTGTAATCCCTAAGCATGAATTATCAAAGAATTGATTCTAAGCATAACACATCGAATTGATTCACAACTAATTAAGAAAACCAGTTTTATCTTTATGTTGATCCTAGTGAATTAAATAAAATAAATAATTGAAGAAATTGTAAAAGAGATTACAAATCAAGTATGAGTGAATAGTTTCCTCCTTTGCCTTGATCACTGGGTATTTTAGCCGCTTATCATGTTGAAAACCCTCCTCAAAGAATTTATTTATGCTCAAAAATGGTTTACAAATGATGAATAAGGGAGAAATAACGAAAAACCGGGTTTGTAACAATTATATTTGTTACAAACCGAACTGTTACAGAGTACGATAAAAATGAACTGTCGTTGGCACTATAGAAATTACGATTGTTCCTTGTGCGTCTTATGTTCTTCACAGCAGCAGCAATGGCAGTTCTCAGCAACTCTGATTCTTTGGCTATGTAATGTTCTGAACTCTCCCTAATCACCTCCTCCCCTCTCACTACTATCCCAACACCTATTTATAACCAATCAGCATCGAAATCTCACGTAATAACTGCTAATAATTCTCCCATCAATCGACAGTAATGAACATCTTCTCGGGAATATTTTCTTCCCTTTCTTCTCTTCTCACGCTATCAACGAGTGATGAATTTGATGGGTTTAACTCTCGTCATCTTCCGTACGAGCAGGAGAACTTGCTGAAGCTTCACCCGCCTCCGACCGACGTAAGTTTTTTTTTATTTTAAAGATGGATGTGCGTCCAGTAAAAAGTTCTTTAAAAATGTGAGCTTTCACGAAAATTTTTGCTTTAAGAATGAATGTTCGGTCGTATAAGAAAACTAATGATTATCCCTTGCACGAGAGAGATTTTTTTTTAATAGACATGTGTCTAATGGTAACATTTTGTCTATTAGCTTTCACGAAAACAAAATTTTATTTTTAATATATAAGATTCATAAATGGGTTATCGTTTCAAAGATGGACGCTCATCCGAGAAAAGATTTTTTTTTACTCAGGTGAGTTATTCACGTTTTAGAAAAAATTTGTAAAAATCGAAGTTTTGATTTTTTGAATAGTTGTTCAAAGTAGACAATTATCCATGGTGAAATAATGTATGTATGTGAGGTTTCACAATTTTGGAATGGGCGTCTATCCAAATTTTGAAAAACTGGTGGATGTTCACACAATAAAAATTTACGTGAATATTTACGGTTTTATGAAAATCAAATTTTGAGTTTTGAATAACGAATTTTGCTCGTTTTTGCAGGTTGAAGGAACGAGAAAGTTTCTTAAGTGCCAGCCCTAATCACTACTGTTATTGAAATTGTAAATAGGTAAGGGTTGAACTGTTGCCATTTTATCGCGTGTTGTTACCGACGTGTTTTTGACTTCACATTTTTCGTAAAAAATAATGGCAGCTCCTGCTGATAACTACGTCTCTTACTCCTCTGGGAAATACTCCAGAAACACCAAACCAAAGATGAGAATGTTTTTGCAGATGTTCATGCAAGGATGAATCGACCTTTCAACGAGGCAAGAGAGTTATACGCGGCATGCCTCTCGATCATCTGAGAATAGTTCGTGATAAGACTTATGCTTTATTGGCTTTACTGGATGTGGAAGAAAGGTAAAGACGTACTAATATATCCCAAAAGAAGGGGAAAGCTTGATGCTTATCGACGAAAATGGCGTCGGCTTTAGAAGGCAAGACTAGTGGTTGAGGATGAACCACAATCTTTAGTTGAAGGTGTAACCTCTGATCAGGATGCAGATGAAGTCGAATCTTCCTGGGAACATGTTGGTCATGAAGTTGAGACATATCCACATGGTATGGAGGATGAATGATTGACTAAGATTGATTTCCAAGCTGAATGCGAGGAAGATGACTACTTAGATGCAACCTATGACGATCCTGAAGATCATCTCGAAGAGATTTCTGAGGAAAACTATGAATATCATTCTGAAAAAGAACATAAAGAAGATTCATCGTGAGGATGATGACGAATCTGACGATCAATTATTGTAGTAGTTGAACATCTCTTGATTTTTATAGGTGCATATGTTGCCTTGATTATTTTAGTATTTTTGCTTCATGAATATCAGAAACCTTGCTTGTCTCTTTGCCTCTGATCGAATGAAGTGGACAAACGTCCATATGTATGAAAAATCACGATTCTTCTTCAGAATATTTTAGCCGATTCATCTAATTACTGTGAATTTTGGATATGTTGTAATGGATATCCGTATGAAGAGAATTACATGTCCGTAAATTCTTCATTAATTGCTCCAAGTTGCCTCTTTGTGCAGGACAGTGTAAAATTTTGACAGACGAGCTTGCTGCAAAAACATCTGTTTGCTTGCGTCTTTGAAACTTATGGAGCCGTCATGAAGAGAAGTGCAGTATCACGATGGAAGACTGTCAGTCCACAGTATTGCTGAGACCTTCTCTCCGTTCCCTCTCTTTATTCTTTCTTATTTATATTAAGGTGGAGATATCGAGGTTTAAAGACTTTGTGGAAATACCTAGGGGGCGTCGCTCGACTGTGAGTGTTATGAATCCCGTCTAGAAATTTCTTCTTGCATGTCATTTGCTCTAGAAGTTGCTGAAACTTCATACGATGTCGGAATTTGATGCTTGACCCCAACTTTTGAAGCTAAGAGACTGAGTGTGGAAGCCATATCTTTTTGCTCGTATGCCCGATTGATGCACCCTTTTGGTATGTTGTAGTAGAGACATAGACGAACATCTTTTATCAAGGAATCCTTGTCCCATTCCTAACTCATTGGTACGTTTTTGTAAACCCATGATCTGAAGTGTGTTGTATCTCATTTGTAGAGGTGATGAGAACATCTTGTAGAAGACTTTGGCTTGTGTACGTCCGTCGTGCAAGCTTTGGTAATACTTTCATATTAACATGTTTTCATGTCTACACATCTTGATATGAATCATTAGTGCTTGGAGAAGCCTGATTCATCGAGTAACACTTCAGAGAATGGATAGTTGATGAAGCCGGTCTTGAGGATGTTGCTCCTGAAAGCGTTGTTGATGCTGATATCACGATTGAATTTTCTCCAGAGATCCTTGTTGGTGTTGATACCTTGGATGAAGTTTCTCCAGGAGTTGATACAGAGGCCAAAAAGATAGAACCATGATTATCGACATAGTCCTTATCCTCCATCATATGAGCCTTTATACTCACGAACTAATTGGTGAGTTGAGTATCCCTAGGATGAAGATTTACTGTGAGTTTAATTCAAATTCTCCCGAACAGTGTGGCTTTACTGTGAAATGGATTTGTCAGGGAATCAATGTTGTAGCGGCAGATATCAGTGGCAGTCTCCATTCTGGTGTGATTGGTGAGGAGAAAAAGTTCTTTGGTCTTGCAAGGTTTGTGATGTAGAGAGGTTGAAGTTTTACTGCATCACATTAGGTTGCAATGACTTGTTATGTGAAACAAATTTATTGAAATTAATCTTTCCAACCAGATCAAGTCCCCAAGTGCATCCCAGAGCTATTCATCTGTTTAGCAAAAAGATATATGTTCAAGGAGTTTGTGTCATCCATGGACGTATAATGTTGCATCTGCTTCAGAAATCTTGTCATGGGGATAGTGAAGACTTATCGATTGTAGTTCAATCACATTTTTGATCGTCTTGGTATTGAATCAGTGTGTCATAAGTTGTACTCTTTGATTGGGAGTACAATTTGAAGTCTTCTGAAGAATATAACACTCAGAGATGAGAGGTTTTGACTTTCGGTTGGCCTTGTAGAAGTAGGTGATTGATAGTTGTAGGGATTTTCTTTTGGTTTGATAGATTCAATTACTTAATGCAAGTATTGCATATATTTTTGGAGGAATTGAAAATAACATATAAGTTAAGAAAATCCTAAGTGTTTTGAACCTTAGATGCTTGAGCGTTGAAGCGTCACATACCTTAAACATTGAATATCTTAGGCTTGATCGTCTCGACCCTGAGTATCTTATGTTGATTCGGCATTCATTTCGTTGCGGTAGTGGGATTCAACACTTGTGCAGACATCAGAGCTTTCTGATTTTGTAGCACACATGGACACTCCTGAAGGCTGATGGAGAAACACCTAAGTTGTTTTTTTCCTTTGGACATCATCTTGATAATGATCATTCCAGTACGGTGCTCAATTTGAAGAGGAGTCGGATTCAACCACTTGGTAAAATACTATTAGAGCGTCTTGCAATAATAGAGTTGCTAGTAGCATTGAGTCCCTATGTTATGAAAGCATGTGGGAGAACATATAACATAGACATGAGTGGAATGATACTTTCCAGAGCGCGAAATCTCTTGACGAATGTCAATGCATCCTCTCCAGGCGCCATGACGATGGAGCGTCCATTAAGTCATCTGGGTCAGGATTTTCTTTAATGGAGAGATGTGCAACTAGAGGTTCAATGGCCATATTTTTCAGCATGTATCCATGTTCGTCCGAGGATCATGTCATATCCTGCATCTTCCTTGATTATGTGAAACTTGGTTTCAATCCAGGTTGAGCCTATTCTCATCTTGAGATGATGTAGCCATAAGCATCTCTGGGTGTGCCTTCATGATCTTCGATTAAGTTGGGAGCATGAGTAGTTTCTTGTCGAGTGATATCTGCTGCCCTGATGGTTTTTAGTGGAATGATGTTGATGGCGGTGCCAGCATCGATCAAATGTTCTGAATTCATTTCCTTTGAGATGGAATGTGGTATGCAGTCCCCGGTCGTGCATCTGCTTGTATGTGGATTGAGGTTCAGGGAATGTTTCCGGGATGCACAGTCGTCTGACACGATGTGATTCAGTTCTGTAAACATGTCTTTCCTTTGTGCCTTTGATATATATGTTCCACCAAGGATTGAACTGCTTCTTTGACAGGTTGTTCAGAGAGAGTGAAGGTCCTGAGATTCTCCATTTCTTCTTCAGTTGGATCTCTCCCGATGAATGGAAATTTTATTACACCATCTTGAATCCAGACTTCCAGTAACTCGATCACTTCTTCAATAGGAAGAAGGAAGTTTGAATATTATTTATGGGTAAAAACTGTTTCTGCTGGTTTTGGTCAATTTGGGTGGGTGGATGACAAACGAGCCTAAACCTTAAACAAATGCACTGCACGGGAGTACTTTAGATTCGAGAGATCAATTTTTACAATCCTGGCCTAAACCAAGAAATGGCCGTTCCAGGCTTGCTTTGGTCACAAAGTGAAGGAGAAGGGTTGGTCTTAGGAAGGGAAGCGAAGAAGGTGTTGAGACCAGAATGGTTAATTCTGAAGGTGTGGCTATTTTATGACTTGTATCAGAATATGGAACTGGCTTGCGGAATGTAAGCTATCAGTTATTTGGTGTATTCTGGATACTGTGTTGTTGTTAACCAAAACTGTTTTTGGTTGAAATAGGTAGAACCTATTTATACAAGTCATATTGAACGCACCATGATCTCGTAGAAAGTGGGAATGATTGAGTGATGAAGAAATGGGGTAGTGTGTAAATGTCAGAGACCACGTTCCCACTATGAAGGAGACGGGTTAGTTTACACCCACTACTAATTGCCGCCACTAACTGCCCTGCTTCCTGACACTTTTTTGTAATGGGCGTGTAGCACGCCGCATGCTGTAAACCGCTAGACCAATACCCCGATGAGCATCCCCCAGTTTGTGACCAAGATAGAATTTGGTGTCGTGGCCAAAATTAGGGCTTGGCGGCATGACCAAGCTAGAATTTGGCACCGTGGCCAAAATTAGGGCTTGGCGGCATGACCAAGCTAGAATTTGGCGTCGTGGCCAAAATTAGGGCATGGCGGCAGGGCCAAGCTAGGATTTGGTGATGTGGCCAAAATTAGGGCTTGGCGGCATGGCCAAGATAGAATTTTGCACCGTGGCCAAAATTAGGGCTTGGCGGCATGGCCAAGCTAGGATTTGGCGTCGTGGCCAAAATTAGGGCTTGGCGGCATGGCCAAGCTAGGATTTGGCGTCGTGGCAAAAATTAGGGCTTGGCGGCATGGCCAAGCTAGAATTTGGAGCATATTGGTGTTAGACCTAAATATGGCTTCGGCAACATTGGCTCCAGTTGCAATATCAAACTTAATTCCCTAGGGATCATTACTTGGCTTGGTTGGCGTGGAAACCTTAGCTAAGTTAGGATTTGGTCGAAACCTTAATTTGCGCGTGTGGCAACAGTGATGTTTTTTGTGCAAACGGTGCCATGGCCACGCCAGAGGAATTATGGTGAAGCCAAACTGTGGGGATGGTCACAAGAGTAAGGGAGGATATGAGTGGCCATAGAATGGCGCCATTTTTAGGGTTTCCAGGTCCCACATGGCTCGTGGCACGTTGTGGGGCCCAAAGCGGCGTAATCTGGGCCACGACCAAAGTTAGGGTTTCAACTAATGCCACTAAAGGAAATCGTGTTCTAGTTGGGAAACCTTGACCAAACTCTGTTATGGTGTTGGCCACGAATATAAAGTGGATTAGCACGTAGGCGCGCTATTTATGGCACGTTGGCACGTTCGGCATGCTGATGTGGCAAAGTGGCACGTTTGGCATGCACGTTTAGTGCATTGACACGACATAGCATGTTTGTCATGCCATTAACATGCGGAGCGGGATGGCACATTTGGCATACACGTTTGGCATGCCATTGGCATGTCGACGCGGTTTTGGAAAGCCAATTTGGTATTGTGATCATCTGGCGCAATTTTGCTTTCTTTTGATACTGTGGCAAGTTTAGAGCGACCTGATTGGTCGATAAAAAGAGGGGTCGGCCAAGCATGGGCGTGGCCAAACTTCTAGGTGCACGTAGCGGATTTAAAGCGACCTGATTGGTCAATGGTAAATAGGGCCGGTCGGGCAACATGGGATGTGGCCATTTGCAAGTGGTGTCGGCTGGCCTATGGCATGGCCACATCTCCCTTTGTAGATTCTCCTATTCCGTGGCTCCTTTTATTCCTTGTTTTATGATTTTGGGTAGGATTTTGCACCTAATAATCCATGACGGATTGATTACCTAGTTTACCTTAGCTTAATTTTGACCGGCGGGGACTAATATACTGCGCAGGGCGCAAATCCCTAATTTTTGCAAATTAGTTAGGGTAATATCTGAATCTTGTGAATTATCTCAAAATTGATTGAATTCCATGTGTTGACACCGAGTTCTTTAAGTTTATTGCCAGAGAGCAGTATGATTTCCAATTGAGTACTTTTATGCAAGGACCTTAACCTTGATTCTTGGAAATTCGTGCTACTCTGCTGCGAGTGAACACAAATTGTCATGCCATATCAATATTAAGGGTTCATCCGGGGAACATAACATAAAAAATACTCGTCAGGCTCCGACATTAGTGAGTAATGCAGCTAGGAGCTTATATACTCATTATGCTCTATACTAGTGAACAATTCATCTAAGAGCTTGAATTTTAATATAATATGAAGAGAGACATAGGCACTCATCAGATTTTGATATATTCTCCAAATTCCCTACGGAATATAGACATATCAATGTCTACTACATCTGATGCCGGGTCAGGTAGATAGACTTTTACAGTTTTCGCCATATACTAAAAAACACCATCAACATTAAGTCCCCTTCTTAGCACGTAACAGTGGAATTTTTGTGGGGTAAGCATGAGATGGTAACAGTCAAGGATAAAAAATCGAATGGGCAGGACATGAAGAGGTTACTAGGAAAAAATCTGACTAACCTTTGGAAAGAGGCATGAACAGTCCGTGATCTTTGTGTCAACGCGCCTCTGTCTTGGCCACGGAGTACTAGTATTATAGGGTGTTAGCGTTTGGCGTACCTCTGGCTTTGCTACGGCACTGGCGCTTGGACTACTTCTGGCTACAGGGTGTTGATGCTATGGAGCGTTCGTGTACTTCTAGTTTGGCCACAAGATGCTGGTGCTGTGGAGCGTTACAAGTCTGAGTGGCTAGTGATCTTGGCACGCTGCTAGTTAGGTCGTGGAGCGGCGATCTTCGTGCGTTGCTTGTTCGACTATGGAGCGCTGATCTTGGCGCGCTGCTTGTTCGGTTATGGAGCATGAGTATGGTGCGCCCAATCATCTATTCCCATTCATGGAGGAAGAAGGAATCCTTCTTCTGTTCAAACTCTAGAAACTCCGTTCGTATAAAAAAGGGTATCGACCCTCTTCTGTTTTTGTTGCTCTTCCGGCTCAGTGCTTTCGTCTGCAGCATCTGGATCCTCTTCGTCATTTGTTAGGGGTGGTAGAGCGATCATTAACGGAAACAAAGTAATCTTCAATAGTTATAATCAGCATCAAGGCGATCCAAGAGAACTCAAGGTAGGTGTTCTCTCCTATTTTGCACATGTAGCCACCCAACAGTACCATCAATCTTCTCTAGAATGTGTAATAAGGTTCTGACTCCAGAAGAATGAATATCTAACCTCTTCAGTGGATTTCAAAATTTACCAAACTCCATTGCACTCTTGGGATGGATGGATGAAATATATGCTCGTCAATGATCATGTCAGGGATAATCTTGGAGATTGTGGTTGCGTTGTTGGTCCATCCTTGACTTTAGGTTATTTGGTGTGTGGACTTTCTGATTGCGATGATGATCTACTGTGGATGCTTGTATGGTCGAAATATTCAGGAGCCATTGGGTGAAATAGATGAGTTGAGAGGCGTTCTGTTACCGATGTGCTGCTATCAAGTCTTCAAGAACTTCGTTCCAAGCGACATCCTTTGAACCATCTTCCGAATCTTGGACTATTGTATGGAATGGGATGCGATGAGCAGTCTCCAATTATACTTCTGTTAGATCCGATGACGTGGACGGATATGTGAATGTATCTATGTGGCGTGCTTTTGGAGTCTTTGATGCACGTGTACGGCTTCATGTTGAAAAATTCCTGCGGCTCGTAAAGCTTCGACATTGATGATGTTGAAATCATAAATAACCTGGTTGAAGGAAGTGAAGGCATCCCATGCTGGTAGTCCCCATGTGTAATTATCCTGAGCCTATTTTCTCGCGGAAGATGTGCTTCTACTACATTCACTGGTAAGGTGGTGACTGCGTTTAAACTTCTAAACCTGAAGGAGGCTTCAGTCCCCAAGTGTAGCCAATTTAATTGCATCGCCTTGAATCCACGCGTATGGAATTTGATACAGGCTTATTGTACTCTCCTGGATGTGATGCTGAGATGCTTGGAACATCACATGGATGAAACATTATGGGTAACGAAGAGGTAGAAGTGAGAGAGTTATTCGTTAATCATGGCTCCCTCTGTCTTTTCAAGAAAAATGTTTCAGCCGTGTCTCTGGAGTTATCTCATGAATGCTTGACTGTTGTCGGGGATGGACCGCGATGAGCAGTCCCTAGTCGCACCTCTCTTCGGTTACTGAAGTTATTTTCTCGGAGTAGGCTTGGGATCCGTCGTGGGCCTCGTAAAGTGTTGCATGCGCCTTCTAGACGGAGAGGTGATGATATCCTTATATTACACCTTTGAAGAGTAGATGACCTTGTCGTGGCTATGACTTTTGGGTTGAATGTGTCTCCTGAGCTTTGACAGTGAAAGGGATTTCGTGTAAAACCTCAGCCCCCAAGTTTGGTTTACATGTTTCTATCTTGTATGGTCGGTGAGTTGACCATGATAAAGAAATCATCTTGCATCCGTACTGGTGACTCCATTACTTCTTCCATGAAAACTAAAATATGGAGAAGTATGGATTACCTTTTTAGTGGTTGTTTCTATGGTAAATCTCTGGCTGGTATCAACAAACGAACATCAATAGTTCTTGGCAGCCGAAGAGACTACATTGTCGTGGGAACCAAAATAGGTTGGCTGGAATTGCATGGGCGTCCATGGATGCAAAGGGATTGGCTGGATGCGTAGGCGAGTAAACTATCCACGACTACGAGCTTTGGCAAGATGGATCAAAAAGTGGCAACAACTACGAACCTTAGTTGTTGTGATCACGATCCTTGACAAGGAGGAGTGTGGCGGCTACGACACGATTCTTGGCATGGAGGAGTGGCGACTTATGGAGAGAACGTTGAAGCGGCTTCTGGAGCGAAATGTTGAAGCAGAGCGGCTCCTGGGGCGAAACGTTGAAGCGGCTCTTGGAGTGAAACGTTGAAGCGGAGCGGCTTCTAGAGCGAAACGTTGAAGCGGAGCGGCTTCTAGAGCGAAACTTTGAAGAGGCTCCTTCTGAGTTGTTGTTATGTCCGTCTGAGTTTTGGCAAGAACTTCATGTCTCTCCATTAAATCGATAATGGTAATGGGAAGGTCGGTTTCCTATGGATCCTCCAATCTCTCGTCCTGACGAAGAAGTGGTGGAAGCCCTGGTGATGATTGGAGGCGTCATGCTTGAAGTAATATTAGGAGTAGCGGAGGCTCTGGCTCTGGTAATAAGATGCGTCATATCAGAGGGGATGCTTCCAGTGCTGCTGGTGTTGGTGGTAGACGATGTAACGCCATGTGACGTGTTGACTACGCTTGCGGATGGTACATTGGTGTTGGACATTCCTTTTTTGCTATCGTCCTATGCGGCCACATACTCTATTCGCTTAGGGGTCTCTCCACAAAACTGAATTTTCAGGTTGCAAATCAGAGTTTATTGTGTGACGCAATCATGGCCGCTAGAAGTCCCCAGTCATACTTTATTGTCTCTGTAACATATCTATGTCGATCCGTGGCAAGGCGGAGAACCTCCAGTCCCCAGGCGTAATTCCCCTGAATCAATCTTTTCCTGGACAATGCGCTTCAAAGCGTTGCATTCGTTGGTAGGATGATGAATAACCCTATGATAGTGGCAATATCTTGAATCTAGCATCTCCTGATCAGTTGGTGGACGCCCTACCGGGGGTAGTTGGACTACTCCCTCTCGTACCCGAATTTCCAGTAATTCTATAACTCTTCTGATAGGAAACGGGAAGCGTGGATATTTTGAGTCTGGATTCTCCCGCATCAGTAGTTGATGTGGAGGAAATTCTTGCAGGCTTTGGAATGAAGCTCTCTTTTATGGCGGAACTGACGCTTGAGCGATTATTGATTCATGAGCGGACCATTTACTTCTACCGTATTGCTGAAAGGTAATTTCTCTTGAGGGGCCTGCGTCAGCGACAACAATACATGGTGGATGAGCTGGATGTTGTTCATTGGCGTAGTGTTCGTTTCCATAAGCGTCTTGGTAGATTTCCCCCTCTTAAGGTGCTTCTCTTTTCAGCAAAGCAGTCGTAGTTGCGGACTGTTGGACAACTCTTTGAACTTCTGCGAGGGTTTGGAGATAAATGTTTTCCAGCAAGGCTTCATAGGAAGGCTCTTTACCTTTGTTTTGTATATGTTGTGGCGCACCTAGAAAGTCTCCTCCCCCGGTCTTGTAAAATTGTCCTGGATCTTTGTGTTGGCATAATCCAATTGGCCGCTCTTCTGCTGCTCCTTTATGATGTGGTTACGTGCTCCGTCAGCATCCTCATTGGTAGAGGTGCAGGCTTTAGCTAAATATTTAACATACTTCGTATTACTCTTGAAATTGGCGGAATCCTTCGGATAAGCCTTTGCTGATTCTTCTCACAATCGGCTTATTATACTCTTCATGATACGAAGCGTCTCGTTTTGCCGCCTGATAATATCGACTTGGCTGGCAACCCTAACCTATAGCAGTTTTGTCATATCTTCCATGGTAGTTGGCTTCCATCTATTCATTGCTTCTGCAAGGTTCGAATGACCCGAATACATCTAGAAAGAATCTTTGACTGAAATAGGTTTCAATTAACGATTAAATTGGGATTAAGACCAACCGAGATGGAAATGAAATTGAGAATTGAATTTGCAACCCAGAGATTTAATCTCCCACTATGGTCGCCAATTGTTTATTGGTAAAAACTGTTTCTGCTGGTTTTGGTCAATTTGGGTGGGTGGATGAGAAACGAGCCTAAACCTTAAACAAATGCACTGCACTGGAGTACTTTAGATTCGAGAGATCAATCTGTAAAATCCTGGCCTAAACCAAGAAATGGCCATTCCAGGCTTGCTTCGGTTACAAAGTGAAGGAGAAGGGTTGGTCTTAGGGAAGGAAGCGAAGAAGGTGTTGAGACCAGAATGGTTAGTGTGGCTATTTTATGACTTGTATCAGAATGTGGAACTGGCTTGCGGAATGTAATTTATCAGTTCTTTGGTGTTTTCTGGATACTGTCTTGTTGCTAACCAAAACTGTTTTTGGTTGAAATAGGTAGAACCTATTTATACAAGTCATATTGAATGTACCCTGATCTCGTAGAAAGTGGGAATGATTGAGTAATGGAGAAATGGGGTAATGTATAAATGCCAGAGACCACATTCCCACTATGAAGGAGACGGGTTAGTTTACACCCACTACTTCTTGCCGCCACTAACTGCCATGCTTTCTGACACTTTCTTGTAATTGGCGTGTTGCACGCCGCACGCTGTAAACCGCCAGACCAATACCCTGATGAGCATCCCCCAGTTTGTGACATGTTTGATGTCTCGAGTGTTTTTTTAGAAAACGTGTAGCAGTTTGCTATGTGTGGCAAGTCAAAGTCAGAAGACTTTCCGCAGAAAGATAGCACGTGATGCTATTTAGGCTTTCCTTGGATGGTCGCCTAAGACTTGCCACATGCCCGTCAATTCGGTGGAGAATTTGGATGGCTGAGATTGTAACTTATGAGAAAGGGTGGCCATTGATTATGGCCATATTCTGTTGGCATCTTTTAATAGCATAGTGGAGCCATTGGCACATGCCAGTGACATGGTGCATGGCCAAAGCTAGGATTTGGCGTCGTGGCCAAAATTAGGGCTTGGCGGCATGGCCAAGCTAGAATTTGGCGTATATTGGTGTTAGACCCAAATATGGCTTCGGCAACATTGGCTTCAGTTGCCATATCAAACTTAATGCCCTAGGGAGCATTACTTAGCTTGGTTGGCGTGGAAACCTTAGCTAAGTTAGGGTTTGGCCGAAACCCTAATTTGTGCGTGTGGCATGTGACCGCGGCACGCTGACGTTTTTTTTGCAAACGGCGCCATGGCCACGCCAGAGTAATTATGGTGAAGCCAAACCGTGGGGATGGTCACAGGAGCAACGGAGGCTATGAGTGGCCATAACATGGCGCCATTTTTAGGGTTTCCCGATCCCACATGGCTCTGGCATGTTGTGGGGCCCAAAGTGGCATAATTTGGGCCACGACCAAAGTTAGGGTTTCAGCTAATGTCATTAAAGGAAATCGTGTTCTAGTTGGGAAACCTTGATCAAACTCTGTTATGGCGTTGGCCACGAACAGAAAGTTGGTTGGCACGTAGGCGCGCTATTTATGGCACGTTGGCATGTACGTTTAGTGCATTGACGCGGCATGGCATGTTTGGCATGCCATTAGCATGCAGCGCGGGATGGAACGTTTGGCATACATGTTTGGCATGCCATTGGCATGTCGCCGCGTTTTTGGAAAGCCAATTTGGCATTGTTACCATCTGGCGCAATTTGGCCTCTTTTTATACTGTGGCAAGTTTAGAGCGACCTGATTGGTCGATAAAAAGAGGGGCCGGCCAAGCATGGGCGTGGCCACACTTCCAAGTGCACGTAGAGGATTTAAAGCGACCTGATTGGTCGATGGTAAATAGGGTCGGTCGGGCAACATGGGATGTGGCCATTTTCAAGTGGTGTCGGCTGGCCTGTGGCATGGCCACACCTCCCTTTTCCGCTTCTCCTATTCCGTGGCTCCTTTTATTCCTTGTTTTGTGATTTTGGGTAGGATTTTGCACCTACTAATCCATGGCGGATTAATTCCCTAGTTTACCTAAGCTTAATTTCGACCGGCGGGGTCTAATATACTGCGCAGGGCGCAAAATCCTAATTTTTGCAAATTATTCAGGGTAATATCTGAATCTTGTGAATTATCACAAAATTGATTGAATTCCATGCGTTGACACGGAGTTCTTTAAGTTTATTGCCAGGGAGCATTATGTTTTCCGATTGAGTACTTTTATGCAAGGACCTTAACCTTGATACTTGGAAATTAGTGCTACTCTGCTGCGAGTGAACACAAATTGTCTTGCCATTTCAATATTAAGGGTTCAGCTGGGGAACATAGCATAGGGAAAATAATCGGAAGGCTCCGGCATTAGTGAGTAATGCAGCTAGGAGCTTATATACTCATTAGGCTCTATACTAGTGAACAATTCATCTAGGAGCTTGAGTTTCAATATAATATGAAGAGAAACATAGGCACTCATCATATTTTGATATATTCTCCAAATTCCCTGCGGAATATAGACATATCAATGTCTACTACATCTGATGTCGGGTCAGGTAGATAGACTTTTACAGTTTTCGCCCTATACTAAAAACCACCATCAATAAGTATCATTTCCCCATTTGTTGATGGTGGGTCGAGATTTATGCATTTCAAGATTGGTTATCATTTCTTTGTGCTTTCGGAGGAGCCTGAGAGATTGGAGAAGCATGCTTGTGCTGTGGTGCCTCGACTTTCCTTTTGCTTCCTTCAGCAACAACGTTTGTAGAAGGTTGGAGATTTTATTTCTTATTGATCAGGCACCTGCTGCCTCGAGTCTCTCGTGGTTCATCAACTTTTGAAGTCTTTGCTTTCTCTAGTAAAGCAGGTGCAGTAGTTGTTGATCGTTTGGCTGCTTCATGAAGATCTGAGAAAGTATTAAATCTGAGATTTTCCAATAGATCTTTGTAGACCGGGATCATTCCATTGATGCACAGTTCTAAAAGTTGTTTATCTTGAAGTTAGGATCATGACAATCCAAATATCTGATTCTAAACCTTTTCACGTAATCATTAGGATGTTCATTGTTCCTCTGAAACATCCTCCCCAAATCAGAGAGAGTGACTTGTTCTGAAACAAAGAAGTACTTTCTGTAGAAAGCGTTAATCATCTCTCCCCAACTAGCGATGCTTCCTGGTGCGATGTTATTGTACCAGGTGTATGCTCTGCCTGTCAGAGACTTTGAAAATTCCTTCAAACGGGCGACATGGTTGTAATCATGCTCGTATAGTGATTCTAAGAACCGATAAACATGTTCTCGATCATCTCCTGTTCCATCATACAATGTAAATGTTGGAGAAGTGTAACCTTTCGGAAGAGGAACTTTCTGTATAGCAAAAGGATATGGAGTCTACTGACGATAAAAATATGATGTCTTGTCTTTTCCTCGATCCTCTAGAAAGCTTTCTAAATCTTCACGAATGATGAAACTCGCTGGTTCCTTGGCTGATGAGTTATGTGCAGCTTTGCGGACTTCATCATCTTCCACAACATAGATTGGAGAGATTTCAGGATCAACAGTTGAGGGTGTTTCTTTAGATTTTCCTTTCTCTGATTGGCGTTGGGGATGAGTTTTCCCAGATGACAGCTTGTCTATGAGAGGTTTGAGATAAGTGCAACACTCGTTCTGTGTTGTAGCCATATTTGTCTGATTCTTAGCGAGAACTTCCTGAACCTTCATGAGATCGACTATGGTAAGTGGATCTGCTCTGACTTCTTCAGGAGCTCGACCGAAGAGAGGATTGTTGCTTGTACCGGTTTTGGTTTCAGCATCGACACTAATATTGTTGGTTTGAGGGGTGGCATCAGTAGCACCGCTGTTGGAAACGGGATGAGTGACTAGAGTACTACCACTGTTGTTGTTGCTAATGCTAGCATTGTTTGGGTTAGGATTTGTAACTGAGCCTGACCTAAGATCAAATATCATTGGACGAATTGGGATTGCAAAAGAGAGATTAATCATCCACTTTGGTCGCCAATCTGTTGATGGGAGAAAACGATTTACTGTTTTTTTAGGAAAAATGATGAGACGAGGGTCGATTCCTCAAACGAGAAAAATCGCTTTAACCTTTTGCAAACAGATGCACTGCAAGGGAGTGCTTTGTGTTGAGAGATCAATCTATAGGGCTCCGGCCTAAACCAAGAAAATGGCCGTTCCAGAGTCAATTCGGTCACAAGAGAGGATGGGTCGATCTTTAGGAGGAAAGCTGAGAAGTGTGTGAGATCAATGATGATCAAAGAATTATGAATGTGTTGTAGGTTTCTGCAAATTGATGAACTATTGAGTTCAAATAAGTTTGAATTCTGCTCTATTGAGAGTGATAGTTCAGATGAGAATTCTCGTGATAATTCCCGTATATCTGTGATTGTCTTCAATCATGAATTGAAAGACTTATTTATATTGCAAAAATGTTGACACATTGATCTCCAGTAAGTGTGATGGCTCGAGTGAAAGAGTGCGAAAGTGGGAAATCGTGGTTAAACCAGTTCCACGTCGTGCGGAGACTTGGTTGATTGTCCACCCACTACTTTGGTAACTTCCTCAACGACTTGCACGACTTACTCGCATTTCTCATCGTGGATGAACACACGTGTCGTAAGCCGCCAGACCAAAACCTTAGTAAATATCTCCCATGTGACATGATTGATGTCTCATGATTGTGGAGTCTGCAAGGAAGATGTGTACTTAATTAGTCAATTATTGACTTGATTAGACAATGAGTCTTTGTATTGCTGAGTCGAGCATGATTGGCGAATACCTATGATTCATGGATTAAGCATGTCTGCTGGGACAGATGAATATCGTTGAGTCTGATGAATTATAAAATGTGTGCGCCAGCTGAGGCACTTATTGGATAAACGAACGTCGGTCATGAGATTGCTTGATCATGGACCTGTTGATAGAAAATGTTGTTGAGAATTCGATCTGCCTTGCCATGAATTGTTCAGATGACCAGACAAGATAATGATGGTCGATTGACGAACCAAATATTGGTTGATGAACCAGTGAAATATAATAGTTGGACAATATAGAATTCTCGAATGTTGATAGTTGAATCAACATGAGGAATACTGCTCGATCAAGAAAGTGATTAAATATTGATAGTTGAATCAATATTGTTAATTTGAGCAAATATTGCTCGCTTGAATAATTAAGTAATTATAGTTGAATCAATATTGATAGTCTGAGAAAATATTGCTCATCTGAGCAAATATTGCTCGTTTGATGAATTATTAAATATGGATAGTTGAATCAATATTGATAGTTTGAGTAAATATTGCTCGTTTGAGCAAATATTGCTCATTTGATGAAGTACTGAATATTGATAGTTGAATCAATATTTCTAGTCTGAGCAAAAATTTCTAGCTTAATGATTATTGGTAGCACACCAAATAAAATATTAATTTAAAATATTGGTAGTTGGACCTAGTATAATTAATTAGAATGTTGATTGCTGGATCAACATAAAAATATTGGCGTTTGAACATGTTCAGAATCGTGCTTTGCTGAGCATTTGATTCGAAACCCTAATTTTGATTGATTGTTGATCAATTGATGGTTTACTGAAAATAATGAGTGAGAGGTACCAGCTACATGGGATGATGGACCGAACATGTAGCGCCCAGATGCTGGAATGAGCAAAAACCAAAGTCCTTTACAGACTAGTTGGTGAAAGAATGATTAAATGCTGGTTTAATCATTTTATTAAAATAGTGCTCGTCTGATCATTAGGTAATAAAACCTAATTATGGAGAGATGAGGGACCGACCAAAAGGGTATGGGACCGGCCCTTGGTGGTCGTGGGACCAACTGATGGTCGTTTGATCAAATTCCAAGTTGTTTGTACACTACACCATTTTAAGAGATTTGCAACCCAAATTTGCAACGGCAGTAGGTCCGCTGCGAAACGGATGTTGCTAATCCCCGTTGCTAATTTTTCACAACGGCTAGAATCAGTTGTGAATTTTGAAACCTTGCAGGGAAGGTTGCGAATTGCAACTGCCAAGCATGTGAAGCGCGTGTGCGGTCGGAACACTAGAGCTGATAATCACGCCCCAGTCAAACTTAAGTCAAGAGTTCTTCTTTTTTTTCCACCCTTCATCCCAATCTATCCTTATCCTGCCCTTAATGCATTTCCTTCTTCATTTTTTCTCCGCTACAAGCACTCACTCTCTCTAGACTCACTCTCTCCTCTCCATCTCGATCTGCTCAGCTGAGCTCTTTATTTTATTCTAAAAATCTGAACTCTATCATCGAGTAGAACTCTATCATCAGTTATAATCTTTGATATATTTTTTAGGGTTTACAAATTTTGATATCTTGGGTTTGAGTTCTGATTTTGGGGTTCAGAGACTTTGATTTCTAGGATTGAGAGATTTTGATTTAAGTTTATAGAATCCTAGGGTTCCATTTAAGTTTATCGATTTTAGGATTTAATCTTTGATTTCAGTTTTTTGATTTCATTTGTGAATCTGATTCTTTCGATTTCAATTTTTCGATTTCTTCTATTTTTTTCGGTTTTAGGGTTTCATATGTGAATATAATACGATTTGATTATTTCCATTTTATGGTTTATCAAGAATGAAGAACTGAAGTACTTTGGAGATCTGAAGAACATTCAAGGTATAAGTTTGATATATTGTTCTATGTTAAGTTTTTTAGGTATTTTGATGTATTTTCAGTTTAGGGTTTACTTTGTATTTTTGGGTTGTAAATTATAAACTGATTTTATGGTTTGTTTTTATGATGTCCTTTCAGTTCATCATAGTTTGAAGAAGAACTGGTCAGAGTTTGTTTAGGAAGAACTAAGTAGGTATATCCAACTATGAAATTGTTTTGATTACTTTGGTTCTTTTATTTCGTTTATCTGAAGTTTGATGATAATAGCATCTCAGTGAGCATGATAAAAATGGATTGAACTTAGAAATTTCTATAAGTTTACTGCATATTGCATTCTGTAGCTTAGTTGTACTTCATTAGGATTCCTTTGTTTTGAAAATTTAATACATATTACCATCTGTGTATATCCATAAATAAGTTTAGTCACATAGGAATCTGTAGGATCATAGTGTTTAGCTGTTCATTGGCACTTTGTTAACACCTGCTATTTCATTTAGCATTTGGCATAACCTAAAATCAATCCTGCAGGCCTGAATTGCATCCATCTTAGCTGCGTTTCAGCATCCATCCTGAATTTTCTGCACTTTTCGTTTGTAGATGGGGAAAAACGAGTTGTTGGTTTTTACGGAATTGAGGAGACGACCGTACGGAGGAAACTCCTTGAACCGAGCGAACTGTCAAACCTCACACAGATGCACTGCAAAAAGGGAGTACTTTGAATTCGAGAGATCAATCTGTAGTACTCCGGCCTAAACCAAGACAATGGACGTTCCAGAGTAAATTCGGTCACAAGAGAGGATGGGTCGATCTGTAGGAGGAAAGCTGAGAAATGTATGAGATCAATGGTGATCAAAGATTGTAGGTGTGTTGTGTATTCTGAAAATAAGATAAGTTCTGAATGATTGAATTTGCTCAGATGTTGAGTTGTTAATCTCGTGTTGTTGCTTGACGAGAGGTTGTCCTACTTTTTCAATCATGATTCAGAGACTTATTTATATCACTAGAATTGTAAACACCATGATCCCATGAAGTGTGAAAGTTGATGGGATCAAAGAGTGGAGAAATGGAAATCGTGTGTTAAAACCAGTTGCTCAACGTGCGGAGACTTGGTCGATTTTCCATCCACTACTTTGTTAACTCCTTCAACTGATTGCACGACTTGGTCACATTCACATTGTGTGTATGAACACACATGTCGTAGACCGCCAGACCAAAACCCTAGTTAATATCCCCCAATGTGACACGATTGATGTCTCGTGATTGTGGAGTCTGCAAGGCAGACGTGTATTTATTTAGTCAGTTGCTGACTTCATGGCTTCATGGGACGATGAGTCCATGTATTGCTGAATTGAACATGATTTGCAAATGTTCTGAAATTCATGAATTGAACATGTCTGTTGAGACAGAGGTATAATTCTCAAGTAAACGTTGATAGTTAAGGTGAGCAAATATTGCTCATTCGATGAATTGTTTTATATTGAGAATCAAACCAATATTCCTTGGTTTGAGCAAATGTTGCTCGTTTGACGAATAATTGGTAGCGTGAACAGATAAAATATTAAATTAAGATACTGGCAATTGGACCGAGTACCATAAGATAACCGTAAAATTATTAGCGTTTGAATCTGGGATTATGAACCTTGGACTCGAAACCCTAATTTGATCAATTGATGGTCTATTGAGAATTAACCATGGAATGAAGGAGGGACCGGCTATATGGATGATGGATCGACCATGTAGCGCCCAGATGCTCCAGTGAGCAAAATACCAAAGTCTCTTGAAGACGTTGATGAAAGGATGATTAAATTCCGGTTTAATCATTTATTAAAATAATGCTCGTCTGAGCCTTAGGTGATAAAACCTAATTAATTATGACGGGATGAGGGACCAACCAAGGGGTTATGAAACCAGCCTGGGGTGGTTACGGGATCGAATGACGATCGTTTTATGAAGTTCCAAAATTATTTGGAAGAGTTTGAACCTAATATGAACAAATTAGGTCAAATGATGAAAATATGTGGGATCGGCCTTTTGCAAGCCAAGGAGCCAACCTTGGTCGGTCAAGGTAATATGCTCGCGTCACCAAAGTGTTCATGTCTCATTCCTAAGAATTTTGATATTTTCTGATGTGCATTTGAGCAGTCATTTGGGAAAATATGAAGAAATCAGGGGTTTTTGTTGAAAATGAGGAAACTTCATGAGATGAAGGAAAAATAATAATAAAATGAAGGAATCATGAAGTGTGGGACCGGCCATGGTAAAGGCATGACCGGTCGGCCAATGAGCCCTATCCCATAGCATTTTTCCTAATTTTATTATATTTTTCATGATTTTATGAAAATATCATGAAATCAAGGAGTTTATTGCAATAAAGGAATTTTCCTTGAAGTGAAGGAATTTCCATAAGATAAAGGAAACAAATAATATAATAATAATAAAATAAGAGCATGTGGGACCGTCTTGGGCATGGTCGGCCGGCTAGGGCCTGGTCCCGTGAGTTTTCCCTAATTTTATGTATTATTTCCATGATTTGAAGGAATTTTCATAATTTGAAGGAAATACCATGAAATCAAGGAATTTCATGGGATCAAGGAAACATAAAAATAATAATAAAATAAAGGGCATGTGGGACCGACTTGGGCATGACCGACCTGCTAGGGCCCGGTCCCACGAGTTTTCCTAATTTTATATTATTTTTTCATGGTTTGAAGGAAATACCATGAGATTAAGGAGTTTTCATGAGATTAGGGAAATAATAATAAAATAATGAAGAATCATGAGGTGTGGGACCGGCCATGACTAGGGCATAGCCGGCCGGCTAGTAAACACGGTCCCATGACACCTTTCCCAATTTTATATTATTTCTTTGATTGGAAGGAAACACCATAGAACGGAAGAGTTTCTTTAAAACGAAAGATATTTGTTCAAATGAAAGGAATTTCATAAGATCAAAGAAAATACCAAAATATGATAAAATATAAAATTGGGCGTGGGATTGGTCACGGCACAGCCGGCCGGCCAGTTGGCCCAGTCCCCCAACGCTTTGGTTAATATTTTATTATTTATTATTTTCTTTCCTATTTTGCATAGGTTCATCGTCTCGTCATATTTTCAAATATTCATTCGCGCATTCAGGTGATTGTTAGTGCATTATTGTTGAGCACACCTGCACCATTTGGGTCGGGTCATACTCGAAGGTAGCTCAGATGCCCGTACGCTGAATATTTATTACTAACCCATGGAGCTCTGTTGACAAAACCATGAATTGAAGTAACGAAATATTATGAAAAACATTGAATATTTTTCAAGGATTCAGTGAATGAATCTAACGATTTAGGAATAATTAATTGATGGCTCTATACTACTACGATAGTCTAGGAGCATTAATTATTCAGGAGTTGAGTGATATGAGCTTGTTGAAGCGTCATATTTCTTCTATACAGTCAGAGAAAACATTGTTACGTCCTGAAGACGTTACTGCTCTATACTAGCAGGAAAGCTGTCTTGGAGCCGTCTAATCTTGCGATTCTATATGGAAGTGATCACTGAAATTGCTCAGTATTCATGAGATATGATGTTGCCTCAGCTGAGAGACTACACATATACATATACTCTGAGAGACAGTATTCCCAGTCAGAGATTCTCGTGGCATGAGTTTTCACGCTTTCGATAAGAGACATGAGCCTCAATACTCGTCTGATTGCTAGATCAGGAGCATATATAATTATGGGTTTACGATTTTATCCCTTGTATAAAATCCACCAACTACATTAAGTCCCATGATTAGTGAGGAACATACATGTTCCTCACTCAGCATTAAATGGTTATTTTCCGATTACAAACAATATAAGCAATTGAACTTAGTCGTAAGTTAAGACGTTACCGGATTTTTGATAATACGAGAAAACCACGACTTGAATGAAGATCCCAGTGGCATGACAGAGCATCGTATAATGAACATAAATTGGTGTTGAACCTCTGATTTTGATGACGGGACCTTGGTCGTTTTAGGATTCACGGGCCGGGCCCGATAAGGAAATCCATGTGGCATTAGGTTTTGGAAATAAAATTTAATATAAAAGGAATTTATCCTCTTTTTTTTTTATTTCACCTACACACGACCACCACCACCTTCATCTCTTCACCTTCTTCACGTTAGCAGCAGGTAACGAAGCAGAGAATTCTCGCGCGGAGCTTTCCAGACGGAGCAGCCGACGTCCGATCACCGTCCGGCCATATTCCGGCCGACGCCGACGAGGTAAGCAAAAAAAAAAACCAAAATTTTTTAGTTTATTCATGTTGATATTATATATATGCGCGTATATGAGTGTGAGTTTTGTTGAGAACTCTTGCTTTAGAAAACGTATGTTCGTTCGACCGTTAGTTTAAGAAACTGGTAATAATCCCTGACTTAGGGGAGATTTTTTTTTATATATAGACCTGTGTCCAGTGATAAAATTTTGTTTATGAGCTTTCATGGAAACCGAAACTTTATCTTGAAAGATGTGAACCTTCAATAAATCGAAATAAACCCTCGTTTTGAAGACGAACGATAGTACGAAGGAAAGAGATCTTTTTTATAAAACCATGGCATGTTCATGGATTTTTTTTTGATAAAACCGTGAAATATCCACGAATTTTATTTTCGTGAGCCTTGCCCACGTCAAAATGCTTTTTTTATTTTATTTTATGTGAGTTAATCACGTTTTTATATATATATGTAAATATATGTATTATTTTCTTTAAAAATCAAAACTTGAGTTTTGTGTAATCTTTAGAAGTAAACAATTATTTATGATGAAATAATGTTTTAGTTTTCATAATTCCATGGTGAATGTTCACACAGTAAAAATATTCGTGATTTTATGAAAATCTGAGTTTTGCTCGTCTTTTGAAGGTTCAAAGAAACAAGCAAGTTTTGAAGTGTTAACTCTTGCATTACCATCACTACTGTTAGTGGAATCGTAAAAAGGTAAGAGTTGAGAATTACCATTTTGTATATGCTTGCATGAGCATTTTTCCAATTACTTCATTCCATTGACATTTGCATCTTGCATGAATGATATACTGAAGCAGAGTATTGTATGTATGTTACAGCTACCTTGCAAGGATGTCTGATTCCCAAGCCAATGACGCCTCCAGAGATGATACATGTGTGGATAATGATGCCTCTAGGAAGGATTCATTCATAGAAATGATGCTTCTAAGGATGATTCATGCATGGATGAGACTTCTATTGGTGAAGATGAGACCCCTGGAATTAAGAACGTTCCGAATATAGAGGATGCATTCTTCGTGGATCAAGGGCCTGAAAAGCGTCTCAAAACTCCATCATTTTGTCTTCTGATAAATCCTAGAGAGGTTACTCAGAAAAAATTGGTGACTCATCAGGAAACTATTCGGTTCTGTCTTGAACAAGGATATTTTTCTGCATCAATCATTGAATTCAAGCTTTCTCGACGTCCCTT
Organism: Papaver somniferum; assembly: GCF_003573695.1. Taxonomy (NCBI): domain Eukaryota; kingdom Viridiplantae; phylum Streptophyta; class Magnoliopsida; order Ranunculales; family Papaveraceae; genus Papaver; species Papaver somniferum. Next base: position 77,113,667 of record NC_039365.1, read on the forward strand.
AGAAAAGTTTTCTGGATGGGCGAGGTACATACTAGGTTTTCCTCGTGTTCGAGCCAAGTTGCATGACACACAAGTAATACGGGCTATTCAAGCTTCTGGAGATCTGTTCATTTTTCATGATGCGCGAGGTATAGTAGCTCTACTTGCTCGTTGGTGTATTCCAACTCACTCTTTCATATGAAGATGGGGAGAGTTTACCATTACTTTAGAGGACGTAGTTGCTTTGCTGCATCTTCCCATCACGGGTAACCTTCCTGAAGGTCTTTCTTCATCAGAGGAAATTGTAATCTCCAACATCTTGACATCTGCAATGGAGAAGATTAATAAGGAATCCGGCAGTAAAGGTTGCTATGATCATTGGTTAATACATTGGTGGCCGAGTGATACTCCTTTGGAGTGGCCCGTTGACGGTACATTATCTATTGCTGCTTTCTTATGTTTATGGTTGTCCAGAGATGTATTTGAAGATTCTGGAAATTTGTTGAAGCCGTTCTTGATTCCCTTTGCGATTAAGATGGCTCAGGGTGAGCATTTCCCCATAGGTAGTTTGTTATTGGGTGCTTTGTACTCTAACTTGGACTCCTTGGTTGTAGATTCCAGTATCTCGAATGGTTTTATGAAGATTGAATGCTATGCCAACACAATGTTTTTTCAAGCTTTTATGTGGGATCATTTCAAGAATTATGCACCCATTCCACGTACCATCTTGCAAGGATTGAATGCTGATGCTCATCATGTTTTCTCTGAGAAGGCCAATACTAGGATTACGCGCTGGTCCACAAAGCAACCCCGACTCAAAACCCGCTTCGTTGATGTCTTAGACCGTGAATCTGAATTCAACTTCCACCCATGGGTGTTAGTTCTTCCTTATATTTCTCAGTGGACAACTTTTAACACTGAAGAGAGCATGATTTTGAAATCTGGTGCTGATTTGGACGATGGAGATAGGTCTTTTATGTTGAGTTGCACTCCTGTTCATATGATATCGATAATACATGGTGAATTCTTAGTGTAAGAATATAATATTGATAGGGAAGCTCTGCAAATGGGTATGGATCAGTGTGTCCCGAATTTTCGAAGAAGGAAGCCCTCGGTTGAACAGCTCATGACCCGTATGAACCGCACACAAGTGGAAGGAAGTGAATTCTGGTTCCCTAGCTGTGAGAGAATCACATATGTAACTCCAGGTTACATAGAATTTTGGGATCAACAACTCAGGCGTTTACTTGATTTCGTGGGAGTTGATCAACCTTTAGTGAAGGAGCCTCCTTCTGCTGAGATGATTGCTACTCGACCAAGATTGAAGCATTTCCCTGGTGGTGATAAGCGTAAAACATCTCTAGGATGTTCACAAGTAAGTATTCTTTACGAGGTCTTCATAAAATTATGATAATTGCGTTTTGATTATTGCATCAAAATTTTCCACAGAACGGTCGTCATGTAAGACCTCGAATTGATGTAGACCTCTCAGAAACTGAAGCAACTGTTCATGGTAGAGAAGGAAGGAATAAGAATTATAAGATGTTACCTAACACCATAAAGTCCCCAATGATCTCCTTGGTGACTTATCGATATATCTTTTTCTATGACTTCTTCTCATCCGTGTAATTAGGATCGTAAAACCAATATTTGCTATTCCTTTACAGAATTTTGCTCCATCAAGTATCGACGGTCTTCAGTTCTCTGCTGTTGGACAGACAGTTTCTGACTTGATTGATGAAGAATAAGCCGTAAGTATTCCTTCGTACATTCAATTATGATGCTTTGTAGACAAAAACACTAATTACTTAAGGATATATCCAGGAGGATGTCTCCATGGAGGTGGAGAGTACCAATGATGTTCGTTCGGAGATGGCGATAAAAGAAACTCCCAAAGCTCGAAACCGAATGCAAATAATGGTGCTGTTAATGTTGACGCGAGTAATTCTGGTTCTTTGAACGCTTCGGAAGTCATCCAAGTAAGTGTTTCTCTTTCCTTTTTTCCATAGAAGCATAAACTCGTTGATTTATGAGTGAATGAATGAGAATGTATGCGAATATATAAAAAGCTTTGCCGAAAATACGTCACCAGAAAATTCAGAATCTAGTCTTTTAGCAAAAACGCCATAAAATCTTCGTCTGGTGTCAAATTTTCGCAATACACATATGTATCCTTATGACCAGGAAAATTCCAAGATTTTTTAAAGAATATTTTTAAGTTTTGAGCACGTTTAGAGGCCTAAATAGACGAAACAGTAAACATACAGGAGACTTTCAGGAGATTTTCAGCTGTCATGTCACCCTATGTTTCGACCACATACTTTTGGTCGCTCATCCAAATGCTATGAAATTTTGATATGTTGTAGGTAACATCCATACAAAGGAAATGGTATATAACTAAACCCTTTATTCTTCACCAATTGCTCCCAGTTCGTTGTTTTGTACAGAGCAGTGTAAAATCTTCTCAGGCGATCTTGTTGTAAAACGCGCTTTTGTAACTTTCATGTTATTTGTTGATGTCCATCATGAAAAATGAAGAAACTTGATGATGTTAAATCACTTGTATGCTGTATTTTATGATTTCCTTTGATTCCATGCTCGAATGATCCTGATCTCATGTAATCTTCGTATTAGGTGTCAAATACCGAAGTTGAGAATGAAGGAGCTAATAATGATGTCTTGAGCAACACAAAGGTTATTGATGAAGGAACAGCCATCTCTGCACCTCAAAGTCATGAGATAGTTTTTGTTGATGTTGTTGAAGAGATCGAGACTTCAATTGTTGTTGCTTCAGTGGCGAAAGAAGTTGAACCATGCATAGAAGAAACTGAAGAAACCGTTGCTATGATTGTAGAAGTTTCTCCAGTGATTGAGAATCGTATAGTGGTGCATGAATACCCGAGTGAAGGGATTTCTTTTGATCCTCCATTTGACGCATCACTCCCATATCATGAACTAGTTGGTGGATTTAGTGTTCCAATTGGGTATGCCAAATTGTATGAGAAGATATGGAAGAAATTTGGTCACATCATCGTTGCTAGAGACCCAAAGCGTGCTTATTATTTAACAATGCAAGTAAGTGCCATCTTGCGTGTCGTAAGTGATATACGCGCTAGGGACAGAAATACCGTGACTCCAGATATACTCTTTGATTGGGGGTTCAACTTGGATAATTCTGAGAGCCTTGGGTTCAACGTGAAGTGGCTTCGTAAGAAGATAAATGATATCAAGGACTCATGTGAGAGTAACATACCCTTTACCAATTACGCTATGATGGATAAGGAAGACAAGATTGCTAAGCTGGCCGAAGAGCTGAATATGGAGAAGGCGGCCTTACAAGTCTTGAAGGATGCAGAGGAGAAAAAAATCTTTCTTTACTGATTTTCTTTGATTTCCTTTCATAATCTCTTGAACTTCTGAACTTCTGAGAGATGTGAGGTTTTATTTTTGTTTTTTATTGGTTTTGGATAAGTAGGTAATTAAGGATTTTCTTTGGGTTTGATAGATATTTTCTTTAAGTAAACTGAATTTTGATAAATTGCTGAATTTAAATTACTGAATGCAAGTATTGCAAACATTTTGGAGGAATTGAAAAACAATGAAAGAAAATTGCTAAACGCCAAATATTTGAGATGTTCGTGTCACGTTTTGAACATCCAATACCTCGGATATCCAAAACCGTAAACGTCAAAGGCCTTGAGCCAGTTCTCATGTATCACAGCTACGATCTCCTTGCTGTCCATGTTGATTAGTTTGTAGTATCCACCAGCGGCAGACTTAGAGACCATAAAAGGTCCTTCCCAGTTGGAGTCCTTTGCAGAATGAAAGTTACGCTTGGTTGCTTTGAGAACTAAATCTCCTTCCTGGAACTTGTTAGAATTGATCGTCCGTGATCTGAATATCTTGTGCTGATTCGGAATCCTCTGTGTAGTAGAGTTCCATGGCTGTGGTATATATGGACACTCATGCAGAGGAAAGTATTTGAGATACTGTTTGTCATGCTTGGCTATGTCTTCAGCAATAAACCTTTTGATAGTATGCTCAATTTGAAAAAGCTCTAAACTTAACCATTTGGTGAAATATTGCTGAGAGCGAGGTTATCCACTCATAACACTTTGCAATTGCTAAGTTGTTGGTGGAGTAGAGCCCTCGAACCAAAGCAGCATGTTTGAGAACTGATAATATCGACACATGAGGAGGAATAAGACTTGCCTGAGTACGAAATCTTTTGATGAAAGCGTTTGCATTTTCCTCAGGCTTTTGTGTTGGCTCTGTCAGGGCTTTGACTTCTTTCAGATACTCGAATGATGAGATATCTTCTTCTTCTTCCGAATCAGAGGCTTCTTCAGCGGAGAAATGTGCAATTGAAGGTGTTGGTGTTACCTTACCTGCATGAACCCACGTGCGTCCAAGAATCATATCATATCTTGGATCCTCTCGGATTATGTAAATTTTTTTCTGTCCAGACTGAGTTAGTGTTCACCTTGAGAGTAATGTGGCCATAGGCATCTCTGGGCGTTCCTTCATGATCTGTGATTGTTACTGGAGCATGAATGAATTTTTGTCGTGTGATACCAGCATCTCTGAGAGTTTTCATAGGGATAACATTGACAGCAGTGCCGACATCGACTAATGCTCGTTTGAACTCATTTCCTTTAAGATAGACTGTGGTGAGAAGTCCCTAGTCGTACATTTCTTCATCCGTTGTTTAAGGCGGTTCAGGAAATGTCTCTTGAATCAACAATCGTCTCCCTGATACGATGTGATTCAGTGCAGCAAACATGTCTCCCCTTTGAGCCTTTGACAGGTATAGAAATTCGCAGACATGGTCGATTAAGGATTAAACTGCTTCCTTGACAGGAGGTTCAGATAGGGTAAAAGTTCTGACTGGGAGAGGATCTCTGTGTACTCCTTCTGTCCCCAAGTTGAGTTCTCCTAATTCGATTTTTTCCTTAAATATGCGCTTCAAAGATCTGCAATCACTTATTGGATGGTTGACGAACCTATGAAAGCGACAGTAACGAGGATTTTCCATGGCCTCTTCAGTTGGTTCTTTCTTGACATATGGCAGTTTGATTGCGACGTCTTGAACCCAGGCATCTAGAAGTTCAATAGCATCTTCAATGGAGCAGGGAAAATCGGGTGCATCTGGATCGGCTTCTGTGTGTTGAGCAGGAACTTCCATATTTCCCTTCTTCTGTGCCTTCGAAGGAGTTGAGGGAGTATGTTTTCTCTGTGGTCCAGCCTTTCGTTTTCTCCCTTCCGCAACAACATTTGTAGAAGGTTGGAGGTTGTACTGTTTGTTGATTAAACGTCTGCTACCTTGAGTCTCTCGTGGCTCTTCAATTTTTGTAGTCTTAGCCCTCTCCAACAAAGCAGGTGCAGTAGTTGCTGATCTCTTGGCCGCTTTATGAAGTTCTGAGAAAGTATGGAACCTGAGATTTTGCAATAAGACTCTGTAAACTGGAATCATTCCATTGATGCACAAGTCCACGAGTTGTTGTTCTGTGACATTTGGATCATGGAAATCCAAAGCTTTAACTCTGAACCTTTTCACATAATCATTAGGATGTTCGTTGCTCCTTTGAAAAAGACCTAAGACCGACCATCTTTGTGAGAAGTGAGATTGCAACCGAGAGAATAATCTCCCACTGTGGTCGCCAATCTGTAGATACGGCAAAAAGAGTTGCTGGTTTTTACGGAATTGAGGAGAGGACCGTACGGAGGAAAATTTTTGAACCGAGCGAACTGTCAAACCTCACACAGATGCACTGCAAGAAGAGAGTGATTTGAATTCGAGAGATCAATCTGTAGTACTCCGGCCTAAACCATGACAATGGCTGTTCCAGAGTAAATTCGGCCACAAGAGAGGATGGGTCGATCTATAGGAGGGAAGCTGAGAACTGTGTGAGATCAATGGTGATCGAAGATTGTAGGTGTGTTGTGTATTATGAAAATAAGATAAGTTCTGAATTATTGAATTTGCTCAGACGTTGAGTTGTTAATGTCGTGTTGTTGCTTGATGAGAGATTGTCCTTTTTTTTCAATCATGATTCAGAGACTTATTTATATCGCTAGAATTGTAAACACCATGATCCCATAAAGTGTGACAGTTGATGGTATCAAAGATTGTAGAAATGGAGATCGTGCGTTAAAACCAGTTGCCCAACGTGTGGAGACTTGGTCGATATTCTATCCACTACTTTGTTAACTCTTTCAACTGATTGTACGACTTGCTCACATTCTCATCGTGTGTATGAACACACGTGCCGTAGACCTCCAGACCAAAAACCTAGTTAATATCCCCCAATGTGACACGATTGATGTCTCGTGATTGTGGAGTCTGCAAGGAAGACGTGTATTTAGTTAATCAGTTGCTGACTTCATGACTTCATGGGACGATGAGTCCATGTATTGCTGAATTGAACATGATTTGCAAATGTTCTGAAATTCATGAATTGAACATGTCTGTTGAGACAAAGGTATAATTCTCAAGTAAACGTTGATAGTTAAGGTGAGTAAATATTGCTCATTCGATGAATTGTTTAATATTGAGAATCAAACCAATATTCTTTGGTTTGAGCAAATGTTGCTCGTTTGATGAATAATTGGTAGCGTAAACAGATAAAATATTAAATTAAGATACTGGCAACTGGACCGAGTACCATAAGATTAATGTAAAATTATTAGCGTTTGAATCTGGGATTATGAAACTTGGACTCGAAACCCTAATTTGATAAATTGATGGTCTATTGAGAATTAACCATGGAATAAAGGAGGGACCGGCTATATGGATGATGGATCGACCATGTAGCGCCCAGATGCTCCAGTGAGCAAAATACCAAAGTCTCTTGAAGACGTTGATGAAAGGATGATTAAATGCTAGTTTAATCATTTTATTAAAATAATGCTCGTCTGAGCCTTAGGTGATAAAACCTAATTAATTATTACGGGATGAGGGACCGACCAAGGGGTCATGAAACCAGCCCTGGGTGGTCACGGGATCGAATGACGATCGTTTTATGAAGTTCCAAAATTATTTGGAAGAGTTTGAACCTAATATGAACAAATTAGGTCAAATGATGAAAATATGTGGGACCGGCCTTTTGCAAGCCAAGGAGACAACCTTGGTCGGTCAAGGTAATATTCTCGCATCACCAAAGTGTTCGTTTCTCAGTCCTGAGAATTTTGATATTTTCTGATGTGCATTTGAGCAATCATTTGGGAAAATATGAAGAAATCAGGGGTTTTTGTTGAAACTGAGGAAACTTCATGAGATGAAGGAAAAGTAATAATAAAATGAAGGAATCATGAAGTGTGGGACCGGCCATGGTCAAGGCATGACCGTCCGGCCAATGAGCCGGGTCCCATAGCATTTTTCCTAATTTTATTATATTTTTCATGATTTTATGAAAATACCATGAAATCTAGGAGTTTATTGAAATAAAGGAATTTTCCTTGAAGTGAAGGAATTTCCATGAGATGAAGGAAACAAATAATATAGAAAAAATAAAATAAGCGCTTGTGGGACCGTCTTGGGCATGGTCGGCCGGCTAGGGCCCAGTCCCGTGAGTTTTCCCTAATTTTATGTATTATTTCCATGATTTGAAGGAATTTTCATAATTTGAAGGAAATACCACGAAATCAAGGAATTTCATGGGATCAAGGAAACATAAAAATAATAATAAAATAAAGGGCATGTGGGACCAGCTAGGGCATGAACGGCCGGCTAGGGCCCGGTCCCACGAGTTTCCCTAATTTTATATTATTTTTTCATGGTTTGAAGGAAATACCATGAGATTAAGGAGTTTTCATGAGATTAGGAAAATAATAATAAAATAATGAAGAATCATGAGGTGTGGGACCGGCCATGACTAGGGCATAGCCGGCCGGCTAGTAAACACGGTCTCACGACACCTTTCCCAATTTTATATTATTTCTTTGATGCGAAGGAAACACCATAGAACTGAGGAGTTTCCTTAAAACGAAAGATATTTGTTCAAATGAAAGGAATTTCATAAGATCAAAGAAAATAACAAAATATGATAAAATCTAAAACTGGGCGTGAGACTGGTCACGACACGACCGACCGGTCGGTGGGCCCAATCCTCCAACGCTTTGGTCAATATTTTATTATTTATTATTTTCTTTCCTATTTTGCATAGGTTCACCGTCTCGTCATACTTTGAAATAATCATTCGCGCATTTAGGTGATTGTTAGTGCATTATTGTTGAGCACACCTGCACCATTTGGGTCGGGGCTTACTCGAAGGTAGCTCAGATGCCCGTACGCTGAATATTTATTACTAACCCATGGAGCTTTGTTGAGAAAACCATGAATTGAAGTAACAAAATATTATGAAAAACATTGAATATTTTTCAAGGATTCAGTGAATGAATCTAACGATTTAGGAATAATTAATTGATGGCTCTATACTAGTATGATCGTCTAGGAGCATTAATTATTCATGAGTTGAGTGATATGAGCTTGTTGAAGCGTCATATTTCTTCTATACAGTCAGGGAAAACATTGTTACTAACTAAAGACGTTACTGCTCTATACTAGCAGGCAAGCTGTCTAGGAGCCGTCTAATCTTGCGATTCTATATGGAAGTGATCACTGAAATTGCTCAGTATTCATGAGATATGTCGTTGCCTCAGCTGAGAGACTACACATCTACATATACTCTGAGAGACAGTATTCTCAGTCAGAGGCTCTCGTGGCATGATTTTTCACGCTTGCGATAAGAGACATGAGCCTCAATACTTGTCTGATTGCTAAATCAGGAGCATATATAATTATGGGTTTACGATTTTATCCCTTGTCTAAAATCCACCATCTACATCGTTGTGCTGGATGAATCATGAGTAGCGACAGGTGTTACATAGTTGTTGTTTTAGTGTAAAAATTATACTGTGTCAGCATAAGTAGAGTTAGAATTTAAAACTTGTGGTTGTTCACACATAATATTTTTATAGTTATAGTCTGCATTTTAGTTTTGCATCATTAGCTGTAACTTCTCATTTTCAAGTACGTAATTCTCTCAGTTTTCTCCTTTGTTTTGTATCAGACCAGTTCTGTAAGTCAAGTCAGTTGCATGTTGTAGCTAATTATTTTACATAGTCCTGTAACTGTATCAAGTAGTTCATTGTCACTATCACCTTGTATAATATCCATTCCATCATTCAGCATAGCCTCTGTACTTTTTACATTTTCAACTTGTCCATAATTTCTGTTCCATTCGGTCATGTTCAGATCTTTCAATTGGATATAGCTAGTTTTTCAGTAATTCATTATTGCAGTTCACATCACTTGTCCTACAATTCTAGTTGTTGTCTATTAGTGATCTACGATTACTCTCTGTGTTTCTGTGTTGTTGTTGTACAACTTCTTTTACTAATAATCTCTTTGAGCAACTAGGTGCTTGTGATACTGCACTACAAAACAAGGAAAGGAGAAAAAGGGGAAGTAGCACGCAATTGATTATAGTGCCTAAACCCAGTATTATACTGGCGGTATTGTATTCTCAAACTCGAAGTCTTCTTAAATATTTGTCGTGACTGCTGAAATAATGCTTACTTATGTTTGTCAACCCTGATATGATATCCACAAGCATGATTCTTGACGTATGAGTGAAATGACTACTTGTTGATGCTCTGTCTTGAATACCATACCATGTCTACCTTGTAAACTAGTTGCCTGCCTAGCTATTGTCAAACATCTGCAAATATATGGAATTTGTGCACGAGTCTGTTAATGTGTCTCTTATGTGTATTGCAGGATTCTTATGATCTTGATAGCAATTATATTTGGTTCCCGTCGACAGAAATTGATGGTAAGAACAGTTGGGTGGTTCAGTTTATTAACTCAGTATCAATTTGTCAATTTTTTTAAATAAAAATTAAATCTTTGGTTTTGCAGGTACCTTGGTATTGGTATCTCTTATCAGGTTTTATTGATGTTCAAGCCAATTTTTTGGGTAAGTAGTTGAAGAATTTATGTTTTATTGGTGGAAATAAGTACCAAAATTGAAATTTGGGGGGTGTTTTGGTGTATCATTGGTACTAAATTTGGAATGTGTTTTGATTTGAAGTGATTAAGGCATATCAATATTCGTCGATTATGAGTGTCACGTTATTGGATTGCTGGACAACACTATGGACTAGATATAGTCTATGTCAGTTCTTTGGTGCAGCTATGTGTGAGGTGGGTCTTCGTTTGGTGCTTTTGTCAGATTCATCCGGTGGTGGATCATCAGATAATTGATTTTCTTAGTTCAGTTAATTAGGTGAGAAAGTGAATGGATTTATATAGCAACTTCAATAATTGAAATATCGCATTAAGCAATATTGTTTGTTCAGTTGTCCAGGTACTAATTGAAATCATTTCCAGGTGGGTCGACTCCTCTTCTTGGTGACGCGCTTGTCATTGTTGGAACGCTTGGTTATGCACTAAGTAATGTTGGAGAATTTGTGCTATTCAAAATCTCAATTCTGAATCTGACTTTTGGGTACTCATCATTCGGGTCTTCGTTTATCAGCAGAGTGTAACTATCCTTGAACTCTACTCACTTTTCCTTCTAGTTTTACCTTCTTTAAACTTACGCACAGAGTAATTACCAAACCCGATCACCTCATTGCAGATCCCCTGGTTATACTATCTGAACACAACCCAATTAGGTCAGTCGTGGTTAAGGACAAATTGGAAACATAAATCATGCTTAATCGTGTCTCATTTTCACTAAATTTTGGTTTGGGTTTCCTTATTGTGTTCCATTAATGTTGATTTACAGATTTAACACTTCTTTCTCTTGGTTTTGGTAGTTTTTTGGGTCTAAAGGTTTCATTTTTAATCTAGGTCTACGCTGGTTTTGGATTTAATGGTCACTCTATCTATCGCAAGTTGAATTTATTATGTGGTTTTTGAATACAAATCAACCTTTGTGTTACGTTTTAACTTTTTTCCCAATATTGTGAATGTGTGAATTACTTCGATAGCAAATTACTTGGCTTTTTTCAGTGGATTGTGAACTCTCTACGTTGAGAAGACTCATCCATGGAAGCTTCGCTATGGTTATGATCGTGTGAATGATGATAAAGATGTTTCCAACATCGAGGCCAAGATGACTGATGGTATGTCATATATCTTAAATTATTTAGTAGTTCACCAGTTCTTAGTTTCGTTTTTAGTATCGTCAAGACTCAAGATTTTGGTGAATGTTTTGTACTAAATAGAACAAGAACAGTTTTAGGGGATAGTTTTGTGTATTATGCTTACACGATGCTAGTGCAGACCTAAACAGATATCACAGAATCCAGCATAATTTAGGGTTTGGCTGACTTCAGAGGGATTACAAGATGATCCCCAAATTCTGGTGCAGATTCAATTATATGCGCAAGCTTCTGATGTATCATTGTTTTAACTTAGGTCATTGGAAGGAGGATTAGAGACAATGGAAACTTATACAGTTCCCCATATTCATCGTTTCCACAGATTTTGCCTGCTTGTACTTATACAACATATTATTTCTTTATCAGTTTTTGACTCAATCTTTATAAGCATACTGGTTATCTGATTGGAAGAATTTGTGACGCTTTGTTCACAGGTTGATTGAATGATGTTGTGTTATGAGATCAGAAATTAAGGTTGGAGAACAAAGCAGCGGTCATTAGGTCCCTTAGCAGCCGCAATATTTGTAAGTTTATGTAGTATCTCCTTATAGTGATTTAAGTTAGAAGAACTTAGAAATTTTGTAACTTTCCATGAACTGAACTTATGAACCAAATATGTTTCTATGTGTACACTAGTTTGTTGTGATACTTAGAATACATTTGTATCAAATACTCTTACTTTTTGTTAACATCAATTGAAGAATCCATTTTTCATAATATGATACAGTTTTGTATGTTGAATGAATGAATCATAGTTTGTATATCTATGGAAATGATGAATATGGGGAACTGGGTAACTGCAGGGGGGAAATATGAGGGGAAATAGATTTTGACCAGGTCAATAAAGACTTGACCTTTTTTTTATGTTGCAAAATATTAGCAACGTCTCCGATCTGTTGCTAAATTAGAACTAGAACCGATAAATTAGAACCAGAACCAATAACATTAAGTTCCGGGTAGGGGTATTCCTGTAATTAGCAACAACTTAGCAACGACATACCTCGGTTTTCAAATCCCCGTTGTTGACCGAGAGTCGCAACGGAGCTCATTCCGTTGCGAAAAATGCAACACGGTGTTTTGCAACAGGGATCTCCCGTTGCGACCCCAATCAGCAACGACCAGAGTCCGTTGCGAATCCCTTAAAATGGTGTAGTGGTAAAGAGTTTGAACCTAATATGAATTGTAGAAAATAAAATTAGGTCAATTATGAAGATGTGTGGGACCGGCTCCTTGCAAGCCAAAGGGCCGGCCTTGGTCGGTCAAGGTGGCATGCCCGTGTCACGATATTGCTCGTGGCTCAATTCTGAGAGTTTTGATATTTTCTGACGTGCGTTCGAGCAATATTTTGGATTTTCAGAAGAGTTTGATCTTGACTGAAACTCTCTGAAAAAGTGGGGGTCTAACAACCACACCCAATATTTCCTTTGGCAATTTGAATAGACAAACTCCAATATACTTTCAAGAGAATCAACTAGACAGTTAGACTCAATCTATAAATGTATATCGAAGAGTTTTATATCTCTATCTCTTGATTCAATCCGCAATCAACAAATAGGAATTTGCGATCCCCATTGAATATAAGAGGATTAACTTGAACGGTACCAAAAGACCAACGTTCAAGTGTCAATCAATTCACTCAACAACTCAAAGGCCGGCTACAAGAACTGACTGATCTTAACGCACAACCTGTGATATTTCTATTATGTAAATAAAATATAATGCGGAAAAGAAATAACACAAACACCAGAATTTTGTTAACGAGGAAACCGCAAATGTAGAAAAACCCCGAGACCTAGTCCAGAATAAATTACACACACTGATTAAAAGCTGTTACACCAATTTCCTACTACCTCTTCGGACTAGATATAATACCTTCTTCGGTACTTGTAGAACTCGTAGCAGAATACCGATTCTCTTTAGAAATTCTTCACACAAACCTTCTAGCAGAACCCAAGGTTCTCTTTAGAAGATACACCAGCACGATTGCACTACACCATATAGCCCAATTTCCAACGTTTTGTTTTTTGGGTGTGCAACGGATATAGCGTTGCACACCCGAATACATTGCTCAAAACCAGTAATACGTTGGACTATATCTAATAATCAGATAGAAAATAAAAAACTAGGACACGCTGGTCTTTAAAGGTATAGTTGAGGACTTAAGTGCGACCTTGTTATCGTTATTTCCTTTCTTTCTTTTTTTAGTTTCATTTTCCTTTTCCTTTATTTTCTTCTCCTTATCGATACATCGATTCCTCCGCTTCTCTTCCCCTCATTTTTTTCATCTCTTCTGATTCTAAATTTGGATATGCAAAACTAAACCCAATTTTTGAGAAATTAAAACCCATTTCTCCTAAACCCTTATCTCATATCAAAACTAAATCAAACTCAATCTTTTAATAAATCAAATCCTAGAAATCTGGTATGTAAGTTTGATATGTTCATCTATTTACTTCAAATATGTTTTATGTAGATTCAATCATTTGCAGCTTTGGTGCCGATTTACATCTTTGTTTTTTTTTTTATTTTCTTCTGATTCCCATTGGTTGCTCTTGCTCAGAAATCTATTCGAATCTAGTGTTGATAAAGAAAAGAAATTGATTTGCTAATTGGGTTTTCATTTTGTTGGAATTAGGCGTGCGTTTTGGTTCGTTTTAAGGATTTGGATGTTTGGGTATCCATCAACAGCTGAAATAATCACCAGTTTGGGGTAATCTTCTTCTTGCCTTTCTTTCCCCCCTTGTTTGGGCTAATCTTACTCATCATTTTGATATGTGTTACCTGTTTGAGATAATGTCTCACTTAAGGAATGTTATGGATTGCTTTCTCAATAATAGTTATAGTGGTGAAGAAGATGCGGTTCTGGTTTGTTTTCATATAATGATTCCCAGTTCTGAACATTTCTAGGCTGATACTTCATTATCAAATGGAATGTATTCCGTCTCTTGTTCTTTTTTGGCTGCATAATTTACATGCAGCATTTACTTAAACTCAATGGCATACATTAAATACATCTAAACTTATTTGTATAGATGTGGAGTTTCTTGATTTTTTTTTGGTTGGATATGTATTGCCTGCTGCATATATGTGCGTGGAGAAGTGATAGAAATTGACCACTGTCATTTCTGCAGTGCCCTGGAGCATTTTCTAATCAAAAGGAAAATAATTGGACCTTCTTGGTTATCAGTTTCTAAGAATACCATCCCTCAAGAATCTCCGAAGGTGAGCTTTTCAAATTCATGCTCGCCGCACATTCTTATTACCTAGTGATTTGAGTCGCTATTAGCAACTTGACATAACAAGTTGAGGTAACTTTTGTCTAGGGAAGCTGGTGTATATCCGAGGTTATTGTTGATAGTCCGAAGGACGTGAGGATTTCATCTTCCTCAAAATTCACTACGGAGATTCCTCCAACAGTTGTTACGTCAATAAATTTGAAAACTGGTGTATTCGGATCAGTCATGCTAACTATAAGATTTATTTTGTCTTTGTTCATGGGTAAGTGCTTCTTCACTTTGTTTTTATGTAACAAATATTTGTAATATGCTCATGGGAGGTTGTTGTTTTGTTTCTTTCGTTACAGCCTCAACGGAGAAGTACGGTTTAGCAGTGACTATTTGTAGGAACAACTGAGGAACTACAGGTTTCTTTCGTGTAAAGTTAGGAGAACCAGAGTTTGTAGTTAAATTTTTTATTGTACTTGAAGATGTTTCATATACCTATCCCTGTCTTGTTATTCAGTATTGACAGGTCGTGGAAAAGGTGTTTGTTTTGTTGCTTGCCGAATTATGGTAAAGGTGTTTGCTTTTCCCAGGCGGGGAAATGTTGAACGAGGAAATAGGTATAAAGAATTTAGTTATTTTTCCCAAAGCTAAGTCTTTATCTTGCTGTTCTGTAGAGATCTATTCGAGTGGGTTGACTGGTTTAGGTGCTGTTCAAATAGTGTCATGCATTGTGTGTGTTTCATGTTCGTTACAATTTACTCATAGCTGATTTGTAATTGCAGAAATGAAAGAGGATATCAAACTTACGAGTACAGGGTGGGGATATATGAGAATGATAAATCTACAGGGCAGAAAGGTAGAGTTGTGTTGCATACTGGTTTCTGAAATTTTATGTTGCTTCATGTTTGTTCCTTCACATGATTCCGCTTTTGGATCTCCTCGTGAAACGAAGAAAATGAAACAATACAAGGAACCCTGGGTAAGTACTAGATCTTATGGTGTTCTTACTGATTACATAGAATTCTACTGGTTCTGGTAATTAAGCCTCTGTATATTATTCATTCTTTTTTTCATTTTAACCTGTATTCTCATGAACTCGCTGAAGCTTTTAAATATTTGAGGAAATTATTGAAAGTTTGGTTGGAACGAAACCTAAAAGGTAGCTACTCTTAAGATGGATAAGCAGTCTGAAATTTTGTAGAGGAAACCTTGTAAACCTGTGTACCTAAAAACTTGCTTATATAAGATTGTGCTTGGTTTTGTAGAAGGTGGAAGGGATGGTGATAGTTTGGGTAGGGTGGGATGGGAATTTGTATAGGTGTACGTGGAGGAGGTGATAGTGAAGGTGGCAGTGGTGAATTTTAGTAGTGTGGGGAGGGTACTGGTGATGATTAGTGCTCATCGGATTGATATGGAATTTCTGCGGAAAGGTAACTAGTAGTTATTGCATTAGATTTTTTTTTCTTTGTTTCATATTCTTAACTTTGATTTAGTACAAGCATTCTTACTGTAGTTAGCTTACAAATTTTATCTCTTATTGTAGCGTCAAATGGAGATCCTCATAGTCCGACGTCGTTGAATTGTATTGATTTGTCAGGTCAATTGAATGCTTACCAACAGGTTAGCCATACATCACATGAATCAACTCTGTGTCATATTCTTAAGAAAAATTCTTAACTAAATCGAATACTTTTCAAAGCTTTCCGTTGTTGATAGCTCAATGAATGTTGTACAGGATACATTGGAAGTTGGAGAGGTCCAGGGGGTGGATGCACTGCCAGACTTCCCCTGCCTGAAGCCACCCCCAAAATTACTGAGAATCAAATTTGAAGTAGTAAAAGTTGTCCCAGAACTCTCAAGCCCGAGTGAAAATATTGTCAAAGCCAGGGTAAGACCAAAATATCCCTCCGCATTTTCTTAACTTTACCAGTTCAGTGTAAATTAGGATGCTGCACTTTAGTTGTTTGTGGAAATGCCCGCGGGAGGAGAACTTGTATAATTGTATTGCCTGCCAGGTACATTCAACTTATCTACAGTCGTAAAATAGTACCATCATCAAGCCTTATTTGACGATCATCTAGTGGGTACATATTAGACTCAATTATAGTCAGTCATCTAGTGGTATGTATGAATTTGGTAGCTTTATCTTAATTCAAATGTGAGTCTTCCACCATTGCCAGTAAATTTTTTTGTTCTGAGCAAGAAATTGCTGAATTTTTAGAATTTCATCATCAACTTATTAAATTAGGAGTCTTGTATAATCGTCTAAATATTTCTTGAATGTGATTTTTGTAGTAGTTATAGAGAGTGAACGACAGGATTATTATATGTGTTGTGGCATAATTTTGGCTTATCGCTCATTTACAGCTGAAGCAAAGAAGTATCTACTAGTTGCTGTGTTTCATTTGGTAAATTTCAACCTCATTATGCAGAAACGTTTACTGTGGCTTTAGGATTTATGAGATCATTTGGTGCTTCCTTATTATGTAGACTTGGCCTATCCGTACTCCAAGGCCCGTTTACGTGATGTCGCTGATACACCTCTTCTAACTGGGCAGTTCAACTTATCTCTTGCTTGCTCATGCCTACTGTTAGACTGTCATTGTGCCATGTGCAGAAAAAGAATCGATGTACCTTGTTTTCTTATGAACTAATTCATATTTTCAAATTCAGAAACTTTGATTTGTGACTGTATTTATCTTTGAATCAACCAAATCATTATATGCTTTATTATAGTTCATTGGTTACATGCTACTTGAGGAATTCATATGATTCATGTATTTATTACAAGCTGATATATATGAATATATCTTGATGGATTGTGATGACCAATCACATATGTTCATATGAAAAATTGGGTCTTTTAGTTGATCTACGATGGTACATGAAGGTACAGAAACCTGCCGGAGCTAGCGTTGGGATTTTCTTTTACCTTGAATTATCATCGGATTTTCAATTTTTTTTTACCTGTAAAAATGGGTTTGCAACGTATATCAGTGTTGCTTAAATTAGAGTAATACGTTATCTGTACAGAAAACTAGCAGAACCCAAGGTTCTCTTTAGAAGATACACCACCGCGATTGATACGATTCGATATTTTGTTTGCACAAAACACCGGTTTGATTTCCCTTTAGATGTGAATCAAGGTTTTGGAAATCTTGTGTTTGCTTTGATAAAAACAATTATTAGGTAAAACTAATATCAAAACAAACTTGTAGATTAGGGATTATTATACTCTTCAAAAATAGGAAGAGAAACCTAATAACTCTACAACAAGAACAACTAGAGTAAATCTAGATATATTTTGTTTAAAACTTTCCAAGGATTTTTACGAGATGCCTTAATAGAAGTTTTTCTTTCTAGTCTCCGATTTCGACTAACAAGTGTTGGTATACGATCGGAAACTGAAATCTATCAAAACCTAGGGTTTATGATCAACAACTCTTGAATGGTTTTATATCAGAAGAGAAAACCTTAGAATAGACAAGAGGTGAAAAACCTAGATTACAAGTTGTATAATCAATCACGAAGATTTAATTCAACTTGGCTTTGGATCCTCAATACAAAGATTTTATCTCACTCTTGTTCACGAAGAACAGAAGACATGGAAACAACCTGCAAAGCTTACACCTATTTTCCAAAGGGGATGAAAAACGTGTAAACTCACGAACCCTTCATTTATAATGAACAATAGTTTGGAAGCTAAGCAAAGCTATTTTCCTTTTTCAAGACTCTCCTAAATATGGGAGTCTTTTCTAAGTTACAAATATTATGCATAAATAATTAATTAGCAAATATGTATTTATGTGAATAAATCACATTCTAACTTAGGTAAGAATTAAAAGTTATCACAAACACTTTAATATGGTAATCAAATATGTTTGAATTAATAACCATCTTGCTTAGACAAGGAAACATCACCAACTTGACCTAAAATAGCTTTTAGTCACGTGATTGGGCCCAAGTCCATGAACTGTTACAAACAGCCCATGAATTGTTTCCTACTAACGAACTTTAATAAATCACTCATAACTTCATCGTTATAACTCGGAATTGAGTGATTCTTGGCTCGTTGGATTCATAAGCTCATTCACTATAACATGAGATTCTTTATAAGGATAAAGTTTATTGTCTCCAAGGTCATGAATCAAATATCCTCAAGTATATATACATAAATGTACATTTACCGTCATTGGAATTGTTCCACAGAGTGAGCATTTATCTTGATAGATTAGAAAGGTAGAATTGAACAAGAATCCAAATGAAATCAATCAAATACCTTTATTGGTAAAGTACGTGTTGGTGTCTTCTTGTAGTCTTCAATCTTCAATCTCCATCCTTTAAGGATAGCTTCGATTCAACTTCTTAGACCTAATCTAGTCCGAAACTATCTTTAGTATGTTAAATCAAGAATGCATTTTGGAAACTAAAATTGACAACTAACTTGACATACCAACGCTAACCGAGCAGTGCTCTAACAATCTCCTCCTTTGTCAATTTTAGTGACAAAACCATTTTACATATGACTTGTACTTGTTAAAAGTAAAAACGACAATCTTGATTTCCTTGGTTCTTCAACTCTGCATGTGTTCATCCTGTACTCGTTGAAGATCCATCATAGTGTTATTACACAATATCAAAAATTCATTGTATCACAACTTTGACATAATACTACGGTGATATGTATCACTCCCTCTTAGTCAATACTCCATCTCACATGGAAACCACTCCCCCTTACATAATGATCCGAAAACCATATGTATTTGTAGTGTGAACTACATATTAATTCTCCCCCTTTTTGTCAATAAAATTGGCAAAGGTACAAGAACGGAATCATAATGAAATTTCCGAAAGAGACATTTCATGACTAAAAGAAAAATCCATACCAACTAATTTAGATGCAATCATAAAGCCGAAGATAAATGCATTCATCAAGGAGTTTAAAGATACAAGATAACCCCTCTAAAATTCCACAGTCGCACACCCCTCAAGATATGACCATTAATACAAGTTCAAAAGAACTCTCCCCCATTAGATGTGATTCCGAAAGAACAACAAGAGTGACCTTACTCCAGAGATAAGGATTTATACATTGGATTTTAGAAAACCCACAAGGAGATACGAACTAAGAACCAATCATTGAAAGTCTCTCATGAGATCAAGTTACTGAACAATAAAACTATCTCATGGTAATAATACACACTATGTAATCATGAAGATCAAATATTGTGATCATCTTTTCTAAGACACAAATTTGTATGAACAAGAATTGATATGCTTAGAAGGAAGAATAATCTTTTCCATAAGGATTTATACCAAGAATGGTTACCATAAGAGTATGAAAAAGATTCTTTGACAATAAAAACCAACATCCATGGCTTTGATAATTTCTTTTAACATGTTATATTTAAGAATTCCAATCACAAATCAAGTTAGGTAATTAAGACTCATACACGTGGTATCTAACCATATTCATCTTAACCATAACTAGTTAAAATGACTCAAATGAATTAGTTAGAGAGTTGTTCAATTGCAAGGAAATCTTATGTAACTACACAAGACACAATTGAAGCAAAAACGATTTTGATTCACTCAAATCGATTCATAAACTTTATAGACACGGTTTGCAAACTTGCATTCCTTAGTTCATATAAATATAAGTTGACGAAAAATCGTCTTTAGATATAACCAACTCAAGTTTGCAGACTTAGTTCGCGGACTTAAGTTACCTGGCAGAGTTTACAAACTCCAGCAGAAATTCTCGGGTATGAGAACTTCGCCGGTTCGCGGACTGGGTTTGCGGACTTAGCTTCACGCAAATAGTTTTCCAACTCCAGCAGAAATTCTCGGGTTTGAGAACTTCGGCAGTTCACGGACTTGGCTAACACCATTCTTCCGGTTCTCTTGATCAACAAAGTTCGCAAACTTTGGTTCAAGAAATAAGACTTATACATAAATGTGTTTCCACAACAATGCTTATGTCCATCATTGGTTATGTAATCTAAACTCTCATTCCAATCATTGAAACATTCTTAGAGGACGTTATATAGTTGTTACACCAAAGCAATTTTCAAAGTGATTGAAACATATCATGACTTTCGTCACTAGGTAAAGATGAACTTGGTTGAAGCAAAAGCTTACTAACACATATTTTGAAAAATATGTAAGCGAGTTATACTCAGCTCGAAACAATAAATTGTTCCACTTATCCAGAAATTACCCAACACAATATGTGCGCCCCAATTCTTTTGCAATCCTCACCGCATTTAATAGGGCTTCATGGTGAGGATGCACTTTCAACACAATCAGGTTGTGTTGAGGTGAACAAAATCTTGCTCACCACGGGTATTCGAAACAAAATCATACACGGATTCTATGAATTTAAAAACTTCCTCGAAACTTTCATTAACTGTTTCATACCTTTTTAAGATGTTATCCCTTGTCGAACTCTTGTCTGGGAGATCCTTCTTAATATTACTTGTTGCTTTATTGATCTTCTTTGGTACCCATTTCTGAGTAGCTTTTGGAGCAACGTATTTCTTTCCTCCCCAATATAATTATGAAATTTTTTGGAGGGAATACTAGAAGAACCGATATTACGAGACTCAGTTTTTCTTCAGTTTGGAACATCAGATCTTGTCATCTTAACAGAATCAGATCTGCTTTTATCTCGTTTAAGATATCTGCAATTCCTCTGCAAGTGACCTGGTTTTCCACAATAAGAACAATGTTTAATATAATGAAAAAAGTTATGTTTAGTATTACCTGAATGTGTATGTGCTTGCTTTGGAGCTTCACAATATTTCATGTTTTCGTTATCAGCAGTTGATAGAGATATTTTATTTTTGTCAACCGTAGAAGGTTTTGGTTGAGAAAAATCTTTAGCTTTGACAAATTTTACCTCTTTACAAATACTAGGAGCGTCTATTCCTTCATAGATCAATCCTCTTGTATCACGATGAATTCTACATGCTCCCAATATCGAGGTTAATTTATCTGAGCTGCTATTTCTAGACAAACTCTCTTTTAAGCTCGAGTTTTCTTCTTCCAAACTTTTGACCTTCTCAAGAGCAATAACTAGATCATTCTTGGATGATTCACATTGAACTTTGAGATATTCTTTTTCCGAATCAAATAACAAGTTCATATCAATGTTCTCCAAGTTATCTAACTTTGCTTGAAGAATAATTTCCCGATCACGACCTTCGGCAATTTCTTCTTTAAGCTTTCGTATTTCTTTGAGATAATCTTTTGCACCACTAGAATCAAGTTGGTCTTGCAAGTCTTTATTCCGACTACGAAATCTGTCATATTTAACTTTCTCACTATAAATGGTGCTCTCAGCTTCTGAAAGTTTCCGATGACATTCTTTAAGAATATTTTTAGCAACTGGATCAACATGGAACACTTCTTCGTCAGAATCAGAATCAGTATCCTAAAGAATTTTTCCAGAAGCTAATGCAACCTCTCCTATGAGCTCTTGAGGATTATAATATTCAGGTCCATCATCAAGAGTAGGCAAATCTGCTACATATGCCGATTGTCTACGACTCCAGTTAGGACATACTGAAGACAAGTGCCCGAAACCACGACAGTTATAGCATTATACATCATCCTTAGGAGATGTTACACTTTTAGAAAAACTCTTTTTCATGTCTCTCAAGAATTTTCTAAATTGTCGTAGAGTAACATCCTTAGTATCTGGCGAACCCGATTTATCCTTAGAGGATTCAGAATTGTTTGCAGCTTTAAGAGAAATCACCTCTTTTGTTGCGTGTTCATTATCAAAGATCTTTAACTTTCCAACAAGACTATTTCTAGAGAGTGTATAAATAACGTTTGCTTCTTCAATGGCGTGTTTCTTAGACTCGTATCTTGATGGTAGAGACCTGAGAATTTTTCACACAATATCTTTCTCTGGAATAGTTTTTCCTAATGAATATGAGGCGTCAACTATTTGAGAAAGTCTTTGGTCAAACTCATCAAAGGTTTCATCATCAGACATGTGAAGGTCTTCCCATTCAGATGCTAGGTATTGAATCCTCGCTTCTTTCTCTGCGACATTCCCTTCGAATACGGTTTCTAATATATCCCAAGCATCTTTAGACTTATTACACGTAGTAACATGGTGCTGAAGATCTGGGGTAATGGCGTGGATGATCGCATTTAATCCTTCAGAATTTTTCTTTGTAACAAGAATCTCAAGATCATTATAATCACCAATATTCTTTTCAACAGTTACACCGTCTACTGTAACTGATGGAGGATCATAGCCATTAACGATACGAACCCATGATTGAAAATCTCGCGCTTGAATGAAAGAACGCATAACAATTTTCCACTATAAATAGTTCATGCCATTGAAGACTGGCACCTCTGTCCATAGAATCAGATTGATACAAACACAGAGTTATGAGGTCTTAGCTTGTTTTCCTGCTCTGATACCAATTGAAAAAGCGGGGGTCTAACAACCATATCCAATATTTAGTTTGGCAATCTGAATAGACAAACTCCAATATAATTTCAAGAGAATCAACTAGACGGTTAGACTCAATCTATAAAAAGTATATCGAAGAGTTTTATATCTCTATCTCTTGATTCAATCCGCAATCAGCAAATAGGAATTTGCGATCCCGATTGAATATAAGAGGATTAACTTGAAC
Source organism: Papaver somniferum (assembly GCF_003573695.1). Classification (NCBI taxonomy): domain Eukaryota; kingdom Viridiplantae; phylum Streptophyta; class Magnoliopsida; order Ranunculales; family Papaveraceae; genus Papaver; species Papaver somniferum. Next base: position 77,136,705 of record NC_039365.1, read on the forward strand.
GGTACCAAAGACCAACGTTCAAGCGTCAATCAATTCACTCAACAACCCAAAGGCCGGATACAAGAACTGATTGATCTTAATGCACAACCTGTGATATTTCTATTATATAAATAAAATATAATGCAGAAAAGAAATAACACAGACACCAGAATTTTGTTAACGAGGAAACCGCAAATGCAGAAAAACCCCGGGACCTAGTCCAGAATAAACACACACTGATTAAAAGTTGTTACACCAATTTCCTACTACCTATTCGGACTAGATGTAATACCTTCTTCAGCACTTGTAGAACTCCTAGCAGAATACTGATTCTCTTTAGAAATTCTTCACACATATCTTCTAGCAGAACCCAAGGTTCTCTTTAGAAGATACACCACCGCGATTGATACGATTCGATATTTTGTTTCCACAAAACACCGGTTTGATTTCCCTTTAGATGTGAATCAAGGTTTTGGAAATCTTGTGTTTATTTTGATAAAAACAATTACTAGGTAAAAGTAATATCAAAACAAACTTGTAGATTAGGGACTATTATACTCTTCAAAAATAGGAAGAGAAACCTAATAACTCTACAACAAGAACAACTAGAATAAATCTAGAGATATCTTGTTTAAAACTTCTCAAGAATTTTTACGAGATGCCTCAATAGAAGTTTTTCTTTCTAGTCTCCGATTTCGACTAACAAGTATTGGTATACGATCGGAAACTGAAATCTATCAAAACCTAGGGTTTATGATCAACAACTCTTGAATGGTTTTATATCAGAAGAGAAAACCTTAGAATAGACAAGAGGTATAATCAATCACGAAGATTTAATTCAACTTGGCTTTGTGATCCCCAATACAAAGACTTTATCTGACTCTTGTTCACGAAGAACAGAAGATATGGAAACAACCCGCAAAGCTTACGCCTATTTTCCAAAGGGTATGAAAAGCGTGTAAACTCACGAACCCTTCATTTATAATGAACAATAGCTTGGAAGCTAAGCAAAGCTATTTTCCTTTTTAAAGACTCTCCTAAATATGGGAGTCTTTCCTAAGTTACAAATATTATGCATAAATAATTAATTAAATAATTAATTAGAAAATATTTATTTATGTGAATAAATCATATTCTAACTTAGGTAGGAATTAAAATTTATCAAAAACACTTTAATATGGTAATCAAATATGTTTGGATTAATAGCCATCTTGCTTAGACAAGGAAACATCACCAACTTGACCAAAAATAGCTTTTAGTCACGTAATTGGGCCCAAGTCCATGAACTGTTACAAACATCCCATGAATTGTTTCCTTCTAACGAACTTTAATAAATCACTCATAACTTCATCGTTATAACTCGGAATTGAGTGATTCTTGGCTCATTGGATTCATAAGCTCATTCACTATAACATGAGATTCTTTATAAGGATAAAGGTTATTGCCTCCAAGGTCATGAATCAAATATCCTCAAGTATATATACATAAATGTACATTTACCGTCATTGGAATTGTTCCATAGAGTGAGCATTTATCTTGATAGATTAGAAAGGTAGAATTGAACAAGAATCCAAATGAAATCAATCGCATACCTTTGTTGATGTCTTCTTGTAGTCTTTAATCTTCAATCTTTCATCCTTCAAGGATAGCTTCGATTCAACTTCTTAGACCTAATCTAGTCCGAAACTATCTTTAGTATGCTAAATCAAGAATGCATTTTGGCAACTAAAATTGACAACTAACTTGACATACCAACGCTAGTGGGTTCAACCGAGCAGTGCTTTGACGCTCTCAATTTTGCTTGAATGAGCAAGTAGAACTTTTCTTGTGTGATCAATATTTTAATATTTTTCGTGAGAAGCCTAGTCGGTCATATGAGCATTTGACTTTTTGGATTTTTTTTGGTAGTTTGAGCAGTATTGGTGAAATATGGAAAAATTAGGGTTTTTTACTCAAACGAGGGAGTTTTATGAGAGGAGAGAAGAAATAATAATAAAATAAGGAATTAGAGAGGTTGTGGGACCGTCCATGGCTAGGGCATGACCGGCGGGCCGGTGGGCCCGATCCCGTGACACTCTTCCTTATTTTACATTATTATTTTTCATCGTGTGAGGAAATATGGAGAAACTAGGAGTTTTGCTCGAACAAGGAAGTTTGCTCGAATGAAGGAGTTTTCATGAGATTAGGAAAAATAATAAAATAAGATAAAATAAAAGGGAGAGGCATGGGATCGGCCACGACGGCATGACGGCCGGCCTGTGGGACCGATCCCCTAGACGCCTCTTTATTTATTTTTTTAATTATTATTTTTCTTCCCTATTTAATTTGTATAGGTTTCCTCGTGCGTCCATATTTTTGAATGTTTGTTCGTCCATTTGGGTTCTCGTTCGTGCATTATTGTTATATACACTCGCACCATTTTCTCGGAGCTTACTCGGTGGTGGCCCAGATGCCCGTACGTTGAGTATTTATTACTAACCCATGGAATTCTGCTTGGAAAAGCAATAAATTGAAGTAATGAAATATTATGATGAACGTGGAGTATTTTCTAGGAATTCAATCGATGAATCTTGCGACTAGAAATAATCAATTGATGACTCTATACTAGCAGGCAAGTTGTCTAGGAGCATTATAATTACTCGAGAATCGAGGTATGAGCTAGTAGAAGCGACATACTCATTCTAAACGTTTATTCTGTATAATCAGGAAACCTTTCGACATCCTGAAGACGTTATTGCTCTATACTAGTGGTTAATTCATCTAGAAGTCGTCTAATCATTAAGATGCTATACATATGTACTCTATATAGTCAGGGAACATTGCGACATCCTGAAGATGTTAACGCTCTAGACTAGCATGCAATATATCTAGGAGTCGTCCAATCGTTTTTTATTCAATATAAAAGTAAATACTAAAATTGCTCAGTTGATGAAATATGCTGAAAGCTCAGTTGAGAGACTTTAACGATTGCATATTCATGCGTGCTCTGAGAGGTTTGTACGCTCAGTCAGAGATCATGACATGAGGTTTGTACGCTCGGTCAGGGATCATGACATGAGGTTTGTACGCCAGTCTAAATCCTAAATGTGTGCTCTCATAGGTTTATACGCTAAGTCAGAGACCGTGACATGAGGTTTGTGCTCTCAGTCAGAAATATGAATTTCACATACGTGTCTGAAGCTTGGTCAGAAATATGCAAAACTATGATTTTACGATTTTAGCCTTTGTCAAAAAATCCACCATCAACACATATCGGAGATAAATCTCGAGAAAATCTTAGAGAAGATAGTACTCAATATGATCGAACAAGTAAGATCAGAATAAGAAACTACAGAGAAAATAGTTGGATCCGGCATCACGAATCCTAAATGAAGTCTTCAAGTCGTTAACCTATAATAGTTTTGGAAAACTCTAGGTTAAAAGAGAATCGACTCTAGTCGCAACTAGGACACAAGAAAGTTCCGCAATTAGGTTTCTAGTTGCTAGAGTTCTCCCTTATATAGTCTTTCAAATCAGGCTTTTCTTACAATCAAAGCTAAGATAGCCTAGTAACAATGCATTCAATATTCACCGTTAGATGAAATCTTGATTTAAGATTCAAGCTAAGTTTGCTTAAACCAAAGAAATATCTCTCCACCGTTAGATGGTCTTAGATTGTTACACAAAAACGAAATATACCTTCATTCAGATATTGATAATCGTACCTAAACGTGTATATTGAGTTGGCTCAACAATAATTAACCGAAGTTATCCATATAAACACTTTTCTCTTAACCACATTCATCTAACACTTCTAGATCAAATATGATGATCAATCAATCATGAAAGATAATCAAATGAATCTAATTGTGTTACTAATAGAGTTGTTCAATTGTTCAGTATCTCATAGAAATATATATGTAAAAATTGAAATAAAATCGGATTGATTTGTAATCGTACAAAGTACTTATATAAGAATCAATTCATGAACATTAAGCCACGGTTTGAAAAGATTGCATTCCTTAATTTATAAATGTATTTGTTCATGAGTATGAAAACATATTTAACGGATTTTATAACTTTAACCACTAAGTTTGCAAACTGGTATGCAAAATATAGCATCCGAGCTTTGGTCTTGTCCAGCCGTTTGCAAACAGGTATGCAAACAGCAGTCTCGGACCTAACTCAGGTAGAACCATTAGCATACTGGTATGAAAACTTGGTTCCCGGACTTTAACAGTTAAATACGTTCGTATACTAGGTATGCAAACAAGGTTTTCAGACCTGAATCATACCAAAATAGTTTGCATACTGGTATGCATACCGTGTTGTATCCAGACAAAGGTTAACTATTCTAAATTCCCATTTCAATCATTGAAACATCCTTAGAAGACGACAATGGATGAATCACATATACCATTAGATTATAAGTAATTTTCAAGTGATCGAATGATTGTATCACACAAATCATGTAAGATGTTTCAAGGCAATTTTCACATGATCATCTTTTGACTTATTATTTGGTTCCCAACATCTAGATTGTTTCCAACTAAACTCGTCAAAAATATGATGAACGTTATCTAAAGAAAAAATCTTTTAACTCGTATTTTGAGAAACAGATAAGCGAGATAAACTCGTCTCAAAATATCAAATGTGTATGATATAAAAGTCTATATAGTTACACGACTTAGTCTCATTAGGAGATATAATAGAATAGACTTCTGAGTGATAGATAAATTTAATTCCACATACCTTTTGTTGATGAAGTTCCTCCAAGCTCTTCTCAGTATATCTTCGTCTTCAGTCGATGAACGCCGTGAAGTCTAAAGCTCAACTACACATTCTATCATAATCCAAGACATAGCTATAAGTAGACTATAAATCAAGACTTATAGTTTTTATTACCTAAACTTGACAAAAAATCTTGAGATGGCAACACTTGCGTGTTCGACCGAGCAACGCTCTAACAATCTCTCCTTTCGTCAATTTTAGTGACAAAACTATCAGTACATATGGATTACAAAATAAATAAACTTTGTAGCTTCTCCTACAACATGCTTGATTTCCTTGGTTCTTCAACATTCCTTGAATTCTCTGTCACTTGAAGTACTCCAGCGATTCTGAACGTGTTCAACTCATCATCATTGTTGTTGAAGATCTGTAGCCATAACAATAAGAAAACAGTTGTTCTCAATTATTGTTATACAATGTCATAGTATTATTACACAACATCAAAGTCCAATTGCATCATAACTTTGACAATAATACTATGATGATATGTATCAATACCCCTAGTGAATACTTCATCGCACAATGAAAACCATTCCCCCTTTGTTTTGGGGTAAAAACTGATTCTGCTGTTTTTCGTAAATTTGGGTGTGTTGATAAGAAACGAATTCAAACCCTAAACAAATGCACTGTACGGGAGTACTTTTAGTTTCGAGAGATCAATCTGTAAGACTCTGGCCTAAACCAAGAAATGGTTGTTCCAGATTCAATTCGGTCACAAGGTGAAGGAGAAGGGTTGATCTTAGGGAGGGAAGCTAATAAGGTGTTTGAGATCAGAATGTTGAATTACGAAGGTGTGGATGTTTTATGACTTGTATCAGAAAATGGTTTCTGGGTACCTGTGTTGATAACACTTATGTCCTCGAAGATAGGTTGAAAACCTATTCATACAAGTCATTGAGGGCACTCCTAATCTCGTAGGAAGTGGAGGTGGTTAAGTAGTGGATAAGTGGAGTTGTGAAAAAGTGGTGATCACCACGTTTCCATTATGTAGGAAGTCCGGTCACAGTTTCACCCACTACTCTCATTACCGTTAACCGTCCGTGCTTTCCTGACACTTTTTCGTAATGAGGGCGTTGCACGCCGCACGCCGTAAACCGCCAGCCCAATACCCCAGTGATCATCCCTCAGTTTGTGACATGTTTGATGTCTCGAGTAAATGGGTCAAGTCGTGAGACTTGCCGCTAAAAGCATCATATAGTGCTTCTTAGGTTAAATAACTAAATTATTAGTGAAGCCGATATTCATAAAATATCGTATCTATTCAATGCACGTAAAGCTTCGCTTATAAGCAAGAAGCTCAAAATAATAGATGTGCATGGAGCATCGTTGTTTTAGAGCCTGTCTAAATTAGTCGCGAGTCGATCGTATTAAAAAAAAGAGTGTGACCGGACACTTTTGGGCGATCGTTTGGCAGCTCTAGGGACGAGCTATTGCTTGGTCGATCACTCCACTAAAACGAGTGATGGATGGTAGCCATTCTAAAATCCTACCAGTTGATCTAAATTAAATCTGGATCGATCAAATTGGCTAGCCAAGTTGAGTAGCCGAGACGATTTGCGGAAGTTAATGATTGTTGTTGAAGAAGCGCGAAGGACCATCTGTGGGAGATATTTTGAGGATCATATGGGTTAGTTGTAGCTTTGCCAATTGCTCTTCATGAAAGGAGGGTGGCCGGTGATCATAGCGTCTCCCTATCGGTTATCAAATATCTGATCTAAACCGCCCGACCAAGCTAGCAAAGTTGGATGGTCGGGATGGTTTGTGGCAGCTATTTGCTTCTGTTGACCCAAATTAGGGTTTGGAAGCCGTGTGTCCAACCCTAGTTTGGCTGATCGAATGAAAGCGCTGAGCGCTAGTTTGAAAAGGTCGATCGGCCACGTGCAAAGACGGGCCGCTGGTGTGCATGATGACATTTCTTGGGCCATCTAAAAGTATATCTAAGCCATTCGATTTTGTCTGGAGAATACGGATGGTCATGATCGGTTTGCGACAGTAATATACTGCCGTAAACACAAATTAGGGTTTCAAAGCAGCCGCTTTCGCCCTAGTTCGATCGAATGGTTTGATGTGTCATTGACTTTCCATGAGCAAGTCGATCGACTTGGAAGAAAATTGGGCCTCCGGTGAACACATTTGCACCTATTTGATTGTTCGAGATGCGATATAAGCCGTTTAACTAGGCCGTCTAAGTTGGACGGATGCGATGGGTTTTGAGACCGTTCTTGCCAGTCTTAGCTCGTTTGAGCTTGTCTTTCCAATAGCGCGATCACCCACATTAGGGTTAATCGCTCGATCGCGCTATCTTTTAATTAAAAAGTGTGTAAACACACTAATTTCTTTATCAGAGAATGATGTAGCTTACGCGAGTGTTTTCATACAGATTTCAATACCGACACTTCGGGAGATTCGTGCTACTCTGCTGCGAGTGAACATTAATCGTCCTGTCATGCCAACATTGAAAGTTCATCTGGGGAACATAACATAGGAAAATACTAGGTAGGTCAATGCATTAGCGAATAATGCCGACGGAGAATAAATCCACAGAATATTTGAGATCGTTGTTGTATGCACTTTTCTGAATGAATTTTATATGTATATACGAATATATTGAATTGCTCAATACTTCTGCGAGCAAAGAGGTTCACACACTCATAACTTTCAGATGGCTCTCGTTCCTTTGAAGGATGACAACACATTAAATACAGGGTTTTACAATTTTAGCCCTGAACTGAAAATCACCATCAACATTAAGTCCCCTACTTAGCACGTAACAGTGACATTGTTGCGAGGTAAGCAATAGATGGTGACATACAAGATGGGATAGAGACGAGGAGAATAGGCATACCAAGAGAAGTCAGCCATTGGCATCGTGCATGGCGGCATTTCCGCGGCCGTGGGGCATCGGTGTGGTGGGCCCGACTTCCCTTCCCACGTTAGAAACAAAGAAGGTTTCCTTCTTTCATTAGAACTCCGCCAAGCTTTAATGCATAAAAGGACGCCGATCCCCCCTTTTGTTTTCTTTTCGTTTTCTCCAACTCCCGTCCTCATCATTCATCGCTCCCTTGCCGCCGTTGTTAGCTGTCTCGTCGTGGCGCGTCCGCCAGCATCAAAGTACGTGCTTCCTCCCTTTTTCGTTCCCAGTTCTTTTTTTTTTATTCGTGGATGTAAACCCTAGTCGTATCTTTCATGAACTTAGGAAATTTATCCCTATATGAATGACATCTCTTCGTTAGCAATATTTTAGTGAGCTTTAAAAGTAGTATCGATAACAACATTACTAGAATCATGAGCAAAAAATCATAAATGGATGCTGCCGCTTGCTCTTCTTTTTTTTTTGGCAAAAACCTAGTTTTAGTTTTCGACCATGAATGTAATACCCACGGTGAATTTTGTTCTAAGGGTGTAAGTGCCCGCTCGACCAGCCATGTGTGCAAATCGGCCGTGGACACATATCCCGCGGCTAGAGCAGGATTCGCATGTGGCTTCTCCTCTCGTCCTTTCTAGTTCGTTATCCACATAGTTCCCATCTTTGAGCTTAGGCTATTAGTGATTGCATCAAAATTTGACAAGAAGTTATGTGTATGATTCCTTTTATAGATGAATTAGTGACTCTTTTCCGTTTTGCTTCACTGTAGTTATTTGAAAGTGAACGTAAGGAATTCTCGTTAAGATGTCACCTGGAAATATTTCTACCGCTAAGCTGGGAAGCGTTAACAACTCCAAAATATGCCAAACATTGATGACGAGCTCTTCGTCGTGCCCTATCCGAACATTAGGACTCATCCTGGCCATAAGATAACTCTCCTCACAGGTTCAAAAAATGAAGAGGCTACTCCGTCAGTTTCTCTGGTGCGTGTGATGAGGTTTTATCTCCAAAAGAAAGAGTATCCATCTTCTCCCATTGATTTCAAAATTTTCCACAATCCGTTGCGCTCTTATGAAGGATGGATGAGGCATATGCTGAGCAATGAACGTATCAAGAATAACCTGATTAAGGCACAAGTTGTTGAAGCTGTCATGACATCTGCAACACTTCATATTAGGAAAGATGTTGCAGGTTTGATCAATTTCATTTCTCGATGGTGTCCTTCCACGCACACGGCCATATGTAGATCGGGAGAAATGACCATCACATTGGAAAGTGTATCCATTTTGATGAGTCTTCCAGTTGCAAGGAATCTTGATGTTAAGTTGTCCGCTGAATAAGAGGTGATGTTCGCTGCTCTGGTGAATAAGGCGGAAGGATATAATCAGAAGGAAAACCCTGAAAAATGCATTTATACTTGGTGGGTGTCTGAATGGTTTCCTACGAAACCGAAAGCAGGCCAAGTGTTGGATGATGTACTCAGTGTTGCTGCGTTTTTATCCTTGTGGTTGTCCAGGGATGTTTTTAATGATGGCTCTGGTAAGAAGATTATAAGACGGAAGCTCGTTATGTTTTCCATTAAACTGGCGCAAGGTGTAGTCCTCCCCTTAGGCAGCTTGTTCCTTGGGTCTTTGTACTCTCATTTGGATGCCCTGGCAGCAGACATGTATGTTTCCAACATATATATGAAGATGGAGTCGCATGTTCACATTTCTTTTCTTCAAGCATGCTTATGGGAGCACTTTAAAGGTTATGCTATTGTCTCGGCGACTTCATTCTCCAGTCTGTATGGAGGTTCCAGAATACTTCGTTTGCAACAGAGGCGCCCAAAGCCTAGGTTAAAGCTTATCGATTTTTTCGACAGTGTGCATACCACCGATTTTCGTCCGTGGGCACCGATTCATTCTTCTATAGTTCATCCAAGAACCTTTGTCGCCGCTCCCTATACAGTGTTGCATACTGATGGAAAGGATATGAGCTTTGAAGAGATTATATTTATGTGAAGCTGCATGCCGGGATATATTCCATCTTTCTTTAATGGATCCTTTATTGTAGTTCCATATAACATCGACAGGGCCTCCCGTCATATTGGATTTGATCAGGGTGTCCCGTTCTGTCGTCCGCCCACGCCTTCAACGGAGCTTTTGCCATCTGTTTTTAATGCTAGCCTCTTTGCCACAAAGATGAGCCTTCCCTTCTTTCTCCAAGGAAGAAAACAAGCGGGGACTAATAAGTACAAAGAATTCTGGAAAGAAGAGCTCTTATCTTTTTAGGGATTCATGGAAGAAGTTGTGACAGTTCCACGCGACATGCCTTCTCCTGAAACTTTGAAACGACATAAGCTGTTGAAGCCGCTTCCTTCGGGAAAACGGACTAGGTCCAGTCCCCAGGAGAAAGATACGAGGTCCAAGATGCGTGCAGGCGGCATTCGAACGACAGCTCCGATAATTTTAAGTTCTTCCAACATGCAGGTAGATACGTGATTTCTCTTAATCAGCTAATTTTAATCATTTTGAGCCAGCCTCATTAAACGTCTTCCTCCTTTTTAAAAAATTAGGGTTTTGGGAATGTGAATGCTTTTGCTAGACTCGGGCGCAGTTACAATACGGCGCCTTCAGAAGAGAAATCTGGTGATATTGAGTCTCTCGAATCGGAAACTGAGGACGAATAAGATTCGGGCTCTGACGGTGATGAAGGAAGCACTTCAAAGCGTAGTAGAGAATCTGACTCTCCCAGCAAACAGGGAGATGAAATGGTACGTCTTCTACACATTTTCTGAAGAATGATTTGTTCTTTATTGTGAAACAAACATTAACCAGTGATATCGGAGGACGAGACCATAAAAGGAAACAATCTCTAGGTGGAAATGGATGATGATGCAGGGAACATTGCTACCCCTTCTGGTGAGAATGCGAGATACCACATCCATGGTTGTAAGTGCAATTGCCTCCGAAGAACCTATCTGAAATGACGCAACATTAGTTGTGCATTCCGTTGCTGGAGCCACTTTCGATCCCCTTTTTGACGCCCCTTTCACAGACCACGTGCTAGTTGGAGGATTCAGCGTGCTGGCTAAGTATGCAGAGTTGTACACCAAGATATGGAATAAGCATGGGCATATTGCCACTTCCAAGAAGATTAATAGTCGCTTTTCATTGGTTAAGCGTGTTGAAGAAGCTTTATCTTCCATTCATGACATGTGCAGCGTGACTGGACGCACCGTCTCTGAGGAGATAGTTCAAAACTGGGAGTTCCATCGAGATATGTTTGTGAAGTTTGAGTTTAATGCCTCCTGATTCTGTGAAGGATTTTCTAAAGTCCAAGAGCTGCAAGACAAAATGGATGATATTCCCTCCATGGACTTCATTACTCAGCAAGAAATAGAGGTCGAGAAATTTTCCCAGGAGTTGAAGCTGAAGCAGGTTGCTCTCCATAATATGAAAGACGCCTTGGCCAAGAAGGACGAATTGTTGCTGGACGATTTCCCTTGAATAATTTATGTTTTCTCCTTTATTATTTTTTTAGGTGTCTTTGAGTGACGTGAGGAATTCCTTTCATGGTTTGATTTTCTGGTTTTGAACTAGCAAGTGATTGCTTTTTATGAAGATATTTGAATTGTTATTTTTTTTGGATAATTCATGAGTAGTTTTCTGAAAGGAATTATGTTTGGGTCGACTACTCAAAGTAAAATTATAATTTTTGAATGCAAGTAATGCAACCTAGAGAAATCGGGCATGTTGCATAAAAATTGCAAGCATTGCACGAAAAGGGAAGCATGTAGAGGAAAATGTAACTCGGAGATTGAGAACGATATTAACTTCATTCTCAAAATGGGACGCGTGCTTCGAGTCCCCAGCAAATTTCCAAAAGATCTCTCGCACAAATAATCGTTTAACGATACTTACTTGTTGACGAGGTTCAAACGAACGAAATTGGGCTCTCCCAGATAATTGCTTAAAATCCAAGTTACGACCCGAGTTGTTGTAACACGCCTCTGATAATGAAAAAGTACCCAGCTGATTTGATCTCTTCTGTGAAGCTACACATGTTGACTTTTGGAGAAAGGAAAGATTTCTAGTTCATAGACGCAACTCCCCTGAATTAATTTTCTCCCGGACAATGCGTTTCAGGCCGTTGCATTCACTGGTAGGGTGATGGATGAATCTGTGGTAATGACAATATCTTGGATTGATAATCTCCTGATCAGTTGGTGGACGCCATACAGGAGTGTTTATGGGTAAAAACTGATTCTACTGTTTTTGGTAATTTGGAGTGTGTTGATGAGAAACGAGTCCAAACCCTAAAACAAATGCACTGCACTGGATTGCTTTTAGGTTTGAGAGATCAATCTGTAAAACTCTGGCCTAAAACAAGAAATGGCCGTTCCAGATTCAATTCGGTCACAAAGTGAAGGAGAAGGGTTGATCTTAGGGAGGGAAGCGAAGAAGGTGTTGAGATTTTGACGGTGTTGGCTGTTTATGACTTGTATCAGAATGTTGAACTGGCTTGCACAATGTAAGCTATCAGTTCTGGGCGTTTTCTGGATACTGTGACAACACTTGGTTTCTCTGTTTTTTGAAAATAGGTCGGAGAACCTATTTATACAAGTCCTTGAGCGCAACCCTCATCTCATAGGAAGTGGAGGAAGTGAAGTGATGGAGTAGTGGGGTCGTGTAGGTGATTGTCACACGATCACGTATTTTCCCACTTCCCTCATCATCGTTAACCGTCCATGCCTCCAGACACGTTCTCGTAATGGGCTCGTTGCACACCGCACGCTGTAAACCGCCAGACCAATACTCAGTAAGTATCCCCCAGTTTGTGACATGTTTGATGTCTCGAACGAGTGGGTCAAGTCGTGGGACCCGCCGCAAGAAATAGCATGCGGTGCTATTAGGTTAAATAACTAAGTTATTTAAGGAATTGATATTCATGAAATATCGTGCATGCTCGATGTATGTAATGCATCGTTTTTAAGCAAGCACCTCAAAGCAATCGATATGCATGAAGCATCGCTGTTTTAAAGCTTTATTGAATAAGTCGCGGATCAAGCGTCTTAAAATAGAAACACGCCCAACCATCTTCGAGTGATCGTTTGGAGGCCGCATAGGCGGGCCACCCTTTGGTCGATCACTCTCTATGGTGGAGTGGCGGACGGTGATCATTGAGGCGCTTCATTGATCGCCTAATTTTTAATCTAAATTGTCCGACCAAGCTGACAAAGTTGGACGGACAAGATGATTTACGGCATATATTTGCTGCCGTTGATGGAATTTAGGGTTTTAAAAGGTGCGCAAACATCCCTCTTTGGCTTGGTCGAATCCAAGTAGGGGAGTTATTTTTGAGTGAGCCGATCAGGTGTGCGTTAAGAAGGCTCACTGACGTGCATGCCTGTGCCTCTCGGTCCCACAAATATTCGATCTTGGCCACTCACTTTGACCTTTAAAGATGAGTGGCCGTGATCGATTTGCGACAGAAACATATTGCCGCAAAGAGGTTTAAAGGCCGTGTGGCATGCCACCTTTGGAGTACGCGTTTCGAGGCGCGAGGCCCTAGTCTGCATAGGCCGGGCGGTCACACGCAAAGGTTGGCCCACGGTGATCATGTTGAAATCCTTGAGACCTCTTGAGTCTATGTCTACACCCTCCATTTAGGCTGGCGAAGATGGACGGTCACGATCGAACTACAACAGATGTGCATTGCCGCAAACCCTAATTAGGGTTTTTGAATCAGTCACGTACACGTGACTTTGGCCAAGCGGTTTGGCACGCTGTGATTCTATTTTGGAGAGATCGACCACGTGGGTCCCATGTTGGGCTGACGGTGAACGCATGTGCACCTTCCTGATGGTCCTAAATGCAGTCTAAGCCATCCAAATAGGCTGGCTAAGTTGGGTGGTTGTGATCGACTTAATACACTAGTGAACTTCCGCGACCCTTGGAAAGCATCACGTCCATCATGTTTCGGGTAAAGGTTCATTGCACCATGACCACGTCGTGAGCAAACCGATTAGGTAAGAGTCTAGTGGGCCCTCCAACGTGTGTGTTAGCGTTTCCCCAATCATTCATGGGATGATCTAATCCTTACAACCATACTGGAGAAGTTGGACGGGTATGATAGCTTTTGAGACCATTTTTTACGGTCTTGGATCGTTCGAGCTTGGTTTTTATACAGCGCAGTCGCTCACGTTTGGTTCAACATTTGAAGTGCTCGTGAATGAGCAACATGGGGGTCGATCAACTAGAGGACTGGTGGGCCTACCAGTGGTTGCTACGGTAATTGCCCGGTCCTGCTAGGAGGAAGCTATGTTTGTTAAATCATGTGACCAATTTGTGTAGCCGTGATTATTTCCGAGACTGACATTAACAGTCTAGATTTTCTTTAAGAATAAATGTGTGTTCGATCACGCTATCTAAAGTGTGTGAACGCATTGATTTCTTTGTCGTATGAGTATTTTTATGCAGATCTCAGTACTGGCACTTCGGGAGATTCATGCTATTCTGCTGAGAGTGAACACTTCATCGTCATGTCATGTCAGTAATGAGAGTTCGGCTGGGAACATAGCACAGGAAAATACCGGGCAAATCAGGTATTAATTAATAATGCTGGCATAAGATAAAATTCACAGAGTATTTGGGATTGCTACTACGCACACCATTCTGAATGAATTTCATATACATGCTAAGTTATTCAATACATATGTAAGTAAAGAGGTTTTAGCACCCGTCATTTTCAAATAGCTTATGTTCCTTTGCAGGATGACAACACATTTAAATACATGGTTTTACAATTTTGACCCTGTACTAAAAACCACCATCAACATTAAATCCCCTGCTTAGCACGTAACAGTGACATTGTTGCGGGGTAAGCAATAGATGGTGACAGACAAGAACAAATTTGAAAGACAAGGCGTGGAAGGATTACCAGGAAACGCTTGCTCAACTCTTGCAATAAGTATAAGTACCGATGTACTGTTAATCTGGCTTCCTCCATGCATGTCGTGTATTCTTTTGCGGCAGCTGGTATTCTGTGTCGATCTCCCATCATTGCAGCAGGGAAACTACCGCTACTTGAATTTGGAACAACAACCTCGCATCTCCAGTCATGCTGACTATGACTCAGATTTGGCTTGAACGCGTTCCTTCTTTGAATATCCAACGCTCCCTTCCTGGCTCTTAATTAGGGTCAACTGGAAGTATGACTTAGTTGGCTTTAAATCCTCCCTTATCGGATGAATCTCGTTACAGGTTTCCAGTCTCGTTTTAAGGTTTCTGTCATGTATATATACAGGGACACCTTTATCGTTCCGAGATAAAGATTCTCTTATTGAAACTCTTGCTTTCATTATGTCAGATAGAAGCGGATCATCTTCTTCAGCTCAGTCATACTCCTCTTCTAAACGCAAGCGACTTGTATCCAGAGTATGATTTTAAATATTTTATGATTTTGAAGTAACAGTTCTTTTTTTTCCTTCGGCGTCTAATCATTGTTTTTTTCAGAGCGTCCCAATCCCTGAGCCTTGCGACAGTTCTCCTGTTCGGATCATGCGAGTCAAGAAGATTATACTGGTATATCTTCTACTGGTGAATATGTATCCATCTTCCAAAGCTAGTTGGTGACGTAACCTTACCTTTCTCTTTTTTTTATATATATATTTTTTTGTAGAGGTATCCTTCTGGGACATATGTAACAGTGGTCGATGACGATGATTTAACCACTCATCTCCCTTCAAGATCAAACACGTCTATCGCTGATTTGGAAGATGTTGATTTGGGCATCTCCTCCTACGAGTACCCCAATGCAGGATCGCGTTTCGATGTTCATATGAGATGTTTATCTTCTAGTTACCGGGCCGTCGGAGGTTTTCTAGTGAGGAAGGAGTCCATACCCTTGTATAAAAAAATATGGAAGAGGTATGGCCATACTGCAACCAGGAATGTGGTGCGGAATTGCTCATCTGCTTTGGTTACCACAGTGAACTGTCTCATACCCATGATTTACGAGATGGAGAGTACATCCATTCGTGATGTTGCTGAATCAACCGTTGAAAAGTGGGAAGACATGATATCTACCTGTGAATCCATGGAGTTTAACATTAGATGGTTGCGGCAACGTCTTGATATTATCAAAGTTGATCGAGCTGGTATCATCGCAATGTCATTCCTGATACAAAAGCTATCTTGGAAGAGGAAAAATCTATGGCTGTAGAATCTGAAAAGGTGGAACAGGCAATCCAAAATTTAAAGAGTAGGACTGAAAGGTATCAAGAGAGGCTGAAAATGATGCTTTCAAGGAACTACAACTTGTTGGACGTCCTCTTCTGAGTCATACCTTTGTATTGAATAAGTAGGCACAATGATGTTTGAATCGTTTTTTTTTTTGGGGTTTTGAACCTTGAATTGGATTTTGTTAAGTTAATGGAGTTTACATCAACATGTTTTCATTAATGGAGAATTTAATAACCGAAACGTGAGAAGAGTGACAATGCCTGATTGTTCCGTTGCAAGGCGGCGAGAGATAGGACGATGGTCAGGCGTAGTATGCCTTGAGCCATTTTCCGTTGATGACTGTTTCCATTTTATCTACATCCTCTTTAATAATCTTGTAGTATCCAGTGTTGTAAGCCTTGGTGATCACATAGGGACTTTCCCATTTTGGAGAGAATTTTGATGCAGACATGTCTTGTTGTATGTGCTTGGAAGTTTTCAAAACTGAATCTCCCACTTTGAAAACTCGTGGTTTCACAGCTTTGTCGTACGCTTTTTAGATCCTGCTCCTGTATGTTTGAGTACGTTCCTCTGCTTTATCTCTCTTGGAGTCTAGGGCGCCTAACTCGGCAATCCTGGAGCTCGATGCTTCGGCTTCATTCCAGTGGACCCCACTTGCTGCTGCAATTCTGGATGACGGAATTTTTATCCCTGCCGGGAGAATCGCGTTCGTACCATAGACGAGTGAGTAAGGGGAAGCGCCTGTAGAAATCCTAGGTGCCCTTCGATACGCCCACAATACCATTGGTAGCTGTTCGTGCCATGTCCTGGGATGATCATGCACTGTTCGACCGAGAATCCGAATTAAGGTTTTGTTGGTGCTTTCGGCTTGCCCGTTCCCCTGGGGGTAGTAGATGGTGGAGAAGACCTGCTTAATTCCATTCCTCGAGCAACTCTCGTACCTGTTTGTTGACGAAAAGAGTGCCATTATCAGTAATGATATGTTTAGGCACGCCAAACCGACAAATGATGTGTTCCTTAATGAACGTCGTGATTGTTTCTCCAGTAGTCTCTCGTAGAGGAATGGATTCAACCCACTTGGTAAAATATTCTGTTGCGATTATGATATACTCGTGTTGTTTTGACGAGGGAGGGTTGATCTTCCCGATGATGTCAAGTCCCCAACTGTAAAACGACCACGGACTACTCACCGGTGTAAAGGAGTAGAAGGTGCATGAATAAGATTTCCGTGAATTTGACGTTCGTTGCATCTTTGAACAAACGCAGCGGCATCGTCTTTCATGGTTGGCCAATAGTATTCTCGTGTATCTGGAGAAATAGCTTCTTCTTTCCCTGGTGTTCACCTTCGTGCATTTATTTTATCAGAATTGGGATTTCCACCTTGGCCAGGCACCGTAATAGGTCACCTCCAAAGCTTTTGCGGTACATGATTCCTTCATGAAATACAAATCTCTTGGCTCGTTGCTTCATTTTGGCTGCGTCCTTCTTGCTGGTCGTGAGTACTCTGTCGCGCAGGTAACTGACATACGGCTCTAGCCAGTCCCCAGCGGGGCCCACGTTGAAAACCTCCAATTTATGTGACGGTAGATGACAATTGGAGCAAGACCCCTGGAGTGATCGAGATTGAGTCTCCAAATACGGCCAGTAGAAGCCAAGGTGTTGAAGACATCGGTAAAGAGTCACTACCAACATTTGTCCGTAAATCTCGTTGTGAATACGGTTAAGTTGTAGTTGCGCTTCCTCGTCTCCAAGATATCTCGACAGAGACCCATCTGGATTCCGGAGGTACAACACTCCGTGAAGCATGAAAAAGCTTTGCAGGGTTTTGAGACCGACCTTTCCTTGGGAGAGTGAACTGTTTATCTCTTGAACGATTGGAGTCCTCCAGTCGTCAGTTTTAGCATCTTTAGATTCTGCACGCCATGTCTACGCTACAGTCCGTATCTTCACAATCAAAGTTTCTTACAAACCTTCAAATTGCAGATTCGAGGCCAATGTGGAAAGGCAATCGGCGTGTTTGTTGTTATTGCGGCCAATATGAGTTATGGTCACGTCGGCAAAGTAGTTAAATAGCTTTTACGCCTCAGATCTATAAGGGGCCAGCGTTACTTCCTTGAGTCGATGAGGGCCCTCTTGAACTCTGAATCCTTGATACATGCAGTAACGTGTAAGGCCCGGTTGTGACCCTCCTCTGCCATCATGTCATCTTCGTTGAACGTGACATTGTTAATGGACACCTACGATGTTTCCAAGGCTTGATTGCACGAAGGGGACAAACGTGCGTCCAGAGCTATTTGATTGATTGCAGTAAACGTTTCCACTCTTTGGTCCTTTGAGAGGTGCATGAGTTCTCACAAACTTTCTACTAAAGAAGCCGCCTCCTGGTCCACTGGACGTTGGTTGGTGGTGAAGCTATTTATTTAAGGACAGTCATCCGTCGAAGAGTTAGTCCTCATTGTTGGAATCTCTGGAGCAGGGAAGCCACTTACATCCGATGTGAGCTTGGTGAGGAAGTTGAGTATGTTCTCTATCGTCTCTTTCATCAAGTCCATGTTCCTCGTGTGTATTTCCTGTACTCAAGCCAATTCTATTAGGGGCGGAATTTCTCCGTTGGTTGTGCGATCAGTATTGGAAGGATGAACATCACCATTTGAAGGGTCCCGCTCGGAGTTTGAAGTTGAATTGATCCTAAGACAAACTATTCTGAATTTTGAGAAAATTGAAATGAAATTGAAATTTGATCTTGCAACCGAGAGATTAATCTCCCACTGTGGTCTCCAGTTGTTTATGGGTAAAAACTGATTCTACGGTTTTTGGTAATTTGGAGTGTGTTGATGAGAAACGAGTCCAAACCCTAAAAAAAATGCACTGCACGGGAGTGCTTTTAGTTTTGAGAGATCAATCTGTAAGAATTTGGCCTAAACCAAGAAATGGTCGTTCCAGATTCAATTCGGTCACAAAGTGAAGGAGAAGGGTTGATCTCAGGTAGGGAAGCGAAGAAGGTGTTGAGATTGTGAAGGTGTTGGATATTTATGACTTGTATCAGAATGTTGAACTGGCTTGCACAATGTAATCTATCAGTTCTGGGGGTTTTCTGGATACAGTGACAACACTTGGTTTCTATGTGTTTTGAAAATAGGTCGGAGAACCTATTTACACAAGTCATTGAGCGCAACCCTCATCTCATAGGAAGTGGAGGAAGTGAAGTGATGGAATAATGGGGTCGTGTAGATGATTGACACACGATCACGTATTTTCCCACTTCCCTCATCATCGTTAACCGTTCATGCCTCCTGACACGTTCTCGTAATGGGCGCGTTGCACGCCGCACGCTGTAAACCTCCAGACCAATAGTCCATTAAGTATCCCCCAGTTTGTGACATGTTTGATGTCTCGAACGAGTGGGTCAAGTCGTGGGACCTGCCGCAAGAAATAACATGTGGTGCTATTAGGTTAAATAACTAAGTTATTTAAGGAATTGATATTCATGAAATATCGTGCATGCTCGATGTATGTAATACATCGTTTTTAAGCAAGCACCTCAAATCAATCGATATGCATAAAGCATCGCTGTTTTAAAGCTTTATTGAATAAGTCGCGGATCAAGCGTCTTAAAATAGAAACACGCCCAACCATCTTCGAGTGATCGTTTAGAGGCCGCATAGGCGGGCCACCCTTTGGTCGATCACTCTCTATGGCGGAGTGGCGGACGGTGATCATTGAGGCGCTTCATTGATCGCCTAATTTTTAATCTAAACAGTCCGACCAAGCTGACAAAGTTGGACGGATAAGATGATTTACGACATATATTTGTTGCCGTTAATGGAATTTAGGGTTTTAAAATGTGCGCAAACATCTCTCTTTGGCTTGGTCGAATCCAAGTAGGGGCGTTATTTTTGAGTGAGCCGATCAGGTGTACGTGAAAATGGCTCACTGACATGCATGCCTGCTCCTCTCGGTCCCACAAATATTCGATCTTGGCCACTCAATTTGACCGGTAAAGATGAGTGGCCGTGATCTATTTGCGACAGAAACATATTTCCGCAAAGAGGCTTAAAGGCCGTGTGGCATGCCACCTTTGGGGCGCGCATTTCGAGGCGCCGAGCCCTAGTCTGCATAGGTCGTCCGGTCACACACAAAGGTGGGCCCACGGTGATCACGTTGAAATCCTTGAGACCTCTTGAGTCTATGTATACACCCTCTGTTTATGCTGGCGAAGATAGACGGTCACGATCGAACTACGACAGATGTGCATTGCCGTAAACCCTAATTAGGGTTTTTGAATCAGTCACGCACACGTGACTTTGGCCAAGCGGTTTGACACGCCGTGATCCTCTTTTTGAGAGATCGACTACGTGGGGCCCATGTTGGGCTGACGGTGAACGCATATGCACCTTCCTGATGGTCCTAAATGTTGTCTAAGCCATCCAAATAGGCTGGCTAAGTTGGGTGGTTGTGATCGATTTAAGACACTAGTGAACTTCCGCGACCCTTGGAAAAATCAAGTCCATCATGTTTCGGGCAAATGTTCATTGCTCCATGACCACGTCGTGAGCAAACCGATCAGGTAAGAGTAGAGTGGGCCCGCCAACATGTGTGTTAGAGCTTCCCCAATCATTCATGGGATGATCTAATCCATCCAACCAGGCTGGCGAAGTTGGACTGGTATCATAGCTTTTGAGACCGTTTTTTACGGTCTTGGCTCGTTCGATCTTGGTTTTTACACAGCGTAGTCGCCCACGTTTGGTTCAACGTTTAAATTGCTCATGAATGAGCAACATGGGGGTCGATCAACTAGAGGACTGGCGGGTCTACTGGTGGTTGCTACGGTAATTGCCTGGTCCTGCTAGGAGTAAGCTATGTTTGTTAAATCATGCGACCAATTTGTGTGGCCGTGATTGTTTCTGAGACTGACATTAACAGTCTAGATTTCTTTAAGAATAAATATGTGTTCGATCACGCTATCTAAAGTGTGTGAATGCATTGATCTCTTTGCCGTATGAGTATTTTTATGAAGATCTCAATACTGGCACTTCGGGAGATTCATGCTACTCTGCTGAGAGTGAACACTTTATCGTCATGTCATGTCGGTAATGAGAGTTCGGCTGGGAACATAGCACGAGAAAATACCGGGCAAATCAGGGATTAATTAACAATTCTGGCATAAGATAGAATTCACATAGTATTTGGGATTGCTACTACGCGCACCATTCTGAATGAATTTCATAGATATACTGAGTTGTTCAATACATATGTAAGTAAAGAGGTATTTGCACCCGTCATTTTTAAATAGCTTCCATTCCTTTGCAGGATGACAACACATTTAAATACAGGGTTTTACAATTTTGACCCTGTATTAAAAACCACCATCAACAAGGAGGTAGTTGAACTACTCCGTCTTGGACCCAAACTTCTAGCAACTCCAGAACCTTCCTCATTGGAAATGGGAGGTGCGGGTACCCTGATTCTAGCTTCTCTTGCGTTTGCAGCTGTTGTTGTGAGAACTCTTGCGGGCTTTGATACAAGGCTCTTTTCGAGAGTGGAGTTGAGACGTGAGTGTATGTTGACATAGATGCAGATCACTTAGCTTGGCGGTTTTGCTGAAATGCAACTTCTTTCGAGGTCCCTGCATCGATGGAAACAGCACTGCGACGCGGTTGAACCAAGTATCGTTCATTAGTGAAGCTCTTGTTTTCATGGAGGTCTTGGCAAATTTCCCCTTCTTCAGGCGCTTCTCTTCTCAGTGAAGTCGTGGCGGTCGTGGCTGCGGGTTGTATAACAACTCTCTGAAGTTATGCAAGGGTCTTGAGGTATAGACTCTCCAATAGAGTTTCATAAGCCGGTTCTCTGCTCTTATTCCGTAGGTATTATGACACTCCTGGCGAGTCCCTTTCCCCGCGAAACTGTTTCGGCTCTTTTTCGCCGGATGGATTTTGTTGATCTTTTCCTTTCGGCTCATGTTCGATGTGGTTATGTATTCTGTCTGTATAATTGTTGGTGAAAACACGGACTTCAGATAACGATCCGATGTCATATTTATCGTTGATGATGTTCTCCGGACGAGTGTTTGCCGACTCCTTCCACAACCGGTTTACTATACTCCTTAAAAGACACAGCGTCTCATTTTGCCGTTTGGCGATATCATCCTGATTTGCAAGAAAATCTTCTAATATCCTAGCCATGCCTTCCATGGTGATAGCACCTCGATCATTCATGAGTTTCGGAGAGTTTGTCTAGTGAGGATGCATTACAGAGTGGATATTGAAATTGGTGACTGAAATGAAATCGGTTTAACGAATGTGTTCAGACCTAAGATTATCCCTCTTGATTTGAGAAAATTGAAGTGAAATTGAAAATTGATCTTGCAAACGAGAGATTAATCTCCCACTGTGGTCGCCAGTTGTTTTGGGGTAAAAACTGATTCTGTTGTTTTTGGTAAATTTGAGTGTGTTGATAAGAAACGAATTCAAACCCTAAACAAATGCACTGCACGGGAGTACTTTTAGATTCGAGAGATCAATCCATAAGACTCTAGCCTTAACCAAGAAATGGTCGCTCCATATTCAATTCGGTCACAAGGTGAAGGAGAAGGGATCTTAGGGAGGGAAGCGAAGAAGATGTTTGAGATCAGAATGTTGAATTATGAAGGTGTGGCTATTTTATGACTTGTATCATAAAATGTTTTCTGGATACCTATGTTGATAGCACTTATGTCCTCGAAGATAGGTTGAAAACCTATTTATACAAGTCATTGAGCGCTCTCCTGATATCGTAGAAAGTGGAGGCGGTTAAGTAGTAGAGAAGTGAAGTTGTACAAAAAGTGGTGATCACCACGTTTCTATTATGTAGGAATTCCGGTCACACTTTCACCCACTACTCTCATTACCGTTAACCGTCCATGCTTTCCTGACACTTTCTCGTAATGGGAGCATTGCACGCCGCACATTGTAAACCGCCAGACCAATACCCCAGTGAGCATCCCCCAGTTTGTGACATGTTTGATGTCTCGAGTAAATGGGTTAAGTCGTGAGACTTGCCTCTAAAAGCAGCATATAGTGCTTCTTAGGTTAAATAACTAAATTATTAGTGAAGCCGATATTCATAAAACATCGTATGTATTCAATGCACGTAAAGCATCGCTTTTAAGGAAGCAACTCAAAATAATCGATGTGCATGGAGCATCGTTGTTTTAAAGTCTGTCTAAATTAGTCGCGAATCGATCGTCTTAAAAAGAAGAGTGTGACCGAACACTTTTGGGCGATCGTTTGGTAGCTCTAGGGACGAGTTATTGCTTGGTCGATCCCTCCACGTAGATGAGTGGTGGATGGTATCCATTCTAAAATCCTACTGGTTGAACTAAATTAGATCTAGATCGCTCAAATCGTCTAGCCAAGTTGAGTGGCCGAGACGATTTGCGGCAGTTAATGACTGTCGTTGAAGCAGCACGAAGGACCATCTTTGGGCGATCGTTTGAGGATCATGTGGGTTAGTTGTATCTTGGTCGATTGTTCCTCATGTAAAGGGGTGGCCGGTGATCATAGCGTTGCCCTATCGATTATCTAATATCTGATCTAAACCATACGACCAAGCTAGCGAAGTTAGATGGCCGATATGGTTTGCAACAGCTATTTGCTGCTGTTGATCCAAATTAGGGTTTGGAAGCCGTGTGGCCAACCCTAGTTTGGATTATCGAATGAAAGCATTGGGCGCTAGTTTGAGAAGGCCGATCAGCCACGTGCAAAGACGGGCCGCTGGTGTGCACGCTGACATTTCTTGGGCCATCTAAAAATAGATCTAATCAATTCGATTTAGCTGGAAAAGATGGCGGTTATGATTGATTTGCGACAATAACATACTGCCGCAAACATAAATTAGGGTTTCAAAGCAGTCGCGTTCGCCTTAGTTCGATCGAATGGTTTGATGTGTCATTGACTTACCATGAGAAATTCAATCTACTGGGAAGAAAATTGGGCCGCCGGTGAACACATTGGCACCTCTTTGATTGTTCGAGATGCGATCTAAGCCATTCAACTAGGCCGGCTAAGTTGGATGTATGCGATGGGTTTTAAGACCGTTCTTGCAGGTCTTAGCTCGTTTGAGCTTGTTTTTCTAATAGCGCGATTACCCACATTAGGGTTAATCGTTCGATCGCGCTATCTTTAAATTAAAAAATGTGTAAACACGCTGATTTCTTTATCAGAGAATGGTGTAGCCTACGCGAGTGTTTTCATGTTCGGGAGATTCGTGCTACTCTGCTGCGAGTGAACATTAATCATCATGTTATTCCAACATTGAAAGTTCAGCTGGGGAACGTAGCATAGGAAAATACTAGGTAGGTCAATGCATTAGCGAATTATGCCGACGGAGAATAAATCCACATAATATTTGAGATCGTTGTTGTATGCACTATTCTGAATTTTATATGCATATACGAATATATTGAATTGCTCAATACTTCTGCGAGCGAAGAGGTTCATGCACTCATCACTTTCAGATGGCTCTCGTTCCTTTGCAGGATGACAGCGCATTAAATACAGGGTTTTACAATTTTAGCCCTGAACTGAAAACCACCATCAACACCCTTACATAATGATCCGTAAACCATATGTATGTAGTGTGAATTACCAAATAATTCTCCCCCTTTTTTTCAATATAAATTGGCGAAGGTACGAAAACTACGGGATCATAATGAAATTTTCAAAGAGATAATTTATGATTTCACATATTCGAAACTTAGTGTATTCATCAAGGAGTTTATAAAAATACAAGATAACTCCTACAATATTCCACAACCGCACTCCCCACAAATATTTGGCAATTAAGCACAAGTTCAATTAAGAACTCTCCCCCATAAAATGTCATTCCCAAAGAACAACAAGAGCGACCTTACTTTTACAAGAAAAAAAGGATTTCTTTAGACATTAACAAATTGCATGAAACATGAATGTGTATCCAGAAAAACTCTAATAAATTAACCACAAGAAGATCTTATTGATTAATTTAATCAGAAATGCTCAACATAAGAAAACTTACGGAGCCGTACAGTACTTTCACATAAAAGTGGATCACGGAAATATCAATACTTCGGAATTTTCAAAAGTTCATTCTATCTTTTATCAAAATTTTCATAATGACATAATAGACTTTACTTTTGAGCATATATGAGATAATCATAGTTCATGTACGTAAACACACATATCCCGTAACATATTTTTGCAGTATATAAAACCAATATAGATTAATAATGTAAAATCATCTTCCAAATAACTTCGAATTTAAATAAATAAATCTAAAAACATTGCAAGATGAGAATCGTTGGAAATAGCTATGTGTAATCACAATACTTACTATTCCAAACCCTAGTTATCCTTCTTAAAACACAAGAATAAATTCTCATAAGAAGTTTCCTAGAAAAAATCAACTCTTAAAAACAAACTGAAAGACTTAGGCGTAGTAAGCAATTAGAGATCGAACCACAACAAGATCATCAGTTGCTTTCTTCAGTTCAGTCTTCAGAAACTCAAGATTTTTTGTTGCAATTGCAAGTTGATCACGTACAACCCCAAAATATCGAAGAAGATTTCCGACCAATTGAGATGACATATGGACTGGTTGATCGTTTTCATGATCAACTGCATGATAACAGGTTATAAAGAGAGGATTATCATGAAACTCAATAACTTTGCCCTCTTCAACTTTGTCTTACTTTTTGCATCCATCCATCGTGTAATTAATGATATATATGTATGTTTTTCACAGGGAGAAAACCCTAAGGTTACATAACATATTTTCCAATCATGCCGGTGATGGAACCATACGTTCTAATATGAAACCGGTGCACGAACGTTCGTGGTTATGAACCGAAATTTAGAACTAATGAGACAACAAAGCCTATTTTTGAAGTATGTTTTGAGAAAAGATCAAAAACAAGTTCTTAACTTATGAAAGACTATCTTATCTCAAATTAATTTAGAACACAAGACATTTGTTGAAAAACAACAAATCGATTGTCATAGAGGAGAGACAAAAAGAAGCTTTTTAAGCAACAAAGAATATAAACTCAAGAGTTATTGATCATTTATATTACCAAGTGTAATAATTAAACGGAGCAAGACTCAACAATAAGATGATCATTCATTTATTTTAGAAAAAAAAAAGCAAACAGATACAACAAAGACCACTTTGTCAAGAAGAAGATATATATCTTCTTGAGAATCATGTGCATCCTCACTAGAACTCAAAGAGAAAGCACAATTGTAAATAGTCAAATTGTTATATGATGAGAATTTTTCTCATCAAGGGTGTTGACATTCTCTCCTTTTCCTTCAACACCAGGGAAGTCAATATAGATGAAAAAGCGGGGGTCTAACAACCTCACCCAATATTTCGCTTAGCAATCTGTATAGACTAACTCCAATATACTTTCAAGAGAATCAACTAGACAGTCAGACTCAACCTTAAGAAAAAGTATATCGAAGAGTTATATTTCAATTTCTCAATTGAATCCGCAATTAAAGAAATGAGAATCTGTGAGCCTGATTGAATATAAGAGAAATAACTTGAACGGTACCCAAGACTAATGTTCAAGGATCAATCAGTTTCAATTAACAACCAAAGGTTAGATTTATCAATTGATTGACTCAACACAAAACCTATGATATTTCAATTATATTAACAAAATATAATGCGGAAAAGAAATAACACAGACACCGGAAGTTTTGTTAACGAGGAAACCGCAAATACTGAAAACCCCCGGGACCTAGTCCAGATTTGAACACCATACTGTATTAAGCCGCTACAGACACTAGCCTACTACAAAGCTAACTTCGGTCTGGAATTTAGTTGAGCCCTAATTAATCTCACACTGATCAAGGTACAGTCGCGTTCCTTACGCCTCTTGAAACACGCCGGATTCTACGCACTTGATTCCCTTAGATGATCTCACCCAGAACTAAGAGTTGCTACGACCCAAAGTCGAAGACTTGATATATCTAAGGGTGAACACGGTACGGTTCGGCTTGGTTCTTTCCGAGGCCGAGGCCGAGTACTTGTACCTCCCTAGTCTTGGTTCTTAATTTTTGGACTGGTACCTGTACCTTGTTCCTCGGTTCCGGTACCATTCGGGACAAGTATGGTACCAGGGACGGTTCCGGTACCAGTCGGTACTTATAAACATCTATGATGGCATGTGACATTGTGACTTACGTCCTAAACAATGATTATTTAAAACCCAATGTAATTATTTTCGATTACCTAGGCTCAGGGACAATGTGAAAGAGGGGTACATTACACTGTCGTTTCCCAATCCTATGTCGGTGCACGACGACAATGATCTTAAAGAACAAAACTAACATAATTCCAACCAGTGTTTCTTAGATCATGTTAATTTACATATAAAGTCAAACATAACTTTACCATAAACTGTAAACAGAAACTTCTACACACCTTACCATGCATTGTAAACCAAAATATGGCACGTTGTCTCGTTAATCTTACTTGTACATACCATACACAATTGTTGATGGTGGATTTTAGACAAGGGTCAAAATCGTAAAATCATGATACTGCATGTTTCTGACCCGGCTTCAGAAACGCATGTGACGATTCATATTTTACGATTCGTGAACCGTTTTTACAATCTCTGATCGAGTACCTCTCATAGCCACGATGAATATGATTCTCGAAATACCTCCCACTTGCTGAGCATTCGATGATGTGCATTTCATCGTGTCCCTCTATGTAGAAGAAAGATTGGGCGGTCCTCCATACATAATTTTTTGTTGAGAGGACAGAACGCTTTCAGGACGTCGGTGACACTCGATGTTCCCTGACTACATAGAGGTACCTGCCTATACATAGAAGAACGATTGGGAGGTTATCCGTAAGATTGAGAGCAATAACGCCCTCAGGACGTTGGTGATACTCACTGTTCCCTGACTGTGTAGAGAGACCGTGTATAGACACAGACGGTTCTCCGTAAGATTGAGAGCAATAACGTCTTCATGGCATCGGCAACACTTGCTGATTCACTGACTATACACAAAAGATTAAATTCTACCGTGACATTCACCACTGAATTCCTAGAAGATAATCTATCTTATCTCATTACTCCTATTTCATGATCGAAATGGTAATAGATAAATTTATTACTCCGATTTCATGATCCAATCCACGACTAATCTCATGAAATGGTAATAGATATTACTCCGATTTCATGGTCGAACCCACGGCTGGTCTCATGAAATGGTAATATCACCGCTTATTTTATTATTCTAATTTCATGGTCGAATCAACGATCCCATGGTATGGTAATACCTATTTTATTATTGCGAATTCATGGTCGAATCCACAGTTGATCCTATGAATTGATAATAAAAAACTACTCACTTTTATTACTCAGTTTCATGAATCATTCTCCGCTGAATTTCATAAATTATGGTAGGTCCCTTGCTTCCTCCATTATTTTTCCTTATTTTTTTATTTTCATAAACTCATAAAGATTCCTCCATCTCAGCAACTTTCCTTATTTGAGCAAAACTCATGGTTTCTCCATATTTTGGTGGTTTTCCCAATTTTGTGTAGTTTCACGAAAAATAATAAAAATAGGGAAAAGTGTTGCGGGACCGGGCAACATAGCCGACCGGCCATGCCCTATCCGTGGCCGGTACCACACCTTGCAATCTCTAATCCTTCATAAATTGTTATTTTCTCATCTTGTGAAACTCCCCAGTTTTAGCAAAAATCATAGTTTTTCCATATTTTCTCAAATATTGCGCAAACCATGAAAAAGCCAAAAGTTAACATGGTCACACGACCGACTAGGATACTCACGAAAAATATATTAAAATATTATTATTTTAATATTCATAAAATATTCATCAAACGAGCATACTTGCTCATTCGAGCAAAATCGAGGATTTCAGTCAAAGATCGAACTCTTCTGAAAATCCGAAATATTGCTCAAACGCACATTAGAAAATGCCGAAACTCTCATGACTGAGACACGAGCATTATGGAGACACGGGCATGCTCCCTTGACCGACCAGGGGAGGCTCTAAGGCTTGCAATGAGCCGGTCCCACACGTTTTCACACTTTTGACCTAATTTGCGCAATTGCTCATATTGGGTCCAAACTCTTCACAACCAACTCAGAGTTTGTGCAAACGCTCACCAGCGGTCCCACGACCACCAAGTCTCACGCCATCTTGGTCGGTCGCCCACTTTTCTATAATTAGGTTTTATCACCTAATGCTCAATCGAGCACTATTTCAATAAATGATGCATGAAACTGACATTTAATCGTCATTCCTTCACCAACCTGCCAACCCACGACTCTGGTGTACGCTCACTCGAGAAATTGGGCATCACATGGACGTCCATAGTCCCATGTGGTCGGTCCCTCCCTCGCCCATGACCTATTTTCAGCAATTCGTCAATTAATGAGCAATTGATCAAAATTTAGGGTTTCGAACAAACGCTCAACAAATCATCTTTCTGAGCAGTTCAAACACTAAATAAATAAATTCTTGTTGATCCAGTAAAAAACACATGGATTAATTATATAATATTTGGTAATCTACCAATATTTTAATTAATATTTTATTAGGTCACCTCACCAATAAATAATCCGTCGAATCGAGCAATACTTGCTCAATTGCTCGAATATTGATCTAACTATCAATATTCAGTAATTTATCAGTAATCCGTCGAATTGATCAATTACTCAATTGCTAGAATATTGATGCAACTATCAATATTCAGTTGCTCAATTTCCCACCTATCAATAATATTCACTAATTCGCAATACTTTCTCAATTGATCGAATATTGATCTAACCATCAACACCCAGTAATTCGTCGAGCATTACTTGCTCAGTTACTCGAATGTTCCACTGAGCAATTCGTCATTCATGCTCAATTCAACAAAACCCATACTCATTGTCTAAATCAGTCAACGTGACTAATTAAATGCACGTCTGTCATGCAGACTCCACGATTTGTGAGACATCAATCACGTCACAAATGAGGGATATCACTTAGGGTTTTGGTCTGGCGGCCTAAAGCACGTGGATTCATCCACAACGAGAAATGTGAGTAAGTCGTGTCAACGGTTGGAGGAGTTAGCAAAGTAGTGGGTGAGTAATCAACCAAGTCTCTGCACGACCTAAAACTGGTTTCACCACGATCTCCCACTTTCCCACTCTTTCACTCAAGAAACCGTCGCACTTACAGGGATCATGGTGTTCATCATTCTTGCAACATAAATAAGTCTAAATCGAGGACAACACAGACATTATCATCATCGATCATCATTCGTCAACAACTCGATAAAAACTTATTCATAAAACTCAACTTCGACAGTTCACCATTATTGCAGAAACCTTCAACACATCCACAATCCTTGATCATCACTGATCTCACACAATTCTCAGCTTCCCTCCTACAGATCAACCCATCTCCCTCTTTGCGATCAAATTGACTCTGGAACGCCATTGACTTGGTTTAGGCCGGAGTCCTACAGATTGATCTCTTGAACGAGCACCCAAATGCGCGAACGCGCATCCAAAATATGAACAAATGAGGAATCCCGCATAAAACAGGAGAGAGAATAATAATATTAAAATAACTGGGAAGCGTCCAAGGGCTGGGCCCACCGGCTGGCCGGCCGTTCTCTGGCCGTGGCCGGTCCCATGCTTCCTCAATTATTTTTCCTTATTTTGTTGTTTTCATAAACTCATGAAGACTCCTCCATCTCAACAACTTTCCTTATTTGAGAAAAACTCATGGTTTTTCCATATTTTGGTGGTTTTCCCAGTTTTGTGTAGTTTCACGAAAAATAATAAAAATAGGGAAAGGTGTTGCGGGACTCGCTAACATAGCCGGACGTCCATGCCCTAGCCGTGGCCAGTCCCATACCTCGCAATCCCTAATCCTTTAAAAATTGTTATTTTCTCATCTTGTGAAACTCCATAGTTTTAGCAAAAATCATAGTTTCTCCATATTTTCTCAAATATTGCGCAAACCATGAAAAAGCCAAAAGTCAACATGGTCACACGACCGACTACGCTACTCACGAAAAATATATTAAAATATTATAATTTTAATATTCATAAAATATTCATCAAACGAGCATACTTGCTCATTCGAGCAAAATCGAGGATTTCAGTCAAAGATCGAACTCTTCTGAAAATCCGAAATATTGCTCAAACGCACATCAGAAAATTCCGAAACTCTCATGACTGAGACACGAGCATTATGGAGACACGGGAATGCTCCCTTGACCGACCAGGGGAGGCTCTAAGGCTTGCAATGAGCCGGTCCCACACGTTTTCACACTTTTGACCTAATTTGCGCAATTGCTCATATTGGGTCCAAACTCTTCACAACCAACTCAGAGTTTGTGCAAACGCTCACCAGCGGTCCCACGACCACCAAGTATCACGCCATCTTGGTCGGTCGCCCACTTTTCTATAATTAGGTTTTATCACCTAATGCTCAATCGAGCACTATTTCAATAAATGATGCATGAAACTGACATTTAATCGTCATTCCTTCACCAACCGGCAAACCCATGACTCTGGTGTATGCTCACTCGAGCAATTGGGCATCACATGGACGTCCATAGTCCCATGTGGTCGGTCCCTCCCTCGCTCATGACCTATTTTCAAAAATTCATCAATTAATGTTCAATTGATCAAAATTTAGGGTTTCGAACAAACGCTCAACAAATCATCTTTCTGAGCAGTTCAAACACTAAATAAACAAATTCATGTTGATCCAATAAAAAACACAGGGATTAATTATACAATATTTGGTAATCTACCAATATTTTAATTAATATTTTATTGGGTCACCTCACCAATAGATAATCCGTCGAATTGAGCAATTACTCAATTGCTCGAATATTGATCCAACTATCAATATTCAGTTGCTCAATTGCCCAACTATCAATAATATTCAGTAATTCGCAATACTTGCTCAATTGCTTGAATATTGATCCAACCATCAACGCCCAGTAATTCGTCGAGCATTACTTGCTCAGTTACTCGAATGTTCCTCTGAGTAATTCGTCATTCATGCTCAATTCAACAAAACCTAGACTCATTGTCTAAGTCATCAATGTGACTAATTAAATGCACGTCTGTCATGCAGACTCCACGATTCGTGAGACATCAATCACGTCACAAATAGGGGATATCACTTAGAGTTTTGGTCTGGCGGCCTACAACACGTGGATCCATCCACAACGAGAAATGTGAGTAAGTCGTGTTAACGGTTGGAGGAGTTAGAAAAGTAGTGGGTGAGTGATCAACCAAGTCTCTGCACGACCTGGAACTGGTTTCACCACGATCTCCCACTTTCCCACTCTTTCACTCAAGAAACCGTCGCACTTACAGGGATCAGGGTGTTCATCATTCTTGCAATATAAATAAGTCTAAATCGAGGACAACACAGACATTATCATCATCGATCATCATTCGTCAACAACTCGATAAAAACTTATTCACAGAACTCAACTTCAACAGTTCACCATTATTGCAGAAACCTTCAACACATCCACAATCCTTGATCATCACTAATCCCACATAATTCTCAGCTTCCCTCCTACAGATCAACCCATCTCCCTCTTTGCGACCGATTTGACTCTGGAACGGCCTTTGAATTGGTTTAGGCCGGAGTCCTACAGATTGATCTCTCGAATCTAAGCACTCCCTTTACATTGCATCTGTGTGAGGTTGAGCAGTTTGGCCGGTTCGAGGAATCTGTCACACGGTGATTCCCTCATTCCCTAAAAAAACAGCAAACCGTTTTTCCCCATCCACAGATTGGCGACCACAGTGGGAGATTAATCTCTCGGTTGCAATCTCACGTTTTCACAAGATGGTTGATCTTAGGTCTGGTTCAGTTACTAATCCTAACACAAACAATGCTAGCACTAGAAACAATGGTGTTACTCCATAAACCACTCCTGCTTCCAACACCGGTGGTGTCGATAATACTCCTCCTCAAACCAACGTCGGAAGTAATCCTCTCTTTGGCAGGTCTCCTGAAGAAATCAGAGAAAATACGCCTACCATAACTGATCTCATGAAGATTCAGGAAATTCTTGCCAAGAATCAGGTAGAGATGGCAACAACACAGAAGGAACTATGTGCACATCTCAAGGACGTCACAGACAAGTTGTCACTTGCACAGAATCCTTCCCAGTGCCATTCGGAGAAAGAGAAACCAAAGAAACAGACCCCGAAGTCTCTCCAATTCATGTGGTGGATGATGAAGTCCACAAAGCTGCAGAAAATCCACCAGAGAATTTTGCAGGCTTCATCACCCGTGAAGACTTGGAACGCCTTATGGATGATCGATTAAAAGACAAAACACCATCTGTTCACCGTCATCAACCTCCATATCTTGATGCTACGCAAAAGATTCCTCTCCCGAAGGGCTACACCTCTCCAACGTTCACACTGTGCAACTGAACGAGTAACGCTCGAGAACATGTCTCTCGATTCCTGGAAGCACTAGGCGAGCACGAACACAACCATGTCGTCCGTCTGAAGAAATTCTCGAAATCCCTGATAGGCCGAGCATACACATGGTAGAACAACATTGCACTTGGGAGCATCGCTGGCTGGGGAGAGATGATTAACGCATTCTACCGGAAATACTTCTTCGTCTCAGAGTAGATTATTCTCTCTGACTTAGGAATAATGTCTCAGAAGAACAATGAACATCCGAACAACTATGTGAAGAGGTTCAGAGTCCAAGCTTTGGATTGTCATGACCCGAATGTCATTGAACAAAAACTGATGGACTTGTGCATCAACGGAATGATCCCAATCTAAAGAGCCTTGCTAGAAAATCTCCGGTTCCATACTTTCTCAGAGCTTCATGAAGCATCCAGACGATCAGCGACTACTGCACATGCTTTACTAGAAAGAGAAAGAACTAGACTGGGAACCTCGTGATACCCAACGTATCTTCAAAAGACAATACAACCTCCAACCTTCCATGAACGTTGTTGGTGAAGGAAGCAAAAGGAAAGCCGAAGCACCACATCAGAAGCATACTTCTCCAATCTCTCAGGATTCTTCGGAAGTGCAAAGAAAGGATAACCAATCCTGAAATACACAAACGTCAACCTGACATCAACGAACGGGGAAATGATCAGACAGACTCAACTTCTCTCTTCTCATGAAGGAGTGATCGAGTTACTGGAAGTCTGGGTTCAAGATGGTGCAATCAAATTGTTTTTCATCAGGATACATCCAACTAAAGAAGAAATGAATAATCCCAGGTACTGCTGCCTTCATAAGTTCACCAATTATCCAACAGGTGACTGAAATATTTTCAAAGAGAGGTTGATCCATAATAGCTTAAAATGGGGACTGAAGGAGTACACAAGAATCCTCTTCCAGTCATCACCTTTACATTCTCTGAACAACCAGTCAAAGAAGCAGTTCAGTAATTAATCGAGCACATCTGCGAATTTCTTTATCTGTCAAGAGCTCAAAGGAAAGACATGTTCACGGCTATGAATCACATCGTGTCAGCAAGTCCATTCCGGAAATACTTCCTGAACCTCTAGCCACAGACAAAGAGATGTACCATTGGGGACTTCTTACCACAGTCAATTTCCAAGGAAATAAATTTGAGAGAACTTTGATCGATGTTGTCACTTCTATAAACACTATTCCACTGAAATCCCTCAGAGTCGCAGGTATCACTCGACAAGAAGCTACCCATGCTCCCATCTCAATCAGAGACCATGAAGGAACTCTCATATATGCTTATGGATATATCACTCTCAAGGTGAAAATAGGCTCAACTTGAACCGATGCCAAGTTTCACATAATCAGGAAGATCCAAGATATGACACGATCTTCGGACGAGCGTGGATCCATGCTGAAAACATGACTACAAACAAAGCGCTTTTTGTTTCACATCTCTCCAATGAAGAAAGCTCTGATCCAGAAGATTTAGCGGACGTTCCATCATCATAGCACTTGGAGTAAATTCAAACTTTGACGAGGTTGAAACAAGAACCCGCAAAAGATGCATAGACATTCATAAATAGGTTTCACATTCAGGCAAGTCTCATTCCTCCCATGTCTATGTCGTTTATTTCCTCACATGTTATTCTAGCATGGGGACTCAATTCTGCTAGCATCTCTGATATTGCAAGACGTTATGAGTGGGTAATCTCACTTCAGCAATATCTTACCAAGTGGTTGAATCTGACACCGCTGCGAATCGAGCATCTCACCAAGACATTCACTGCTGAGAGATGACGGAAGCATGGCAAAGAACACTTCGGGAATTTCTCCATAGACTTGCAGGAATATTCATGAGTGCCACAAAATCAGAAATATCTTATGTCTGCACAAGTGTTGAATCTACTGTCGCAGCAGAATGCTGAATCAACAGAAGATACACGGGGCCGAGACGATCAAGCCTAAGACATTCGATGCTTTAGAACTCAAGCATATCAGAAGCCTTCTAATTGTACTCCCAATCAAATAGTACACCTTCGATAATAGCGCCTCTAGCTTCAGCACAATATCTCGATGGTGACACATTGGTTCAACATCGACACGATCAAAGTGTAGCTGTATTACAATTGCTGAGTGTTCACTATCCCATGATAAGACTTCTGGATCAGATGCAACATCATTCATTCATCAATGGATGCTACAAAATCCTTCAACTCTGCTAAGTGAATGAGGGATGCACCGGGGACTTGATCTTATTTTAAATATCAATTCAATTTCAATAAATTTTATCCACATAACAAGTTATTGCAACCTGATGTGATTCCATGAAACGTTATCACAACAATCCCCTGCACGACTGAAGAAATTCCTCTCTTCGCCGATCATATTCAGAATGGAGACTGCCGATGTTTTCTGCCACAACAACATCGATTCCTGACGAAGCCACTTCTCAGTAAAATCATATTCAGGAGAATTTGGGTTAAAATCCTAGTACACCTTCATCTAAGGAATGCTAAACACACCAATTGGTTCATGCATGTAAAGGCTCACTGGATGGAAGACAAAATACTATCATTTTCGGTCTCTGGAGCAACTCCAACCATAATATCGGCATCAACAAGGACATGTGGAGGATATCCACTCATGGTTTCAGCACATAAATGCGAAGATTACATGGGATTAGAGCGTATTAAACATGGAAACCCAACACAATCATAAAACCCAGCGTGTAAGTGAACTATTACTATCTAAGTTCTCTACTATGCATCCAAGACATGAGCAAATAGTGTAGAAGTCATGAAACATGTTTTCAAAAAAGCGCATCTGAAGAAATTCTGCACTTCCCTATATGGAACGATGAAATGGGAGCAATTGGTAAGGAATCTAAGGTTGAGTCATATACCATTCTCTTTGTATGAATGTTCTCTAAAACATATCAAAATTTCATAACAATCGGATGGATGAGAAAGGATATGTAGCCAAAACATCAGACAAAATGCAATCTGAAAAAGTTCTGAAGGTCTCCTGGAAATTCACTATTTCGCCTTTTTCAGGCCCTAACATGCTCAAAGTTCAAAAATATTATTCAGCAAAGCTTGGGATTTCCGGGGCTTGAAGATACATATGCAGACCGCGAAAATCCGACTTCAGACGAGGATTCTACAACATTTCTAGTAAAATCTGAAGTCTGAAATTTTATGGTGACGTATTTCGGCAAAGTTATCAATAAATTTACATGGATTCTCATTCATTCCTTCACAAATCAACGATTCCATACTTCTATGAAGAAATTACAGGAGATGTACTTACTGGAGGAGTCTCTAAATCATTTGAAGGCTCGGCAATGCCGGAATCTACATTGGAAACTCCACTATCTTCATTCGGTTCGGGATTTCGGGAATCCTCCATATTCTCATGTCCCAAAGAAGAAGAACACGCTTCGCCAACATGCTGCTACATGCTGCTTATATACAATTATTTCGTCCTGGGTACATCAACAACAATTATTATTATTTCATTCAATGAGATGCCACGATCACCTGCACGAAAGAGATACTTACATCGACTTCTTTGTCAGTGCTGGATTCCTGAATTGTTTGTCGGGAACAAGTTGAAGACCGTCATGGAGCAAAAGTCTTAAAATAAATAACAAACCTTGGTCTCGTGATCCTAATTGCACGGGCAGGGAAAAGTCATGACACAAGGAGCGCTAACAACTCACCAAAGAAACGGTTGGGGACTGCACATCATCCTGTAGTCCTTACTGTTGGGTTCTCCGCTCCCGTAGACTTTCTTCCATTTTCGTGGAGTCTACATTGATCCGAAATTTCACTATACGATCATCCCGTGGTAAAGCTAATAAAATAACCAGAAGTACAACTCGGTATGAAGGATCTCTCACCATCACTCAGAGGTCCCAGGAGTACCATTTCTTAAAGTTTCATCCGTAGAGATGTCATCTCTGGAAACACCATCTTTGGAAGTATCATCCTGGGAGTCAGTCATTCTTGCAAAGTGGTTATTTCAGCGCATCGTTCATACAAAGCGCAAGATTCAACAAAACGATGAATCATGGAATAAAGGTGCTCACAACAGCGTCTACAAAATGGTAACCATCCAACTCTTACCTATTTACAATTTCACTAGCTGTAGTGATTACTATCTCGAGAATTTGTTCGCTCCTTCAAACCTGCAAATACGAACAAAATTCGTTATTCAAAACCGTAACGTGATTTTCATGAAACCGTGAACAACTCACGAAACTTCCATCATGAGAAAAATTCACATTATTTTCACCGTGTGAGCGACTCCCACTGAGTGAACACTCATTGGTTTTCACATAAGTTTTCACTGTGTGAACATTCACTGGTTTTTCAAAAATTAGACAAACGTCCATTCTACAATTGTGAAAACTCACATACAGATGTTATTTCACCATGTATAATTGTCTACTCTCAACAGTTGTTCAAAATCAAAACATTGACTTTACGAAAATATATTTTAACGTGAAACTCACATAAATTTGAAAATATGTATATATATATATATATATATATATTGCTCCCTCGCGCGAGCATTCGTGTTTGAAACGAGTATATTTTCAAAAAATTCATTAAATCTCATCAACAAATTTTTTATTACTAACAGACACACGTCTATTAAAAAAATAAAAATAAAAATAAAATAAACCTTTTTCTCTTGTACGAGCATCCACCTTTGAAATGAGAGTTTGTTCCCTTTTGTGAAATCTCACATATTTAAAAAAAAATTGGATTTCGTGAAAGCACATAGACAAAATTTTTATCACTATATTTTGTTTGTTTCTTAACTAACGAAACGACGAACGTCTGTTCCTAAAAGAAGGATTTATTTTTGGGCTCGGGCCCGCAAACATTAAACCGACCAAAACAGGATGCCCGATCGTCCAAATCAGCAGTGCCTCGTCTCTCCGTGACCACGAGATGACACTCCATCACACCATTAGGATCCTCACCTGACACTATTGGAGCAAATCGGGGTTCTGAAAATACCTTTGTACGACTGAGTTCCACTGCTCATCTCGTAGAAAATCACCATCTAATGCTTACTGCGGCACATGACTGTCCTCACTAATCAGGGGACTTAGTGTTGATGGAGGATTTTTGACAAGGGTCAAAATCGTAAAATCATGATACTGCATGTTTCTGACCCGGCTTCAGGAACGCATGTGACGATTCATATTTTACGATACGTGAACCGTTTTCACAATCTCTGATCGAGTACCTCTCAGAGCCACGATGAATATGATTCTCGAAAGGCCTTCCACTTGCTGAGTGTTCGATGCTGTGCATTTCATCGTGTCCCTCTATGTAGAAGAAAGATTGGGCGGTCCTCCATACATAATTGTTTGTTGAGAGGACACAACGCCTTCAGGACGTCGGTGACACTCGTTGTTCCCTGACTACATAGAGGTACATTCCTCTACATAGAAGAACGATTGGGAGGTTCTCCGTAAGATTGAGAGCAATAACGCCTTCAGGACGTCGGTGATACTCATTGTTCCCTGACTATGTAGAGAGACCGTGTATAGGCCCAGACGGTTCTCCGTAATATTGAGAGAAATAACGTCTTCAGGGCATCGGAAACACTTGCTGATTCACTGACTATACACAAGAAATTGAATTCTACCGTGACATTCACCACTGAATTACTAGAAGATATTCTATCTTATCTCATTACTCCTATTTCATGATCGAAATGGTAATAGATAAATGTATTACTCCGATTTCATGTTCGAATCCACGGCTGATCTCATGAAATGGTAATAGATATTACTCTGATTTCATGGTCGAACCCACGGATGGTCTCATGAAATGGTAATATCACCACTTATTTTATTACTCCGATTTCATGGTCGAATCCACGATCCCATGGAATGGTAATACCTATTTTATTATTCCGAATTCATGGTCGAATCCACGGTTGAGCCTATGAATTGATAATAAAAAACTACTCACTTTTATTACTCAGTTTCCTGAATCATTCTCTGCTGAATTTCATAAATTAGTAATAAATACTCAAAAATCGGGCATCTGGACTACCACTGAGTAAGCCCCATAAAATGGTGCAAGTGTACTCGACAATGATGCACGAACGAGCACCCAAATGCGCGAACGCGCATCCAAAATATGAAAATGAGGAATCCCGCATAAAATAGGAGAGAGAGAATAATAATATTAAAATAACGGGGAAGCGCCCATGAGCTGGGCCCACCAGCTGGCCGGCCGTGGCCGGTCCCATGCTTCCTCCATTATTTTTCCTTATTTTGATGTTTTCATAAACTCATAAAAATTCCTCCATCTCAGCAACTTTCATTATTTGAGCAAAACTCATGGTTTCTCCATATTTTGGTGGTTTTCCTAGTTTTGTGTAGTTTCACGAAAAATAATAAAAATAGCGAAAAGTGTTGCGGGACCGGGCAACATAGCCGACCGTCCATGCCCTAGTCGTGGCCGGTACCACACCTTGCAATCCCTAATCCTTTATAAATTGTTATTTTCTCATCTTGTGAAACTCCCCAGTTTAGCAAAAATCATAGTTTTTCCATATTTTCTCAAATATTGCGCAAACCATGAAAAAGCCAAAAGTTAACATGGTCAGACGACCGACTAGGCTACTCACGAAAAATATATTAAAATATTATTATTTTAATATTCATAAAATATTCATCAAACGAGCATACTTGCTCATTCGAGCAAAATCGAGGATTTCAGTCAAAGATCGAACTCTTCTGAAAATCCAAAATATTGCTCAAACGCACATTAGAAAATGCCGAAACTCTCATGACTGAGACACGAGCATTATGGAGACACGGGCATGCTCCCTTGACCGACCAGGGGAGGCTCTAAGGCTTGCAATGAGCCGGTCCCACACGTTTTCACACTTTTGACCTAATTTGCGCAATTGCTCATATTGGGTCCAAACTCTTCACAACCAACTCAGAGTTTGTGCAAACGCTCACCAGCGGTCCCACGACCACCAAGTCTCACGCCATCTTGGTCGGTCGCCCACTTTTCTATAATTAGGTTTTATCACCTAATGCTCAATCGAGCACTATTTCAATAAATGATGCATGAAACTGACATTTAATCGTCATTCCTTCACCAACCTGCCAACCCACGACTCTGGTGTACGCTCACTCGAGAAATTGGGCATCACATGGACGTCCATAGTCCCATGTGGTCGGTCCCTCCCTCGCCCATGACCTATTTTCAGCAATTCGTCAATTAATGAGCAATTGATCAAAATTTAAGGTTTCGAACAAACGCTCAACAAATCATCTTTCTGAGCAGTTCAAATACTAAATAAATAAATTCATGTTGATCCAGTAAACAACACATGGATTAATTATATAATATTTGGAAATCTACCAATATTTTAATTAATATTTTATTAGGTCACCTCACCAATAAATAATCCGTCGAATCGAGCAATACTTGCTCAATTGCTCGAATATTGATCTAACTATCAATATACAGTAATTTATCAGTAATCTGTCGAATTGAGCAATTACTCAATTGCTCGAATATTGATGCAACTATCAATATTCAGTTGCTCAATTTCCCAGCTATCAATAAATATTCGCAATACTTGCTCAATTGCTCGAATATTGATCTAACCATCAACACCTAGTAATTCGTCGAGCATTACTTGCTCAGTTACTCGAATGTTCCACTGAGCAATTCGTCATTCATGCTCAATTCAACAAAACCTAGACTCATTGTCTAAATCAGTCAACGTGACTAATTAACTGCACGTCTGTCATGCAGACTCCACGATTTGTGAGACATCAATCACGTCACAAATGAGGGATATCATTTAGGGTTTTGGTCTAGCAGCCTAAAGCACGTGGATTCATCCACAACGAGAAATGTGAGTAAGTCGTGTCAACGGTTGGAGGAGTTAGCAAAGTAGTGGGTGAGTAATCAACCAAGTCTCCGCACGACCTGAAACTGGTTTCACCACGATCTCCCACTTTCCCACTCTTTCACTCAAGAAACCGCCGCACTTACAAAGATCATGGTGTTCATCATTCTTGCAATATAAATAAGTCTAAATCGAGGACAACATAGACATTATCATCATCTATCATCATTCGTCAACAACTCGATAAAAACTTATTCACAGAACTCAACTTCAACAGTTCACCATTATTGCAGAAACCTTCAACACATCCACAATCCTTGATCATCACTGATCTCATACATTCTTAGCTTCCCTCCTACAGATCAACCTATCTCCCTCTTTGCGACCGAATTGACTCTGGAACGTCCATTGACTTGGTTTAGGACGGAGTCCTAAAGATTGATCTCTCGAATCTAAGCACTCCCTTTGCAGTGCGTCTGTGTGAGGTTGAGCAGTTTTTCCGGTTCGAGGAATCTCTATCGCACGATGATTCCCTCATTCCCTAAAAAACCGGAAAACCGTTTTTCCCCATCCACAACAATACCACCAGAAGTTGGCAGGTTCTTATCCCTGACTTCCTATTTTACCAGTTCTTAAACACCACCAGTTCTTGTACCCTTTACATCAATTATTTCCATCACCAACTATAGAACCTAAATGCTACCACCAGCGAAACTACTCTTGCTGACCTATACCACCATCACCAGCTACCTATGCAGTAGGTTCCAGATGAAGCGACGGTGGCATGCGGAAAACGAAAACTAAAAAAGAAAGTACCACCTTTAAGAACAGAGCATGGAGCAGAAAAAGCAAAACCAGCAACGGGAAACACCAATAAACTATTGTTTGTTTTGCAAGCCAAGAAAAATCAACCAGGCACTAAATATTAAGAACTAAATCTAATGGTCATTATTACTCGGTATAAACGGGACGGGACGGTATGGGACATGAAGGGTGTCGTGTACCTGTACCCTCTAGAGGCCGGTTCTCAGTTTTAGAACCGGTACCTGTACCCCCTTCCTCGGTTCGGTACAAAACCAGGTACGGTTCCACCGGTTCCGGCACGGTCCGGTTTTTTGGCTCGGTTCTTGTGCACCCTTATCTGTATCACACAGAAAAGTCTATTGAATAGATAAATCTGTCTCCCACAGATATACCTACGATTTTTTGTTCCGTCTTTTGATAAATCAAGGTGAACATGAACCAATTGATAACCCGGACTTTTATTCCCGAAGAACAACCTAGTGTTATCAATCACCTCACAATAATCTTAATTGATTAACGAAACAAGATATTGTGGAATCACAAACAATGAGACGAAGGTGTATGTGATTACTTTTCAATCTTGCCTATCGGAGATATAAATCTCAATCCAATCTTACGATTGTACCCAATCACGATAGAAAACAGCAAGATCAGATCACGCAACTACAGAGAAAATAATTGGGTCTGGCTTCAAAATCCAAATGAATTCTTTAAGTCGTTAACCTACAGGTTTTGTGAAAACATAAGGTTAAAGGAGAATGGACTCTAGCTTATACAACTAGTAATACACAGGAGGTGTGAGGATTAGGTTTCCCAGTAGCTAGAGTTCTCCTTTATATGGATTTCAAATCAGGGTTTGCAATCTAAGTTACCTTGGTAAAATGCATTAATTATTCACCGTAGATGAAAACCTGATTAGATTCAAGCTAATATATTTCAACCGTTAGATCGAACTT
The DNA here is from genome assembly GCF_003573695.1 of Papaver somniferum. Lineage (NCBI taxonomy): Eukaryota > Viridiplantae > Streptophyta > Magnoliopsida > Ranunculales > Papaveraceae > Papaver > Papaver somniferum. Next base: position 77,179,704 of record NC_039365.1, read on the forward strand.
AGATTGTTATACACAAATGAAATGTACCTTCATTTAGGTTTGAGTAACCGTACCTAAACGTGTACACTTAGTCGGTTCGACAATAGTTAACCAATAGTTAGCCATATGAGCACTTTCATATCAACCTTATTCATCTTTACCATAACTAGTTCAAATGAATCAAATGAAACTAGTTAGAGAGTTGTTCAATTGCTTAGATCTCATAGAAGTATACAAGACACAATCGAAGCAAAATTGATTTTGATTCACTCGAATCAATTCATGAACATTATAGCCACGGTTTGCAAAGATTGCATTCCTTATTATATAAATGCTTTAGTTCATGAACAAAACGATTTTAGAAAGTAACCTGCTTAAGTATGAAAACGGATACGCATACTTAATTAGCCGGATTAAGTTTATTTTTAACTCCCAGACTCCAGCAGAAATTCACGGACATGAAACTTCCGCCAGTATGCGTACGGGTACGCATACTTACCTGGATTTCCAACAACCGTCGGTACGCGTATGGGTACGCATACTTTAGGTTCCCGGTTTTGGACTTTTACACAAATGTGAGAACACACTATATTTATATCCAAACATGGTTACTTGTTCTGAACTCTCATTTCAATCATTGAAACTTTCTTAGAGGATGTTAAAATAGTAGTTATTCACAAACTCTTAGCATCAAAGTGATTTTCAAGTTATTGAAATAATCAATATGACTTTCGTCACGAGTAAAGATGAACTTGGATAAAATGAAAGCTTACCACATATTTCGAGAAATAGATAAGCGAGATAAACTCGGCTCGAAATAGCAAATGTGTATAGTTGAAGTCTATATAGCAATACGACTCTTGTCTCAAATATGAGATAGAGTAGATAGACTTTTGAGTGATAGACAAGTTCAAGTCTCCACATAACTTTTGTTGATGAAGTTCCACAAGTTCCCTTGAGTATTTATTCGTCTTCATTCGATGAACGTCGTGGAGTCTAAAGCTCAACTACACTTACTATCCTAATCCGAGACTTAGATATAAGTAGACTAGAAATCAAGACTTATAGTTTTGGAAACTAAACTTGACAAACAAGCTTGAGATAGCAACGCTTGCGAGTTCGACCGAGCAATGCTCTAACAATCTCCCCCTTTGTCAATTTTAGTGACAAAACTATCAACACATATGGAGTACAAAATAAATAAACTTTGTAGCTTCTCATCCAAATGCTTGATCTCCTTGGTTCTTCAACGTTACTCGAAATATTCGTCACTTCCAAGTACTCCAGTGATTCTAAATGTTTTCAACTCAGCATCATCGTTGTTGAAGATCCGTAGCTATAACAATGAGGAAAAAATAGCTCTCAATCATTGTTAGACAGTGTCATAGTATTATTATACAACATCAAAGTTCAATTGTATCACAACTTCGATACAATATTATGGTGATATGTATCACTCCCCCTTAGTCAATACTTCATCTCACATGAAAACCATTCCCCCTTGCATAATGATCTGAAAACCATATGTTAGACAGTGTCATAGTATTATTATACAACATAAATTCTCCCCCTTTTTGTTAATAAAATTGGCAAAAGTACGAGAACTAGTGGGATCCTCATGAAATTTTCATAGAGATACTTCATGACCAAAAGAAAAGCACATATCAACTTTTTAGATGCAATCATATATCCATAACTAAATGCATTCATCAAGGAGTTTATAAAGATACAAGATAACCCCTATAGTATTCCACAGACGCACTCCCCACAAAGATTTGGAAATTAAGCACAAGTTCAATTAAGAACTCTCCACCATAAAATGTCATTCCCGAAAGAACAACAAGAGCGACCTTACTTTCACAATAACAAATCACATGAATTTGTATCCAAAAATCTCAATTAAATTAACCACAAGAGAACCCATGATTAATTTGATCGGAAATGCTCACATAAGAGAACTTACGGAACCGCATAAAGATATGGATCAGGGAAGATCAATACTGCGGAATAAACAAAGATTCATTCTATTTTTCATCACTATTTGCACAATGACATATAATAGACTTTAATCTTTGAAAATAAAAGTTCATGCTGAAAAGGACATTGTGATGAAAATTGTTAGATCGTTGCCAGCTAGATACGACTATAAGAAATATGCCATCGTTGAAGGAAATAACCTAGAAACACTTTCAAGAAACTCACTCATTGGAAAGTTAAGAATTCTTGAGCATGATAAGAACACAATCCGAACCTCCGCGTTCAATGCTGTGACCAACACAAGTAATTCTCCTAACTTGTCTTGGGCTGATGAATGTTGTCTAAATCATATTGATCCTGACAGGTCATTGATTTTACAAAAGATCAAGGATATTGTGAGAAGAAGCAAAACATCTGGGGAGCATTTCTGTCTCTCTGATGCTTTAGATGATTCAATATAAGAAAAATCATATCAGTTGGTCAATTCGCATACTTTCGAAGTTCGCACCGAAATTTCAGCTTTCACAGCAGAAACTTCTACTAACTCAAATTCAGATTCAGAATGCGAGTCTGACACTGAGATTTTTGAATTCTTGGATAAAAATGAAGAAATTCACCAAGAAAATATTTAACTAAAAATGAGGTTGGAGAAACTTGAATCATCACTTCAGGTGAAAAATCTTGAGATTGACTGTCTTAATGATGAATTCACTAGGACCCTGTCTCTAAAAAAAGAGATTAATACTCTTAAGTGTGACCTGCAAAGGTTGTCTGGAAGTTCTAACAAGATTTCAGCAATGTTATTTGGTCAGAAGTCGTTTGGACACACAAATGGTTTAGGGTTCAAAAGCAAGACTGTGAGCACAAATAACGCTTTTGTTCCGGCCGAGTCTGGAATAATGGACATTAAAAGTTGTGATAAACATGAGTCGAATCTGCAAAATGAAAAATCGTCTTTGAATTGTTTGTTTTGTGAAAATGTGAATCATGTTCAAAGTAAGTGTTGCAAATTCAAGAAGAACAACAAACAAATGACCAAAATTCAGAATGACATGCAAACAATGAATTTGGCTTTGGGTCACAAACATGGAACTCCTGAAGACAAGGAGAAGTCTAAGAGAACCAGATTCAGACGACGTAAGAAGTCTGTTTATACAACAAACCTTGATAAGTCACCATGTGACACAAGATGTGAGCATTTTGCTCACTCCATCACTATCTAATTATAGTGATATATGCATCCTCATTATTAACTTGAGAATATGAGGATTGCATCAAGGTTGCTCAAGTCTTGTATAGTTGTTTTCTAATCCTTGTTTTTATTTGGGTTTATATAAGTTAAGATTTGCAACTGAATATTTTCTTATCAAAAATAAATAATGGATCGTGAACCGTGAAGATTTGTCAAAGTTCTTATTAGAATTTACTTTTCTGGTGCTCTATTTATATTCGCTTATGATTGAAAATGCCCTTCACTCTTTTTCTTTGAAAGATAAAGTTTCATGGAGGTACCACAAAAAGGGATGCAGTAGAAGCAGTTAATGTGTATCTTTGTGAAGGAATCCAATCCTCAAGGAAGAAAAATGAGAAGTCTACAAATGATGAAAAAGGTTCCTCCTCTAACTGCTTTATGTCTTTTTTTCAAGTTGATAATAACTTTAAGGCCATGGTGACGGATTTCATCAGCAAAAGAAATCTTGTAAGTATGATGTTTGATACTTGCGCAGAATAAGGATGCAAGATTTATCCCATCTCTATTTCTCTCATGTTTGAATACTATTACCGGTACGGTAAGTGGTGCATAAGAGCATCTCCAACGAGACATCCGTTTCCTCAATATTCGGATGTGCAAAGAAAAGATCATCTCCTGATATGTCATGAGTTTTCCCTTGGTTATAGGAAGTTCATCGAAATCATCTCCAATCGTGTAAGCGGGGATACAAGCTTGTACCAAAAAAAAAAACATGAATGATGCACGATACCTCGAGTCCTTCATTGTTCTAATAACTCGGATTATCGGTAAATAAGTCAACTTCAAGTAACAATGATCAGTTTAAAATTGAATGATTGACATATTTTAATCTCTATCCACTATTTCTCTTTGGAAAAGATAGCTCACTATGAACAAATGTTATCTGTGACGCCCCAACCTAATCACCTACTTATCTAATGGATTACAACCTAATAAAAGCATCAAATCTAGATTATCTATTTTAAGAATCATAATTACATAACTAATCCCGATAAAAAAACCCAAACACTCTGATATTATATAAATGAAAATCTCTTGTGTGATACGAATATAATAAAGTGTTGTTTAACAATTTAACAAAGGATACACATAATAAAAGATACACGATATCACTAACATAACACTAAATAAAACTCAAAGCTTTGAGAATGGTTATCTTCGCGCTTACCTTTTCTTCTGAATACTGAAACTGAAGTGGGTACGAGCGAGCACATCATCCCAAAGGGGTTCCCAATGGAAACAAATAACATTCAAGTAATCAATAATATGCTTCACAGTTCTAAAGAATTGTAATAAAACATGTCATCGTGCATAACATGCATAAGAGTGATTTCCCCAAATACCTCGATATAATATTGCCTCATTTGGGTCATTAATGACATAACTTAGGTTATAAATAAAAAGTAATAATATTCAGCTTTACACGTTAGATAGCTATATTGCACTTCCCATGCTATATAATATTTACACTTCCCGTGCTGAATAAGACTTAGCAAGGAGCTGTGGGGAGACCACAGACACTCCTGCGGGAAAATCACACAAACACACATCATTATTCACCCAGCAATCAGCAAGCATAGAATTATGACATTCATAAAAGAAATTTTATTCTAATTCCACCTCCTCAGATATGGCGTACCATTATAACAATATCCGTGAAAGACCACCACCGGATGATCTACAAAAGTGAAACTGATTTGATGACCAGCCACGCCTACCTCGAGATCCTCAATCATTTACCTCAACCTTTTCTCTGTTGTTTCCCCCTGTGATCGAACAACTTCAGCACCATCACCATCGTCTTCAATCGATTAGAATAATCAAGGTTTACACGAATTCTCATACAAAAAAGCTCAAATGATCTCTAAGATCGAATCAACAGAGGGGAGAAGAAGAGAAACAGAGAAGAAGAATATAGAAGAAGAAAATAGAAGAATTAATTCTCTTTGAAACGTGTAGATGATAAGGACAATGAAAATTACTGAGGCACCAAGATAATGGATAAGGGCTGCCAGGTCGGTTTAAAAAGCAAAAAGACTATTTTTCCCTTCATATATCACTGATGATATCTTCTTCCTCTGGTATCCGAATGACATGTTCGAGTAGTACATTCCGCACAACTTTTCGAGATCTATCAAGTGATACTAGTTTTGTATTTAAATCATTGTTAGATTAATTTCTATTAATTAAAATCTATATTAACTAATCGAGCCATTAGTGATTAAATCGTCTCTTGACTAGTCTAATGGCGTTGACGAGCTTGAGGGTCCTTACGTTCTCCCCACCTTATTCATTTTCGTCCTCGAAAATCAAACCATCTTCTGGTTTTCAAAAACTCCCTACCTCATAGAGAAAAAACTATCTCTCGACTAAATGAAAGTACTACTCATACTTACATATGCGCGAAAATCAACTTATTTTAAATGAGTTCGAAGTAATAAGAAATGAAACATAAACCTATATGATTATCTACAACTAAAATCTATAATTTGTAGCTCTTGGTTCAACTACAATAATTTGTATTCTAACATATAGGTATGTCTAAGTTCTTTCCACTAGTTCAATGGATTAATGTAACTAAATATATGTAAAGCTACTCAATAAGTTTCTAAAAGAATTCGACATCTATCAAAATTACTAACCTCACTATTTCTCTAGTGTTGGATTCCACCACGTGTACATAATTCCAAACTAATTGTTCTCTAACTTCAATGAGCTTCTAAACCATAATACAATTGGTTTGACCTACAATTTTTACTTCACAGCATACACACACCACAAGGAAACAAACAATCAAACAAAATAATATTTTATTTATTGATCGGTTTTAGTCATTAAGATTTATCTCACAACCTATCTCAGTTCTAAACTAAACTAATACACTAACCGGCACTAGCTATAATCTATTGTTTCCTACGTAAGATCTAATAGTGTGCACTGATACCAATTTGTGACACCCCAACCTAATCACCTACTTAGCTAATGGATTACAACCTAATAGAAGCATCGAATCTAGATTATCCATTTTAAGAATCATAATTACATAACTAATCTCGATACAAAACCCAAACACTCTGATATTATATAAATGAAAATCTCTCGTGTGATATAAATATAATAAAGTTTTGTTTAACAATTTAGCAAAGAATACACATAATAAAAGATACATGATATCACTAACATAACATTTAATAAAACTATAAGCTTTGAGAACGGTTATCTTCGCGCGCACCTTTTCTTCTAAATACTGAAACTGAAGTGGGAACGAATGAGCACATCATCCCAAAGGGGTTCCAAATGGAAACAAATAACATTCAAGTAATCACTAATATGCTTCACAGTTCCAAAAAAATGTAATAAAACATGTCATCGTTCATAACATGCATAAGAGTGATTTCCCCAAATACCTCGATATAATATTGCCTCATTTGGGTCATTAACGAAATAAATTAGGTTATAAAATAACAAGTAATACTATTACGCTTTACGCGTTAGATAGCTATACTGCACTTCCCATGCTATATAATATTTATACTTCCCGTGCTGAATAAGACTTAGCAAGGAGCTATGGGGAGACCACAGACACTCCTCGCAGCACAAACACACATCAAATTATTCACCCAACAATCAGCAAGCATAGAATTATGACATTCATAAAAGAAATGTTATCTCTAATTCCACCTCCTCAGATATATCATACCATAATAACAATATCCGTGAAAGACCACTACCGGATGATCTACAAAAGTGAAACTGATTTGATGACAAGCCATGCCTACCTCGAGATCCTCAATCATCTACCTCAACCTTTTCTATGTTGTTTCTTCCTGTTATCGAACAACTTCAGCACCATCAACATCGTATTCAATTAATTATAATAATCAAGGTTTACAAGAATTCTCATAAAAAGAAGCTCAAATCTATGAGATCGGACCAACAGAGGGGAGAAAAAGAGAAACAAAGAAGAAGAAGAAGAAAAACGAAGAAGAAAAGAGAAGAATGAATTCTCTTTGAAACGTGTAGGTGATAAGGAAAATGATAATTACTGAGGCACCCAGATAACGGATAAGGGCTTCCAGGTCGGTTTAAAATACAAAAAGACTTTTGCCCTTCATATATCACTGATGATATCTTCTTCGTCCGGTATCCGAATGACACGTTCGAGTAGTCCATTCCGCATAAATTTTAGAGATCTATCTAGTGATACTAGTTTCGTATTTATATCATTTTTATATTAATTTCTATTAATTAAAATATATATTAACTAATCGAGTCATTAGCGAGTAAATCGTCTCTTGACTAGTCTAATAGCGTTGACGAGCTTGAGGGTCCTTACATTATCTCTGATAAAGAACACCATTTTGTGAACTGAAAAGAGAACTAAGTGAGTTAGCTGATATTTCTGAAGATCTGGAGGAATTGAATGATCCCATAATTAATGGATTCTTCAATAATGAGAAGGATTCTCAGTAGATGCTCTGAGAAAGCGCTACAATGTCTAGGAACTTCTTATGGGAATTTATTATTGTTTTTTTAGAAGGATAACTAGGGTTTGGAATATAAAATATTGTGATTACACATAGCTATTGCCAACGATTTTCATCTTGCAATGTTTTAGATTTATTTATTTAAACTCTAAGTTATTTGGAAGAAGATTTTGCAGTATTAATCTTTATCGGTTTTATATATTGCAAAATTTTTATGGAATGTGTGTGTTTACGTCCGTGAACTATGATTGTCCCATATATGTCAAAAGTTAAGTATATTATGTCATTATGCAAATATTGATAAAAATAGAATGAACTTTTGTATATTTCGCAGTATTGATCTTTCCCTGATCTACTCCTATGTGAAAGTATTGTATGGCTCCGTAAGTTTTCTTATGTTGAGCGTTTCCGATTAAATTAATCATTAACGTTCTCTTTTGGTTAATTTATTCGAGTTTACTGGATAAAAATTCATGTTTCATGTGATTTGTTAATGTCCAATGAAATCCTTCTTTTCTTGTAAAAGTAAGGTCGCTCTTGTTGTTCTTTCGGGATTGACATTTTATGGGGGAGAGTTCTTATTTGAATTTGTGCTTAATTGCCAAATCTTTGTGGGGAGTGCGGCTGTGGAATATTGTAGGAGTTATCTTGAATCTTTATAAACTCTTTGATGAATACACTAAGTTTCGACTATGTGAAATCATCGAAAACAAAGTTGATATGTTCTCTTTTAGTCATGAATAATCTCTTTGAGAATTTCATTATGATCCCGCTAGTTTTCGTACCTTTGCCACTTTATATTGACAAAAAAGGGAAGAATTATTTTGTCGTTCACAGTACATACATATGGTTTACAGATCATTATGTAAGGGGGAGTGGTTTTCATTGTGAGATGAAGTATTGACTAAGGGGGAGTGATACATATCACCGTAGTATTATTTTCAAAGTTATGATACAATTGAACTTTGATGTTGTATAATAATACTATGACACTGTATAAGAACATCTGTTTTCTTATTGTTATGGCTACGGATCTTCAACAAGAATGATGCTTAGTTGAATAGGTTCAGAATCACTGGAATACTTGGAGTGACGAAGAATTCAAGGAATGTTGAAGAACCAAGGAAATCAAGCATTTGGATGAGAAGCTACAAAGTTTATTTATTTTGTAATCCATATGTATTGATAGTTTTGTCACTAAAATTGACAAAGGGGGAGATTTTTAGAGCACTACTCGGTCGAACTCGCACGCGTTGTTATTTCAAGCTTGTTTGTCAAGTTTAGGTGTCAAAACTGTAAGTCTTGATTTCTAGTCTACTTATAGCTATGTGTCTGATTAGGATAGAATGTGTAGTTGAGATTTAGACATCACGACGTTCATCGATTGAAGACGAAGATCTACTAAGGGGAGCTTGGAGGAACTTCATCAACAAAAGGTATGTTGAGACTTAAACTCATCTATCACTTAGAAGTCTATTCTATTCTGTCTTCTATTGAGACTAAGTCGTATAGATATATATACTTTTACATTATACACATTTGATATTTCGAGATGAGTTTAACTCGCTTATATCTTTCTTGAAATATGTGGTGGAAGGCTTTTTTCTTAAACTACGTTCATTATTATTATTGACGGGTTTAGTTGGAAGCAATGTATTTATTGGAAACTAAAAAATGAGTCAAAAAAGGATCATGTGAAAATCACCTTGTAACATCTTACATGATTTGTGTGAGACAGTCATTTGATGTAGACTCGAAATGTTTCGTATTGATCATTCAATCAATTTAAAATTACTTATAAGATAATGTTATGTGTGAGACAACCATTGTCGTCTTCTAAGGATATTTCAATGATTGAAATGGGAGTTTAGAAAAAATAACCATTGTCTGAATATAGCATAGTATGCATACCAGTATGCAAACTATTGTAGTATGATTCAGGTCCGGGAATCAAGTATCCATACACGTATGCAAACGGTTTTAACTGTTAAATTCCGGAAACCAAGTTTGCATACCTGTTTGCGAACTGTTTCACTTGAGTTCGGGCTGGAACGACAGTATGCATACCCGTTTGCGAACTGTCGGAAAAGATCAAAGTCCGGAACTTAAGTTTGCGTACCCGTTTGAAAACTTATGTGGTTATGTTCTAAAATCGGTTAAGTATGATTTCATACTCATGAAAAATATATTTATATATTAAGGAACGTAGTCTTTGCAAACCGTGGCTAAAATGTTCATGAATTAATTCTCTTGAATCAAAACCGATCTTGCTTCAATTGTGTATTTTATACTTTTATGAGAATATAAACAATTGAAAAACTCTATGAGTAACAAGCTAAGACCATCTAACGATGGAGAGATATTGCTTTGCTTTTAAGCAAACTTAGCTTGAATCTTAAATCCAGATTTCATCTGACGGTGAATATTGATTGCTTTGTTTCAAAGCTATCAAACCATGATTTGAAGACTATATAAGGGAGAACTCTAGCCACTGGAAACCTAATCCCCACACCTCCTGTGTGATACTAGTTGCGACTAGAGTCGATTCTCCTTTAACCTAGGTTTTTCTTAAAACCATTATAGGTTAACGACTTAAAGACTTCATTGGGATTCTGAATCCAGACTCAACTATTTTCTCTATATTTGCGTGTTGTGATCTTACTTGTTTTATCGTATTGAGTATTATGTTCTCTAATATTTGCTTGAGATTTATCTCCTATAGGTAAGATATAAAAAGTAATCAGAAAGCTCTTCGTCTCATTCTTTGTGATTCCGCAATAGCTTGTTCTACTACCATATAGTTAAGTTATTGTGAGGTGATTGATATTTCTAGGATGTTCTTCGGGAATATATGACCGGATTATCAATTAGTTTCTGTTCACCTTGATTTATCAAAAGACAGAACAAACTTCGTAGATATTTCTGTGGGAGACAAATTTATTTTCCAGAGTAGACTTTTCTGTGGGAGACATATTTGTTTATAAAGTCTTCGACTTTGGGTTGTAGCAACTCTTAGTTTTGGGTGAGATCAGCTAAGGGAATCAAGTGCGTATAGTTCTGCTGGGATTCATAGACGTAAGGAACGCGACTGTACCTTAATCGATAGGGCTCAACTACATTCCAGTCCGAAGTTAACTTGTAGTAGGCTAGTTTCTGCAGCGGCTTAATACAGTGTGGTGATCAAAACTAGACTAGGTCCCGGGGTTTTTCTGCAATTGCGGTTTCCTCGTTAACAAAACTTCTGGTGTCTGTGTTATTTCTTTTCCGCATTATATTTGTTTATATAATTGAAATATCACAGGTTGTGCGTAGTTCAATCAATTGTAAATCCAACCTTTGGTTGTTAATTGAAATTGATTGACACTTGAACATTGGTCTTTGGTACCGTTCAAGTTGTTTCTCATAATAATTAGGCTCACGGATTCCTATCTCATATAACTCTTGGATATATTTTTCTTGATTGAGTCTGACTGTCTAGTTGATTCTCTTGGAATTATATTGGAGTTAGTCCGTACAGATTGCGGAACGAAATATTGGGTGTGGTTGTTACGCTCCCGCTTTTTCAAACCTGTAATGGTTTTGGAAAAACCTAGGTTAAAGGAGAATCGAATTTAGTCGCAAGTAGGACACAGGAAATTGCAGGGATTAGGTTTTCTAGTTGCTAGAGTTTTCCCTTATATAGTCTTTCAAATCAGGGTTTGCTTACAATCAAAGCTAAGATAGCTTAGTAACAAAGCATTCAATACTTACCGTTAGGTGAAATCCTGATTTAAGATTCAAGCTAAGTTTTCTTAAAACCAAATCAATATCTCTTCACCGTTAGATGGTCTTATATTGTTACACACAAATGAAATATACCTTCATTTAGATATGGGTAATCGTACCTAAACGTGTATTTTGAGTTGGCTCAAGAATAGCTAACCGAAGTTAGCCATATGAACACTTTTGTCTTAACTACATTCATCTAACACTTCTAGATAAAATATGATAATCAATCAATCATGAAAGATAATCAAATGAATCTAATCGTGTTACTAATAGAGTTGTTCAATTGTTCACTATCTCATAAAAATATATATGAACACATTGAAAGAAAATCAGATTGATTTGTAATCATACAAAGTACTTATATAAGAATCAATTCATGAACATTAAGCTACGGTTTGCAAAGATTGCATTCCTTAATTTATAAATGTATTTGTCATGAGTATGAAAACATACTTAACCAATTTTAGAACTTTAACCACTATGTTTGCAAACTGGTACGCAAACTATAGCATCCGGACTTTGGTCTTTTCCATCCGTTTGCAAATGGGTATGGAAACAGCAGTCTCGGACCTAACTCAGGTAGAACCGTCGTATACTGGTATACAAACTTGGTTCCCGGACTTTAACAGTTAAAACCGTTTGCATACTGGTATGCAAACAATGTTTCCGGATCCGAATCATACCAAAAAAGTTTGCATAGTGTGTTGTATCCAGACAAAGGTTTATTGTTCTAAACTCCCATTTCAATCACTGGAACATCCTTAGAAGAAAACAATGGTTGTCTCACACATACCATTAGCTTATAAGTAATTTTCAAGTGATCAAATGATCAATACGAAACTTTCCGAGTGGACATCAAATGATTGTCTCACACAAATCATGTAATATGTTTCAAGGCAATTATAACATCATCGTCTTTTGTCTTATTATTTAGTTTCCAACAAATAGATTGTTTCCAACTAAACTCGTCAAGAATATGATGAACGTATCTAAAGCAAAAAGCTTTCAACTCGTATTTCGAGAAATAGATAAGCGAGATAAACTCGGCTCGAAATATCAAATGTGTATAATATAAAAGTCTATATAGCTATACGACTTAGTCTCATTAGGATATAAAGTAAAATAGACTTTTGAGTGATAGATAAGTTTTAGTCTCCACATACCTTTTGTTGATGAAGTTCCTCCAAGCTCTCCTCAATAGATCTTCGTCTCCAATCGATGAACGCCGTGAAGTCTAAAGCTCAACTACACATTCTATCCTAATGCGAGACATAACTATAAGTAGACTAGAAATCAAGACGTATAGTTTTGATCACCTGAACTTGAAAAACAGGCTTGAGATAGCAACACTTGCGAGTTCGACCGAGCAATTCTCTAACAAAAAGTCTTCACTAAGGTTGAAGCAACTCTTAGGCTATAAATGCGTCAGCTAAGGGAATCAATTGCTTAGATCCTTGCGATGTTCAATAGACGTAAGGAGTGCAGTTGTAATTGAATCGCTTAGAGGGTGGATTCGATCTCAACTACATTCCAGACTGAAGTCTGATAGTAGGATAGTGTGTGTAGCAGCTTAATATGATTTGTTGTTCAAAATCTGGGCGAGGTCCTGGGGTTTTTCTACAGTTGCGGTTTCCTCGTTAATAAAAATTCTGGTGTCTTATGTATTTCCTTTTTCGAATTGTACTCTTTAACATTATAATAAGATTTACTCATGCAGTACGTGTTCAATCTTAGTAGATACGTCCATTTAATTGTGATCGATTACGAGACTAGTTTCTCGTAGAATTCGTGTCTTCAAAGATAGATAACAAGTTTATTATTTAGCAGAATTCTGATTGGATTATTTGGATACGACTAGATTGATCTTGGACATTGATTTTTGAGATCGTCCAAGTACTCTTCTTAACAATCAGGTTCGCGGAATCCTTAGTCTATATAAACCGATTGAGAAGAGATACAGATACATATATAAACTCCATATACATATAGTCAAGGATCATTAATTTAGTCTGCTTTAAATTGCATTAAGTTTTGTCAATACAGGTTTCCGAATAAAAAATGTTGGTGGTGTACTTGGTACCCCCGCGTTTTTAATCAGTACTAAAACCTAAATCCAACTCGTGTTTTGTCAAGTGCTCTGGCACCACGTGGACGTCCATAATTCCACGTGGTCGGTCCTCTTTCACTCGACCTATTTTCAGCGATCCACCAATTAACGAACAATCGATCAAAAACTAGGGTCTTGAACAAACGCTCAAAAAATCATCATTCTGAGCATGTTCACACACCGAATAAATTTATGTCGATCCAGTAAACAACATGCGGATTAATTGTATAATATTTGGTAACCTACCAATATTTTAATTAATATTTTATTGGGTCACATCACCAATAAATAATCCGTCGAACTGAGCAATACTTGCTCAATTGCTCGAAGATCCAATTATCAATATTCAGTAATCCGTTGAATTGAGAAATTGCTCGAATATTGATCCAACTATCAGTATTCAGTAATTCGTCTAATTGAGCAATACTTGCTCAATTGCCCAACTATCAATATTCAGTAATTCGCAATACTTGCTCAATTGCTCGAATATTCATCCAACCATCAATACCCAGTAATTCGTCGAGCAATACTTGCTCAGTTACTCGAATGTTCCACTGAGCAATTCGCCATACATGCTCAACTCAACAAAACCTAGACTCATTGTCTAAATCAGTCAACGTGACTAATCAAATACACGTCTGTCATGCAGACTCAGCGATTCGTGAGCCATCAATCACGTCAAATTGTGGGATATCAATTACGGTTTTGGTCTGGCGGACTACAGCACGTGGATTCATCCACAACGAGAAATGTGAGTAAGTCGTGTCAACGGTTGGAGGAGTTAACAAAGTAGTCGGTGAGTGATCAACCAAGTTTCCGCACGACCTGGAGCTGGTTTCACCATGATCTCCCACTTTCCCACTCTTTCACTCAAGAAACCGTCGCACTTACAGGGATCAGGGTGTTCATCATTCTTGCAATATAAATAAGTCAAAATCGAGGAAAAAGGGGACAATATGAATCACCATTCGTCAACAAATCGATAAAAACTTATTCACATGAACTCAACTTCGGCAGTTCACCAAAAATTTCAGAAACCTTCAACACATCCACAATCCTTGATAATCACTGATCCCACACAATTATCAGCTTCCCTCCTACAGATCAACCCATCTCCCTCTTTGCGACCGAATTGACTCTGGAACGACCATTGACTTGGTTTAGGCCGGAGTCCTACAAATTGATCTCTCGAATCTAAGCACTCCCTTTGCAGTGCATCTGTGTGAGGTTGAACAGTTTGGTCGGTTCGAGGAATCTCCATCGCACGGTGATTCCCTCATTCCCTAAAAAAACCATCAAACCGTTTTTCCCCATCCACAGATTGGAGACCATAGTGGAAGATTAATCTCTCGCTGGCAATCTCACATTCTCACAAAATGGCTGGTCTTAGGTCTGGGTTAGTTACAAATGCAAACGATGCTAGTACTAGCAACAATAACAATGATGTTATTCCAGAAACCATTCCCGCTTCCAACATCGGTGGTGTCGATAACACTCCTCCTCAAACCAACGTCGGAAGTAATCCTCTCTTTGGAAGGTCTCCTGAAGAAATTAGAGAAAATCCGCCTACCATAACTGATCTCATGAAGATTTTCAAGAAATTTTTGCCAAGAATTAGGTAGAGATGGAAACAACACAGAAGGAACTATGTGCACATCTCAAGGACGTCACAGACAAGTTTTCACCTGCACAGACTCCTTCCCAGCGCCAATCGTAGAAAGAGAAAGCCAAAGAAACAGACCCCTAAGTCTCTCCAATTCATGTGGTGGATGATGAAGTCTGCAAAGCTGCAGAAAATCCACCAGAGAAGTCTGCAGGCTACATCACCCGTGAAGACCTGGAACGCTTTATGGAAGATCGAGGAAAAGCCAAAACACCATATGTTCACCGTCATCAACCTCCATATCATGTTGCTATGCAAAAGATTCCTCTCCCAAAGGGCTACACCTCTCCAACATTCACACTGTACAACATAACGGGGAACGCTCGAGAACATGTCTCTCGATTCCTGGAAGCACTAGGCGAGCACGAACACAACCATGTCGTCCGTATGAAGGAATTCTCGAAATCCCTGACAGGCCGAGCATACACATGGTACAACAACATTGCACTTGGGAGCATCGCTGGCTGGGGAGAGATGATTAACACATTCTACCGGAAATACTTCTTCATCTCAGAGCAGATTACTCTCTCTGACTTAGGAAGAATGTCTCAAAAGAACAATGAACATCCGAACGACTATGTGAAGAGGTTCAGAGTCTAAGCTTTGGATTGGCATGACCCGAATGTCACTGAACAACAACTGGTGGACTTGTGCATCAACGGAATGATCTCGGTCTACAGAGCCTTGCTAAAAAATCTCCGGTTCCAGACTTTCTCAGAGCTTCATGAAGCATCCAGACGATCAGCGACTACTGCACATGCTTTACTGGAAAGAGAAAGACCTAGACTGAGAACCTCGTGATACTCAGCGTCTCTTCAACAAACAATACAACCTCCAACCTTCCATGAACGTTGTTGCTGAAGGAAGCAAAAGGAAAGCCGAAGCACCACAGCAGAAGCATACTTCTCCAATCTCTCAAGATTCTTCATAAGTGCAAAGAAAGGATAACCAATCCTGAAATACACAAAACTCAACCCGACATAAACGAACGGGGAAATGATCAGACAAAATCAACTTCTCTCTTCTCATGAAGGAGTGATCGACTTACTGGAAGTCTGGGTTCAAGATGATGCAATCAAATTGTTGTTCATCAGGAGATAGCCAACTTAAGAAGATATTAATAATCCCAGGTACTTCTGCCTTCATAAGTTCACCAATCATCCAACAGGTGACTGCAATATTTTCAAAGAGAAGGTTGATCCATAATAGCTTCAACTGGGGACTGAAGGAGTACACAAGAATCCTCTTCCAGTCGGAACCTTTACATTCTCTGAAAAACCAGTCAAAGAAGCAGTTCAGTAATTAATCGAGCACATCTGCGAATTTCTTTATCTGTCAAGAGCTCAAAGGAAAGACATGTTCACGGCTATGAATCACATCGTGTAAGCAAGTCAATTTACGGAAATACTTCATGAGCCTCTAGCCACAGACAAAGAGATGTACGACTGGGGACTGCTTACCACAGTCAATATCCAAGGAAATAAATTTGAGAGAACTTTGATGGATGTTGTCATTTCTATCAACACTATTCCACTGGAATCCCTCAGAGTCGCAGGCATCACTCGACAAGAAGCTACTCATGCTCCCATCTCAATTAGAGACCATGAATGAACTCTCACAGATGCTAATGGCTACATCACTCTCAAGGTGAAAATAGGTTCAACTTGAACCGATTCCAAGTTTCACATAATTAGGAAGATCCAAAATTTGACACGATCTTCGGACGAGCGTGGATCCATGCTGAAAACATGACTACAAACAAAGCGTCTTTTGTTTCACATCTCTCCAACGAAGAAAGCTCCGATCCATAAGATTTGGCGGACGTTCCATCATCAGAGCACTTGGAGTAAATTCAAACTTTGGCGAGGTTGAAACAAGAACCCGCAAAAGATGCATAGACATTCATCAATAGGTTTCGCATTCAGGCAACTCTCATTCCTCCCATGTCTATGTCGTTTATTTCCCCACATGCTATTCTAGCATTGGGACTCAATTCTGCTAGCATCTCTGCTATTGCAAGTTGTTATGAGAGGGTAATCTCACTTCAGCAACATTTTACCAAGTGGTTGAATCTGACACCGCTGAGAGATGACGGACGCATTGCAAAGAACACTTCGGGCATTTCTCCATAGACTTGCAGGAATATTCATGAGTGCCACAAGATCAAATATCTCTGATGTCTGCACAAGTGTTGAATCCACTATCGCAGCAGAATGCTTAATCAACAGAAGATAGATACACGGGTCCGGGACGATCAAGCCTAAGACATTCGACGCTTCAACACTCAAGCATATAAGAAACCTTCGAATTGTACTCCCAATCAAAGAGTACACCTTCGATAATAGCGCCTCTAGCTTCAGCACAATATCTCGACGGTGACACATTGGTTCAACATCGACACGATCAAAGTGTAGCTGAATTACAATTGTTAAGTATTCACTATCCCATGATAAGACTTCTGGATCAGATGCAACATCATCCATTCATCAATGGATGCTACAAACTCCTTCAACTCTGCTAAGTGAATGAGGGATGCACTGGGGACTTGATCTTATTGGAAATATCAATTCAATTTCAATAAATTTTATCCACATAACAAGTCATTGCAACCTGATGTGATTCCATGAAATGTCATCAAACAGAACCTCTCTACATCACAAGCCCCTGCACGACTGAAGAACTTCCTCTCTTCACCTATCATATTCAGAATGGAGACTGCCGATGTTATCTGCCACAACAACATCGATTCGCTGACTAAGCCACTTTTCAGTAAAATCATATTCAGGAGAATTTGGGTTGATATCCTAGTACACCTTCATCTAAGTAATGCTCAACTCACCAATTGGTTCATGCATGTAAAGGCTCACTGGATGGAAGAGCAAAGACTATCATTTTCGATCTCTGGAGAAACTCCAACCATAGTATCGGCATCAACAAGGACATGTGGAGGAACTCCATTCATGGTTTCAACATATTAACAAGAATTTTTGGAGGAAGTTCAATTGTGATCTCATCAGTCTCAGGCGCAACATCCGACTTCATCAACTATCTATTCTCTAGAGCGTTACTCTATGGATCGTACTTCTTCAAGCCATAATGATTCATATCAAGATGTTTAATCATGAAAACATGATAACATGAACGTCTTCCCAAAGCTTGCGCGACAGACAGGCACAAATCAAAGTCTTCTACAAGATGTTCTCATCGCCTCTACAAATGAGATACGATATGATCCAGGCCATGGGTTTACATAAACGTACCAATGGGTAAATAATGAGACAATGCTTCCTCAAAAAAATATGTTCTTCTATGTATGTGATACAACATACCAAAAGGGCGCATAAATCGGACATACGAGCTGAAAGATATGGCCTTTACCGTCAGGTCTATGAAATCTGAAAATTTCGTAAGGGATTACAAATTACAAATGTGCACGCTTCGTTGGATGACCTCTGCAACTCCAAATTGATTGATTCTTTTCTCATGTGATAACTCAGTCTCTTAGATTCAAAAGTTGGGGTTAAGCATCGAATTCCGACGTCGTATGAGGTTCCTACAGCTTCCAGAGCATACAACATGCAAGCAGCAATTCTTAGACAAGATTCATAAATTCCACAGTCAATCGGTGTTCACCAGGTCTTTCCGCTAAGTCCTTCATCAAGGTACCTCCAACTTCAACCATGGTCATTACATCATCATATTGCTCAAATCATCATCATGGCTCTATTATTCCCAACTTCGGCAATTGACACCTATTACGAAGATTACATGGGATTAGAGCAATCCAAGCAAGGAAATCCAAAGAAATCATCAAATTCAGAGTGTAAGTGATCTAACATCATCAAAGTTCATCATTATGCATTCACAACATAATCCAATAACGAGGAAGTCAGGAAAACACGTTTTACGACGGAGCTCGTCTGAAGAGTCTTTCACTGCCCTGTATAAGACGACAAACTGGGAGCAATTGGTGAAGAATCTAGGTATGTGTCATATACCATTATCTTCGTATGGATGTTCTCTACAACATATAAAAATTTCACAGTAATCGGAGAAATGAGCAAAGAGATGTGGCCAAAACATTGGACTACATGCCAGCTGAAAATTTTCTGGAAGTCTCCCGAAAGTCTATTTTTTCATCAATTTCGACCTCTAAACATGCTCAAAACTCTAAAAGCTTCTTTGAAAAAGCTTGGAAATTTCCTGGGAACGAAAAAACATGTGTAGACCGCGAAAATCCAACATCGGATGAAGATTCTACAACGTTTTTACTGAAAGACTGAAGTCTGGAATTTTCTGGTGACGTATTTCGGCAAAAGTTTCATGGGTCCTCGTTCATTCGTTCACAAATCATCAATTTCATACTTCCATGAAGAAATTACAAGATATATACTTACCAAGGGAGTCTCTAAATCATTTTGAGGGCTCGACAATGCCGGAATCTCCATTGGCAATGCCGTTATCTCCCTTCGGTTCAGGATTTCGGGAATTCTCCATATTCCCATGTTCCAAAAAAGAGTATGCTTCATCAACATGCTGCGTATCTACAATAATTTCTTCCTGGATTTACCAACAACAATTATTATTATTTCATTCAAGGAGATGCCACGATCACCGAAAGAGATACTACATCGACTTCTTCACCAGTGCTGGATTCCTGGATTGTTTGCCCGGGAACAAGTTGAAGACCGTCATGGAGAAAAAGTATGAAAATAAATAACAAACCTTGGTCTCGTGATCCTAATTGCACGGGAAGGGAAAAGTCATGACACAAGGAGCGCTAACAACTCACCAAAGAAACGGCTGGGGACTGCACGTCATCCTGTAGTCCTTGTTGCTGGGTTCTCCACTCCCATAGACTTTCTTCCATTTCCGTGGAGTCTACATTGATTCGGGATCTCACTATTCGATCATCCTTTGGTAAATCTAATGAAATAACCAGAAGTACAACTCAGTATGAAGGATCTCTCACCATCACTCAGAGGTCCCAGAAGTACCATTTCTTAAAGTTGCATTCGTAGAGATGTCATCTCTGGAAACACCATCTTTGGAATTATCATCATGGGAGTCGGTCATTCTTGCAAAGTGGCTACTTCGGCACATCGTTCATACAAAGCGCAGGATTCAACAAAACAATGAATCATGGAATAAAGGTGCTCACAACAACGTCTACAAAAATGGTAACTATCCAACTCTTACCTATTTACAATTTCACTAGCTATAGTGATTACAATCTCGAGAATTTGTTCGCTCCTTCAGACCTGCAAAGACGAACAAAATTCGTTATTCACAACCATAACGTGATTTTCATAAAGCTGTGAACAATTCACGAAACTTCCATCATGTGAACAATTCACATTATTTTCACCGTGTGAGCAACTCCCACCGAGTGAACACTCATTGGTTTTGTGCATACACTACCAGATCACAAAATCCATGCAAACAGTATTTCATCAAAAATTGTTTACTTCTAGCAATTGTTGAATATCAAAAACTTAATTTCACATAAGTTTTCACTGTGTGAACATTCTACAATTATGAAAACTCATATACAAATATTATTTCACCATGTATAATTGTCTACTTTCAACAGTTGTTCAAAACCAAAACATTGACTTTACAAAAACATATTTTAACGTGAAACTCACGTAAATTTGAATATATATATATATATATATATATATTGCTCGCTCGCGCGAGCATCCTGTTTGAAACGATTATATTTCAAAAATTTATGAAAGCTCACATATCGAAAATAAAAAAATTCATGAAAGCTCATCAACAAAATTTTTATTACTAACAGACGCACGTCTATTAAAAAAACAAACCTTTTTCTCTTGTACGAGCATCCACCTTTGAAACGAGTGTTTATTCCCTTTTGTGATATCTCACATATTTAAAAAAAAATGGCTTTTGTGAAAGCGCGAAGACAAATTTTTTTATCACTATATTTTGTTTGTTTCTTAACTACGAACGACGCATGTGAGATTCATATTTTACGATCCATGAACCGTTTTCACGATCTCTGATTGAGTACCTCTCAGAGCCACGATGAATATGATTCTCGAAAGGCCTCCCACTTGCTGAGTGTTCGATGATGTGCATTTCATCGCGTCCCTCTATGTAGAAGAAAGATTGGGCGGTCCTCCATACATAATTGTTTGTTGAGAGGACAAGACGCCTTCAGGACGTAGGTGACACTCGTTGTTCCCTGACTACATA
Source organism: Papaver somniferum (assembly GCF_003573695.1). Taxonomy (NCBI): domain Eukaryota; kingdom Viridiplantae; phylum Streptophyta; class Magnoliopsida; order Ranunculales; family Papaveraceae; genus Papaver; species Papaver somniferum. The sequence goes on from NC_039365.1 coordinate 77,201,159, forward strand.
GAGGTACCTGCCTCTACATAGAAGAACGATTGGACGGTTCTCCGTAAGATTGAGAGCAATAACGCCTTCAGGACGTCGGTGATACTCACTGTTACCTGACTATGTAGAGAGACCGTGTATAGACCCAGACGGTTCTCCGTAAGATTGAGAGCAATAACGTCTTCAGGACATCGAAAACACCCGCTGATTCACTGACTATACACAAGAGATTAAATTCTACTGTGACATTCACCACTGAATTCCTAGAAGATAATATATCTTATCTCATTACTCCTATTTCATGAACGAAATGGTAATAGATAAATGTATTACTCCGATTTCATGATCGAATCCACTGTTGATCTCATGAAATGGTAATAGATATTACTCCGATTTCATGGTCGAACCCACGACTGGTCTCATGAAATGGTAATATCACAACTTATTTTATTACTCCGATTGCATGGTCGAATCCACGATCCCATGGAATGGTAATACCTATTTTATTATTCTGAATTCATGGTCGAATCCACGGCTGATCCTATGAATTGATAATAAAAAAACTACTCACTTTTATTACTCAGTTTCATGAATCATTCTCCACTGAATTTCATAAATTAGTGATAAATACTCAACAATCGGGCATCTGGACTACAACTGAGTAAGCCCCATAAAATAGTGCAAGTGTACTCGACAATGATGCACGAACGAGCACCCAAATACGCGAACGTACATCCAAAATATAGACAAATGAGGAATCCCGCACAAAATAGGAGAGAGAAAATAATAATATTAAAACAATGGAGATGCGCCCATGGGCCGGGTCCATCGGCCGGTCGGCCGTGGCCGGTCCCACGCTTCCTCCATTATTTTTTCCTTATTTTTGTTGTTTTCATAAACTCATGAAGACTCCTCCATTTCAGCAACTTTCCTTGTTTGAGAAAAACTCATGGTTTCTCCATATTTTGTGGTTTCCCAATTTTGTGTAGTTTCACGAAAAATAATAATAAAAAATAGGGAAAGGTGTTGCGTGACCGGGAAACTTGGCCGGTCGGCCATGCCCTATCCGTGGCCGGTCCCACCCTTAAAATCCCTAATTTTTCATAAATTTTTATTTTTCTCATCTTGTGAAACTCCCCTGTTTGCAAAAATCATGGTTTCTCCATGTTTTCTCAAATATTGCGCAAACCATGAAAACGCCAAAAGTCAACATGGTCACATGACCGACTAGGCTACTCACGAAAAGAATATTAAAATATTTTTATTTTGATATTTATAAAATATTGATCAATTGAGCATACATTCTCATTCCAGCAAAAATCAAGAATTTCAGTCAAGATGAAACTCTTCTAAAAATTCACAATGTTGCTCTAACGCACATCAGAAAATGATGAAACTCTCATTACGGAAACACGGACACCATGGTAACATGTGCATGCCCTCTTGACCGAGCATGGTCGTCCCTAGGGATTGCACAAAGCTGGTCCCACACGGTTTCCTAATTTTGACCTAATTTGTGCAATTACTCATATTGGGCCAAGCTCTTTCCAAACAACTTGGGATTTGATCAATCGACCATCCTGTGGTCCCACACCCTCAAGGGCCGGTTCCATGCCTTCTTTGCCGGTCCCTCACTCATCCATAAATTAGGTTTTATTACCTAATGCTCAGACGAGCACTATTTCAGTAAATGATCAAACCAACATTTAATCATCATTCTTTCACCAACTCTGGTGCACGCTCAAGCGCTCTGGCACCACGTGGACGTCCATAATTCCACGTGGTCGGTCCTCTTTCACTCGACCTATTTTCAGTGATCCACCAATTAACAAACAATCGATCAAAAACTAGGGTCTTGAACAAATGCTCAACAAATCATCATTCTGAGCATGTTCACACACCGAATAAATTTATGTTGATCCAGTATACAACACGCGGATTAATTGTATAATATTCGGTAATCTACCAATATTTTAATATTTTATTGGGTCACATCACCAACAAATAATCCGTCGAATTGAGCAATACTTGCTCAATTGCTCGAGTATTGATCCAATTATCAATATTCAGTAATTTTCAGTAATCCGTCGAATTGAGCAATTGCTCAATTACTCGAATTTTGATCCAACTATCAATATTCAGTAATTCGTCTAATTGAGCAATACTTGCTCAATAGCCCTATCAATATTCAGTAATTCGCGATACTTGCTTTATTGCTCGAATATTGATCCAACCATCAATACCCAGTAATTCGTCGAGCAATACTTGCTCAGTTACTCGAATGTTCCACTGAGCAATTCGCCATACATGCTCAATTCAACAAAACCTAGACTCGTTGTCTAAATCAGTCAACGTGACTAATCAAATACACGTCTGTCATGCAGACTCCGCGATTCGTGAGCCATCAATCACGTCAAATTGTGGGATATCAATTATGGTTTGGGTCTGACGGCCTACAACACGTGGATTCATCCATAACGAGAAATGTGAGTAAGTCGTGTCAACGGTTGGAGGAGTTAGCAAAGTAGTGGGTAAGTGATCAACCAAGTCTCCGCACGACCTGGAGCTGGTTTCACCATGATCTCCCACTTTCCCACTCTTTCACTCAAGAAACCGTCGCACTTAAAGGGATCAGGGTGTTCATGATTCTTGCAATATAAATAAGTCAAAATCGAGGACAAAAGGGACAATATGAATCACCATTCGTCAACAACTCGATTAAAAACTTATTCACATAACTCAACTTCGGCAGTTCATCAAAACTTGCAGAAACCTTCAACACATCCACAATCCTTGATCATCACATATCCCACACAATTCTCAGCTTCCTTCCTACAGATCAACCCATCTCCCTCTTTGCGACCGAATTGACTCTGGAACGGCCATTGACTTGGTTTAGGTCGGCGTCCTACAGATTGATCTCTCGAATCTAAGCACTCCCTTTGAAGTGCATCTGTGTGAGGTTGAACAGTTTGGTCGGTTCGAGGAATCTTCATCGCACGGTGATTCCCTCATTCCCTAAAAAACCAGCAAACCATTTTTCCCCATCCACAAGTTACCAAACCAATGTGAAATAAGGCTTCCTCCGTCGTCCCAGTGATGGGGTTTAGCTCTTCATGGTGAAAACACTCTCAAAATATAGAAACATGGCTCAAAAAGGTGTTTTGTTGAAGACAAGGTATAGAGCAGTGTGTTTGTAACAGTTATAATTGTTACATAACCCACTATAACAGAGAACCCTAACAGAACTGTTGCGATCTCAAAATAATTGTTGGAAAAATTGTTACAAAGTTATTGAGTTTGAAAGTATATAGATCACGGTTTCTGCGACTGTCTAACCGGGTCTTATGTTCTTCACCTTCGTCTTCTTCCCTGAAAGTGCAGAAATCGTCTGCAACTTTCTTTCTTTGAACCATAGACGCTCTGTATTTACCCCAAACTCCCGATTACCTTCTATGGGGACTCTACAAATCTATATATAACCAACAGGTCTCGTAAAACAAAAGTTAATCCCAAAAATAACTTCTTTTTCTCCCTCGACCAAGTCACGAGAATAACTCTCTCTGCAGCTTCTTTACGCGTATTCTCACTTTTCTAAACTCGTCCAAACTTGATAATTATGAGTCATAACAGAATATACTCTCGTCTCTCTCACGGAATTTCCAAATAAACCCAACTCCGATATACTTTTCCGTGGAACCTCTTTTACAAGAAATCGATGTTAATTTCTTCTTTTACGTGACTCGTTCAACTACCTTCCCTGTTTCACCCAAACGAGCCCAATCCAGTCCAACTAATCGAGAAAATCCAATTATATTTCTCCCAAAATATTTCCAGGAACTCACCCAAAAACCCGATACCCTGTTTTACTGCAACTCGAGTTTCTAACCAAATCCAGTCCAATAAAACACCCAAACCATTCTCGTATATCCATAACATGTCTAATCCATGAGAAACAGCGATTGAATCTCGTCAAATCACGTCCAACTTCCGAACCCTAAGTCTGGCAGTGTGAAAGAAATTTTCCCTCCAAATTGAATTTTCAAAAGCTGGGGGATGAGTGCCCCTTATCCAGACCATGGGTGCGAATAGAAGGTGCTCTCCCCTTCGTAATTTGGTTACCCCTTATCCACTGCTGGGGTCCCTTTAGAAATTATTTTGGGATGTCAATATAACTTTTCTGGGGCGTCTCCAACATACTTTGGGGGTGCCTGTAGTATTCTTTTAGGACCACGTTTCGAACCAATTTTTCCGCGAAAGCTTATTTCTCCAAAAACACCTACAAAACAACAAAATAACCAAATAAGTATAAAATCGAGCATTATAAATACATAGAATTGAGATCATATCAGATATAAAAATGTGTCTATCATTTCATGCGGTTGGAGCCAGGTCTTGATCGAATAATAATCCCTCATTCATGCTTCTTTTATGATTTTATGTTTCCAGTTGGATGAATGAATGAAATCTCCCGACTAAGAAATCCAAATTCTTAGAAAGATCTCGCAATATCTTGAAACTTTAGACGTAGCGCTCCTTGGTAAGGTCAGAGTAGAGCCTGTGTACATGATTTTGCAATCTGGGCTTTCCCATTCTTTTGTTTGATATCCCCCTTGCAGGCTACACGCTCTTTGAAGATTTGTGGCGTGCCGGCTAGGTATGTAGAAGGATGGACACTGTGCCGAAATCTTTAAGGACTTCGTTCCAAGCAACATCTTTTGAACCGTCTTCTGAATCTTGGATGGTTGTATGGAATGGGATGCGATGAGCAGTCCCCAGTTACACTTCAGATGGCGTGGCTAGATATGTGAAAATATCTCCGTTTTGTACTTTTGGAGTCTTTGATGCACATGTACGTCTTTATGTTGAGAAATTTCTGCGTCTCGTAAATCTTCAACAGTGATGATGCTGATATTAGACATAAACCGGTTGAGGGATGTGAAGGCATCTTGTGCTGGCATCCTCCAAGTGCAATTATCCCGAGCTTATTTTCTCTTGAAAGACGTACTTCCACTACATTTGCCGGTAAGGTGGTTGATGAATTGATGAAGGCGGCAATCTTTTGTATTCGTCATCTTTTTATCATTGGGCGGGAGTCCCTCTTGATAGATCTGAATTGTATCCAAACTTTTGGCAGCCTATGTACCCCTCCCTTAGGAAATTGGAAATCTAGAAACACCGAATCTGACTTTGTCGGCAATGTGATTGTTGATGCGCAGCTTCGTGCAAGACTTGGGTACACGTTACCGAGCTTCGTGGAAGGCATGATTCGGTCGGTCTAGCTTGTTGAGGCGCGATTTTCCTCTTCAATTCTCCATTGGTAATAGTGCTTGCGGATGGCTGAACCAAGTACTGATTGTTGGTCAGGCGCCTTCCAGACATGGAGGTGATGATATCCTTACGCTACGTCCTTGAAGAGTGGTGACCTTGCCACGGTTATGACTTCTTGGTTGACCGTCTCTTCTGGGTTGAAAAGGTCCTTAACAGTGAAGGGATTCCGTGTTGAGCCTCGGTCCCCCAAGAGTGAGTTACATGGATCTATCTTGTATGGTCGGTGGGTTTACCATAATAAAGATATCACCATCTCGCCTCTGTACTGGTGACTCTACTACTTCTCCAATGTAAAAAAAAATACGCAGAAGCTCGGATTACATCTGTCCGTAGTGGTTGTTGCTATGGTGAAGATCTGGATGGTATTAATCAACGAGCAACAACGGTTCTTGGAAGCAGCTGTGATCAGAAAAGACTGGCAGGGAGAGGCGTGGTAGCTACTTTCACGAACTTTGCAGTCTTCATATAATGGTAGAGATCGTCTCATTATTAGAGGGAGCAGATGATGATGGAACTGATAGCTTCCTAGATGTTTCCTCATGGAATGGAGAAGAGGGAGACAATCCACTTCCCACGAGTATCTATTGAGCTTTCAACTTGACAGATGTTGTCACGTTGGGTTTCTAAGGAAATAATTTGGATGAGAGTCGGAGTTGAACCCTATGTTGATGAGAATCGTACGAGTTACTGATCATGAGTCCGTCTTTGGGTCTACGTTGCGTTTCGTAGACGTCCAGGAATATCGTTGGTCTTTGAAAATACGTCTGCTCTCTTGAGTATGTCATCGTCTTTGGACATCTTGGAATGATAGCGTGCTTACATCTCTCTAAATTCAGCATCTTTGAGATGGGTAGTGATGAGAAGTCCCCAGCCACACTCCTTTGCCTTTATCATCTTTGGATCGTGTATTTGAGGAGTAGGGAAGTTCCCTCATGCGAATGACTTAAATAACAGGTTCTGCAAATATGATGAAGCTCTTGACATGGAGCGTCTGTGTGTACCTCTTAAGTCTCAGGTGCAATCTCCTTTGGTAACGCAACTACTACTTCTTCTACGGGAGACGAAATTCTGAAAGCGTCTCTCGTTGATGTTGTTGCCGTCGAGCCAGATATGGAATATCTTTGTAGATGGGGAAAAAAGATTTGCTGGTTTTTACGGAATCGAGGAGATGACCGTGCGAAGGAGACTCCTTGAACCAAGCAAATGCTCAACCTCACACAGATGCACTGCAAGAAGGGAGTGTTTTAATTTCGATAGATCAATCTGTAGGACTCCGGACTAAACCAAGACAATGGCCGTTTCAGAGTCAATTCGGTCACAAGAGAAGATGGGTTGATCTGTAGGAGGGAAGCTGAGAAATGTGTGAGATAATTGGTGACCGAGATTGTAGGTGTGTTGTGTATTCTGCGTAAAAAAGTTCTGAATGATTGAATTTACTCGGTTGAGAGTGATTTCTCAGACGATGAGTTCGTGTAGACGAAAGATTGTCTGTATGAAATTGTCGAAAAATTCTTGTCTGTTTCAATCATGATTCAGAGGCCTTTTATATTTCTGAATTGAAAACACCATGATCCCATGAAGTGTGACAGTTGCTGGAGTCAAAGAGTGGGGAAGTGGAAAATCGTGTTGAAACCAGTTTCTCATCGTGCAGAGACTTGGTTAACTTTCCACCCACTAATTTTCTAACTCCTCCAACTAATTGCACGACTTGCTCACATTCTCATCGTGTGTATGAACACACGTGCCGTAGACCGCCAGACCAAAACCCTATTTAATATCCTCCATGTGACACGATTCATATCTCATGAATGTGGAGTCTGCAAGATAGACGTGTATTTAGTTAGTCAGTTGCTGACTTTATGGGACTATGGGTCCTTGTATTGTTGAGTTGAACATAATTTTTAAATGTTCTGAGACTCATGAATCGAACATGTCTGCTGAGACAGAAAATATCATTGTCGAATAAATGTTGATAACCTGAGAAAACTGTGCTGCTGAATCGTTGAATCATGATAGTCGAACAATTATTCCTTAGTCTGAGAATATATTTCTAGTCTGAGCAAATATTGCTCATCTAAGCAAATGTTGCTCATCTGATGAATTATTGAATATTGATAGTTGAACCAACATTCTTCAGCGTGAACAAATATTGTCCATTTGAGAGAATGTTGCTCATTTGATGAATTGTTGAATATTAATAATTGAACCAATATTCTTTGGTGTGAGCAGATGTTGCTCATTTGAACAAATGTTGCTCGTCTGAGCAAATGTTGATTTAAGATGCTAGCATCTGAGCCGAGCATAATTATTAAAATGTTGACCACGGGATCAACATAAAATTGTTAATATTTGAATCTGCACAGAATTATGTTTTTTGCAGAGCTCTGGATTCGAAACCCTAATTTTGATCAATTGCTGAATTGATGATTTATTGAAAACTGTTCATGATATGAAGGAGGGACCGGCTACATGGGATGATGAATCGACCGTGTAGCTCCCAGATGCTCAAGTGAGCAAAAATACCAAAGTCTCTGAAGACCAGTTGGTGAAAAGATGATTAAATGTTGATTTCATCATTTATTAAAATAATGCTCATGTGAGCGTTAGGTAGTAAAACCTGATTTTGGAGAAATGAGGGACCGACCAAGGGGGCATGAGACCGGCCTTTGGTGATCATGGGACATGGTCGTTTGATCAAACTCCAAGTTGTTTGAGAAAAGTTTGGACCCAATATGAGTGATTGAGCAAATTAGGTCAAAATTGTTAAAACACGTGGGACCGGATTTTTGCAAGCCTCGGGGCTGGCCTTGGTCGGTCAAGGAGATATGCCCGTGTCACCATAATGTCCGTGTCTCAGTCCTGAGAGTTTCGATATTTTCTGATGCGCGTTTGAGCAACATTTTAAGAAAATATGAAGAAATCAGGGATTTTTGCTGAAACCAGGAAAACTTCATGAGATGAAAGAATAAATAATGAAATAATGAAGGAATCATGAAGTGTGGGACCGTCTATGGTCAAGGCAAGGCACTTTTCCTAATGTTATAATATTTTTCATGATTTTAGGGAAATATCATAAAATCAAGGAGTTTGTTGAAACCAAGGAATTTCTTGAAATCAACGAGTTTCCATGAGATGAGGGAAACATAAAAAATAATAATAATAAAATAAGGGGCGTGTGGGACCGGCTAGGGAATGTCCGGTCGGCTAGGTCCCGGTCCCACGAGTTTCCCTAATTTTATATTATTTTCATGACTTGAGGGAAATTTCATGAATTCAAGGAGTTTGCTGAAACTAGGGAATTTCCTTGAAGTGAAGGATTTTCCATGGGATGAGGGAAACAAATAATATTAAAATAATGAGACAAGAGCGCGTGGGACTGGCCATGGCTAGGGTATGGCCGGCCGTCCAATGATCCCGGTCCCGTGCGTTTTCTCCCTAATTTTACATAATTTTCATGAGTTTAGGGAAATATCATGAAATCGGGGAATTTTCATGGGATGAAAGAAATAACAAAATAATAAGGAACCATAGGGTGTGGGACCGGCCACGGCTAGGGTACGGCCGGCTGGCTAGTGAGCGCGGTCCCACGACACCTTTCCTAATTATTTTATTTCTTTGATGCGAGGAAACAATATGAGACTGGGGAGTTTCCTTGAGACGAAGGAGATTTGCTTAAATGAAGAGATTTTCATGAGATCAGGGGAAAATAACAAAGTATGATAAAATATAGAATTGGGCGTGGAACTGGCCACGGCGTGACTGGCCGGTTGGTGGGCCCAGTCCCCTAGCGCCTTTGCTAATATTTTTTTTTTCTTTCTATTTTTCATAGGTTCATCGTTCCTACGTGATTTGGAATGCTCGTTTGCGCATTTAGGTGCTCGTTTGTGCATTATTGCTGAGTACACTCGCACCATTTTGGTCGGGGCTTACTCGATAGCTGCTCAGATGCTCGTACGTTGAACATTTATCACTAACCCGTGGAATTCTGCCGGGAAGAATTAAGAATTGAAGTGACGAAATGTTACGAAGAATCGTAGAGTATAATATTGTTGAATATTCAGTTAACGATTAGAGATAATTAATTGATGGCTCTATACTAGCAGGCATGCTGTCTAGGAGCATTAATTATCTGATAATTGAGAAATATGAGCTTGTTGAAATGTCATATCTCTTTTATATAGTCAGGGAAAATCTTGTTGCATCTTGAAGACGTTATTGCTCTATACTAGCAGGCAAGCTGTCTAGGAGCCGTCCAATCTTTCGATTCTATATAGAAGTAATTACTGAAATTGCTCACTATTCATGAGATGTGTCGTTGCCTCAACTGAGAGACTACACATCTACATATACTCTGAGAGACAGTATTCTCAGTCAGAGATTTCATGGCACGAGCTTTCATGCTTCAATGAGAGACATGAGCATCAATACTCATCTGATTGCTGGATCAGGAGCATGTATAATTATGGTTTTACGATTTTAATCCTTGTCGAAAACCTACCATCTATCCTAAGTCTTCTGCTTAGTGAGGGACAATCATGTTCCTCAGTCGGCACCGAATGGAGATTTTCCAGTTATGAATGAAATAAGTAATTGAACCTAGTCGTAAGATAAGATGTTACCGGATTTTCGATCGCGCGAGCGAACCACGACTTGAACGAAGATCCCAGTAGCATGATAGAGCATCGAGCTCAAATTCGTGTAGCACTGCTGATTTGGTGATCGAACCTTGGTTGATTTAGGATTCATGGGTCCGGGCCCAAGAAAATAAATCCTTGTTTTAGGAACAGACGATCGTTCGTTTGTTAGTTTAAGGAACAAAAAAAAGAGACCTCAGTATGATGATATAAAATTTTTTCTATGAGCTTTCACGAAAACCAATATTTTATCTTTATTTTTTTTGAATATGTGAGATTTCACAAAGTGGAATAAACTATCGTCTCAAAGGTGGATGCTCGTACGAGAGAAAAGTTTTTTTTTAATAGACGTACGTCTGTTAGTAATAAAAAAAAATTATGAGCTTTCATGAAATTTTTTTATCTTCAAGCTTTCAGAAATCTTTGAAAATATACTGTCGCTTCAAAGACAGATGCTCGCGCGAGGGAGAAAACATATATAGATATATTTTTCAAATTTATGTGAGTTTCACGTTAAATATTTATATATTTTGTAAAATCATGTTTTGATTTTGAACAATTGTTGAAAGTAGACCATTATACATGGTGAAATAATGTTTGTATGTGAGTTTTCACAATTGTAGAATGGACGTCTGTCTAGTTTTTGAAAAACCAGTGGATGTTAAAATTCACATGGGTACTTCAAGGTTTAATGAAAGTCATGTCATGATTTTGAATGATGAATTTTGCTCGTCTTTGCAGATTTGAGGGAACGAGCAAGTTTTCGAAATTCTGACGTTATAATCACTACAGCTAGTGAAATTGGAAATAGGTAAGAGTTGGATCGTTACCATTTTGTTACGCGTTTGTTATTGGTATATCCATGACTCCATGTCTTTCGCCTCAGATAGTGGTGACTTCTGGTTACAACCACTCTTCTGGCCCTTCCGGGGGACGCTCCAGAAATATCATGTCAAAGATGAAGACTTTTGCAGATGATCATGCCGAGGTAAATCAACCTTTCAGAGATGCTGGAAAGCTGATGCATTGTATGTCTCTCGATCATCTGGGAGTCATCCGTGGCGGAATCAATGCTTTCTTAGCCTTAGCGGATGCAGAAGAGAAGCAGGGACGAGATGAGTTATTATTGAAAAGGAAAGCTGAAGATGAAAGGCTTGCAGCTTATCAGCAAAACGTCGCCGGCTTCAGCAAATGAGACTAGCGGCTGAAGATGAAGTATGATCTCGCACGGAAGGCGTAGCTTCTGATTCAGATGTAGATGAATGAAGAATTTCGTCATAATTCGTCATCAGAAAATTCAGAAGTCGGGTCTTCATTGAAAATGTTGTAGAATCTTCGTCCGATGTCGGATTTTCCTGATCTACCCATGTTTCTTCATCCTCAGAAAATTTCCAAGCTTTGGTAAATAAGATTTTCGGATTTTGAGCACGTTTAAGGGCCGAAATTGACGAAACAGTAAACTTCCAGGAGACTTCCAGAAAATTTTCAGCTGGTATGTAGTCCAATGTTTTGGCCACATCTTTTTGCTCGTTGCTCCAATTGCTATGAATTTTGTATATGTTGTAGAGGACATCCATACAAAGAGAATGGTATATGAACCATCCCTAGATTCTTCACCAATTTCTCCCAGCTCGCTGCTTTGTGCGTGACAGTGTAAAATCATCTCAGGCGAGCTTGTTGTAAAACACTCATGTTATGTCTTCAGACCATTCTCTTGTGTCTAGAACGGTTTTTGAATGATTTTAATGTCATTGACTCATTTGAGATCAGGACCCCTTGATTGATACATGAGCATGGTGCTTGCAGTGCCATCTTGTTTCTGTCAGTCGTAGAAACATCACTTCTGAAACCCTGGTCACAGGACCATAACTGAGGTTGCTCTCAAGAGGGGCTGATGTAATGAACACGGTTGCATGTCCTGGTGGTAGCATTCCTTTTATGATGAATGATTAGATCATGAGAGTCTGGTGTTACGGGTCTCGGACTGTGAAACTGATCATCATGATCAGTGGACTATCAGTCCCCAGTATATTGTTAAATCTCTCCTTTTCTTTTTATATTCTTCTGGCAAGACTTGGATAGAGGACCCAGGTAGAAAAAATGATGTAAATACCTAGGTGGGCGAAGTTTAAGGTGCCTTGATGGAGGACTTAGTGGATAGACCTGGTGGACACCGATCGACTGTGGAAGTTATGAATCTCGTCTAAGAATTGCTGCTTGCATATTGTATGCTCTGGAAGCTGCAGGAACCTCATACGACGTCGAAATTTGATGCTTGACCCCAAATTTTGAAGCTAAGATACTGAGTTATTCCTTCAGACAAGAATCACTCAACTTGGAGTTGTATAGGTCAGCCAACGAAGCGTGCACATTTGTAATTTGTAATCCCGTATAAATTTTTCAAATTTCGTGGACCTGACGGTAAAGGCCATATCTTTCAGCTCATATATCCGATTGATGCGCCCTTTTGGTATGTTGTAGAAGAGACATATACAAACATCTTTTGTTCAGGAAGAATTGTCCCTTTCCTCACCCATTGGTACGTTTTTCTAAACCCATGGCCTGAAGTGTGTTGCATCTCATTTGTAGAGGTGATGAGAACATCTTGTAGAAGACTTGGGATTCTGCCCGCCCATCGTGCAAGCTTCGGAAAGACTTTCATGTCAACATACTTCATGTCTACAGACCTTGGTATGAATCATTAGTGCTTGGAGAAGTCCGCTTCGTCGAGCAATACTTCAGAGGTTAATTGATGAATCCATGTCATGTGGATGTTGCTCTTGAGACCGTTGTTGATACTAGATCACGATTGAAATTTCTCCAGAAATTCTTGTTGATGCTGAGACCATGAACGGAGCTCCTCCACATATCCTTGTTGATGCTGACACTATGCTTGGAGTTGCTCCAGAGACAGACTAGAACCATGATTATCGATATAGCCTTTGCTCCTTCATCCACTGAGCCTTTCACGAACTAGTTTGTGAGTTGAGCATTCCTAAGATGAAGATGTTCTAGGACTTCAACCCAAATTCTCCTGAATATGAATTTACTGGCTTCGTCAGGGTATCGATGTTGTTGTGGCAGATAAAAATGGCAGTCTCCATTTTGGATGTGAGGAGAAAAAGTTCCTTGGTCGTTCAAGGCTTGTGATGTAGAGAGGTTCCGTTGATGAAGTTTCATGGAATCACATCAGATTTCAAATTCCAATAAGATCAAGTCCCTAGTGTATGTTGAAGGAGTTTGTGCCATCCATGGATGAATGATGTTGCATCTGCTTCATAAGTCTTATCATGGGATAATGAAGAATTAGTGATTGTAATTTAGTTACACTTTGATTGCACTGGTGTTGAATCAGTGTGTCATCGTCGAGATATTTGTGCTGAAGCTAGATGCGCCGTTATAGGAGGTGTACTCTTTGATTGGGAGTACAATGTGAAGGCTTCTTAGATGTTTGAGCGTTGAAGCGTCATATCCCATGAGCATGTCTTAGGTTTGATCGTTTGGGTCCCAACTATCTTCTAATGATTCAGCATTCCTTTAGTCGCGGTAGTGGGATTCAACACTTGTGCATACATCAGAGCTTTCTGGTTTTGTGGCACACATGGACACTCCTGAAAGGCTATGGAGAAATGCCCAAATTGTTCTTTTCCGTGCATGAACATCATCTCAGTAATGAATGTCTCAGTGAGATGCTCGATTCGGAGAAATGTCAGATTCAAGCACTTGGTAAAATATTGCTGAAGTGAGATTATCCACTTATAGCGTCTTGCAATAACAGAGATGCTAGCAAAATTGAGTCCCCATGCTAGAATTGCATGTGAGGAAATAAATGACATAGACATGAGAGGAATGAGACTTGCCTGAGTGCAGGACCTTTTGATGAATGTTTATGCATCTTTTGCAAGTTCTTGTTTCAACCTCGTCAAAGTTCGAAATTCCTCCAAGTGATTTGATGATGGAACGTCTGCCAAATCTTCTGGATAAGAACTTTCTTCGTTAGAGAGATGTGTAACCAAAGGCGCTTTGTAAGTACCCATGTTTTCAGCTTGGATCCACGCTCGTCTGAAGGACATGTCATATCCTGGATCTTCCTGATTATGTGAAACTTGGTTTCTGTCCAGGTTGAACTTATGTTCACTTTGAGAGTGGTGTAGCCATAAATATTTTCGAGCGTTCCTTTAAGGTCTCTGATTGAGATGGGATCATGAGTAGCTTCTTTTCGAGTGATGCCCGTGGATCCGATGGTTTTCAGTGGAATGTTGTTGATGGCGGTGCCAGCATCGATCAACGTTTTTCCAAATTCGTTTCTTCTGAGATTGATTGTGGTAAGTAGTCCCCAGTCGTACATCTCTTGGTCTGTGGATGGAGGCTCAAGAAGTATTTCCGGAATAAGCTTATTGACACGATGTGGTTTAGTGTTGTGAACATGTCTCTTCTTTGTGCCTTCGACAGATAGAGCAATTCACGTTCGACCAAGGATTGAACTGCCTCTAGGTTGTTCAGAGAGTGTAAAGGTTATGATTGGGAGAGTATTCTTGTGTACTCCTTCAGTCCCCAGTTGAAGCTATTGTGGATCAACCTTCTCTTTAGTGACGTGCTTCAAAATTTTACAGTTACTTGTCGGATGATTGATAAATCTATGAAGGTTACAATACCTGGGATTCTTCATTTTTTCTTTAGTTGGCTCTCTATGATGAGCAACAATTTTATTGCACCATATTAAACCCAAACTTCCAGTAACTCGATCACTTCTTCATGAGAACAAAGAAGTTTGAGTCTGTCCGATCATTTCCCCGTTCATTGATGCCGGGTCAAGGTTGTGCATTTCAAGATTGGTTATCTTTATTTGGTGCTTTCAGAGGAGCTGGAGAATCATGCTTGCGTTGTGACTCAGCTTTCCATTTGCTCCCTTCTGCAATAACATTTGTGAAAGGTTGGAGGTTGTACTGTTTGTTGATTAAATGTCTATTACCTCGAGTTTCTCGTGGTTCCTCAGTTTTTGTAGCCTGATCTTTCCAGTAAAGCAGATACGGTAGTTGTTGATCTCTTAGCTGCTTCATGAAGTTCTGAAAAGGTCTAGAACCGGAGATTTTCCAGTAAAGCTCTGTAGACCGGGATCATTCCATTGATGCAAAAGTCTACAAGTTGCTGATCTGTGACATTTGGATCATGATAGTCCATGGATTGAACCCTGAACCTTTTCACATAATCATTAGGATGTTCTTTGCTCCTTTGAAACATCCTTCCAAGATCAGAGAGAATAACTTGCTCTGACAGAAAGTACGTTAATCATTTCTTCCCAATTATTGATAGTTCCTGGTGCGATGTTGTTGTATCAGGTGTATGCCCTGCCTTTCAAGGATTTTGAAAATTATTTGAGGAGAACAATATGGTTATGCTCATGTTCACCCAAGGATTCCAGGAACAGAGAAACATGCTCTCGAGAATTGCCTGTTCTGTCATATAAAGTGAAGGTCGGATAGGTATAACCTTTTGGAAGAGGAATCCTTTGCGTAGCAGCAGGGTATGGAGGTTGGTGACGATGGATATGTGACGTCTTGTATTTTCCATGGTTCTCCAAGAGGCGTTCCAAATATTCCCGAGTAGTGAAATTTGATGATTCCTTCGCTGATGGATCGTCTGCAGCTATGGGGACTTCGCTGTCATCCACTGTATGAATTGGAACTACTTCAGGATCAGCATCTGAGGATGTTTCCTTTTCTTTTCCTTTTCCTTGAGTCTTCTCTGACATCTTGTCAGTGGGAGTCTTGAAATAATTGAATAGCTCCTTCTGTGTTGCAACCATATCAGTTTCATTATTTGCAAGAGTCTCTTGCACCTTGATGAGATCAGACATGGTAGGTGGTGGATTCCCTCTGACTTCCTCAGGGTGTCAGCCGAACAGGGGATGACCTTCTATGTTAGGGTGAGGAGGAATAACATCACCACCGTCAGTGTTAGAGGCCGGAATGGTTTCCGGGATATCCTCATTGTTATTGTTGCTAGTGATAGCATCGTGTGTGTTGGAACCTGTAACTAACCCAGACCTAAGACCAACCATCTTTGTGAATACTGAGATTGCAACCGAGAGAATGATCTCCCACTGTGGTCGCCAATTTGTAGATGGGGAAAAATGATTTGCTGGCTTTTACGGAATCGAGGAGATGACCGTGCGGAGGAGACTCCTTGAACCAAGCAAATGCTCAACCTCACACAGATGCACTACAAGAAGGGATTGCTTTAAGTTCGAGAGATCAATATGTATGACTCCGTCCTAAACCAAGACAATGGCCGTTCAAGAGTCAATTCGGTCACAAGAGAAGATGGGTCGATCTGTAGGAGGGAAGCTGAGAAATGTGTGAGATCAATGGTGATGGAGATTGTAGGTGTGTTGTGTATTATGCGTAAAAAAGTTCTGAATGATTGAATTTACTCGGTTGAGAGTGATTGCTCAGACGATGAGTTCGTGTAGACGAAAGATTGTCTATATGAACTTGTCGAGAAATTCTTGTCTGTTTCAATCATGATTCAGAGGCCTTTTATATTGCTGAATTGAAAACACCATGATCCCATGAAGTGTGACAGTTTTTGGAGTCAAATAGTGGGGAAGTGGAATATCGTGTTGAAACCAGTTGCTCATCGTGCAGAGACTTGGTTAACTTTCCACACACTACTTTTCTAACTCCTCCAACTGATTGCACGACTTTCTCACATTCTCATCGTGTGTATGAACACACATGCCGTAGACCGCCAGACCAAAACCCTAGTTAATATACCCCCATGCGACACGATTGATATATCATGAATGTGGAGTCTGCAAGACAGACGTATATTTAGTTAGTCAGTTGCTGACTTTATGAGAATATGAGTCCTTGTATTGCTGAGTTGAACATAATTTGCAAATGATCTGAGACTCATGAATCAAACATGTCTGTTGAGACAGAAAATATCATTGTCGAATAAATGTTGATAACCTGAGCAAACTGTGCTGCTGAATCGTTGAATATTGATAGTTGAACCAATATTCCTTAGTCTAAGAAAATATTGCTAGTCTGAGCAAATGTTGCTCATTTGATGAATTATTGAATATTGATAGTTGAACCAACATTCTTCAGCGTGAACAAATATTGTCAATTTGAGCGAATGTTGCTCATTTGATGAATTGTTGAATATTAATATTTGAACCAATATTCTTTGGTGTGAGCAGATGTTTCTCATTTGAACATATGTTGCTCGTCTGAGAAAATGTTGATTTAAGATGCTGGCATCTGAGCCGAGTATAATTATTAAAATGTTGACCACGGGATCAACGTAAAAACTTTAATGTTTGAATCTGCTCAGAATTATGTTTTTTGCAGAGCTCTGATTCGAAACCCTAATTTTGATCAATTGCTGAATTGATGATTAATTGATGATTTATTGAAAACCGTTCATGATATAAAGGAGAGACCGGCTACATGGGATGATGAATCTACCGTGTAGCTCTCAGATGCTCAAGTGAGCAAAAATACCAAAGTCTCTGAAGACCAGTTGGTGAAAAGATGATTAAATGTTGGTTTCATCATTTATTAAAATAATTCTCATGTGAGCGTTAGGTAGTAAAACCTGATTTTGGAGAAATGAGGGACCGACCAAGGGGGCATGAGACCGGCCTTTGGTGATCATGGGAAATGGTCGTTTGATCAAACTCCAAGTTGTTTGAGAAGAGTTTGGACCCAATATGAGCGATTGAGCAAATTAGGTCAAAATTGTTAAAACACGTGGGACCGGCTTTTTGCAAGCCTCGGGGCCGGCCTTGGTCGGTCAAGGAGATATTCCCGTGTCACCATAATTTCCGTGTCTCAGTCCTGAGAGTTTCGATATTTTCTGATGCGCGTTTGAGCAACATTTTAAGAAAATATGAAGAAATCAGGGATTTTTGCTGAAACCAGGAAAACTTCATGAGATGAAAGAATAAATAATGAAATAATGAAGGAATCATGAAGTGTGGGACCGTCTATGGTCAAGGCATAGCCGGCCGGCCAAAGAGCCCGGCCCCAAGGCACTTTTCCTAATGTTATAATATTTTTCATGATTTTAGGGAAATATCATAAAATCAAGGAGTTTGTTGAAACCAAGGAATTTCTTGAAATCAACGAGTTTCCATGAGATGAGGGAAACATAAAAATAATAATAATAAAATAAGGGGCGTGTGGGACCGGCTAGGGAATGTCCGGTCGGCTAGGGCCCGGTCCCACGAGTTTCCCTAATTTTATTTTATTTTCATGACTTGAGGGAAATTTCATGAATTCAAGGAGTTTGCTGAAACTAGGGAATTTCCTTGAAGTGAAGGATTTTCCATGGGATGAGGGAAACAAATAATATTAAAATAATGAGACAAGAGCGCGTGGGACTGGCCACGGCTAGGGTATGGCCGGCCGTCCAATGATCCCGGTCCCGTGCGTTTTCTTCCTAATTTTACATAATTTTCATGAGTTTAGGGAAATATCATGAAATCGGGGAATTTTCATGGGATGAAAGAAATAACAAAATAATATGGAACCATAGGGTGTGGGACCGGCCACGGCTACGGCCGGCTGGCTAGTGAGCGCGGTCCCACGACACCTTTCCTAATTATTTTATTTCTTTGATGCGAGGAAACAATATGAGACTGGGGAGTTTCCTTGAGACGAAGGAGATTTGCTTAAATGAAGAGATTTTCATGAGAAAGGGGAAAATAACAAAGTATGATAAAATATAGAATTGGGCGTGGAACTGGCCACGGCGTGACTGGCCGTTTGGTGGGCCCAGTCCTCTAGCGCCTTTGCTAATATATTTTTTTTCTTTCTATTTTTCATAGGTTCATCGTTCCTTCGTGATTTGGAATGCTCGTTTGCGCATTTAGGTGCTCGTTTGTGCATTATTGCTGAGTACACTCGCACCATTTTGGTCGGGGCTTACTCGATAGCTGCTCAGATGCCCGTAAGTTGAACATTTATCACTAACCCGTGGAATTCTGCTGGGAAGAGTTAAGAATTGAAGTGACGAAATGTTACGAAGAATCGTAGAGTATAATATTGTTGAATATTCAGTTAACGATTAGAGATAATTAATTGATGGCTCTATACTAGCAGGCATGCTGTCTAGGAGCATTAATTATCTGAGAATTTAGAAATATGAGCTTGTTGAAACGTCATATCTCTTTTATATAGTCAGGGAAAACCTTGTTGCATCCTGAAGACGTTATTGCTCTATACTAGCAGGCAAGCTGTCTAGGAGTCGTCTAATATTTCGATTCTATATAGAACTAATTACTGAAATTTCTCAGTATTCATGAGATGTGTCGTTGCCTCAACTGCGAGACTACACATCTACATATACCCTGAGAGACAGTATTCTCAGTCAGAGATTTCATGGCATGAGCTTTCATGCTTCAATGAGAGACATGAGCCTCAATACTCATTTGATTGCTGGATCAGGAGCATGTACAATTATGGTTTTACGATTTTAACCCTTGTCGAAAATCCACCATCTACAATCTTGGGCGTTGTTTTATCATTGTGGCAGTCGTGCATGTGGTACTGGAGTTGGAGTGGGCGATTTTGGACGCGCATGATGTTGTATCTCGGTGGTTTTCCTCTTGCTTCTTCAGTGAAACTGCTTACATAAGGTTGAAGGTTGTATTGCCTGTGGTTGAGATGTATGCTTCCACGAATATCATAAGGCTCTTTATTCCTGGCAGGCCTGGTTCTTTCTAGCAGGGCAGGTGCTATCGCATCTGAGCGTTTAGTAGTTTCACGAAGTTCAGAGGATGTCTGAAAGCGCAGGTTCAGCAAAGCATGATAGACAGGTATTATCCTATTGATGCATAATTATACCAATTGTTGTTCAGTCACATTAGAATCGTGACCCTCTAGTGCCCGGATTCTGGACCTCTTGACATAATCATTTGGATGTTCGTTGTTTCGATGAAATATTCTTCCTAAATATGACAGAGTGATTTGCCCAAGATGCGGATTCTTTCTCGACATGATGACACGGGCATCGTTATCTTCTTGAGGCTGCTCTCTTGAGGTGTCGGCTCCAGTAGATCTGAAGATGTCCCGGGATCTATCTTGTCCGGGTTGACATAATAGGCGAACCCCATTATGAAGAATTGAAGATGTTTCAAGCTTCCTTTATTATTGTAGATGTACGAATCCTCGGAATTACACCATGTTTTGGATCTACACGTTTTGCTGATAGGATGATAGCGGATACTCCTGACCATAAATTGGTAGCAGTGGTGGAATATAGATATACCTTTTCTTGTGTGATCTCTGAAGGTGTCTTTTTAGTACTCCAATGGTGTTGAAATTTATTGTCGTCTATCTCCATACTGGAACAACGACTATGCGAATCCTCCCTTTAGCTATCTGGTGTGGATCCTGGCAATGTTAATATCAATGATAACTTTTGAGGCATTTCTGGTTTTCCCATATAACACTCGTGGTGTTGCAGAAAAGGTCAATTTCTCCATCCGGATCTTCGAGAGAAGCCGTTGTGCTCTTCTAAGTAGTAGTCAAGTCTTCTTGTGTCTCCACGCGGGTTTCTGATCATTTCATCTGAGAGATTTACTGATGCTCAGCTATCCAAGGCATTTCCAGTAGCATTGCTTGAAAAAGCATTTTTGTGAAGCTTCTTAGCGAATGGAACACCGGAAATGCGATTGGTTGTTGAACCTAAATTGAATTTAGTGATTGAATTGGATCTAAGACCCATCCTTTTGAAATTCAGAAAACTGGAATGAATATTAAAATATTGATTTTGCAACCGAGAGATCAATCTCCCACTGTGGTCGCCAATTATTAGGGGTAAAAAATGATTCTGCAGATTTTGGTAAATTTGGTTGTGTTGATGAGAAACGAATTCAAACCCTAAACAAATGTACTGCACATGAGTACTTTTGAGTTCGAGAGACCAATCTGTAAGACTCTGGCCCAAACCAAGAAATGGTCGTTCCAGATTCAATTCGATCACAAAGTGAATGAGAAGGGTTGATCTTAGGGAGGGAAGTGAAGAAGGTGTTTGAGGTCAGAATGTTGATTTATGAAGGTGTGGTTGTTTTATGACTTGTATCATAATATGGTTTCTGGATACTTGTGTTGATAACACTTGTGTTATGTTAAAATAGGTTGAAATCCTATTTATACAAGTCATTGAGCGCACGCCCTGATCTCGTAGGAAGTGGAGGTGATTAAGCAGTGGAGAAGTGGGGTTGTGTAAAGAGTGGCGATCACCACGTTTCCATTATGAGGGAGAACTGATCACACTTTCACCCACTACTCCCATTGTTGTTAACCGTCCGTCTTTCATGAAACTTTTTCGTCATGGGCGCGTTGCACGCTGCACGCTATAAACCGCCAAACCAATACCCCAGTGAGTATCCCCTAGTTTGTGATATTTTTGATATCTCAAGTAAATGGGTCAAGTCGTGGGACTTTGCGTTGAAAGAAGCACGTAGCGTTTTAGGTTAAATAATTAGGTTATTTTTGAAGCCGATATTCATGAAATCGTATGTATCGATGCACGTAAAGCATCGCTTTTAAACAAGCAACTCCAAATAATCGATGTGCATGGATCATCGTTGTTTTAGAGCTCGATCAAATCAGTTACGGATTGAGCGTCTCAAAAGGAGCACGACCGCCCTTTTTCAGGGAATTGGTGGGTGCTACACACGCATCCCAAAGAGTGGCCGATCAGTTCCTATCGGAGAGTGGCGAATGGTAGACATTCTAAATCCTATCGGTCGATCCAAGTTAGACCTGGACCGCTTAAATCGGCTAGCCAAGTTGAGTGGCTGAGGCGATTTGCGGCAGTTAATGACTGATGTTGAATTACATGCAAGAAGCACAACTAATTACCTTTGGGCGATCATTTGGGATCCCTATGAGATTCTTTTAGCTTGACTGATTGTCCCTCATGAAAGAAGAGTGGATGGTGATCACAACGAGATCTTGTTGGGTCACCTGAAATCAAATCTAGGCCGGTCAACTCGTCTGACGAAGTTTGACGGCGGAAATGATTTGCGGCAGTTGCATACTGCCGTTGATTTAATTTTAGGGTTTAGGGGACGCGCGGCCAACCATGTTTTGGCTAGTCGAATCAAAGTGTTGGGCGCCGATTCGAACAGGCCGATTGGCCATGTGCAAATACGAGTCGTTGGTGAATATGCTAACATCTCCTGGGACATCTAAAATTAGATCCAAACCACTCGATTCGGCTGGCGAAGATGGATGGTCGTGAACAATTTGCGACTGTAACATACTGCCGCAAACACCAATTAGGGTTTCAAAGCATCGCGTTCACCCTACTTTTGGTGAACTATTCTATATGCTCTTGGATTTCCATGAGCAAGTCGATCGACCAAGAGTGGATCTGGGTAGACGGTGAACGCGACGACACCTCATTGGCCATCCGAAACTAAATCTAGGTCGTCCGACCAGGCTGGCGAAGATGGACGGACACGATTAACTTTCGGCAGTTGCATGATATCGCAACCCATACTAGG
Organism: Papaver somniferum; assembly: GCF_003573695.1. NCBI lineage: Eukaryota > Viridiplantae > Streptophyta > Magnoliopsida > Ranunculales > Papaveraceae > Papaver > Papaver somniferum. The sequence continues at coordinate 77,223,632 of NC_039365.1, forward strand.
GTTTTGGAATAGCGTGTTCGCTCTAGTTTGGGCAAACGTTTTAACACTCCCGGGACTTTTCGTGGGCAGGTCGATCGACTAAGGGAGAAATTAAGTCGCCAGTGAACACGCCAATACTTATTTGATCGTTCGAGATGCGGTCTTTGCCGTCCAACTAGGCTGGCTAAGTTGGACGGATGTGATGGGTTTTGAGACCGTTTTTGCCGGTCTTTGTTCGTTTGAGTATGCTTTGCCAACAACGCAATAACCCACATTAGGGTCAATTGTTCGAAGCGCTGTGGATGTTCTAGATGGGATTCGCTCGGTCGGGATGCTAGTGGGCCCGCCCGTGGTCATTGTGATGATCTCCTAATTCTGCCAGGAGTAGGCTAGGCTTGTTGAATTGCGTGGCCAAATTGTGTGTCCGTGATCGTTTCTTAAGACTGATATTAACAGTCTAGATTTTCCCTAAGGAATTTAAGCGTGTTCGATCGAGCTAACTTAAAAGTGCGTCGATACAAAATTCTTTTTGTCAGAGAGTGATGCAGCCTGTGTGAGTACTTCCATGCATATCTCAATACTGACACTTCGGGAGATTCATGCTACTCTGCTGAGAGTGAACATTTAATCATCATGTCATGTAAATATTGAGAGTTCGGGTGAGAACATAGCATAGGAAAATACTAGGCAAGTCATGCATTAGTGAATAATGCTGATGGAAGATAAAATTCACATAATATTTAGGGATTTCTAATGCACGCACCATTCTGAGTAAATTTCATATATACGGATATATTGAATTGCTCAATACATATGTGAGAGAAGAGGCTTAAGTACTCATTGCTTTTAAATGGCTTTTGTTCCTTTGCAGGATGACAGGGCATTAAATGCAGGGTTTACGATTTTATCCCTTGAACTAAAAACCGCCATCAACACTTAGCTTTTGCTAGTCCTCGAGCAAACTAAATACAACTAATCCTAAATACAACAACTCCATGTCGTTGAGAAAACGGTTACACTTAGCATGTATAACAATCCTTTAAACCCCTAGGTGTCCCTAGTGGACGAGTTACAGTCTCGTGAGGGTTTAAAAGAGGTATAACCAAAAAACCTACTCCAATTTCTCGTCGTGGAAGAACTATTAAGGATAAACACAAAGTAATAGCTAAATAATTATCTTGCATATGTTCTTCAGCTCCAAACATCCCACATACATTCCAATGATCACACATAAGTAATTATTTACGTGTGACATTCAACCTGATTGCAAAACTCTACTAAGATAGTCATCGTACTTGTTGCAAAGTTTGTCGCAACACTCACATACTGAAATCACATGGATAGATAAGAAAATGGAAATAGAAAAGTGAAGTGTGCAAATGTTGACTAAAGTGAAAGATGTTACCCACAATACTTGTATGAATGTCGTCAAAGGATTCTTATTTATAGCGCAATAGTTGAGAGAAGCACCCATTTAACTCGACCGCATGATTAGATACTCTAGCGCATGTTCCTTTTCAGCAAGTACATGATAGTTGCCTTGGACCCTGCATTCCACGCTTTTTTAGGCAACGGAGACAGGGACAACGTTTCACACATACTGCTATCCAATTGTCAAGAACGTCATAAATAGTATTTTTGACTTGCTATAATATGATGATAGGTTTTTGTTTTCATCGACTATGATTAGTCCGCAATTCCAGACCTATCATTTATTAGTGTTGATAAAATAAGAGGAGACTTATATATATATATATTATTATTTTTTTCGGCTCAATCTTTATGAGTGTAAGACAATTGTCTTATGGGGATTTTAAATAAACTCAACCAATGATTACCTTGCTAAAACATCCACGGTAGTATCAGGATCCCATCAAATCACTTTAGAGAAACATATAACTGCAAAAATAAAAAGAAAGTGATTCAGAATTTATTAATTACGAGGATAAATCTTTCAAACGACTACTATAGCTTAGTTTCGGATTCAGTTATGAACATATATATAAGGATTGTAGAATGATAAAGTGGAACTCAATCTACGGCCGTAAAAACTGTTTCAACCTGAAAAGGTTTAGAGTGTCATCCTATATAGCTCATAATTAACTCCAAAAGATGAAGTCTCAAGAATGCAAGAAATCAAAGAGTATTATTTATTTTTTTATTTTATATGCAAAACAAATATGCTTAACTACTCCCCCACCCTTAAACTCAACATTGTCCTCAATGTTCACAACCGAAAATTTTGATTTCTGACATAACAGCCCCGAAAAACTCTAAAACTGTACAAATGGGTAGGGAACTAGGAAAAACATCCAAAACGAAAGTTATTCGCAAACTTCTTTTCTATAACGTGTCAAAAGGGAACAGTGTTTTGATAAACTTTCTGACTTTTATGGCCTCCGTACTAACATACATGCAATCTGAAAAAAATTCTGGAAAAATACTGAAACTCAAATGTCCAGGCCTATCGCTCCAACTTAACAGACTCCGAATTCAGATTTTATTTTTGTAAGCGAAAGTTGACTCTGTCCTATTAAAAAATTGAGGTCTACCACTCAAATCGGACTCTGTATGAAGTCTCGAGAGCTATTTTCGTGACAAGTGCGCAGTCAGAATTTTCTGACGAGAATACTTTCGTCAAAACTTTCATTATAGATATAGGACTTTGTAAAATCTATGATGGGAATGCAAGATATGACATGCAAAACTAAGAAAACGAAAAACAAAAGGGATAGAGATACAAAACCGATGGGTTTCCTCCCATTAAGCGCATCGTTTAACGTCGTCAGCCCGACGTTATTGTTATCCTCCATACACCAACAATCTGAAAATTTGGTAATCCTTCCAAATAACAATCTGTAATTCAAATAACAGCTTCACAAAAATATTAGCACAAAATATAAGTATTGAAGCTATCACTTTATTGAATTTTCCCTCACACTTAGTCCTTTCTACACTCAGAAGTGGATAGAGAACATAGAATTCGGGAACTTCAAAAGGTTCCACAGTTTGTTGAACCTGCACAATACTCGAATCAAAAACATCAAGTGGTGGTTACTTAGAAGAAAAATAATCCGTTAAAACATTGGAAGCACACAACTCCAATCCTAAGTGAGGTATTTTCTTAAAAGTTGGGTTAACAACTCTTTGACAAGTTACTTCAATTAGAGGTAAAGGATCAATAGATATAGAATTATGCAAAGGATTAGACAAACCTTGTATCAGATCCTCATTAGTTATCTCAAGTGAATTATTTAACTCAAGTATATCGTGGTCCTCTATCAAATTATTGTTATTTGGCTCAATTGGGTCTTCCACGAAATCAATCAATTTGGTTTTATTCTCAATCTCTATTTCCTCAACAACCTCATCATCGGAATCAGAATCCTCTCCTAAAATGTCTAGTTCATTGATGCAACTCCTAATTTCTTCGTTTGAGTACGTTACACCATTTATAACAATAGATATGTCATACCCAATCTCCTCCTTTTGAATAGGCGAAATATCTTTATTATGATCCAGAGTTTGAATAATCGTATCTTTGTTTCAAGGATTTTCGAGAGATTGTTCATCTTCATTGGAATCACTGTCAACCTCAAAATCATCAACATCATAACGACGTTCGAATTCCATGTCTATGGCATTGTTAATTCCATCAAGAATCTCTTGTGATGCGCCGTCTTTTTCTAGCTGCTCGTGTTGCTTAAAAAGTTTTCTGACATTAACACGCTTTCCACCGTTGTGCACAATATCCTATTTTGGAAAGAGTGAAGGAAAAACATGATGAAGAGGAGTAGGTCATGATTCAATGTCATAAATTTTTAGTTCAAAACTCTCTGTCATCTGCACATGACTAGAAATCAATTGATCAGAAGCATAACTATCTTTCCATCCTCGTAATTGTTCACTTACATGCCCGTCATAAGGTTGTTGACATGTATGAGAATATCCATATGGTTCCGTGGGATATTGATCATAGCAAAAAAATTGGTTTTGATTATACCCATAGGATGGTTGGTAGTTGTCATATGAATGAGATTGAAAACCATATTGATTACCACTATTATGTGATTGATCTTGTGCTCCGTACATGTTATTTCCGTAAGGAAACATGACGATTCACAAGAAAGAGAAAATCAAAACAAAAATAAGAACAAGCTAAACAAATAACAAATGAATTATAAACTGCTCCCCGGCAGCGGCGCCAAAATTTGATGGGCTGTCGTAGACTCAACAAATTAACAAAGATATTTCCCACTAATTAACTGGTAATATAGCGGTAGTAAGAGATCGTTCCCACGGAATGCTGTGTAATTGATAGGTTATTTGAAATAGCAAGATAAATTAAATAAAAAATAGGGGTTTGGTTGTAAGATAAATCTATAATACAAAACAGAATGGGTTTTTGAGCTTGGACGGTCGGATAACATTTTGAGAGACAAACGTTGCATCCGACCATCCCAGTCTCATCCCAGCGAAAGACATCCGACGGTCGTCGTTTCTGTAACCCCTCCCATTATGAATCAAAATTTATTAATCTTTAATTATTGCATCACCTCTTAACACAAGATATTCAAAGAAACATTAAATAAAATCAGAAAATATCATACATGCATTAATTGGATTTAGTGGTGGCATAATGAATCTAATTGTAAATGAGATTTATTTGTTTATTTTTATTCATAACTCATAAGTGATATATGCATGCACACTATTACTCAAATGATTTTGTGTTCGTTTTTGGATAATGTATATGAATAATTTTACAATGTACTTATAGACATTATTTTCATTTAAAACAAAATAGAAAACTATCTTGCAAAGGACGATTTAATTTAAATTCTAGAAAAAAAGAAAAATTACACCAGTCAGATATCATATTATACCAGTGTCGTTACAGCACGAGTTATCTCTAGATATTTATTAGAACTCTTTGTTAACTTCATACCGTTCCGTTACGACACGGGTTATTTCTAGTATAAAGACAATAAAGAAATGAGATGATTAAGGAATCCTTCACCGTTACCAAGCGATAGATGGATTAATATACTTATTTATCGTTCGTAAGAACCATGCATCACCAACCGTAGAATAGCATCTAGCTCAATGTTATCCCCCAAACTCCTTATACCACGGATACGGAAGCTCTCCAATATCAGATTCTATTCAACCAAACCACCAAGTAGTATCTCACTCAAGGTGTAAGCCAATCGAACGCTTTAAGCTTTGTGAATTAGGTTAATCCTAGTAGTTAATCTCTTATCTCAAGGTTTACTTGCTGGTGTTGCTTTTACACACGGTTCCTCCACAGAATCCCTCTGTAAGGTCTCATGATTTCTACTTGTGTAGAGAGTTATTCGATGATTACTTATCTCCTAACTTCTACTAGCAATAGAAAGATCAATAGACTAATCTATCTTGCACTCCAAATCAATATAAGAATCACTCATAAACCCTAGATATGGTAAAAACAAACGATGATGATAAAAACTCTCAAAAAGATTTGTATTATTAATAAAGCTTCACGCTTAGAACATTGAATTCATCCTTAATCAACAAAGGATTTAGCTACTCATATTACAAAGAAGATGAATAATGGTGGTTTCCCCCTAAAGGGATAAACCCTAGGTTTTGATATAGAACTTGTGATATGAGATTCGATGATTTTTACATGACCTAATACCTTTTTTATAGGTTTACATTGCTTGGTCATCAAGTATTTAGTTCGATTCAAGAACCCGACCCGAAAATACGACATAAAGACCTTAACCATGACCTTAGGCCTTCACAAGTATGCATACACGTTTTTATACTCCTTAAGTATGCGTACCGGAAATTCCAGCAGAAATTTTCGGAACTTAAGTATGCGTACCCGTTTGCATACTTTACCGTCTTCGGTATTCAATAAAAGCTTGTTTTGGCCACAACTTCTTCGTCCGAACTCGGAATGACCTCATTCTTTTTGAATTCTTTTTATCTTTCAATTATATTCAATACAATGATGATAAATCCTTAATTTGAATGAGTTAAGATCGGTATTTTGCCCTTCTCTTGATTTTGAGCGTTTTGCTCCTTTTCGTCGCACTTCTTCCACTTCTCTTGGACTTGGGAACTTGGATACTTGGAATAATTATCTTCTTAGCTATTTTAAGCACTTTGTAGATCCTATTTGGATGTTTCACCTATTAGAGGAAAATAAGAAAAAACAAGAGTAATAATACGAATACATGCAAGAATAATGGCTAAAACAAGTATGGAATTGACACTAAAATCATATGAATTATGCACTTATCAGGATGCTTGTATATTAAATCTCCTAGATGAGCGCTAAGTATTTTCTTACTATATATGTGATATCATATAAACAAAGTTGATAAGAGGAGTTACATTTTAACTATGTTATTGCGTAGTATCTCTAATTTCCTTAAAATATGAAATATCTTTTGGTTGTATTCATTAAGATCCCACGATTTTCGTACCTTTTCCAATTTTTATAGACAAAAAGGGGGAGAATTAGTTAGTAGTTTCGCACTACATACATATGGTTTACAGATCATTATGTAAGGGGGAGTGAATCAATAATCTATAGGTTTCACCTATTATACAAAAGATGCAAGTATTTATTAAGGGGGAGAAACATATCACCGTAGTATTACTTCAAAGTTGGGATACAATTGAGTTTTGGAGAAGATAATAATATTATGTTTATGTATAACGACGATTGAAAATATTTGTTTTCAAAAGTTGTTATAGCTATGGATACGGATCTTCAACAACAACGATGCTGAGTTGAACACGTTCAGAATCATTGCAACTTGAAATAACGAAGAGTTCAAGGAGTTGAAGAAACCAAGGAAATCAAGGCATGATGTATTCAAGTTTGAAGCTTTATTTTTTATTCATATGTATTGATAGTTTTGTCACTAAAATTGACAAAGAGGGAGATTATTAGAGCATTGCTCGGTCAAACTCACAAGTGTTGCTATCTCAAGTTTGTTGTCAAATTTAGTTGTAAAAAATATATCTTGATTTCTAGTCTATAATTAGTTAAGTCTCGGATTAGGATAGAGGATGTAGTTGACAAATGAACATCATGGAAGTCATCATTGCGTTCTACTGTTTGAAGGCGAAGATCAACCGAAGCTTTTGGAGAACTTCTTCAACAAAAGGTTAGTGAAGACTGAACCACCTATATCTCAATTTATATCCATATTTCTATCTATGAGACGATGTCGCATAACTAATTAGACTATTGTAAGCATATCAAGAATTTCGAGCCGAGAACTAATTATCAAGTTAAGGAACTTCTCGAAATATGACCAAGCTTAATAAACATTTGTTCATACTTAATGAATTTCATTTAAGAACAATTCGTTGTTCGCAATCAAAATCATGATTCAAGAATTATCATTCGAAAATAGCCTGGAACTAGGGCTGTCAATGGGTCCGGGTCCCCCCGGGTACCACTAGACCCGGACCCTACTTATAAAAGTCGGGTCCGGTTCCTAACGATTCTGGGTTCGGTTCCTAAATTTGTTGACCCAGAACCGGACCCGTTTAAAGTCCTGGGTACCCGTCAATTCCGGGTACCCGTTGGATATTATGAAAACTATAAAGAAAATCTTTAAAACTTAATTTCTTTCTCTTTTTAGCTTGAATTTTAATTATTATACTAAAATTTATCTTGAATTTAAATTATTTTTATAAAAATTGATTATTATTTCTTTATTAATGTACTAAATAAAGATTAAATGTAAGAAAAAAATAAAAAATGAAAAAAATCAAAGTCAAAACTAGCAAAACGCTTATAATTTTGCTAAAAAGATGAATAACCGGGTAACTGACGGGTATTACCCGTTTGGACCCGTTAAGATTCGGGTCCAATCGGGTAATTTCCCGTCGGGTCCTAAGTTGTTAATGGGTCCAACTTTAGGACCCAGAACCGGACCCGAATCCATCGGGTTCCGAGTAATGGGTAGCCATAGAAAGCCTTACCTGGAACAGTGATATGTGTCATTGATGTTATTCGGGAATGTTTCGAATCGATTTAGAGATAAATATAGAACTACTGTAAATTCAGATATACAACTCAGTCTTACAAACTTGGAAAACTGTTATAAGTCTGAAGCCGTAATACATGTAATCGGTACACGTAATGGAGTAGCTATATGTCGATTAATAGACTTTTGGTACGCATACTTGTATGCACACCTTAAAAAGTCTGTGAACTCGTGAACCCAGATTGGTACGCAAACCAGTACTAGAAAAGAACTGTTGGTCTCGGAACCGATTTGGTATCTATATCGATATACGTACCAGAAAATTTCTATGAACTCCAGAACTTATTATTCTCTTAAGGTATCGATACATGTACACGTAATGAAACTTGTTCATGTTATAAAGTATACATATCGGTACACGTACTTTGACTTAACAGTTCACGAGTCGGTTAACTATTTGTACCTTGTACAGTTACTTACCATGTGGATTAAATTTATATGCACATATAATTATTTCTCCGAGATAATTAGCATTTGAATAATCTCTAAAAACACCATAGACATATTTGATCAAATTATTGTGACTCGAGTTAAGTATTAAGTGTTTATGAAAATATTCAAGCATATAGTTCAGTTGGATAGCTTCGGCTAACCATTCATGAGCGTGGTCCTATACACGGTTCGGTTACGGTTCATCCTAACCAGAGTGTATATCTTGATTATGTTAATCAGATTCAAATATTCATCTAACAGTGGATATTGTTTGCTTGGTTCCAAAGCTATCTTAGCTTAAACCTAAAGCAACCTATGCTTTGAATGTCTATATAAGGGGAACCTCAAACAACTAGGATCTTTGAATACCGACACTACTTTTTGGTGTGTCCTAGTTGTAACTAGATTCGTGCTCTCCAGAAACCCTTTTAGGGTTTAGCAACTACAAATACTTCATAGGAATTCGTGAAGCCAGGTCCAACTATTGTTTATCTTGATAGATCGAGTATCCTGATCTTGTTCGATTGTTGAGCTGCTTACTTGAACAAGATATATATCTTCAAAGTTCTCTTAGTCCAAAACTTTTTTGATTCCACAAGTTTAATACTTGTGAGGTAAATAATATCTAGGCTGCACTTCGGGTTACATAAGTCCGGATTTTGAGGTTATCTAGTCTTTGTTTATTGCTATCGATTTCAATCACCTTGACCTTTGATCAAAAAGGAAATCACATATATATAGGCTTGTCTGTGGGAGGCAGATTGGTCTAAAGTCTTCAATTAAGTTGAAGCAACTCTTATTTGGTGTGACGTCAGCAAAAGGAATCAATTGCGCGGAGTCCTGCTGGGATTCAAGAGGCATAAGGAACGCGACTGTAACTGAATTGCTGGGAGGGTTTAATTCGATATCAACTACATTCCAGTCCGAAGTTAATTGATAGTATGCTAGTATCTGTTGCGGCTTAATATAGTTTGGTGTTCAATCTGGACTAGGTCTCGCGGGTTTTTTCTGCATTTGCGGTTTCCACGTCAACAAAATTTCTAGTGTATGTTTATTTCTTTCCAGGTTATATTGTTTATCTTTATAATTGAAATATCACAGGTTGTACGATAATCAATCATAGTAGATACGTCCAACCTTGTTTGTTGGATACGACTTGATTAATTACTTGGGAAATTGATATTTGAAATCACCCAAGTACTTCCACACGTAAATAAGGTTCACGGACTAGCCTCTGTAAACTTTATGATTGTGCGAGAAAGATATATAACTCTAAATATTATTCCTCGATTGAGTTTCATTAAGTTGAACTCTCATAATTGTGTTTAAATTTGTCCATACAGATTTCCTATGAAAAAGTTGGTGGTATATTTTGGTACCCCTGCATTTTCATCAACTAAACGAAGTTGGCTTTTGTTCTTTTTATAACAGCTTAATTCTCTGAGTATTCAAAATTGGACTAGGTCCCGGGATTTCTGCATTTGCGGTCTCCTCGTTAACTAAATCTTCTTTGTGTTATTTACTTTACTTCTGCATTAATTATTTTATTATAATAAAGTAAATACACTTATACGTTAATCCAAGACACTTGATAGTGATCCTATAGTCAATCGGTTTTTCTACCGTAACTATTATCAAGTGTATACCTAGTTGTTATATTGTCTCGAATATTGTCCATATACAATCACACTTGGTATCGTACTTATAGGTTGAAATTAAAAGATTGTGGGGTATTTTGATACCCTCGTCTTTTCATATTGAATAGTACACAATGCTTGTTTCACTACTTGCAGGATGGGTTTATATATGATATTGATGAATGAATAGACCTGCTGAAGTTATGGACAGATTCAGACCAGGATGTACCCTATGAAGTTCATTTGTTTATTACCTATGAAATATATAATAATTTTCCGAAACCTGCTGAGGAGTTAGTTCCTCGTGTTGTTGTGAATGATGAAGTTGGTGAAGAATTAGGTTCTCCAGTTGTGGATGATGAAGTTGTTGAGACACAAATACAGTCTCAACAGGAGGTACCAGTTATCAGAGAATGAGAGAGTCTTGATGATGAATTTTGGAAAACACATTTCAGTGAAGAAGACGATATATTGGTAAATGATCCAAGTCAGCAAACATCACAAGTGTCAACTGAAGAACCAGTACAACAAGCAAGTCAGTTTCCATTGGACATGCCTAGTCAGCAGACACCTTAATTAGCATACCCCTCAGCATACCCTACAAAAATTGGCTCACCTGGGAAGACACCTGAAAAGACGAAGGTACCCAAATATACCTCAATCTAAAACTTTTCCACCTATAAGTCCTTTCTCCGAAAGTGATTGTCTGTGGACTGGGGCGAGACAATACAACTAACCGGTTCACACTTCGTGTGATCGTCTATGGATAAGAGATCGAGACAATACGACAACAAGATAACATGTGTGATTGACTATGGATACAAGATCGAGACAATACAACAACGAAGTATAATTACTTGATAATAGGTTCGGACTTAACCAAACACAATAGGATTGCTATCAAGTAATTAGGAATTAACGTTTGTGTATTTTACTTTTAATTATAATAAAAACAATTATAATTGCGGAAATAAAAAAGTAAAAGACACAGCAAGATTTTGTTAACGAGGAAACCGCAAATGTAGAAAAACCCCGGGACCTAGTCCAGAATTGAATACTCTCATTATTAAGACTCTACACAAAATCTAAACCAACTTTGTATAGTTGAGACCAATCAACTAAACCTATAGTTCCCTTAGTATCCCTGCGCCTCCAACTTTTAATAAGTCACACACTTGGAACAATTCCTTTGGTTCGTATTCCAAACAGTAAAGGAACAACAAATCGGTTCGGTAATAACTCTTTTCAAATAACTGATATGAGTTTGACAAAAGGCTCTTCCGTTTATCCCAATAAACTCCTTTGTCAGGTTCTTAGATCAATCTATTTAACAACTACCAAAGTAATTGTCTAGACTATGAAATCAATACTCCTAATCACAAAGATTTGTATTGAAGCTGATCTACTCAACTAATCAATCAAAGTTATCACAAAGATAAACCGATTATAGTTGGATCCCGAGCCGATCAAGTTTTGTGCACACCAATGATTATGAACTCAAATAAGAAATCTTTTTTGTCTTCAAATCTTCTTAGATCCTCAATAAACACCTGCACATATACAACTTGAATCTCTTGTGTTCAATCACACAGAACGAGTCTGTTAACAATGGATTATCACAAGACGTCTTTAGATCTACAAACAGTTCAAAACATCCCCGTCGATACTTCGATCTAGTTTGAGTGAATCTTATATCAGAAGAGAAGATTCTCAAGCGTAAACAAACTAGGTGCAATCAAAGTTCAACAACCGTTAGTCAATCAAATCGAAAACTAATAATAAACTACAATTATCTAGTTTCCCACCAACGGTACTCTTATAGCTTCCCAATCCTAAATAAGTCTTTATAACGAGCGTTCCTAAGAGATTTCGCCTAATTAGGGTACTTTCCTCTCCTAATAGACGGATCCACCAATAACAACACAACTATGTAGTTTTGCTGGCTCTCAGGATTAGTTTGCTTGAAATGCAAACTTTAATATTTATAGACCGAGTAAGTTTGGACACCAAGGAATTTCCAAAACCGAATATTTTCAAAGATATGTAATAAAGGAAAAAACGGTTTTCATAATTCATGGAAATGCACTGTCCAAATATTGCCCGAAATCTCAGTAAAAAATCTTCAATTAGTAAATGCACATTACTAATTTTTATTTTCTAAAGATATGCATTTAATTTCCGGAAATTAAAAGCATATAAAAACTAAAAACCTTAACTAAATGATTCTCAATTTATTTCGATCCGGGATTCTCCTTTAGCTATTAAGGAATATCTTTGAACAATAAAAAATAAGAGTTACTGCACATGTTCAAAGTATGTCGACATCTTTACTTTTTAAATCCTTTTCCATATTTACAATCTTGGAACCGTTTTGCCACACTTCCAAACAAGTTTAGAATTGGTTCATCTGACTTCCAAGAAATATGTGATTTATTATCCTATCAAATCACCATTAATGGGTTTCACGGTTCTACCAAAACACAATGCTTCGGTTCTACCTCCATGTGGGTACTAGGATCAATCACACTAGCTTTCCAAAAATTGGTTGACTAGGTACTAGGATCGGTTACCACATATTTATGGTATTTAACTTGTATTCAGTTGCACAATTCATAAGATCAGTTACCAATTACTAATACTTGTTGTACCTCTTACAAGGATCGATTCCCAATGCTTGTGATCGGTTGCACCTCTTACTAGGATCGGTTCTCCAATGTCTAGAGTTGGTCATACCAATTACAACATATCGATCATACCATCTCAGGTGATTACTTAAGATAGGTTTCACTAATAAAAGTCATACCAATACAAAATTCAGGCATTGTGAATAGTTATACCAAGATACATAAAAAAGTTATGAGCGGTTATACTGAACACACATATTGGTAATCCAAAGATTTGCAACGGATAACAATACCAATAATCCTAGCGATTTCCCTTTCGATTCACAAAACAAGTTTACGAATTGTACTTCCTTTAAACAAATGTAAAACATTGTTTCCTAGGACGAAATCTTCACCTATACCCATACATAATCACAATATCATTCATACGATTATGTCGATGTATTATATACGAAGTTCAAAAGATAGACGTTATACTTCGTATTGTAATTCCTTAATACTATGTCTAACTAGAGTATAATCTTTCACAGCTTCGCAGTTATGTTTTCAATATGCACGACTTGAAAGATACGTTAGGAATAAAACGGTTCAAGTCAAATATTACTAACCTCAAGTGGAAGGATGATGTCGGCGTTGTAGCTCTTTACTTCTTCACATTCTTCAAGTCTTGACATAATACTTGTAAGTCTCATATCATAGTAACTTTCTAGCTAACCTATACGAAGCTGACTCTAGTATATAATCAAGCGACTCTTTAAATGAGTTTTGATTCACTAAAATATGACAACAAAACTTGACATACCAATGCTTTGTGGGTTCAACCGAGTTATGCTCTAAGAATACCTGTATCAAATAGAGTTGTTTCGAACTCACATGCAACAAAGAATAAACAGATAAAAGAGCCAACAGTTGAACTTGATGAGGAGCATGATACATTCAAAAAGTTGTTAGCTGAATAAGAAGTTGATGTATTGCATGAGAGTACAAATCTGAAGAACCACATTATTCATGAATTGTATATTGAATATGACTATCACAATGGCAACTCATCAAGCTCTAAGGATGATGAAGAAGAATGTGAAACTGATACTGACTTGGATGAAAAAGAACCTGACAGAAATGAAGAAGGAAAAAGTGATCATAAGAAGTATGATGATTTGTCTGAAGATGCAGAGGTTGAAGAAGTTGTTGAATGGATTTGTGACACATGTGAGGAAGTTGTTAAAGAAGGTATGACATGGCCCGCCATGGGTTACAAGGTTTTTGTATTTCAAACTATTTTGGAGTTAGGAACATAAAGGATGACTGAAAGAGATTGAGGTTCCAATGTAAAGTTACAACTTGCCCATTTAGGATTTTTGCTCACAAGTAAGCCTACTTCTCTTATGTTATTTGAATTTTTATAAGCTTTTTGATAACAACTAACACTTTTTTAATTTTTATAACATGCAATCAACAAAATATGAGAATACTGTCAAAGTAACCAAGTATATTTCTAAACTCACTTGTGTTAACAGAGCTAGTACTGGAAAAAACATCATGGAAAATTCAAGTCGGATAACAAGTGTGGTTAAAATTGATATCTTGGAGGATGAACATTCATTGCAACCTGAAAATATCATCAAAAGATTGAGGACCATACATGGATTAGAGCTCAGTTATTAGGTAGCTTATAAAGGTAAAGGCAAGGCATTGAGCAACATATTTGGGTCATATGAAGATGGATGCAAGTGGAATCTTAGGTTGTTAGATAAAATCAATAAAAACAATAGAGGAACCATATGTGAAGTTGCAACTCATATGGATAAGGATTTCACCTATTGTTGTCTGGAATTTAATGCATATTTAGAATCTTCCAAAAATGGATACAGATCATTTATATGTCCCTATGGTTATCACCTCAATAGAAATATGGAGGAGTGTTGCTGTCTGCAGTAGCACTTGATGGAAATTATGGTATGTATCTTCTTGCCATCTTCATTTGTGATTTTGAAAATAAAGAGAGATGGCTATTGTTTTTGAACCTTATTAAGGATAGGTTATTAGGGAATACAACACCATTGACATTTATCTCAGACAAACAAAAGGGATTGATTCCCGCTCTTGAAATAGTATTTCCTGCAAATGGATCCGAATATTGTTTAGACACCTGTATGTGAATTTCAAGACTAAACACAAGGGTGTTCATATGAAGACTTTAGCATGGGATGCAGCAAATGACTATAGAAACACATACCAAAATAGGTACATGGCTTTCATGGAAAAAGATAACAAGAAGGCACTTCAGTGATTTGAAGATGTACCAGCACACCAATGGGATAAATCTACTTTTGACCATACTTCAAAAAGTGAGCATGTAACGATAACTTTTCAGAAAGTTACAATAGTTGGTTACTGGAGTTGAGATTCAAAAAGTGAGATTCCCCCACCCCCACCCACCCCCACACACACTTGTCCTATGAAAAACATCTTATAGAAACGGGAATTTAGTGTTTCCTCCCTTCTAAAGATTGGTAATTTGCGATTTTCCCCAAATAAATTTAAATTAGTGTTTCCTCCGATCGTCAATAGTTGGTTATTGGAGTTAAATTTATTTGAGGATGAAACATCTCCTACTTCCGTAACAAGCATCGTTCGTGATTCTTCCTTGATTCAGGGACATAAGAACAGTAATACTTCCTTTGGGAAGCATCACATCATAATAATACTGCATCATCGTTAGTGCTTCCGCTAGTAAGCAACATGGATAAATGTCGATTCTCCGAGCAAAAGTCATGTTAAACTGATGCAGTCGTACTTAGATGCATCCCTGAGTAAATTTCATAAGTTTGAGATGAGGTTTCATCTTGTTCAATGACGCTCATTTTGTTCAATGACGCATCTTTGAGCATGTATCATGCGAAAATTGCGCATACTGCAACACTAATATGATACCTGCTATTATATAATGTTGAACAATTGAATTTAATACACTGCGTTGAAAAACATCTAAAAAATATATATATTTCTCATCTAAAGACTTAAAGGCCAAGACAAATAAAGCTCCCATGTTGAATGGTGAGGAAAGCCTCGCTTTCTATTGGCTGAAATAGGCTTTTTTTGAGTTTTGTGAAACTAGTGTTTTGGTGAGGACACTTGGCAACGTATGAATGATTTAAAAAGAATAAGAAAAGATAAAAAAAAAAAAATTCAATTTGGAATTCGCGAGTAGGACACTTGGCAACGTATGATTGGTTTAAAAAGAATATGAAAAGATAAACAAAGGAAACCAAATTCAATTTGGAATTCGCGAGGACATTTGGCAACGTATGATTGGTTTTAAAATTACAAACTCAAAAGGAAAACCTAACCTACCGTGTTTGGAATTTTATGGAAGTCCAAATTCAACTGGAAATCAAGTATCTACCGTATAAGACTCTTTTTTCCAAATTAATATCTAAAAGGGAAAAAAATCCACATATTTTCTGCGAAAATAAAATGAAAAAATAATAAAATATACACATATTCTCCACCTATTTAATGTGTCTTCCCGCCACACCAAATCAAAAATACATCGCTATGAGGCGGGGCCTCGCCCCGCACACACCAAATAAAAAATGCATCTCCACGGGAGGGGTGAAGCCCCGTGCACACCAAATCAAAAATGTATCCCCACGGGGCGAGGCGAAGCCTCGCGCGCATCAAATCAAAAATGCATCTCCACGAGGTGGGGCAAAGCTTTGCTCACACCAAATCAAAACTGCATCCCACGGGGCTGGACAGGCAGAAACCCCACGCACACCAAATTAAAAGAAATAAAATACCCGGTACGTAGCATGGACACAAATGTAGTAGATGTATAAAAGCTAGTTTGTACTCGAATTAAGTTTCAAATCCCGTTGGAATTGACCTTGGTCGTTAACACATTAAATTGTACCGGCGAATGTCTCACTGTATACTATCTACACATAGAGCCTTGAGTTTAAAAGCCAACTGCCATTATTCTCGCTCTTGGTCTCACATGTGCAACTTCGATGAACATTTTCCTTTCATGTTTTGTTCCCTAGCTGCCTAACCAAAATAAAAATTATATAAGGTTTCCCTTCAAAAGAGTATCAATCAGAATATTTTGGAACTGTTCTTGGTGCCCAATTATAGGGTATATATAGAAGATAAAAAGGACTTTCCAAAAGGGCCAAAGGCCATCTCTCAAGTTTTTCGACCAAGAAATTTTAACTGATTTTATGCTCGAGGACAGTCATTTCTACCACATAAACTTCAACTACTTAATCTTTTGTGCACCAACACTATTAGAGTAACTCAACAGACGTAATTGTCATCTAGGAAGTAAGTTACTAGCAGTTTTGCCTGCACTCTCGCAAACTCATGAAGGTACACTGGATCACATGGATCTAGAGTCAGGAAGAACTCAAGACTGTTGCGGAAATATATCATACGTTCTAGAATCGAAACTAGAAGAAACATTAGAGGGCAACCTAAAAATACCTGCCTGATCTATCTAGCATAATTGCATAAATGAGTAAAAAGTTTTTAAGTGTAAAGTGAGAAAGACTATTTAATATTTAAACATGACCAACACCCAAAAGCAGGGTGGGCCTAATTAGAGGGGCTGGAATGGATTTCTGACTTTGTATATAGAGGTGTAGGGTAATAATAGGCTAATAGCTAGAGAGAGAAAGAAACAAAACGAAAGAAAAACAGAACAGAGGGAGGAGGCTGACAGAGAAAAGAGGTAAACAATATAAAATTACTATACCGTTACATAGATGCATGTGTGCAAGTAGTAGATATTAGGGAAGTTCTGGGATTACTTTGTAGATCTGCCTCGGTTTCCATGACGAAACCTGGCGGTCTGCCACCAAGTGAGCCGTTTCCTTCACGGTCTCGCATATTTTCATAATTCTTTCACCGGCATAAGGTTGCTCTCTCGCTAAATTAAATTCTTGTTTTATTTGACTAATAAAAGTCAAAAAATTATTTTTGTATGTTATAGATGGTGGATTTTCGACAAAGGTTAAAATCGTAAAACCATAATTTTACATATTCCTGATCCAGCAATCAGATGAGTATTGAGGCTCATGTCTATTATCGAAGCATGAAAGCTCATGCCACAAGAGTCTCTGACTGAGTATACTTCTCTCAGAGCATACATGAATATGCAATCTCTCAACTGAGGCAACGACATATTTCATGAATACTGAGCAATTTCAGTTATCACTTTTATACAGAATCGAACGATTGGACGGCTCCTAGACAGTTTGCCTGCTAGTATAGAGCGATGACGTCTTCAGGATGTAACAATGTTTTTCCTGACTATACAAAAGACA
This sequence comes from Papaver somniferum, assembly GCF_003573695.1. Taxonomy (NCBI): domain Eukaryota; kingdom Viridiplantae; phylum Streptophyta; class Magnoliopsida; order Ranunculales; family Papaveraceae; genus Papaver; species Papaver somniferum. The sequence goes on from NC_039365.1 coordinate 77,241,691, forward strand.
TGTGTATAAAATCTTAATGATTGGATGGCTCCTAGACAGCTTGCATGCTAGTATAGAGCAATAACGTCTTCAGGATGCAACAAGGTTCCCTGATTATATAAAAGAGATATGACGTTTCAACAAGCTCATATCTCTCAATTCTCAGATAATTAATGCTCCTAGACAGCATGCCTGCTAGTATAGAGCCATCAATTAATTATCTCTAATCGTTAACTGAATATTCAACAATATTCTACGATTTTTCATAATATTTCCTTACTTCAATTCATGGTTTTCTCAACAGAGCTCCATGGGTTAGTAAGAAATATTCAGCGTAGCATCTGAGCTACCTTCGAGTAAGCCCCGACCAAAAGGATGCAAGTGTACTCAACAATAATGCACTAACGAGCACCTGAACACGCGAACGAGCATCTCAAAATACGACGGGAAGATGAACCTATGCAAAATAGGAAAGAAAATAATAAATAATAAAATATTAACCAAGGCGTTGGGGGACTGGGCCCACCGGCTGGCCGATCGTGCCGTGACCAGTCCCACGCTCAATTTTATATTTTATCATATTTTTATTATTTTCTTTGATCTCATGAAAATTCCCTCATTTGATCAAATTTCCTCCGTTTCAAGGAAACTCCTCAGTCTCATGGTGTTTCCTTCACATCAAGGAAATAATAAAATAATTAGGAAAGGTGTGGGGACCAAGCCTACTAGCCGTCCGGTCATGCCCTAGTTGTGTCCGGTCCCACACCTTGCATTCCTTATTATTTTATTATTCTTATTTCCTTGATCCCATGAAATTCCTTGATCTCATGGTATTTCCTTAATTTCATGATATTTCCTTCAAGTCATGAAAAATAATAAAAATTAAGAATATTATTTAATTATTCTTATTATTATTTTTTATGTTTCCTTGATCCCATGAAATTCCTTGATTTCATGATATTTCCTTCAAATTATGGAATTTCCATAAAATCATGAAATAATACATAAAATTAGGAAAAACTCACGGGACTGGGCCATAACTGGCCGACCATGCCCAAGCCGGTCCCACACATCCTTATTTTATTATTATTTGTTTCCTTCATCTCATGGAAACTCCTTCACTTCAAGGAAACTCCTTGATTTCAACAAAAATTCCTTTATTTCAACAAACTCCTTGATTTCATGATATTTTCATAAAATCATGAAAAATATAATAAAGTTAGGAAAAATGCTACGGGACCGGGCTCATTGGCCGGCCGGCCATGCCTTAGACATAGACGGTCCCACACTTCATGATTCCTTCATTTTATTATTATTTTTCCTTCATCTCATGAAGTTTCCTCACTTTCAGCAAAAACCCTGATTTTGTCATATTTTCTCAAAATGTTGCTCAAACGCACATCAAAAAATATCAAAATTCACAGGACTGAGACACAGACACTCTGGTGACATGAGCATGTTACCTTGACCGACCAAGGTCTGCTTTTTGGCTCGTAAGAAGCCGGTCCCACGCATTTTCACAATTTGACCTGATTTGCGCAATTGCACGTATTTGGGTCCAAAACTCTTCCACACAACTTGGAATTTCATGGAATGATCGTCAGACGATCCCGTGACCAACAAGGACTGGTTTTATGACCCCTTGGTAGGTCCCTCATCTCTTCATAATTAATTAGGTTTTATCACCTAAGGCTCAGACGAGCATTATTTTAATAATAAATGATTAAACCAGCATTTGATCATCCTTTCACCAACTCGTCAAGAGACCTTGGTATTTTCTCACTCGAGCATATAGGTGCTACATGGTTGATCCATGATCCCATGTAGTCGGTCCCTCCTTCACTTTGTGGTTAATTTTCAATGAACCATCAATTGATCAAATTAGGGTTTCGAGTCCAAGGTTCATAGTTCCAGATTCGAACGCTAATAATTTTATATTGATCTCATAATCAACATTTTATTAATTATACTAGGTACAGTGGCCAGTATCTTAATTTAATATTTTATCTGGTCACGCTACCAATTATTCATCAAACGAGCAACATTTGCTCAGATGAGCAATATTTTCTCAAACCAAGGAATATCGGTTCAACTATCAATATTCAACAATTCAGCGAATGAGCAATATTTGCTCACCTTAGCTATCGACGTTTACTTGAGAATTATACCTCTGTCTCAACAGACATGTTCAATTCATGCGTTTCAGAACATTTGCAAATCATGTTCAACTCAGCAATACATGGACTCATCGCCCCATGAAGGCATGAAGTCAGCAACTGACTAACTAAATACACGTCTGCCTTGCAGACTCCACAATCATGAGACATCAATCGTGTCACATGGGGGATATTAACTAGGGTTTTGGTCTGGAAGTCTACGACACGTGTGTTCATACACACGATGAGAATGTGAGCAAGTCGTGCAATTAGTTGAAGGAGTTAACAAAGTAGTGGATAGAAAATCGACCAAGTCTCAGCACGTTGAGCAACTTGTTTTAACATGATTTCCACTTCTCCACTCTTTGATTCCATCAACTGTCACACTTCATGGGATCATGGTGTTTACAATCCTAGCAATATAAATAAGTCTCTGAATCATGATTGAAAACAAGATAATCTTACGTCAAACAGACAACACGAGATTAACAACTCAACGTCTGGGAAATTACTCTCAACATAGAAAAGTCAATCATTCAGAACTTATCTTATTTTCAGAAGACACAACACACCTACAATCTTCGATCACCATTGATCTCACACATTTCTCAGCTTCCCTCCTACAGATCGACCCATCCTCTCTTGTGACCGAATTTACTCTGGAACAGTCATTGTCTTGGTTTAGGCCGGAGTACTACAGATTGATCTCTCGAATTCAAAGCACTCCCTTCTTGCAGTGCATCTGTGTGAGGTTTGACAGTTCGCTCGGTTCAAGGAGTTTTCTACGCACTGTCGTCTCCTCAATTCCGTAAAAACCAGCAATTCGTTTTACCCCATCTACAGATTAACGACCACAGTGGGAGATCATTCTCTCGGTTGCAACTCATAATTTCATCAAAGATGGTCAATTATGGGGAGGTCTCAGAAACATCCAATCTCAATTTATTATCTCTCAGTACTGGCGAATTTCTTCCAATTACTATTAAACTTAGTCGGCCTGGTCAAGCTCCCACAGAGGCTATGAACACTCAAATCTCAACCACCATTGCTGATATGATGAAAATCCTAAATGATGTAGTAACAAATCAAGCGGAAATTGTCAAGACACAAAACGAGGTGTTTTCCCTTTTGAAAGTTCTTACAGATCAGTTATCAAGGGAACCAACATATGATCTCTCTAAAAAGAATGTTGCTGGGAATCCTTCCTATGTTACCACTGGTGTTGATTTCTATTCTAAGATCCTTACTACACCAGCGACGACGAAGACAAAGTTAACACTCATGGTAAGCGCAAAAAGCTCCACCAATCTAGCTTGGATGTTCTTGAAACCTCGGAACAATTTTCACAAATTCCTAAAGAAGATCCGTCTGTTTTGGCACGCTTCAATAAAGACTCTTACGATGAAGGGATAATGTCATTTTACAAATCCCTTTTAGAGGATTTACATTCTCAGATCGTAGCCGAAGCAACTGACAGATTGGCTGCTGCTCTACTCAGCCAATCCGAGTCATTCCAGAATAAAGAAGTTTGCAAGGGTATAAGGAAAAACGTGTATTCTTCCAATCCGAAACTCAACCTCCATTCTTCCATGAATGTTATTTCTAAAGGAAGTAAAAGGAAAACCGAGGCACACGCATGCTTCTCCAGTTCAAAGGAAGAATAATCAAACCCAAAATGCACAAATGTCGACTCAGCGTCGACAAAATGACCATATAGACCCGGACTTCCCTCTTCCCATTGAAAAAGTGGTCAAGTTGCTAGAATTCTGGATCCAAGATGGTGCAATCAAATTTCCATACGTTAAGAAAAAGCCGACTGAAGAAGAAATAGAGAATACTTGTTATTGTCGCTTTCATAGGTTCGTCAATCATCCAACAAGCGACTGCAAGGTTTTGAAGCGCATCTTTAAGGAAAAGGTCGAATCAGGAGAACTTAACCTGGGGAATGAAGGGGTGCACATGGATCTTCTCTCGTCGGGACTTTCTCTCTCTGAACAACCTGTCAAAAAAGTGGTTCATGGTCGAACATATATGTGAAACGTTCTATCCATAGAAGGCACAAAGGAAATGCATGTTCACAACACTGAATCACATCGTGCCAGGGAGGCAACTGTCCATCTTCGAAAATACTCCCTAGGCCTTCAGCCACAGACAAGGAGATGCACGACCGTAGACTGCTTACCATAGTCGATCTCAAAGGAAACAAATTTGGAAGAACCGTGGGCATCGCTCAAAAAGAAGCTACTCATGTTCCCATCTCAATCAAGAATCATGAAGGAACGCTCAGATATTCTTATGGACACATTATTTTCAAGATGAAAATAGGCTCAACCTAGTCAGAAACCAATTTTTTTATAGTCAAGGAAGATCCAATATATGAAATGATCCTCGGACGAACATGGATCCATGCTAAAAAAGATGGATACTGACCAAACGCCTTTGGTTTCACATCTCTCCAACGAAGAAGGTTCGATCTAGGGGATTTGGTGATCCCTGCGTCGTCAAAGCACTGGGAGGAAATTATGATGAGGTTGAAACAAGAACCTGAAAAAGGTGCATCGACATTTCTCAAAATATTCTGCACTCAGGCAAGTCTCATTCCTCCTATTCCATATCATATATTCTCCTACATGCTCTCCTAGCATGGGGACTCAATTCTATTAACAACTCAGCCGTTGCAAGACGTCATGAATAAATATCTTCACCACAATGATATTTTACCAAGTGGTCGCACCTCTTCGAATCGAGCATCTCACTGGAATGTTCATTTTAGAGACGATATGAATTCATGACAAGGAATTTATTGGATGTATTCCTGTTCCGCATTCAGGAATGTCCATTGCCGAATTATGCAAAAATTCTGATGCCTGTACGAGCATGGAATCTCACGCGTTGGAGGACTAGTGAAGGAAAAGCTGAACAGAAGATATTCAGGTCCAAGAGTATCATGCCTAAGACGTTCTCTTAATGGATCTGATGCTTTGAACCTCAAGCATCTGAAGTTTGAAGCAGGATTTTCTTAATTTATTCGTGGTTTGATCAACCCCTCGAAAACATATGCAATACTTGCATTCAGTAATTGAATCTCTTTCAACAATCAACATTAGTTTATTTAAATGAAAATCTTTATCGAACCAAAAGAAAATCCATATAACTGTCAATCGCCTACTTTTCCAAGGCCAACTAAAAATCAAAAACCGCTCATCTCTCGGTGCCTTATTCTTAGAAGCCGTCAAATTGTACTCCCAATCAAAGACTACATCTGACATCTCTAACTTCAGCACGAGTATTATTAACGGTACACTTATTCAACACCAAGACGATCAGCATAGCTGAACTACAATTGATAAGTCTTCATTTTCCCATGAAAAGACTTCTGAAGCAGATACAACATCATTCATCCATGTATGGCACAAACTCCTTCAACATATATTTTTCTGTTAAGCAGATGAACACCTCTGGGATGCACTTGGGGACTTGATCTTGTTGAAAAGATCAATTCAGATCAATTTCAATAAATGTTATCCACATAAAAAGTCACTGCAACCTGATGTGATCCCATGAAACTTCATCAACGGGACCTCTCTACATCAACAATCTGGCACGCCCAAATAACTTTTTCTCCTCACACCCATAATGAAGACTACCGCTGTTATCTGCCACAACAACATCGATTTCCCTGACGAAGCCACTTTATAGTGAAGTCATATTCAGGAAAATTTTGGTTTAAAAATCGTAGTATACCTTCATCTTAGGAATGCTCAACTCACCAATTAGTTCGTGCATGTAAAGGCTCACTGGATGGAATATCAAAGACTATGTCGATAATCTAGCCTTTTTCAGTCTATCGAGCAACTCCAACCATAGTATCGACATCAACAAGGATGTGTGGAGTAATTCTATTCATGGTCTCAGCATCAACAAGAATTTCTGGAGAAAATTCAATTGTGATCTCAGCACCAATAACAGTTTCAGGCGCAACATCCGGCTTCATCAACTATCCATTCTCTGAAGTGTTACTCGATGGATCGGACTTCTCCAAGCACTAATGATTCATATCAAGATGTGTAGACATGAAAACATGTTAGCATGGAAGTCTTCCCAAAGCTTGAACGACGGATAGGCACAAACCAAAGTCTTCTACAAGATGTTCTCATCACCTCTACAAATGAGATACAACACACTTCAGACCATGGGTTTAGAAAAAAGTACCAATGGTTGAGTAATGGGACAATTCTTCCTGAACGAAAGATATTTTTCTATTTATCTTCAACAACATACCAAAAGGGCGCATCAATCGGATATACGGTCTGAAAGATATGTCCTTTACCGTCAGGTCTACGAAATCTGAAAAATTTATACGGGATTACAGATTACAAATGTGCACGCCTCGTTGGCTGACCTCTACAACTTCAAGTTGAGTGATTCTTGTCTCATGAGATAACCCATTCTCTTAGCTTCAAAAGATGGGGTGACGCATCAAATTCCGACGTCGTATGAGGTTCCCGCAGCTTCCAGAGCATACAATATGCAAGCAGCAATTCTTGGACGAGATTCATAACTTCCACAGTCGATCGGTGTCCACCGGGTCTTTCCACTAAGTCCTTCATCAAGGTACCTTCAACTTCGACCACCTAGGTCTTTACATCAATTTTTCTACCTGGGTCATCTATCCAATTCTTGCCAGAAGAAGAGAAAACGAAAATGAGAGATTTAACAATATACTAGGGACTGACAGTCCACTGATCATGATGATCAGTTTCACAGTCCGAGACCCGTGACACCAGACTCTCATGTGCTAATAATTCATCATAAAAGGAATCCTACCACCAGGACATACAACCATGGTTATTACATCACCCCCTCTTGAGAGCAACCTCAGTTATGGTCCCGTGACCAGGGTTTCAGAAGTGATGTTTCTACGACTGACAGAAACAAGATGGAACTGCAAGCACCATGCTCATGTATCAATCAAGGGGTCCTGATCTCAAATGAATCAATGACATTAAAATCCTTCACCAACCGTTCCATACACAAGTGAATGGTCTAAAGACACAACATGAGTGTTTTACAACAAGCTCGCCTGAGATGATTTTACACTGTAACGCACAAATCAGCTATCTTGGAGAAATTGGTGAAGAATATAGGGATGGGTAATATACCATTCTTTTTGTATGGATGTCCTCTACAACATATACAAAATTCATAGCAATTGGAGAAACGAGCAAAAAGATGTGTGATGAGTGCCAAATAATGTATATATTTATCCCTTTTTGTTGGCAATTTAACTCATCTTTTATGCATTAATTCTACATTTTATCCCATATTCTGTATTTTCATTGTTTTCAAGAATAAATATTTTTCTTACTTAATTTTGCATTTTTTAGGTAGTAAATAAAGATTGGATGAGTCGCGGAGCGAAAAGAGCAGAAAAGCAGTGAAAAGCCGGGAGAAATCACGTAAGGAAGCCGCGAAGAATGGTGCGCACAACCTCATTTTCTACACACAAAAACGCCTCCGTTCTCAGCCACCAGATCAGTTCTCAGAAGCATCCGACGGTCGCTCCTTCATAGAGCATCAAAATCTGAAGTCTCTGCCAAGCACCACAGCGCTGAAATTCCAAGCCTTCAGATTAGATGGTAGTTGAATCCAACGGTCGCTCCCTTGCTGTTCATCAACGTTTGATATCTCCGCCTTACACTACAACACCTAACCCCATCTAGAGCCGTTAACTTCGTTGTATCAAAAAATCTGACGGTCGCTACCAACCTCTTCAGGAGGAACCATCCGATCCACCTACCAGCTTCACATCCCACGGCCCATCTCACGAAACATCACCTCTTGATGGACCCGCCTCACACCCTAGCGACCGAGCACCTACACCCCAAACAAACGCACCCTTCCCCTTTCTCCATCGAACCCATCTCCTCCATCACCCCCCTCTGCATAACCACCATACCCCGTACCACCACCATGTCCGTCTCCATCACCACCACCTCACCCCAAATCACTCCACTATTTTCTCCCCAACTCTACTCTACCTAAGCCCATCATCACCATCACGTACCATCTCTTTAGCATCACTAATAACCTCAATTTCTCATCTCTCTGCTCACTGAAACCCTAGGTGAGAAATTGGGGATATAAGTGATGATTAAAGCATCAATTGGAGCATGGGAGGAACGAGAAGAAGCAGGAGAAGAGTGGGTCGACGAGATGGAGCGAGTATCTCATCAACAGTAGGTAAATCAATTTCACCAAACCCTAGTTCTACTGATTTTGGGGGAAAATTGGGGGAAAACCCAATGATGTGTAATGGGTATAAATTGATGTTATGTGAAGTGTGTAGGGGACACTGTATATCTCTCTGGACTAGCCAGTAGAGAATTTGCCACAAAATTTTAATGCATTTCAAATTTCAGTGCTTATCAGTGACAGTTGAGTATTGCATATGTTCTTGGTTATCTGATATGTTGCTAAATGTGTATGAATTATCTATGTTAATGTATGTATGTTGCTACAACATGGTTAGCATGAGCTAATCAGCCTCAGTCCAAGGCTCAGTGAAGCCTTGTGCACTGTCAAGTGTAAATGAGCTAGGATAGTTACTTCCTTGTATGTTTTGATTGTGCAAATGAGAGATGCCAATGCTCATAGAGCCTGTGATTGGCTGTACTGTCAAAAGACAGCCAATGCTAGGGGTAGACTAGTGAGCAAGTTGGTGTTCTTCCATTTCTAGATGAATGCTTAGGAACAAACACCTAGAAACATGTCATTTGATTAGGACACAAGGTGGATCATAAGCCTTGGCTTACCCACCAATTCCCTCTAGTAATTTACATTTTCAGTTCTAAGTTTGCTTCTGATCAGTCATTTTCTTCAGTTACTTTTCTTGCCTTTCATTTTCTTGCACTTTGTAGCTACTGTGCACTGAAGTCAGTGCACTGAACTCACCTGCCCTTGGCTGCCAAGCCTTGGTTATTTGCTGCTTTCTTGGCTGTCTTTGCTGCTTATCTTCCAAGCCTTGGTTATTGTCTGTTTTTCTTTACTTACCTTGCATTCTTGTCTGTATGCCATTTACCTTGCCTGCCCTTAGCTCACTACACACTTTAGCTAGGAAAACTTCTTATGCTCCTCTCCCTGTGGACAAACCCCTACTCCCCCTTTTATTACAAATCTTGACCTTGTATACTTGCAAGTGTTTGTGTGCATCTAAATCACCACAACAAGTTTTTGGCGCGCGCTGCCGGGGAGCTGGCTGCCATATTTTTGAAGTTTTCATAGCTGTTGTGGCCTTGTTGTGCTTGCCTAGTTGTGTGTGTTCATTGCTATCTTGTTCACTTGCTAACTGCTGCTGGAGCTGTGCATTATTTGTTGTTGCTGCTGCAAAGCCTGCTGCTGCTGTTGCTGAGCTGCTGCTGCTGTTGGTGCTTTCTTGCCAAGCTGCTGCTGCTGCTGTTGCTGCAAAGCCAAAGCCAAAGCCTGCTGTTGCTGCTGGTGCTGCTGCCAAGCTGCCAAGCCAACTGGGCTGCCAACTGAAGCTGTCAACTGGGCTTGTGCATCTCTGCTGCTGGGCTCTGAACCAACTGAGCTGGGCTGAACTTCTGCTCCTGGGCTTCGCTGCAGATTCTGCTGGGCTCTGCTCCACCTGTTGCTGCTGGGCTTGGACGTGAGCTGCTTAGGACGATCATAAAGCCCAACTGGGCTGTGCAACTAAAAGGGGACTAAAAGCCTATTTTTGGGCTTCCCTCCAAAAAACAAGTAAGCCTAACCCATGAGTTAACCCACTTGGGCCTCATTTAAATTCAAATTTGAGCTTGTAATAATTAATTTAATTATTTATTTGGGATTGTAATAATTTTTTATTTTCTTTTTCTTTTTTTTTATATTTGGGACTGTAATTATTTTTTTTTTTTTTTTGTTTTCTTTTATTTTTCTTTTTTCTTTTATGGGTTTGTTTTAATTATTATTATTGTTTTTATTTTCTTTTATGAGTTGTGATAATTTATGCTAGGTTTAGTTCAAAATTTTTTCCAAAGCCCAAATTTTTAAACCAAAAACAAAACCCCTTCTTTAAACCAAAACCCATTCAAAACCAAATCTTCATAACCCTTGTGGGCCAAATTGTTTCCGATTGCTCTGTCTGACCAACATGTTAGTTAAGGTACCTACTAGGACATGATTGTGACCTACAGAGACCAGACAAACAGACTTGTTAGAATTAACCCAGACGAACCTATCGAAATTCTAAGTTCTGAGGGAGACAGTCCAGATCAACCAGAAACAATGGGAGAACCCGTACCCTCAAGGATTATATGTACCCAACTAGAGCCAGTCAACCTTCTTGTATTTTGCTGCCCGAGGCTAATGGCCATTATGAGCTGAAATCTAGCACAATACAGATGCTTCCTATTTTTAGAGGTGTTGAGAATGAAAACCCGTACCACCACGTGAGAGAATTCGAGGAAATTTGTGGAACTCTGCGTTTCACTCAAATGACCGACGAAACCCTGAAGTTAAGGCTTTTTCCTTTCTCCCTGAAAGATAAGGCAAAGGCCTGGCTCTATGCTTTACAGCCTCAATCCATCATGACATGGGATGACCTCACAAAGGAGTTTTTCAAAAAGTTTTTCCCGAACCACAAGACTGCGACAATTCGTCAAAGTCTGAATAGCTTTGTGCAATTAGAAGGTGAGACCTTAGCTAGATACCTGGAGAGATTCAATGAATTATTGCTCCAATGTCCCCATCATGGTTTTGAAAAATGGAGACTTGTGCAAATTTTGTATGAAGGTCTAGATGTGTCCACCCGAACAACGGTTGAGTCGATGTGTAATGGTCTATTCGTAGATAAAACTGCTGACGCGTCTTGGGACTTCTTGATTGAAGTAGCTGAAAAGACGCAACAGTGGGAATCCATCCGTGAAACCAGAAAGACTACATCCGAAGCAAAGGCTTTTAGGATTGAAGCGGATTTTGAGGGTAGAGCAAACATGGCATCAATAGTTAGGAGATTAGAAGAGTTAGAACTACATAAAAATTCAAAACCTTCCACCACTACTCTCCGAGAACATGTCGCTTCATCTGTTTGTGCTGCTTGTAACGACCCCAACCATCAATTCCAAAATTGTCCAGATTTGCTTGCAGTCCAGGAGTCTAGGCTTGAACAGGCACATGCCATGTTTCACACCAGAGCATAACCCTTATTCACAGACCTACAATCCAGGATGGAGAAACCACCCTAACTTTTCATGGTCAAAAGGACCCACTCAAGGAGGACCATCTCAACCCAATCAGAGCTATCAAAACAATCAGGGATATCAGAACAATCAAGGTTATCAACACCCGAGAAACCCTCAACAACAATCAAACTCTCAACAACAATCATATCCTCAACAAATACCGACAAGAGATTATCCACCTTAGAGGAAATGTTCCAGAGTTTGATGCAAAGTCAGAAAAATCTAGATCAAAAGATGGATCAAATATGTGAGAGAGAAAAGGGTAAACTTCCGAGCCAACCCCAACAAAATCCAAAGAGGATATTTCAAACAGGCACAACATCCTGCACTGAAACCTCACCTGATCAAATCCATGCCATTACCACCCTCCGAAGTGGTAAAGTCATCGAGAACAACGTAGGCGAACCTAATGAGTCTGATACAAATTCCACGTTGTCTCCACAACCCCAGAAAACCAAAGAATCTGAGCAAGTTGGAAAATCTGACAATTCTACTGCTGTGAATGTCCCTTTGCCAACTCATCTTCCTGTTGCTCCATTTCCTCAAAGATTGATCTATCAACAGAAAAGTACCCATTACAATGAGATGTTAGATCTGTTCAAGAGAGTCAACATCAACATTCCTTTTCTTGAAGCAATCAAGCAAATCCCTGCTTATGCCAAATTCCTCAAAGACTTGTGTACTCAAAAGCGCAAGCTCAATGTGCAAAAACGTGCTTTCTTAGCTGAGCAGGTGAGTTCCATCATTCTGAACAAAACTCCACCCAAGTTTAGGGATCCAGGATGTCCAACAATTTCTTGCACTATAGGAGAACACACGGTCAATAAAGCGTTATTAGACCTAGGTGCAAGTGTTAACCTACTGCCATATTCTGTTTATGAGCAGTTAGGTCTTGGGGAGTTGAAACCAACATCTATCACTCTACAACTGGCAGACCGATCTGTCAAGATTCCTCGTGGAGTGGTGGAAGATGTTTTGATCAAGGTTGACAAATTCTATTTTCCCGTAGACTTCATTGTCTTAGACACTCAACCTGTACAAAACCCAGACTGTCACATTCCTGTCATCTTAGGACGTCCTTTCTTGGCTACGTCCAACGCGATCATCAACTGTCGGAATGGAGTGTTAAAACTGTCTTTTGGTAACATGACGGTAGAATTGAATGTGTTCGATATTAGTCAACAACCTGTGAATCTTGATGATGATGATGTGCATGAAGTTAATATGATTGAAGGATTAATGCAAGATTCGTTGACTAACATTCTATCCGTTGACCCCTTTCAAGCATGTATGGAGAACTTTAACCCTGATTTCTATGATGATGCATACTGTAGTGACGTCCTATCTCTGCTCGAATCTGTACCTCAAATGGACGTCACTGAAAGGAAATATGAAGTGGAACAACCCCTATCTCTGATTCCAAGCTTATTCCATCCATTGTTGAGCCACCCAAGCTTGAATTGAAAACATTGCCTAGTACGTTGAAGTACGCATTCCTAGGTTCTTCTGATACTTTACCTGTCATTATTTCATCATGTTTAGACACGGAACAGGAAAGTAAGCTTTTAGAAGTACTTAAGGAACACAAAGAGGCCTTAGGATGGACCATCTCAGATCTCAAAGGAATTAGTCCCACCATTTGCATGCACCACATTAACCTTGAAGAGAATGCCAAACCATCGAGGGAAATGCAAAGGAGACTTAATCCTAACATGAGAGATGTAGTCAAAGGAGAGATCCTGAAACTACTTGATGCGGGTATCATATACCCAATTCCCGATAGCAAATGGGTTAGTCCCATTCAAGTTGTGCCTAAGAAGTCAGGCATTACTGTTGTTCAGAACGACAAGAATGAATTAGTCCCTACTCGTACAACCACAGGATGGCGAGTATGCATCGACTACAGGAAGTTGAACACAGTAACAAGGAAGGATCACTTCCCGCTCCCTTTCATTGACCAAATGCTAGAACGTGTGTCTGGACACAGTCACTACTGTTTTCTAGATGGCTTTTCCGGTTATAACCAAATTCACATTGCTCCGGAAGATCAGGAAAAAACTACATTCACGTGTCCATTTGGGACGTTTGCTTATAGACGTATGCCCTTCGGGTTGTGTAATGCACCTGCTACTTTTCAGCGTTGCATGATGAGCATTTTTTCTGACATGATAGATAGTTTTCTCGAGATCTTTATGGATGATTTCTCTGTTTTTGGTTCCTCGTTTGACGAATGTTTGAAGCATCTTGCCCTCGTGATATCCAGATGTAAAGAAAAGAACCTTGTTCTAAATTGGGAAAAATGCCATTTTATGGTGAATTCAGGAATAGTTCTAGGACACATCATCTCAGAAAAGGAATTGAAGTGGATAAAGCTAAAGTTGACCTCATTCAACATCTACCACAACCTTGCTCTGTGAAGGAGATCAGATCATTTCTAGGTCATGCTGGTTTTTACCGGCGATTCATCAAAGATTTCAGCAAAATCTCCAGACCTCTGTGCAGTCTTCTCTCCAAAGATGTTGCCTTCAATTTCATGATGCCTGTGTGAAGGCATGGGAGGAATTAAAAACCCTTCTCACCACCGCTCCTATAGTCCGACCACCCGATTGGAAGCTTCCGTTCGAACTTATGTGTGATGCCTCTGATTATGCTGTTGGTGCTGTTTTAGGACAGCGAGTTGATAGACTACCATATGTGATATACTATGCTAGCAAAACCCTTAATGATGCCCAACTCAATTATTCAACTACCGAGAAGGAATTGCTTGCCGTCGTTTTCGCATTAGACAAGTTTAGATCTTATCTGATAGGGTCTAAGATCATCATATACACAGACCATGCGGCTTTGAAGTATCTTCTTTCCAAGAAGGATGCTAAAGCTCGCCTTATTCGATGGATACTCTTATTACAGGAATTCGATCTCGAAATCCGTGATAAGAAAGGTTGTGAGAATGTGGTTGCTGATCATTTGTCTAGATTAACTTTAGAGTCTATTGATGAATTGAGCTGATTAGAGAATCATTCCCAGATGAACAGCTGATGTCTATCTCAGACCTTCCTTGGTTTGCTGATATTGTTAACTACCTCGCTACAGGTAGGATGCCCTCACGTTGGTCGAGACAAGACCGCTCTAAATTCCTGGCTGAAGTCAAACATTTCCTTTGGGATGACCCATATTTGTTTAAGTACTGTCCAGACCAAATCATTAGGAGATGTGTCCCCAACACTGAACAGAAAGATGTGATATCTTTCTGTCATGACCAAGCATGTGGAGGCCATTTCAGTGCCAAGAAAACTGCTGCAAAGATCTTGCAGTGTGGATTCTATTGGCCATCATTGTTCAAGGATTGCCATGATTATTGTGTTGCTTGTGAACGCTGTCAAAAGCTAGGAAGCATTTCGAGGAGAAACATGATGCCATTGAACCCCATTTTGATTGTGGAGATTTTTGATGTTTGGGGGATAGACTTCATGGGTCCATTTCCCATGTCTGACAGCAAGTTGTACATCCTAGTCGCAGTTGATTACGTTTCTAAGTGGGTAGAAGCCATAGCAACCAGAACAAATGACCACAAGGTGGTACTTTCATTTCTAAAGGAGAACATATTTTCACGTTTTGGTACCCCTAGAGCTATCATCAGTGACGGCGGTTCACATTTTCGTAACAAGTACTTTGAGTCTTTAGTACGCAAGTATGGCATAACTCACAAGGTTGCTACTCCGTACCACCCTCAGACTAGTGGACAAGTGGAAGTGTCTAATAGGGAAATTAAGCACATTCTGGAGAAGACGGTCAACCCGTCCAGGAAAGATTGGTCATTGAGATTGAATGATGCTTTGTGGGCCTATAGAACAGCTTATAAGACACCAATTGGCATGTCCCCCTATCGTCTAGTGTATGGAAAGCCGTGCCATCTACCTGTGGAATTAGAACATCGTGCCTACTGGGCAATCAAAGAGCTGAACTTTCTCTGGACGAAGCTGGAATTCAACGGAAACTTCAACTCAACGAGTTGGAAGAATTGAGAAATGAGGCTTATGACAGTGCCAAGCTGTACAAGCAGAAGATGAAGATATTTCATGATAAGCGTATTCTGCGCAAATCCTTCACTCCTGGTCAGAAAGTCTTGCTGTATGACTCCCGATTACATCTTTTTCCAGGAAAACTGCGTTCCAGATGGAAGGGTCCGTACCTAGTACGCACAGTTTTTCCTCATGGAGCTGTAGAGCTGGAGGATGTCTCCAACAAGAACGTTTTCAAAGTCAACGGGCAGAGATTAAAGCCATTCCTTGAGCCATTTCCACCCGACATTGAAACAACCGACCTGGAGGACCCAGTCTATGTGGACTAAACTGGTCCACTCTTTCCCTAAATAACCAAACAGTTTTCCAAATGTTTCCCTAAAAACCAAAATTTTTCGTTTTCCCATCAAAACCAAATGTTCCCAACAAAACCAAATTTTTTCCAAAAAGTCCAATCCCATTAAAAACCAAATTTTCTTGTAGATAATGTGTTAGTTAAATTTCCTTTTGTATATTTTGTGCTCATCCATTGTGACTGCTAATATGATGGATTTTTGCCTTGAATAACGGAGTTTTAATCGAGCTGCCACCGTACAATCGGGTATTCTCTCTCCTTTTACTCTACTCAGCATGTTCCTCTTCATATATTGTTTTATAATTCTTTCCATATTTTGAAACATTGAGGACAATGTTTAGTTTAGGTTTGGGGGTATAGAGTAGATACCATGATAATTTGCTATAATTGAAAACAAAACTCCTTCTTTTTTTGAAAAAAATTGAAAAATTCCAAAAAAATTAAAAATCAAAATTCAAAAAAAAAAAAAATTAAAAAAATGAAAAAATCATAAAAATGGAGCTCATTTACCTTGAAATGTTGACTCTTGTGCAAATATGTATTTTTATTAGGAGTCTTAGTCTAGATATTTAGGCACCCTGATTCTAGCACAATTCACATAGTGATAAGAAATTTGCACGCGCACGATCTACCAATACATGTATGGCCTCGATCTTCAAGGTGTTGATAGGAAGTTACGATTGCCAATCACTTTAGAATACTGAACGAAACTGACTAGCTTGTTCTTTGGTTGGTTGGGATAGAAGGTGGAGGTTACATTAAGAAAGACAACCATCGAATTTAACTGGGTGCATCAAAAAGGGCTACCTCTTGCAAAGTGTCATGTAATTTTTGTTTCCTTTTGTATGTATCAAAAGTGTTTCCTTATCAAAAAAAAAAAAAAAAAAAAAAAAAACGATGTAATATTCAGAAAAAAAAAAAAATCAGAAAAATACAAAAAAATCAAGTATTTCAATTCCATCATCTCTTGTTCCAAAAATAAAAAGAGAATAGTCAATGTAAATAAGAGTCATGTAAATTCATCTTTGTTGTTTTTGTAATAAGCAAGGAGGGTGTATGCCATTGATGTACAACGCGAGTAATTGTGAAATACCTCCAACTCATTCACAATTCTCGTAAAGTCCGGACAGCTAGCTAGATTTCGACCTCAGTTCTTAGCCTGAGAAACTATCTCTTGGTGATTAGTAGTCATGACTTCAGATCTTTCTTTACACATGTGTAGATACACTTTACACTCTTATCACATGTCTTTTTTGTTATCAGTGCTAGGATTGTGCCTTCGATAGCTAGATTGACATCTCCATTTTGCTGTGAGCTTAAACTGTTTTGCACATGTCACATTTGATGGAATATGAGCTTATATTTTGACCTAGAACTTTGTAGGTACGTTCTAAGCAAACCTTCACGAGACTTCAACTCGTCCACTAGGGACACTTAGTGGTTTAAAAGGCTTAGTGCATACGCTAAATGCATTCGAGAGACCAGCGACAGTGGTATAGTTAGGATTTCCTTAGTTTTGTTTTACTTGAGGACAAGTAAAATTCAGGTTTGGGGGTATTTGATGAGTGCCAAATATGTATATATTTATCCCTTTTTGTTGGCATTTAACTCATCTTTTATGCATTAATTCTACATTTTATCCCATATTCTGTATTTTCATTGTTTTCAAGAATAAATATTTTTATTTTAATTTTGCATTTTTAGGTAATAAATAAAGTTCGGATGAGTCGCGGAGCGAAAAGAGCAGAAAAGGTGAAAAGCCGGGAGAAATCACGCAAGGAAGCCGCGAAGAATGGTGCGCACAACCTCATTTTCTACACACAAAAGCGCCTCCGTTCTCAGCCCAGATCAGTTCTCAGAAGCATCCGACGGTCGCTCCTTCATAGAGCATCAAAATCTGAAGTCTCTGCCAAGCACCACAGCGCTGAAATTCCAAGCCTTCAGATTAGATGGTAGTTGAATCCAACGGTCGCTCCCTTGCTGTTCATCAACGTTTGATATCTCCGCCTTACACTACAACACCTAACCCCATCTAGAGCCGTTAACTTCGTTGTATCAAAAAATCCAGCGGTCGCTACAACTCTTCACCATCCGATCCACCTACCAGCTTCACTCCCACGGCCCTCTCACGAAACATCACTCGATACACTCGCCTCACACCCTAGCGACCGAGCACCTACACCCCAAACAAACGCACCCTTCCCCTTTCTCCATCGAACCCATCTCCTCCATCACCCCCCTCTGCAGAACCACCATGCCCCGTACCACCACCATGTCCGTCTCCATCACCACCACCTCACCCCAAATCACTCCACTAATTTCTCCCCAACTCTACTCTACCTAAGCCCATCATCACCATCACGTACCATCTCTTTAGCATCACTAATAATCTCAATTTCTCATCTCTCTGCTCACTGAAACCCTAGGTGAGAAATTGGGGATATAAGTGATGATTAAAGCATCAATTGGAGCTCGAGAGGAACGAGAAGAAGCAGGAGAAGATTGGGTCGACGAGATGGAGCGAGTATCTCATCAACAGTAGGTAAATCAATTTCACCAAACCCTAGTTCTACTGATTTTGGGGGAAAATTGGGGAAAACCCAAAAAGGTGTAATGGGTATAAATTGATGTTATGTGAAGTGTGTAGAGGAGACTGTATACCTCTCTGGACTAGCCAGTAGAGAATTGGCCACAGAATTTTTATGAATTTCAATTTCAGTGCTTATCTGTTGACAGTTGAAATTTGCTTATGTTTGTAGTTGTCTGATATGTTGCAAATTGTGTCTAAATTATATCTTATGATGAATGTATGTTGCTACTTCATGGTTAGCATGAGCTAATCAGCTTCAGGCCAAGGCTCAGTGAAGCCTTGTGCACTGTCAAGTGTAAATGAGCTAGGATAGTTACTTCCTTGTATGTTTTGATTGTGCAAATGAGAGATGCCAATGCTCATAGAGCCTGTGATTGGCTGTACTGTCAAAAGACAGCCAATGCTAGGGGTAGACTAGTGAGCAAGTTGGTGTTCTTCCATTTCTAGATGAATGCTTAGGAACAAACATAACCTAGAAACATGTCATTTGATTAGGACACAAGGTGGATCATAAGCCTTGGCTTACCCACCAATTCCCTCTTAGTAATTTACATTTTCAGTTCTAAGTTTGCTTCCTGATCAGTCATTTTCTTCAGTTACTTTTCTTGCCTTTCATTTTCTTGCACTTTGTAGCTACTGTGCACTGAAGTCAGTGCACTGAACTCACCCTGCCCTTGGCTGCCAAGCCTTGGTTATTTGCTGCTTTTCTTGGCTGTTTCTTTGCTGCTTTATCTTCCAAGCCTTGGTTATTGTCTGTTTTTCTTTACTTACCTTGCATTCTTGTCTGTATGCCATTTACCTTGCCTGCCCTTAGCTCACTACACACTTTAGCTAGGAAAACTTCTTATATGCTCCTCTCCCTGTGGACAAACCCCTACTCCCCCTTTTATTACAAATCTTGACCTTGTATACTTGCAAGTGTTTTGTGTGCTTCCCATTGTCACACCAATGTGGCCAAAACATTGGACTACATACCAGCTGAAAATTTTCTGGAAGTCTCCTGGAAGTTTACAGTTTCGTCAATTTCGGCCCTTAAACGTGCTCAAAAGCCGAAAATCTTCTTAAAGCTTGGAAATTTTCTGAGGATGAAGAAAAATGGGTAGATCACGAAAATCCGACATCAGACGAAGATTCTACAGCATTTTCAATGAAGACCTAACTTCTGAATTTTCTGATGACGAAGATGAAATTCTTCATTCATCTACATATGAATTGAAGCTACGCCTCGCGCGCGAGATCAAACTTCATCTTCAGCCGCTAGTCTCATTTGCTGAAGCCAGCGACGTTTTGCTGATAATCTGCAAGCCTTTCATCTTCAGCTTTCCTTTTCAGTAATAACTCATCTCGTCCCTGCTTCTCTTTTGCATCCGCTAAGGCTAAGAAAGCGTTGATTCCACCGAGGAAGACCCCCAGATGATAGAGAGACATACAATGCATTAGCTTTCCAGCGTCTCTGAAAGGTTAACTCATCTCGGCATGAACATCTGCAGAAGTCTTCATCTTTGAATTGATATTTCTGGAGCGTTCCCAGGAAGGGCCAGAAGAGTGGTTGTAACCAGAAGTCACCACTATCTGAGGAGAAAGAGATGGAGTCATGGATATACCAATAACAAACGCATAACAAAATGGTAACAATCCAAATCTTACATATTTACAATTTCACTAGTTGTAGTGATTATAACGTCAGAATTTCGAAAACTTGCTCGTTCCCTCAAACCTGAAAAGACGAGAAAAATTCATTATTCAAAATCATGACTTGATTTTCATAAAACCGTGAACAACCCACGTGAATTTTAACATCCACTGGTTTTTCAAAAACTAGACAGACGTCCATTCTACAATTATGAAAACTCACATACAGACATTATTTCACCATGTATAATGGTTTACTTTCACAGCTTTTCAAAATCAAAACATGATTTTACAAAATATATAAATATTTAACGTGAAACTCATGTAAATTTGAAAAATACATCTATATATTTTTTGCTCCCTCGCACGAGCATCTGTCTTTGAAGCGAGGGTATATTTTCAAAGATTTCTGAAAGCTCGAAGATAAAAAAATTTCAGGAAAGCTCATAAACAAAATTTTATTACTAACAGACGCACGTCTATTAAAAAAAAAAACTTTTCTCTCGTACGAGCATTCACCTTTGAAACGAGAGTTTATTCCACATTGTGAAATCTCACATATTTAAAAAATATATATATATAATTTTGGTTTTCGTGAAAGCTCATATACAAAATTTTATATCATCAGACTGAGGTCTATTTTGTTTGTTCCTTAAACTAACAAACGAACGAGCGTCTGTTCCTAAAACAAAGATTTCTTTTCTTGGGCTCGGACCCATGAATCCTAAATCAACTAAGATTCGATCACCAAATCAGCAATGCTACACCAATTTCCGCTTGATGCTGTATCATGCTACTGGGATCTTCGTTCAAGCCACGGTTCGTTCGCGCAATCAAAAATCCAGTAACATTCTATCTTACGACTAAGTTCAATTACTTATTTCGTCCGTAACTAGAAAAATCACAATCCAGTGCTGACTAAGAAACATGACTGTCCCTCACTAAGCAGGGGACTTAATGTAGATGGTGGATTTTCGACAAAAGCTAAAATCGTAAAACCATAATTTTACATATTCCTGATCCAGCAATCAGATGAGTATTGAGGCTCATGTCTATTATCGAAGCACGAAAGCTCATGCCACAAGAGTCTCTGACTGAGTATACTTCTCTCAGAGCATACATGAATATGCAGTGTCTCAACTGAGGCAACAACATATTTCATGAATACTGAGCAATTTCAGTAATCACTTTTATATAGAATCGAACGATTGGACGGCTCCTAGACAGCTTGCTTGCTAGTATAGAGCGATGACGTCTTCAGGATGTAACAATGTTTTCCCTGACTATATAAAAGACATGTGTATAGAATCTTAATGATTGTACGGCTCCTAGACAACTTGCCTGCTAGTATAGAGCAATAACGTCTTCAGGATACAACAAGGTTTTCCCTGACTATATAAAAGAGATATGACGTTTCAACAATCTCATATCTCTCAATTCTCAGATAATTAATGCTCCTAGACAGCATGCCTGCTAGTATAGATCCATCAATTAATTATCTCTAATCGTTAACTGAATATTCAGCAATATTCTACGATTTTTCATAATATTTCGTTACTTCAATTCATGGTTTTCTCAACCGAGCATCATGGGTTAATAATAAATATTCAGCGTACGAGCATCTGAGCTACCTTCGTGTAAGCCCCGACCAAAAGGATGTAAGTGTACTCAACAATAATGCACTAACGAGCACCTGAACACACGAACGAGTATCTCAAAATACGACGGGACGATGAACCTATGCAAAAGAGGAATGAAAATAATAAATAATAAAATATTAACCAAGGCGCTGGGGGACTGGGCCCACCGGACGGCCGGTCGTGCCGTGACCAGTCCCACGCCCAATTTTATATTTTATCATATTTTCCTTGATCTCATGAAAATTCCCTCATTTGAGAAAAATTCCTCCGTTTCAAGGAAACTCCTCAGTCTCATGGTGTTTCCTTCACATCAAGAAAATAATCAAATAATTAGGAAAGGTGTGCGGGACCAAGCCTACTAGACGGCATGTCACGCCTTAGCTGTGGCCGGTCCCACACCTTGCATTTTTTATTATTTTATTATTCTTATTTCCTTGATCCCATGAAATTCCTTGATATCATGGTATTTCCTTAATTTCATGATATTTCCTTCAAGTCATGAAAAATAATAAAAATTAGGGAAACTCGTGGGACCGAGCCCTGGACAGCCAGTCATGCCCTAGCCAGTCCCACATGCCCCTTATTTTATTATTATTATTTTTTATGTTTCCTTGATCCCATGAAATTCCTTGATTTCATGATATTTCCTTCAAATTATGGAATTTCCATAAAATTATGAAATAATACATAAAATTAGGGAAAACTCACAGGACCGGGCCTAGCCGGCCGACCATACCCAAGCCGGTCCCACATATCCTTATTTTATTATTATTATTTTCCTTCATCTCTTGGAAACTCCTTCATTTCAAGGAAACTCCTTGATTTCAACAAAAACTCCTTGATTTCAACAAACTCCTTGATTTCATGGTATTTTCATAAAATCATGAAAAATATAATAAAGTTAAGAAAAATGCTACGGGACCGGGAACATTGGCCGGCCGACCATGCCTTGGACATATCCGGTCCCACACTTCATGATTCCTTCATTTTATTATTATTATTTTTCCTTCATCTCATGAAGTTTCCTCAGTTTCAGCAAAAACCCTGATTTTGTCATATTTTCTCAAAATGTTGCTCAAACGCATATCAGAAAATATCAAAATTCTCAGGACTGAGACATGGACACTCTGGCAACGTGAGAATTTTACCTTGACCAACCAACTTGGCACTTTTGCTTGTAAGAAGCCGGTCCCACGCATTTTCACAATTTGACCTAATTTGCTTAATTGCACGTATTTGGGTCCAAAACTCTTCCAAACAACTTTGAATTTCATGAAATGATCGTTAGACGATCCCGTGACCAACCAGGGCTGGTTTTATGACCCCTTGGTCGGTCCCTCATCTCTTCATAATTAATTAGGTTTTATCACCTAAGGCTCAGACGAGCATTATTTTAATAATAAATGATTAAACCAACATTTGATCATCCTTTCACCAACTCTTCAAGAGACCTTGGTATTTGATCACTCGAGCATATAGGTGCTACACGGTTGATCCATGATCCCATGTAGCCGGTCCCTCCTTCACTTTGTGGTTAATTTTCAATGAACCATCAATTTATCGAATTGGGATTTCGAGTCCAAGGTTCATAGTTCCAGATTCGAACGCTAATAATTTTATGTTGATCTCATAATCAACATTTTATTAATTATACCCGGTCCAGTTGCCAGTATCTTAATTTAATATTTTATCTGGTCACGCTACCAATTATTCATCAAATGAGCAACATTTGCTCAGATGAGCAATATTTTCTCAAACCAAAGAATATTGGTTCAACTATCAATATTCAACAATTCATCGAATGAGCAATATTGGCTCACCTTAACTATCGATGTTTACCTTCAGAATTATACCTCTGTCTCAACAGACATGTTCAATTCATGTGTTTCAGAATATTTGCAAATAATGTTCAACTCAGCAATACATGGACCCATCGCCCCATGAAGGCATGAAGTCAGCAACTGACTAACTAAATACACGTCTGCCTTGCAGACTCCACAATCATGAGACATCAATCATGTCACATGGGGGATATTAACTAGGGTTTTGGTCTGGCGGACTACTGCACGTGTGTCCATACACAGGATGAGAATGTGAGCAAGTCGTGCAATTAGTTGAAGGAGTTAACAAAGTAATGGATGGAAAATCGACCAAGTCTCAGCACGTTGAGCAACTTGTTTTAACACGATTTCCACTTCTCCACTCTTTGATTCCATCAACTGTCACACTTCATGGGATCATGGTGTTTACAATCCTAGCAATATAAATAATTCTCTGAATCATGATTGAAAACAAGACAATCTTACGTCAAACAGACAACACGAGATTAACAACTCAACGTCTGGGCAATTACTCTCAACAGAGCAAATTCAATCATTCAGAACTTATCTTATTTTCAGAAGACACAACACACCCACAATCTTCGATCACCATTGATCTCACACATTTCTCAGCTTCCCTCCTACAGATCGACCCATCCTCTCTTGTAACCGAATTTACTCTGGAATGGATATTGTCTTGGTTTAGGCCGGAGTACTAAAGATTGATCTCTCGATTTCAAAGTACTCCCTTCTTGCAGTGCATCTGTGTGAGGTTTGACAGTTCGCTCGGTTCAAGGAGTTTTCTACGCACTGTCTTTCCTCAATTCTGTAAAAATCAGCAATTCTTTTTTCCCCATCTACAAATGTGCATCCAAACGCGTTGTTATAGCGCGTTTGGTTACCAGAAGTAGAATTATTTTGCTTCATAAAAAGTTGATTTTTCTGCTTTTAGAGGGCGTTCTGAAATGATATTGGCCAACTGATTTCTAACTTTTCGACCTCCAAAAGTTAAAAAGGAACTTCTAATCTATTTACTCTTATTGTATAATATTTTCGTTATTATATAATTTATTATTATTTGCTACAGTCTATGTTGCACGGATACCAGTCAGAGTTGTGACACGACATGGTTATGAGAACGAAAAATCTAAAGAAAGAAAAAGAAACGGGTTAATGTGAACACATTATATATACTTTATACACACCATTAAAATGGAATTTACAATACTTAACACTTAATGTAAACATATTATATATACTTTATACACACCATTAAAATGGGATTTACAATGCTTAACAAAATGATTGTTTATATTTTAAAAACTTAGACTACTACTTTCAATAAACGGATAATATGAAATAATGATCAAGTTTTTTATGAATAATGATTAGATTTGTCTAAAAAGAGAATAAATCAGCATCATGTTGTAGGGCTTGTATCCCATTGATGTGCGGCCCAATATAATTTCTAGGATTCTCTTCCACATGTATACTAAAATATTACCCGTGTCGTAATGTCCAGGGATTTCAAATGGTATTATTGGTAAGTGTCTAAGTGATCGTTGAAGTTTTTTCAGTTTTATGCGTAACCAAATGGTGCTTTCTTAGATGGGAATCAATAATTCAAAAGCCTTATACTCCCAAACCCTTCACATGATGGGCCCCAAATGTAGCCCCTGCAAATCCCAAATAGCTTAGGGCACATCACATGTGAGTGCACGATTTTTGTTTGGTTTTTAGGGACGATCCGTATGGCATCACTGGTGACAATTTCCGGTTTTTATAATCAAACTATGATATTAAAAGTTTTTTCTCCGCACTATATAATATTTTATAATCAAATTTATTTGGGAATCAAGTTGCGGACTCCTACCTTCACGGTACTATGGTCGGACCTCAGCTACCACCACCAGATTTTGTATTTCATTCACCCACGACCAGGGACAGGCCTCTGTATTTCATTCACACACGACCAGGGACAGGCCTAGTAAGGGGCTAATCCGGGATATAGCCCGTCCCTAAATTTGAGACATAAATTTTCAAGTATGGGTAGCAATCATTTTTTTGGGTTTAGCCCAGCACTAAATAGATCATAGACAAATTTTAGCCTAGCTAGGCCCACAGTAAAAATTCATACGTCTGAGAAATAAGTTCATTATCTAGCCCATTTAGTTTTATCAAGCTAGCCTACGGCTGCCACTACTGGTCAGTACCATTACCAAGTATGATGTTGTTGGATTCGACTAAAAGTCTGAGTGTTTCCAATGTTATATATTCCGCATCTCTTATTATTTTGTGAACAACAAAATGAATAATCCCAGCCGATAGAAAAAAAGCCTACACTTCATTCTTTTACTGTCTAAATTTTTTTTGCGCCCTTCGCCCGCCTTATCCCAGATATAGAAGACATCCCTACCCTGACTAAATACCTGAGTCCGTCCCTGCCCACGACATGATCATCTCTTACGTATAGTTTCGGCCAGCGTCCATTGCTTATAAAACCGTATTATTTCAACCCCTAAAGCCTATATGAAATGTTATGGGAAGGCCAGGAGTAACCTGCAGTGTCTATTTTTGCAGAGTGCTAACCAAAAAGGAAAAAAAGCGAGTTTCTTGGCAAAGCACGGCCAACACAGTAACGACACATGCATAAAATCAGTTTTTTCTTTTTGAACTTATCAAATGAAAAAGTGTGGATTCAAAAATTTTACACAACTGATTTACAAAGCCAAAGAAAACCATGTATGGTAAGTAAATATTAATTTAAACAGACAAACAACTACTTCAAGGTTGCAGAAGTGATGATAGAAATTGTTGGCAGAGCAGTGTTGCCTCCGGATTTGTAGTTGTTCCCTTTGATGATTTAACTTTTCAATCAGACCTTCAAATGTCGGTGTCCCTTCAAATGAATCTAAGGCTGGAAATGCTTGTAGTAGCTAGATTCTTAAGTGATATATAACTTAGCTTAATCAAGTAATCACTCAAAGACAGTACTCATAAATTCAATCACTTAATATACCCGTAATCCAGACCTCCATTGTCCTAAAGAGAGAATAATCTTCCGGAAACTTACACAGTATCCGATGTACCCCAAAGCTGAAAACTATTGCCCGGGCCTGAAAATGAGGTAACAATTAGTTAAGGACTAAGTTTTTGCAATCAGAAAATATGACCTATCATTGTTAATGTAGACATTAACTTCTTTAAAGATTAATATCTTGCATCCTACTATTCAGTATTCACTTAGCTAGTAAGTAATGTATGTGAGTTGTTTTTTCTTTAAGCTAAAAAGAACATGCTCAGAGACCATCAGCTATATCAGCAGTTGAGATGTTATCCCTGATCACACCTCAAAATCATAGATGGCCGAGATATTATTTGTTATGTCTCGGGATCGATAAAAAGTTAAAAGTAAGATGCCGAGAAAATCATGAAAACTTTCAACTAAATTGACATGAGAAAATTAGTGATTGTGGTATTTACATACCATAAAGGTGTTCATCGCTGGAGTCTGTATCGGGAACACCGAACCCTTTTTGGCTATTATCTCCGGGTTATCCCCAATTACTAACCTTTTTAATTGATTTTTTCATGCTCATCGTTGTATCCTGGGCTTGTTGGATCCTCAGGTGTGATCATTTGTAGTTCGTAAGTTTCCCTGCACGGTCATGTAATTAAATTATTTCAGCCTTTTTCATTATTGTCTCTATCATCTTTTTTCTTCAAATTACTTGCTTTTCACGGTTATTTACTTATTGCGATTTGTGTAATATGTAGTGAACATTTAAATTCAACGAAATAATGGGAATTACTTACAGTACTATAGTTATATTACTTACAGTATGTATTTGCGATTTCCAGAGTTTCCCACACCATTAGTTTCATGTATTCTCGCTCTGGTCACCTCCTCCGTCCAGTGGTGTATATCTAATCTAAAAAAAATCAAAAATTTGGTTAACTTGTAATTTATCATACACTTTAAATTTTAAGACGGGTAGAAAGAGAGGTACTAACATAGCTCTTATGAATAGTAACAGTACTTTATCATAAAATTTTTCTATAA
Organism: Papaver somniferum; assembly: GCF_003573695.1. NCBI lineage: Eukaryota > Viridiplantae > Streptophyta > Magnoliopsida > Ranunculales > Papaveraceae > Papaver > Papaver somniferum. The sequence continues at coordinate 77,269,190 of NC_039365.1, forward strand.
TCAAGGACCTTGAATGAGGTGATAAGACAAGTGCCTCTTTATGTTAGCATCAATATCTTAGTCATATTTTCCAGAACGTGAGCAAGCATTACACATAAATCTAAGAATCATATAGGCATAATCGACTGCACACGTAACAACAAAGCCATATTATCATGTTAATCCTTAAAGATAAAAGTATGTAATAAACCAACTATAGTACCCACTTAATTGCAGTTAACTCTAGCTTTTTCAACACTCCATCTATAACACGGTCTAAAATAGCTTGATCCATTGCTATAAGGGTGTACCCACTCAATCAAGAAACATCTCCCTAGGTCCTTTTCTTGATTTTATTTGAGGTATTGGTTAAATTCAGATCTCAATCACTACCAATGGCGGCAACACCTATGGTCAACACAGAGTACTGAAAAACCAATCTTTCTGTGGAATCCATATAGCAATATGGAATCCATATATTATAACTACAGTATACAAATTTCATTCTCTCACATGCAAACCTCACCTTTCTAGCTACTTAATGATGCCAGACCCACGTACAACTATGTGTTCAACTAAATTCCAATACTAGTTGAGCAGTGCGAAGACAAACCTCACCTTTCTAGCTACTTAATGGGCATACATTAAGATACTGCTATACTGAGATTACAAACCCGGGTATAGGTTACGCGACCTTGTGTCGCACCAGGTGCATCCATAGTCGCCTGATTCACCCACCACCTTTGTTTGTCACTTGTTGCAACCCAAAACTGTACCATCCATTGTGGGTCGTAATTTTGGTTGCACTGGCTCTTACGATGATTCTGTTACCTGTATACGTGATTGGTTAGCTATCGGTGACTCAAGAATACAAACCCATAGATAAATTTAGTTATACGTATAAATGTACTTGCTGAGTGGGTTCCTACTTACATTCCAACAACTCGAAAATTGTATTTATATTCTCGGGCATTGAAAGGTCAAGGAGTGTTAGTTGGAGGGCTAACGTTATCCGGAAATACCTGTTGCAGGTTGAAGTTATAACAGAGTTAGATATACTCGAATGGGAAACTAATCAAAGAAAATGAAGGATCACAATGATGGTATACCTTTCTTTAGTATCACGCACCTCGGGGATAAACAGGTTGAAGAACACCTTAGTAGCATTTGTAGAGGGAAAAGAGTAGTTTCCTGATGCAATAAACATGGAAATGAATAACTTAAGCTGCATTAAGGTGAAACAATCTAAGGCATAAGAGATCAAGATATCAATACCCAAGGTCTTGCAATGTGAAGCCACACATCATACAGGGCTGACCACTGTCTCTCTTCATGTGTTGAAAATTTGTGAGGCTAGTCAGCACACCCACAAGAACTATTGAGAATCCAAAAACATATAAGCAAGGAAGTGTATAAGCTCATGATAGCCATAACTTTAATAAACAAATGAACTCGCACACTGAATCATTACCCGTGAGATAAGTGTTGGCTTAATGTGAATCCAGGTCTTTGAAAGGGGCAAAAGTGAACTTGTATCCTAGTTGAAAAATAGGAGGTGTTCATTCTGAGTTGGGAGAATTATCTTTTTCTCTCCCAGAATAGTGAACTTCCTTAGGGAATATATTCTTCCATCTTGAGGTAATGGATCGAACTTCCATAGTATATTCTTGGGAACCACCCCATGAAGTTCAGCACCCTGATTGATGCATAAACATTTTTTGATCAGTCTTGGTAATCATTTAATTTAACATATAAAACATTAGATGTCGCTAATACTTACATCGTCATCTAGAATGAAGATGTCCAGACTCCTGACCTTGCTGGTCTTCATGAAAATTCCAATTCTTAAAGGTTTTCCTTCTTCAGCCTCGCCTACATGCAAGAAAGTGTTGTACGTGGCTGTTACGGGGAGTTTGGAAGGGCTGACTCTAATCTGGGAACCCATTTTCTACTGATGATCACTGTAGAAAATCATAAGAGTAAAAGCCATCAATAACAGAAGATACAAATAGTTTCTCGATCCAAAAACTTCTGAAAGGCAATTGCTGCCAAGCATATAAGTATCAAAAACAGTTATAAAAAGCCCTTCTAAAGTTAGTCATTGTAAAATCACTGTTGATACTAAAAGAAAGTATAACATTAACTCATGATTCGTAAGCTAAAAACATGGATTTTATTTTATTGCCAATGGAGGAGTCAACAAACCAAATGCCAATGGAGGAGTCAACAAACCAAATGCCATAGTCTTAGTGTTTGTGGATTGAATGTTCATCCTAAAAGATATATTTGTAAGATCTAAAAAGCAAAACCAACCAAATTCAGTAAAGATATATAACATCCATAGTATGTATAAGTTTTTTTTTTCTTCCATCGTAGCATCTCGTACAGTTATTTAGACAACATCAAGAGTAAAAGGTTAAATTGAACAAATTACTAATACTAAATTAGACAGACTATTCGACATGAATCACTAATACTGAAAAAATGTTGCAATTTCTGAATCAAAAAGATACCTAAAGTATAAATCAAACTAATTTACTTTACAATAGGTTGTAAAATTCTGAATGTGCAAGGCTCAAACAAATAGTTTTACCTGAGATGGGTGGGAGATGGATGGCACCCTGTTTTCACCTTACAACGATGAAAATCTGAAATAAAAGAAAGAAAATAACCTGAAAATATAAAATTGATGTATGGCCTGTGTGATTGAAAATGAAACCCAAAAATTAGAGTTAGGAAAATATCAGTAACCTAGTGTTCTTGAGAGAGGAGGCGTAACATGGGAAGATGATGACCTCTGTTAGGGTTTATGTAGGCGAACATATGTAACGTATGATGAAGAATTGATTGTTGGGTATGAATGATAGGGCGTGAGTGGTGCAAATAATAAATAACAATGAAGATACGGAGCCCTAATTTTTGCTACCAAGAGGTAACGCATGAAAAAACAAAAGATTTGAAGAGGTAACGCGTGAAATAAAGAGGATTTGAATTTGAGACGTTGGATAAGGGCGTGGAAGGAGGGTGCATTCTGAGCCACGATTTATCATTTTCACTTTTCACACTTTTAAAGTTACGAGAGCCATCGATCACTTAAAAATATCGATTCAGAACCGTCAGATTTCAAAAAACACATTTGTTTTTGTAAGAATGATATAGGATATTGTTCCATGTAACCTGATGATGCTAATGATAGAAGCCTCTCTTTGTCTCTTTACTTTCTCCATATTTTCCACTGCAACACGTTATCAGCACGACGACTCTACCAGCTGGTGCAATTTTTTTCAGTCAAGATTGGTTATGGATTATTCCTTGAAGATTAAAGTGGTTCTGATCCTATTTTTTTTATCATCATGGATGCGTTACCACAAAGAAACTTCATTTTCGTAGTTTATATTAGGGTTCCACAAACATATAATTATAAAATATAGAGATTTAACCGTTATACTGTCATGAAATTTTAATATGTTCAACACAATTAGTTTTACTTAGTCTGTTAAAATTTTAATCAAATCGGAATAGGATGCAATCTCCAAAACTAGATTTTAACGAATCTGTGTACGTTCATGAAAACATTAATTTATAACAGCGTCGAAAAACTAAAGTTTTAGGAATTCTAACCACTATATTAGGCTGTATTTTTGTTATGTATTACATATTGTTATCCTTGAACCACTATAAAAATTTCATAAAGATCCAACCATGGAAAATACTCCAAAGTACATGATATTTCCAGCTGTGTCCACAGAAATGTTAATTGGAACAGTCATACGGCATCATGAATATATTTTTATATGTCCATTGGATTTCCTTGAAATTATATTATGTTTAGACAAACATTATGATGCATTATCTGTAAAAATTTCATCATGATCGGACTATTGTGCATTTGTCTGTCGATCATAACAATTGAACGGTTGAAAGAAGATTTTTTCAATTTTTTGGGTTAATGATATGTTTTGGACTCATATGCTAATAGTTTCAAGTTTATTATCAATGGGCCTGAGAACTTCATATATAATGGAACATATATGTGGACTTTTGCTAACCATGACGTAGTCAACCCAATGGATCAGGCATTGACCAATCTGTTGATCGGGTTTTGATTAAACCAACTCGATTAAGATTTGACCTTTTGGACTCAGAAGTTAATTGTTTCTACAAGGTATTTACTTCCATCATGAAAACCTTCAACCAATGACGATGCATTGTTCAAAAGATGAAGGCATAACTTCTACGTTTAAGGCGACATATTGATTTCAGACGATGGAATGCTCTGAAGAAAGTTTTTGAAACATTCATGAAATTCCCCCCCCCCCCCCCCCCCGAAAATTTGAATGTTCATTGGAATTTAAAACACTTGTAATATTGGCTCAAGTAGTAACAATACAAAGAAAACGTATTTACTGAGCATGAGACAGAGACGTAATTCTGACTCATTGGAACGAGAGTTGGACGCTTGGTATAAACATTTACTGAGTATGGTACAAGTGATGGAATGCAGGTATCATATAGTATCAGCCAACCACGAGATATATAGAGAGTTTAAATGACAACAAACTCACTAAATGTTAAAAAAAGGTCATACCCCCGCTTGTCAACTTCAGTGGCAATAAGAAACTTGCCCTATTAATACACTTACATTTTGATAAGTTTTTATTAATTATCTTTATTCAACTGAATTTTGTATGATTTTGATCCTGGACTATTGATTGTATGGTAGTTTAGTAAACATTTTTTTAAGTTAAAATAAAGAATTTTTTTTATGCGAAGAACTAAATTCATAGTTTGTGCTTATGAAATGAAAAGTATATCATTTCCATGAGACTGAAATACTCTAAAGCACTTGAGATATACTCATAAGTACTTGAGTTAAAAGGATTATTCGTACATTATGATGAAAAATATATCATCCTCATGAACTGTAACACTTTAAAGTAAATGAGATAAAAACAAAATGTTACGTAATAAGGCCACACCACTTATTACACGAAGCTCTTAAGGAAATATATTAAACTGTTTTTTGAATTGTTTCCTTATGTAATACCATGCAATGATTGGATCATTACAGATAATAGCCTAGCAAAGAAATGCTCATCTTTGTTACCTAATTAATATAAAGATTAAAAGTTACATGAGCTCTGTAAGAACCAAGAGTTAGTCACACTTTGTTAAGTTTCTATGAAGTCTGTGCAAACGGTTATTGAACAAAAACTAACCGTGAGAATGGGAATGCATCTACAAATTACCTCGAATTAATGTGAAAGGAATCACATTTTAGAGAAAATAATGAGTCAATTAGTCTAGTGAACTTTAAATCACTAATACTTGGATAATTGAAAATTTAATGTTGGGAATTGACTCACTCATGTTTTGACATAACCATAAAGACACTTTGGTTGTGATATGATGTTTTGTTTTGAAAGAACTCAAATGGACATCCTTTTATTTGAGTTAACAAGAAAATGGGAATCACAAAAATTGAAAGAATGCAAAGTAACCACATCTCTCACAATCAACTCTTTCTAAAGTACCAGAAACGCCACCTCCCCTCCCATTATGCTTTTAAAGTAATAAAGTATGTCACCTATTTTACAAAGTCATTCTTTAGTAAAAAGGATTGAGACCATCCTAAAATGCAAATGGTAAACAACCCATTTTTTCAAAAGAAACAAGGTTATATTTGTGGACATATCCATACAGAATGAGGTCCATTCAAGTCATTTATGGCTCTGGTGGATAATTCGAAATGTTGAATTAATTATTGTTCACAAGAAATTATGCATTTTTGAAATAATTCTAGCACATATTGTACAATTTAAGGTTCACCAACCTTATTATTGCTAGATATTTTACATCAAAAGGACTTGATGGATATTGCGCGTTTAATAGGATCATTGTAGAGCATCCTATACCCCATGGCCTCGCAGAGGCTACCATCAAAGGTTATATATGGTGTTTAAGGATAAGTTATGAGTAACAACCTTCTTATAAATGCTCGGGGGATATGCAATATATTACACACATATTTACTTAATTCGTTTTAGAACCCAATATTAGTCAACCTTTTATGCGTACCAGTTGGTAGCTGGATTTAAGCCTGACATTCGTGTTCTTACGCATTTTTGGTTGCACTATATATGTGCCATTACGACTCCACATCTTACTATGATGGGTCTTCAAAACTGTTAAGTAGTTATGTTGGAAATGAGTTCCCAACAATTATCCGTGTTTTAAAACTTTTGGCAGAAGATCTCTTACCGCTAGATTTGCGGGTTATTACTTTAATGAGACAGTCTTCCCGTCGTTAGGGGGAAATAAGAAAAGTATTTTCTAAAGGAACGACAAGAATTGTCGTGGTGTGTTCCCACCGTGTCTCATATTGATTCTTGTACTCCACAAATGTAAATGTGAAGTGATAAAGAATATTCGATTTTCAGAATGTACACTGATATTGCTAAATTGATGAGATCACACATACCAGCTGCAAACCTACCTGCAAAGTTACAAATCCTCAATACGGTATATACACCGTAGACTAAGGTGTTGCAACTACACTCAATGGAAGTGTGGTTGAGGCCATGGATCCACAAAGGAAGTTGAAGAGACCACTTGGTTCGATCAATCCTCACCTAGAAAGGAATTAGGTGAGTAAGGCACAACTTATTTATATCATCAGAAATCATTCTCATAAGATTGTATCTGAATATGTCCATGAATCAAACTGGAGGACGCTCCGAAGTTTTAAATGATTCTGGAGAACAATGAAATTCTGACGGATTATGAGAATACATATGAGTCAATGGAAGGATCATGCGTGCATAATGATGATATAATCCATAAATAGTTTCTCTAGAAGTAGAGCACAATGAGATCGAACCATGCTTTATTTTGATTAATTTCAAATAAATAGCATATTTGGCCTACGCAATCCAGGTAGAACTTAGTTCTTTGACAAACATACGGGTATTTGGTGTGGTAGTGCCAACCTAGTGTAAAGCCAGTGGGACATATGTGGTTATTTGTCACAAAATGCAGTGAGAAGAATGAGGTCTTAAAGTATAAAGAATCACCTTGTGGCGCGAGGTTTTTCATAAACCCCTGGATTGCTTACTTTTTTGAACATCATAATGTTCAGTTAATTAGTTTGCTTGGTAGTTTCAAAAGAACTTGAAACATGGTAGATGTGGTTATATATCTAGAGATTTAGACTCAAAGATATTTGCAAAAGTGCATGATGTCCTTTTTCTTTCCAAGTCGAATGACTCTAAACCATGGAGTGTGTTTTCAGTTACACTGGAACACCCAGTTATTGATTTAGACAATCAAGCGAATGTATTACACCCGTCTAAGTGACTATTTGATTGGGAAGGGATAAACAAGTAAGGTTTCGCGCCATGCGTATTAAATAAGTTGTCCATTCATAATTATAGCTATCTATGTCGACGGTATGGACATGATAAGTACTCTTAATGGAATAAGAGATCTTACAAGCTATTTAAAATCTGAATTTGAGATGAAAATTCTGGAAAATCTCGATCTTATCTATGTTCTAAACTAGAAGACCGAGCTTGCGGTATATTATTCCATCAGTTTGCATATGTCCATTTTCAGGCAATTTAACAAGGACGTGCATGCTGCTAGCACTCCCATGATTAGTCGAGTTTCAAATGTACATAAATGACCAATTCGTCTAAAGGAAGATGACGAAGTTGGGTCGGGAGATGAACTTTACTTATCTAAGTATAATAGACGCATTATTGTACTTATCATAATGTACTCGACCAAATGTTACATCCTCAATGAACTTGTTAGCTAGATATAGCTCAGCACCAACGCGACGTCATTGGAATGGTATAATGAATGTAATCATGTGCTTAAAAGTAACCATTGGCATAAATTTGTTTTATCCATGCAAAGACATAAAAAGGAATGCTAACGAAAGTGAAATCCAAAGGTTGTTGATTATAAAGGAACAATAATCTCTTCTCCAACAAAAGTAATCAGGGGGAGATACGGTAGACTATTTTCTATGTCATTACCGATATTCAGTTTCGAAAAGTATATGACCAAAGGAACAGTCTGGAACAACTCTGAAAGTAATCTGGGGAGATGCCGACATCAGGGGGAGGATCCAAGGATATGATGTCGACATAATTTACTTCGAAATTGAAGTTGTGATGTACTCTTTTTCTCTTTGATCAAGAATAGTTTTCCCCAAAGGATTTTGTTAATCGACAAGGTTTTTAGCGACACAATACTAAAAGCATTAAGTATGTTGAACGTTGAAGACATAAAGATCGTGTTAATATTATTAAAATATCTGAATCAAAGAAATGAAACATGATAGTCCGTTAAGCAACGTAACTTCCAGAATCAACAACATGGTTCTATAAATATCCAAGTCACCAAAGTAAAGGGTGATAAACTCCTTTTGACTGCATTAGACTAATGAAATTTTTTTGACATCAGCGGGAGCATCTAATGGTGTGTTGAACTCTTTTCTTCACCGAGGTTACTTTTTCTCACAGGGTTTTGTTGCTCGGAAAGGTTTTTAATGAGACAACAACAAACACCGGGAAGTAATTTCCCAACTAAGGCTATTGTCTTTCCCACAAGGATTTTGTTCCTTAGGAGTTGTGAAGCAACTAGTCAACTTCAACGGAACAAAGTGATCATCTGCAACAGATCACCTTTACTTGCATCTGTCACGTTGTACTTTTTTCCCTTCGTCAAGGTTTTATCCCACTGGGTTTTCCTTGTCAAGGTTTTAATGAGGCAACATATTCGAATCCAACTATGTTCTAAGTTTACCTAACATTGTACTCTTTTTCTTTAGTTCAGGTTTTGTCCCTATGGGTTAGCCTGACGAAGTTTTAAGGAGACAATTAACTTAGACTCGGCGATCTTTAAAGATCTTATTACATGTGATGAACTATATGTAAAATATGAGACAAGATGTGAAGTACTACATGTGAAGAGTTGTACCAAGATTTTTTCCCACTGGATATTTCCTTGTCAAAGTTTTAATGAGGCAATTGATTTTGGCACAAGTCATCAACGAGAGGACGACATTTGAAGAACTATATTCGAAGCACTAAATGTGAAGCACTGCATATGAAGTTCTACTGGACCGCACAAGGAGGAGTGTTGTAGGGCTTGTAGCCCATTGATGTGCGGTCCAATATAGTATCTAGGATTCTCTTCCTACATGTATATATAGGATATTGTTCCATGTAACCTGATGATGCTGATAATAGAAGACTCTCTTTGTCTCTTTACTTTCTCCACATTTTCCACTGCAACACATCACATTTAGTTTATCTTGATTTTCCAAACCAATATAACTATTTATGGCATGTCCGAAAGTGTTTGATAAGTGTCCAGAAAGTGTCTAATGTTGACTTTTACAGGATATATGATGTGGCATGTCCATCGTGTATTGGGAAGTGGCAGACGCATATCGTGTCCGATCATATGTCCGACACGGTTACGACATCCTTCTAGGAATGTCAGTGCAACCTGGGTTTCAGTAAATTTGAGACCGCTAACAACATTCTTTCAGGGGAAAATACAGTGGAGCAAGTTTAATTTGCTTATTTGACCGTCCACGTGGATGGAAAATCAGTTTTCCGATAACGGTAAAATGGGAAAACTTAACTCGTGGAGCCAATTTTCGTATAAACAATATTTTTTAACATTAGTGGCTCCTATTTTTGCATAAACAAATACTTCTTTTAGTTAAGTGAGATCGGTTTTTGTTTTAAAATCGGAATATATATATATATATATATATTGAAGCAATTGAAATAACTAATTTAAGTAACTTTTTAAAATGATGGTCGTCTTAAGATAAGATGAGGGATGTACGACCGTCCCAAGTTGAGATGCTCGGCTCAACTTGAGATGGGATGAGCAAACACCCAAATTGTACGTTTGACACCCAATTTACTTGTTTGATAGTCCCACTGTCAGGTGCAAATGGAAAAATCTACGCATTTTCCGAACCTACTGTCTTTATCGTAGATGTCTAAATTTCCATCCCAAAACTAATATTTGAAAATCAGCTGTTAAAACGGTCACGATTATGTATATGTGCTTGTGAGGATTATTGTTACCTCCTCTAAATTAAAATAACAAATATCTTATAGTAGTATTTTTACATCTATAATGACTGTTTTTCTAGTGATCAAATTTTTAATTTTTAATTTCCTCAAAAAAAATAAAATTAATGTGAATCTTTTAGTATCGTTTTTTTGTAGTGATAAAGGCTTTCCTAAATGTGCAGTAGATTTCTTTAAAACCATTTTTTCTTAAAATAAAACAAGGATTTTAGATTTATAACTGGAAAAAAAACAACAAATATATTCTATTGAGGCCCTTAAATTTGCACAGTAGAAAAAAACGAAATAATGAATCGTTAGTTAGGACTGTTTTTACGTTTTCACGCATGTTATAATAGTTAGATATATGCATATATATATTGACCGAAACGACATCGTATCAACCTGTATCACTAATATATCTATCTATATGTATATATATATATATATACAAATCATAAAATCTATGTGAATGAATGTTAGGCCATTGATGGTCGTGGATTTTTGACGAAAGTTAAAATTGTAAAATCATAGTTTTGCATATTTCCGACCTAGCTTCAAAAGAATATTCGTATTGTATGGTTTAGACATGAAAGATTATGTCGCAATGATCTCTGATTGAGTGTGTAGCCTCTTTAGAGCATGCATGAATATGTAATATTGAAGTCTCTCAGTTGAGCTTTCAATGTTCTGCATATTTCATCATTTATACTGAGCAATTTCAGTATGTACTTCTGTATGGAATTGGGAATGATTGGAAGACTCCTAGATGGATTGGCCACTAGTCTAGAGTAATAACGTCTTCGGGATGTCGCAAATGTTCCCTGAATATGCAGAATAAACGTTCAGAAAGAGTATGATGCCTTTACCATCTCATACCTCAGTTCTCGAATAAATATAACGCTACTAGCTAGATAGATTTACTTCTAGTATAGAGCCACCAATTAATTAATTCTAGTGCAGTATTTTATTAGTTCAATTCACGGTTTTTCTCAGCTAAATTCCATGGATTAATAATAAATATTTACCTTTCGGGCATATAGGCCACCACCTATTAAGCCACGAGAAAATAGTGTGGGTGTACATAGTAATAATGCATGAACGAGCACCCAAATTAAAATATGGACGAATAAGGATATGGAGACCCATGCAAAATAGGGAAAAAAGAGAGGAGGCGCGGGACCCGACCCACTGGACGGACATGCCAAGGCTGTGGCCCTTCCAACACCTCTCCGTTTATTTTATTTTATATTATTATTATTATTCGATGAATGTTGTTATCGAAGGAAGTAAGAGGAAAGCCGCATCTCAAGTGGAACAACAGACCAAGCATGCAGCTCCAATATCTCAGGCTCCTCCAAAAGCACAAAGGAAGGATGATAAAACCCGAAATGCACAAGCTCCGACCCAGCGTCAGCAAACAGGAAATGATCAGATATACTCAAATTTTCCTCTTCCCGTTGAAGAAGTAATCTAATTGCTAGAATTCTGGATTTAAGATTGTGCAATCAAATTGTCATTTATCAAGAGAGAGACGACTGGAGAGGAAATGAAGAATCCTATGTATTGTCACTTTTATAGGTTCGTCAATCATCCAACAAGTGACTATAATGTTTTGAAGCGTATCTTCAAAGAAAAGGTTGAATCAGGAGAGCTTCTTCTGCAGAATGAAGGAGTGCACATGGACCCTCTCTCAATCAGGACATTCATTCTCTATGAGCAGCCTATCAATTAAGCAGTTCAATCCTTAGTGGATCATATATGTGAATTGTTCTATATGTAAAAGGTACAAAGGAAAGATATGTTCACCATTCTTAATCATATCATGTCAGGAAGACGTCTATCTATCACGGAGATGCCTCATGAATCCTCATCTACAGACAAAAAAATGTATGATTGGGGACTGCTTACTACAGTCAATCTCAAAGGAACGAATTTAGGAGAATGTTGATTGATGCTGGTACCCACATCAACATTATCCCATAGAAGACCCTCAGAGTTGCGGTATCACTCGACAAGAAGATATTTATGATCCTATCTCAATCAGAGACCATGAAGGAACACACATGGATGCTTATGACTACATCAATATGAAGATGAAGATAGGTTCAACCTGGACAGAAACCAAGTTTTACATAATAAGGGAGGATCCAGGATATGACCTGATCCTCGGACCAACATGGATACATGCTAACAAGATGACCACTGACAAGGCACCTTCGGTCGCATATCTCTCTTGACAAAGAAAATTCCAATCCGGAAGACTCGGTGGACGCCCCATCATCATGGAACTTGGAGTAACTTAGAATTCTGATGGGTTTGAAACAAGAACCTGAAGAAGATGCATTTTCATTCATCAAGAGATTCCGCTCTCAGGCAAGTCTCGTTCCACCCATGTCTATATCATTTATTCTCCCACATGCTCTCCTAGCATGGTGACTCAATTCTGCTAGTAACTCTTCTGTTGCAAGACGTTATGAATGGGTAGCTTCACTACTACAATATTTTACCAAGTGGTTGAATATGACTTTTCTCCAAATTGAGCATCGCATTAGGATATTCATTACTGAGATGATGTCCAAACATGGCAAAGAATATCTTGGGTATTCACCTATAACCATTCAGTAGTATCCGTATATTCCACAAGATTATTACAAGAAAGCTCTGATGTATTCACAAGTGTGGAATCCCACTACTGACTATGCAATGAAAGTAATGCCGAACCGTCGGAATATGTTCAAGGCTAGGGTGATCAAGCCTAACAAATTTTATGAAGGAAATTTAGTTCTCAAAGTGACAAGGTGCAATCTCCAATCTACAATGAACTCCAATTGGGAAGGACCTTTTTTAATTGTCAAGTTTGTTGTTGGTGGATACTACAAGTTAGTCGATACAGATAGGAGGACAGGTGGGGCAGTAATAAAAGAGAAGTGGCTCAAAGCATTCACCGCTTGAGGCATTTGGCGTTTGAGATATTCGATGTTTGAGGCCTTTCACGCTGGACGCTCAAAACATCTGAAGTTTGCATTTAGGATTTTTTTAATTCACCTATATTTTCAATTCCTACAAAACATATGCAATACTTGCATTCTTCCTTTCGGCAATTAATTACAGTTCGTTTATTTAAATAAAATTTCTATCAAATCCAAAAGAAAATCCCCACAACTGTCAATCATCTACTTATCCAAAACCAACCAAAAAATCAAAACCAAATAAAACCTCTCATCTCTCAGAATTTCAAGTATAGAGTTCATGAGATCATGAAAATGAAACTAAATAAAAGTAGCAAAATCTGGTTTCTGCTCTTCAGAAAGAGTTATCTTCATGCTTTGCAAAGCGGCCTTCTCCAACTCCATCTCTCTAGTCAGCCTGGCAATCTTCACCTCGACTCATCAAGGCAAAGACTCATGGTATAGCCAAGTCAACAATTGACCAATTAAATACACGTCTTCCTGATAGACTCCACCTGCATGAGACATCAATCATGTCACATTGGGGGGATATTTACTAGGGTTTTGGTCTGCGGCCTACACGTGCGATGTAACAGTACATCCACGATGAGAAATGTGAGTAAGTCGTGCTAGCAGTTGAAGGAGTTAGCAAAGTAGTGGATGGACAATCAACCAGGTCTCATGCGCAATGTAGAACTGGTTCAACCATGATTTCCCACTTCCTCATTCTTCCACTTCTATGCAACCGTCCCACTTACTGGAGATCAATGTGTTAACTACTTCTGCAATATAAACAGGTTCATCAACCTATATTTGATAACTTAACTTACCTCCGCTGAACTGAACAGAACTCAATCAATATGATCAGAATTTATCGACATACCATCAAATTTGCAGAAGTCTTTAATAAGGAGAATTCGACATATCCACAATCCGTAAATCATCAACGATCTCACACAATTCTCAACTTCCCTCCTACAGATCGATCCTTATCCTTTTTGTGACCGAAATGACTCTCGAACCCAAAGCACTCCCGCGTACAGTGCATCTGTGAAAGTTTGAGCAATTTACTTAATTGAGGATTCGCATACTGCACAACTCTCCATTTTTCTTCAAAAACCAGCAAATCACTTTTGCGCATCACAGCCGTGTACAAGTTTTTACACCAATTCAAGATTGATATTTTGTTATCTGGAGAATGAATATGAATTTTAATATGAACCTTCTATAATATTATTACGGAATATGAATTACGTACAAATGTCATAATTAATAAATTCTAGGATACTAAGTTATTTAAATTCCAGTACTCCTCCTGTCGAACTGGTTTAATTTAAATTATCTCTAATATATGAGAGTGTATTTTAACATATATTATACGTAAATTGTATATAATGAAACACCTTAGTTAAACATAATTTAAGGTTTTGATCAATAAGGGAGAATTTCCATGAGGTGAATGCAGCCGCTCCTAACAACTTGGTAACAAACTCTTCTCAACTCTTGTCATTTTTTCCCCATCTCATTTTAAACACTTCCTTTGCTTTTCCATATATTGTTTTAAGTTTCAGCTTTAGTGAATTTAGTTTCAAGTTTGCAGTCCAAAATAAAACCATGAAAATCACCAGTTGGAACTGTCAAGGCTTTCTAGGAAAAGCTACTAGAGATCACCTAAGTCATCTAAACAGTGTTCATTCCCCTGACATTATTTTTCTATGTGAAACCAAGATTAATGATGATAGAATTATATCCCTCACCAACTTTCTGAAATTACCAAATAAATGTTATATGCCATCTATAGGTCAAGCAGGTGGTATCATTATGCTTTGGAAAAATGGTTTTCAGCTAGACATTTTAAACTCTTCATCAAACATGATCCATGCCATAGTTAACAACGATGCTTCTCTAGGAGAATGGTTCTTATCCTGTGTTTATGGTATCCCTTATGTCAAAGACCAGCCTGCCCAATGGAACTATATAAAAAATCTTAGCACTTCAGTTTCCATTCCTTGGCCCTTATTGGAGACCATAATGTTACTATGAACTTCTCAGATAAAAACACTAGTTCCCCTATTACTTCTCCTGAAGTTTTAAACCATATTAATCAATTTGATTTGCATGATATGAATTATATAGGTAACCCTTTTACCTGGACTAGTAATTGTCATGGCACAGGAAAATTCAAATCCAGAATAGATAGAGCTCTAGTAAATAGTGACATCATTCTAAAATATCCTGATGTTACTCTTACTCATCTAGGACAACTTGGTTCTGATCATGTTCCTATTATGTTATCTCTTTATAGCATTAATATGTCTAAAGGTAGAAATTGGAAGTTCTTTGAACACTGGATGCAAAATGACTCTTGTGCTACTGAAATGATGAATGCTTGGAGGTCTGACATTACAGGATCAACAGCTTATATTTTATCTGACAAGCAATCAAATACTAGACATCTTTTGTCTAAGTGGAGTAAGGCTACTTTTGGGTACATTCAGTCAAGGATTTCTGAACTTCAACATGATTTATCTAAACTGCAATCAGCTGATATTCAAGGAAATCAAACTAGTAAGGTAACTGCTCTGGAGAAGCAAATAGAAGAACTAAATGATATTCAGGCAAGTTCAAACATACATAAGGCAAGAGATAATTTTTATAATGACATGGATAAGTATTCAAAATATTTTCATATAATAGCTAATCATAAAAGAGTAAGAAACAAAATTGAATCCCTTCAAGCTCCAGATAACTCATGGTGTAAAGACAGGTCTTCAATTAAGCAATTGCTAGTCAAGCATTTCAAAAACATCAACACTTCTTCTAATCCTTCAGATAGCTATCATTTTCTTCAGCACATCCCTTCATGCATCAATCAGCAAGATAACAATGCACTTATAGCCATTCAAGATGAACAGGAAATCCATAAGGCTCTTATGACAATGGAACCATGGACTTCTCCTGGTCCAGATGGATTTCCCCCAGGGTTCTATCAGTCTCAGTGGAAGGTGGTGAAAGATGATGTATGTAAGATGGTTCAGGCTTTCTTTCATTCTGGATATCTCTTGAAGAAGATAAATAACACAAGAGTTACATTAATTCGTAAATTTAAACCAGCAAAAAACCAGAAGACTTCAGGCCTATTTCCCTTTGTAACACAGTTTACAAAATAATATCTAAAGTCATTGATCTAGATTGAAAAAACATATGGCAAACATTATCTCTCCAATGCAATTAGCGTATGTCCCTGGTAGACTGATATCTGAAAATATTTATTTGGTGCAAGAAATGGTTCAAGCAATGAAGAAGAAAAAGGGAAGATCAGGTAATTTTGCTTTAAAAATGGATATGTCTAAAGCATTTGACAGATTGGAATGGGTGTTTCTGACTGAAGTTCTGAAGAAATTTGGATTCTGTGACAAGTTCTGCCAATTGATATCTCAATGTATCTCAACAACACAAATTGAAATCATGGTTAATTGAAATCATTAGACAAGGGGACCCTTTGTCTCCTTATCTCTTTATATTGGCCATGAAAGATTTATCAATATACCTCAATCACTGTGAAACTACCAAGCAATTAACAGGTGTGAAAATTTCAAGATCTGCACCAAAGATGAATCATCTTTTATTTGCAGATGACTGCATTTTATTCTGCAAGGCAAACCTTGATCAAACTAAGAAGCTACTTGATACAATAGAAAAGTTCAGTTTCTGCTCAGGCCAACTACTCAACTTTCATAAATCTGCAGTGTATTTCAGTAAAAACTTGAGTCCCTCTCATTGTCAGACCATAAGTGATATCCTTCAAGTCAGACAACTAAAGTTAAATGATGAGAAATATTTAGGTCTCCCTTTTTTCATTGGCAGAAATAAGAGAATTTCTTTCTCTATCCTAGAAGAAAAAATGAATTCTAGATTATCTAGATGGAGGTGTATAAATATGTATGAAGCAGCAAGGTCTGTCATGGTCAAAAATGTTACTAATGCCATCCCAGTTCATCATATGACAAGTTTCAAGTTGCCAGACTCCACCATTCAAAAGGTGAAATCAACACAACAAAAATTTTGGAGGAAAAAGAAATCTAACAAAGGTAGGCAACTTATCACTTGGAAGAAGGTTAATGTCCCAAAAGAGGATGGTGGTTTAGGTTTTAGAGATCTCCATTTGTTTAATAGAGCTCTCTTGGCAAAATATGCTTGGAGGTTATGTAATGACAGCACCTCAATATGTTCTCAGTCTCTTCAAGCTAAGTACTTCCCAGATGGTGATATGTTCAAGCTAAAGAAAATTTCTTCTACAACGTGGTCCTGGACTAGTATAAGTTCAGAGTTGGACTTCATCAAGAAATACAGTGGCTGGAGCTTAGGAATGGAAGGAAAATTCAAATATGGAAACACAATTGGGTGCGTGGACTGTCAGTTCCTCCAACTCCAAAACATGGTGCCTCTAATGTTGCTCAATACAAGTTTGTTTACCAACTATTTCTCTCGGAAACTATGAACTGGAATTCTGATCTAATCCTCTCCCTTTTTGAAGATCACACAACAAGGTTGATTCTGAGTATATCAATATTTCTAGATTATGAAGAAAAAATGGTGTGGAACTTAGAAAAGAATGGCCAATTTACAGTAAAGTTTGCTTACAGGAAAATGTATGAAGAGAAGAATTCAAATGCTGTAACTCCTCCAAGGATGAAGAATATCTTCAAGAGATTGTGGAAACTTCTAGTCCTTCCAAGAATCAATCATTTTATTTGGAAGTGTGTGAAGAATATCCTCCCTACAAGTGATAAGCTCTATTATGTCATACAAAATGGAGATTACAGTTGTGTTATCTGCAATCAACATTTGGAATCTACCACACATGTTATTCTGGAATGCAATTTGGCTAAGCTGGTTTGGCTTGGTACTTTGGGTATTCATACTCAAAATGACACTAATTTGGAAGACTGGATATGCAGCTTATTCGATAATCTACAAGCGGGTCTTATAAATGAAGATAATCTGTGCAGAATATCAATTGTGGCATGGTGTATTTGGTCACAAAGATGTGACAGAATTTTCAAGGAGTTACCAGCCTCTCCTGATATCATCATCAAGAAGTGCAGGAAGTTCTTAACTGAGTTTACTGAGATGTCGCGTAGAAAACCTGTCAATACAACTAGACAACCAAGACTGAATTGACATTGGACTCCCCCTCCTAATGGAACTCATACTATTAATTCTGATGGTTCTTTTGATAATTATTATGGAGGCATTGGTCTAATTATTCGTGATTTTGCAGGTTGTCACAAAGGCTCAAGGTGCATCTATCTAACAAAAGCTTCAAGTCCGGAACATGCAGAGTGCAATGGTTTATGGGAGGCGGTGAAGTGGGCTAAAGATATGAATTTGCGAGTAGTGCACTTTGAATTGGACTCAAAGCTGGTGGTGGATGCAGTGAACAACGACAATTACAACATAGATTGGAGATTGCATAATCTCATTAGAAATATCAAGATTTTTTTCCAAGTTTTTACCTTCTGGCACTGTTATTATGTCCAAAAGGAGAAGAATGAAATAGCGGACATTTTGTCCAAGCTAGCTAGAGTAGATAAGCTAAATCAAACTTGGATACATTATCCTCATAGTCAGATAAACAATCTTTTAGAAGCTGAAGCTTCATATATAATGGCTTAATTTCAATATATTCATGTTCAGTTTCAAAAAAAATAAATAATGTTTTGATCAATATGGGCCAGTATTAGTCATATCGTGGTCGTACCCAAATCAGATGAACCGTCATATTAAATGGATACGACACACCCGGAAGCAATTCTACCCAGATTTCTCTGTTTCTTTTGATAAACAAGCATCTCTTCCTTGCTTTGATCAGCCGATGAAATTTGGAAGTAGCAAGTATGAAATACCTGGATTAGTATTAGGTTATCTTGACACCCGTTATAAGCCAGGGTCAACAAAATGTCGTACTATATGATTTCCTAGGGCCCACATGTGCGATTGGATGAGCAGAAACACAGTTCCTTATTTTTAGGGTTCATTGCAGGTTAAGAATAACGAGCGTGTCACATTGCGTTAGACAATACAAACAGGATGTTAGGTTTCATGAAGACAGTCGCAATTATACCTGATAAAAATCTGTATAGTAGTTAAGATCTGATTCATTCCAAACCGTACACGTGGAGGATACTTAATTTTTCTTTTTTTTGAACATAAGGATACTTAATAGTAAACCGGGCGTGGATCCCCTATCCCCAGCTCCCTATCCCCTCATGTCCCACCAATCACAATAGACCACGTGTCAAGCATACAACCACCAAGTTAACGCCGTTAACTTTGAAGCAGCGGTGTCCATCGTCTTCCCGAGCTTTAGATTTTTATACAGATTTAGATTTGATTTTTTTTTCTTCTTTATTATCATAAAATGCTGGAGACTCTTAAGGTTTATAAAGAGAGAAAAAAAGAATCATCAAATTAGATAGAGTTCAACCTTTAATCAGACTCCCCAAAATAACATTTTGATTAGGACTTTGATTACAATGACTATAATTAGATCCTTAATAGAGTTTCTCAAATTTATACAGCTATCGATCATATCATGGAGGAAGAAACAAGTAATATTAGTACAATAGACTTGGTTAGGGACTGTAATGGTGGTATTGCACAAAAATATAAAAAAAGGACTTTAATGGTGATAATAAGAACATCGATCAATATGCAATAACAATTCTATGGATCAAGGCTGCTCAAGTTCAAAGTGTTGAAAGACAGAGAGAAAGAAATGACCGTGTAAGGATCACTACCCTATTCCTATTGTCAATAATATCGCCATATCTTAAAAATTGATAAGCTTCGGATATATTTTCACACAATTTCTCAATTTTGATAAAAATCATAATCAAGAGACAAGATTAGAGGAAAAGTAAAATAAAACCAGGATACTTTCCCTAGTTATAGATAACAGTTCCGTGCTGTAAGATCATAACGGAATTAATTTGGTTAATATTTTTGGAACACGTGTCGAATTTTAATGGGTGGGACATGAGGGGATAGGGGAGCTGGGGACAGGGGATCCGCACCCTAGTAAACCTCCATTCAGAACCAGGAAAGTCAGCAAGGATACCTAACTAATCATAATTACCCCATTTAATATCTCTGACTTTACTTAGTCAGGAGTTTAATGGGTTAATTAAGATTTAGGTTCAAGATAAAGAAGAGGAAAAAGAAGAAGCTCAAGATATCTATCACCCACCCAACGTATAAAGGCCACCTAGCTCATTTTCTTTTGCAACAGAAATGATACACACAGCTCATTTAGTTGGTGGGAGGTGGAGTTTAAGTCATTTCTTACGTACTTGATCTTCTATTTTTAATAAGAATTTATTTGCCATAAAATAAATTAATAGTTTATATTCCGTACAGCAGTAGGCATGCTTCGGCCTTCGTATTCACGGCAGATTGAGTTAGTATCCCTGTGTACCCATCAAAAGCTAGAACAACATGCTTCAAAAAAAAAAAGCTAGAACAATAAACTGATCCATAGATTGAACACAATCCAATATGCTTGGTGCCGCATAATCTTGCCCCCACAATTTTTCTGGGGTTTCAAGGGCAACCCAGTTTCTTTTTTTTTTGGCAGACTTAATGAAACAAAAATTTAGGGCGATAATTTTAATAGCTAGTGATTGTACAACAATAAACCCTATATAAATTGAATTTCTTTCATAATCGGGAGTTTCGTCAAATTATATATCTACCGATTATGAAACTAGCCCCTGAAATAAATTTTCTAGAATATTAAAAGTTTCGAATATTTCTATTTTCATAATAGGTAGTTTTGACAAATTAATTATATAACGATTATGAAAGTAACCCCTCAAATAAAACTATGAAAATTTCATATTTTTCTGCTTTAATAATCGGTAGTTTTGGCAAATTAGTTATCTATCAATTATGAATCATAATCGATAGTTATCAATAGTTTTGACAAATTAATCTTCTCGATCCCAGCCCGGTGACCAACCAGGGACTTTAGTGACTCGAGCGTATGCGAGAGGCTCAAAGAAACTCGACTCCCAGACCTTTTTTTTGAGATCAGTCCCCGTTAAATTCTATGCTATATAAACAATTTAGGTACAAAGAAAGTCACTTACTTCTAGTTGCTTTCTCTCCACTCCTCTTCCAAATGAAATGAAGGAGTTTCGAACCTTGCTTGTTATCTCAATCTTGGTTTCTCAAACCGGACGAAAAAGTTTACAAATCCAGCAGATGCCAGTGCTAGTTAGTTATTTGTGTTTCTAAGCGGAAGTTGGAGTGCATGCCATCGCAGTTAAGAACAATTGAAATCCAATGAGAATGTATGCGTATCTTCTGGTCTTTGACCCAATCATGGCTACTAATAAAATCAGACTAGGAACCAAAAACCAGACGGAATAGTAGGTATAAAGTAAATTGCCCAATGTTTCCAAATTAGCCCGAGAGGTAGAAGTCAGCTAGGAATTGGGTACGAGAATTACCACCCAGAGGATGATGTGGACTATCGCATGTACTACTTTCTGAGCTATCCTTGTCTCTCTTTCATCGCAGCAGATGAGAGAAGAAAAGTCTTCTATTTTGAGCTCTTTTTATAGCTTAGCAACAGCGGTTAAAAGCTACTATTGAGAGCCTCGGATTCAAAATGTGTGAAGCCAATCCCCCGGATCCAACTCATTACATCATGTATGGTCGACAAAGCGATCAGTCCCTTTCAATAGGCTTGTTGTGCTTTGGCCCTTCTGGCTCTTCGAGATCAAAGGCTGACGCAAGGCACTACATCTTATATTTGTTTATATAGAGATGTTCTATTTGATCCTAAGTAATCGCTCTTGCTCTTTTGATTCCAGAAGAACGACTTCGTTAGGATTTAGAACTTGCTGGAATTCTTCTTGAATAGCCTCCATTCTTGCGTCGAAGGTCGCTTTAAAAGTCTGACCTAAACTCTTTCGACTGAATAGAATGTTGAGATTGAGCGAAAGAGTTCCTACAATTCCCAAGAACTTGACTATAGTATGGACTATCCGAGACCTCCAATCTGCTCGTTTACCAGGTTCAGTACGCAGTTGTAATTCCAGTACTGGTAGTTTATGCAGGTAGGCATACTCATCGGACGGCTCTAAGGCAACTGTCATTCTTTCTAGGTATCCGGGGGTAGACCTGCCAAATCATGTAGTTTGATAGGCATCGAAGGGATGCTGTGACGCGTACGCAATGATCATGGTAGCTGCCGTGAAGTAGGCACGCGTATCAACGTCTAAGCCCACAGTAAACATATGATGAGCCCAAACAAGAAATCCAAGAACACCTATACTGATCATGGCATAAACCATGCCTAGATACCCGAAGACCGGTTTCCCAGAAAAAGTAGAAACGATATGGCTGATGATTCCGAAACCAGGCAGAATGAGAATATAGACCTCTGGATGCCCGAAGAACCAAAAGATGCTTCGCCATTTCAGATCGACCCAGTTCCCCTTCTTTTCCGGTTCACTCCCTTTTCCGACACACAAGGACCTTTAGGGCTCGACCTTGGAGAGAGGAAAGACGCGGTGGGAAGTTTACTCGCTTTCTTTTCTTACAAGGCCCTCACATGTAGGACATATGAGTCTCTTCGCCCCTCCAGCAAACCTAGCTTGGGCGAGGGTTCCATAGTGTGCTGTGACTCCACATCCAAATAAGGGCGATTAAAAGACATATGGGAAGTACATTAAATTATGTGTATAAGCCGTAAAGACTTCCCAACCTCCTAAAAGCAGATAGATTGGTGCACGAACACTTAAACTGATAATGAAAGTTTCCCCGGGGACAAATTTTAAAAATAACTTGATTCATTTATTTTTTTCAGTTTATTTTTTATTTACTTTTTATAAATTCTTAATTCACTTTGTAAGTTGTTTTTTATTTTGTTTAACAAATTTTTTTGAAAAGATGTATAACAAAAAGTGATATAAAAATTAAAAATAAATAAAAAGATTTAAAAAATCATTAGTACAAAACAAAGCTAGGATAAGTTTGCCTTTGTTAGTGGTGGTCAGGATTTGTCCAGACAAAGATAAATCAAGGGTTGTGGTTCTCCTGGCCACCCGCTACATCTCGCACACGTGGCATTAATTTCAATATTATGAATGAAAAATGAATACTCAAGTCAAAATATGGATTTTCAAAAATTATAACGGGGAGGTTCGAACTCATGACCTATTGTGTCATAAGAGCGACCTCTAACCAGTGTTCCACCTTGGTTGGGATTAATAGAAAATATAAATCAACGGTGGTGGTTTGTTCAACTTAAATATCATAATTGCTTTATTAATTAGTGTTTCACTAATTGCACAGAACAAATAATCTATTCATTATAAAGTGTTCTTTAATTAGTGTTTCACTAATTGCTCATAATAAATGACTAATCATTTTTTAATTATAAATGTTTTCTTAATTAATTATAATATTTATTTCTATTAATAAGTAATTTTGATAAATAATATCAATAGACACTTTTGGCGACAATGAGTAGTAGAAGAGGTGGAGGCCGAAAGATTAGTGGTGGTTAAGGGCGGAGTCAAGCACAATTATATTTATTTTTGTTCTTTTATCGTAATATGGGATACAATGTCCATATTTCACATGTATCCAACTTGCCAAGAATTTTTTCTCCCTCTTTCCTCAAAATCCTGGCTATACCCTTGGTTTGTGGTGGAAGAAGTAGTGACGGTGAGTGCTGGTGAATAGTGATGCACAATATTAATTTTATGTTGTCGTTACAACATCGATAACATCGTAGTGTGGAAGATGTGGTTGGTTATTTTTAACACTTTTGATAAATGAAGGTACCATATATTTCAGGGATGATATCATATAAGACAATATTTTCATGATCGTAGTTGGATCACCCAAATGGTACCCCTGTTATCTTTGGTACTATATCGTATAAATCATGATTTTTTAATGTTAAAATAAAATTGATTGCAATACAAAAAAGAATATATACACGGAAAAAAATAATGAAACTAATCAATTGACTACATTTTGTTCAATCTAAACCTCATACATGGCATTTTTGATTGAAAAATAGAATTGCGTCCAACAACCTACATGGAATGGGCGACAGTGATGGTGGCAGTGGTGGAGTCAAAAATTGAAATTGAGGAGGCTTACTTTTTTTTTTTAAAGAAACATGTAAACTTTGGTGTACTAAACCATAAATATATATGGACAAAGTATTATTTATAAAATAAACTAAAAAATTTATGTAGTTATTAAAAATTTAAGGGGTTAGAGCCAGGTTAGTCAACCCTTGGCTCTGCCACTAGGTGGTGGTGGATAAAAAAATGGATTCATATGATTTTATGGTGGTGGCGGGTATTGGTGAACAAAAACATATTATGCTAATTTCGTAACGCCGCAAAATATGTAACATTATATTATAAAGTATAAAACGTGGTTGATCATTCTAATGTAAACTCGATAAAGCACATGTCCATTTTAAAAAATTGGTTCAATCAATTGCCATGTTATGTAATAACTAAACGAACGAGACGAATCAAGATCAGAACATATGAAATTATTTATTATCGATTTGTCTATGTAAAGAGTGGTCAGGATTTGTCCTTGGAAAAGATAAATTTACCACCGGGGTTTGTTCAACTTAACCATTTTTAAATGTTTTATTAATTAGTGTCTCATTGATTATTCATAATGATTAATTAAATTTCTATTATAAATGTCCCTTTAATAATCTAATATAAATACATAATTTTATTAATAAATAATTTTACTAAAAACAATATTAATTCTAGTGGTGGTAGTGGAAGTAGGGTTAGTATAAACGGTGGCGGGTGTTTGTGAATGGTGGAGGCGATAACATTACTATTGATGGAAGAAATAGTGGCGGTGGATGGTTTTTATGGTGGTGGTTGTTGGTAATAGTAGTGGATAATAATAGTTTTTGCTTTTTAGTGAGTTTTATTGATCGAGTAAAAAAAAAATCTTCACAAAACATGCAACATTGTATTGTGAAAGATGTAGTTGATTGTTTTTAGCATGATTGATAAGGACAAAAACCAAATATTTAGAGGATGATACCGGAACGTATAAGACAATATGATCATGACTGTTGGATCACCAAAACGGTATCCGTATTATATAAAGGCAATTGGTGTACCCGCGTAAGAGAACATTATCGCTCTCTCAAGTACTATTACATTCTTTTTCCTGAAAGACCATCAATGGCGAGTTGTTTCGCGATAACTACCTACAAAGACAACTTTCACTCAATTCCCTATATAAAACCTTATTGTCTGGGAAAATGTATTTGCATTCTAATATATTTGTTTGAAAATTATGTTTTTTCATCAAAATCATCATAAAAAACTCTAAATCATAAATCTAAATTTCTCCTCCGATGTTTGTAGAATATTTTTTATATTTTACATTCTCAAATCATGCGACCTCTTGATTACACATCAACAATATCAAATTACGGATCAATATATATAGGTTTCATTCACTGGATTAGAAGGTATAGTAGATACATATGGGTAGATCACACAAAGCAGAACATGACTGAGAATACTTCAATAATTTAGTCAAGAAATAAAGTCAAAAATTTAAGATTAACTTTCTATAGGGCTAATTAGATCGTCTTCGATAGGAGCCGACTAAAATATGGATTAATAATAATTTTCACGTAAGAAAATTGCAAAACATAGTTTGGATAACTCTGCCTATGTAAAGAATGGTCAAGATTTGTCCTTCCTCAATTGCTATGTTATGTGAGAAGAAGGTGATATCTAAGATTGAGGTACAATTCAAATCTATTAGATTCTTACCATTTACAACTGGACGCCTTGAAAAAATTGACGTGTTGTTATTATTATTACAGGTAACGGATACAATGACCACAGTTGCGCAAATAGCTCAGTTCGCAAGTGATTGGTGTTGCATGTACTGTCTAGAATGCAACGAGGAAAGAGGTATAACTATTTCGATTCTGAAATCACATAAAGTTCACAGTAGAAGATGACATCAAGTTTAAAGTTATTAACAAACATAATATGGCTAACTAAAATTTTAAAAACAAACAGGATATATAAACTTAGAAAGCCGTGGGACTTGAAGAGGCCAATTTTGAAAACTATAATCTTAGAAAGAAACGATCCACAATACCATAATTTTTTTTTATAAATATTCAACGTAGAAGATGTCAACTTTTGGTAAAAGATCTATTAACAACCTATTAATTTGAAATAGGATCATGGAGTACAATATGTGTTCAAGGTTCTTTATGAGGTAATGTGTTGTTAGATCGTATTCCAAGTGAAGGTAGGAACATATAAGACGAACATGACTTTTGAAGTTACCGAAACCTTCGTTAAGACGAACTGTTGGGCACAATACTTTGTTGAAGATTTAATGGCAGATGTTCGCATATATACAATCACTTGGAAAAGGTAATGGGTACACATTTAAGCATTGTCATCTAATGGGTGTTGAAAAATTACAGGAAAATCATGTCACATTGGAGAGTTTGTATCGTCCGTTCGATGCAAAAAAATATTATTCTCTGCCTATTTGGAGGATCGACAACATGACCATGATAGATGAGTAAGATGGAGCGACATAGAAGCATGGGGAGACTTTTATGGACGATATTGATTAGTTGATTTCACTGAGATGAGCGCTGCTGACGACATATTTCCGAAAAATATTTAAACCTCCATGTTCATGTAGAGCATTATCTCATTATAAACAATGAACCTAAATAAAAAAGTGTCTGCAAGTTAAGATTATATTTCTTTCATTTGAGCAAATCTCCGGCGATAAAATATTAAAGGAAAAAAACAAGAAAAAAAAAAGAGAGGAAAATCCCAACTATTTTTATGACAAGCCCATATTAAATCATAAGGAATTGATAAGTATTCGGGACACAAATTATACGATATATTAAAAATGAACCAACATCATGGCCCGTGCCATTACGACACGGGTTAAGGGCTAGTTATTAAATAAAACAAAGGTTAAACATTAAAGGATAAACACGCAAATTGAACTAGCAGGGTATACTTTTACCATGTAGACAACCTTTATCGCTCGTGCTTATGTGGTTATAAATTAGTCGTCAAAATTCTTTTTGGGACGCCCCTAAAAACCCCAGGAAAAATTTGCCCTTATGATATATCGTAAAGATATATGTCCATGTGATTTAGTTCTGAACCTCCAAGGTCCCCTAAGGGTCCACCGTACTCATATTATAGGTTTAGACTGATGTCGTATCATGTAGAGAAAAAAGAGGGGTGTCAAGTATATTCAGAACACAATATAGAGTTCTCAGTTTAGAAGGCTTGATGTTTGTCGACCTATATAGGCCAAATTATATTTTATTTTACGGTAAAAAGTTCGCAAGTAAGGTGTGGATCACTACCAATGTTGTCCATGACTGGCTGCATTTGATTTTACAATCTCCCGTCTGAGAATTCATTGTCAAAAACAAATTAAACAATCATTAACCAATACATTTTCAATTGTAAGAAATTGTTGTATCTGAAGATGATTTTACCGTCATTATCCATACACACAATCTAAATGCAAGTGATGTTGGAAAAAATTGAATAAAATTTAGGATGAGTTAGTTACACCAAATTGTGAAGTGTTGTGTCTACTAGTAAAACCCTTTTGATTCGAATTGGAGGCTTATCCCAAGAGACATGACTCTTCATGAAGGGGTTCTTTCCAAGAGATATAACTCTTCGTGGAGAGACACGACTCTCCTAAGAGTCACTTATCAAGTATACAAACCCTACTCATGTTTCATTCTAGGGCAGAGAAAAATACACTGAAAATTAGATTTCACTAGCACTATTATTGTCATATTTTTAAGAGAGATAAACACTAAATTTGGTTCGCCGTTTCCTTGAGTTTGGAGTGCTTATACTCGGGGAAGAAAGAACTTTGTATCATGGGAGATGTTTCGCAAGTAAGACCCATTAGCACCGGAGTGAGTCGAATTTCGTCTTAAGGACAAAGTATCCAATACTCGACTCGATCTATGCTTAGTTACTTTTAATCTTCTTATTTCTTTGGTTTTCATACTTCGGGTCAACATAGGTTGCATAGAAGAAATTATCCAACAAGTGATACGTCACAACGGAAACGATTTGAAAACAATCGACACGTGAAGAATTCAGTCCGGTAAACAGGACCCAAAAGGAATAAACAACTCCAATCTAAGAACAAAGTAACTGATAAACGATCAATGATGATCAATCCCTTAAAAGAGAAGTAAATATGTTTTAACCGGTATTTTAATTAAACGATCTCACAATCTAAATTATAATGATAATGGAAATGGCTATTTACAGACTCCAAACATAAAACCCTAAGTCTAAATAAACTTAATAAAGAATGTAATTATCCTAATAATTAATATACCAAAACTAACAAATATCCACAAGATTTCCAAGATTTAGACAAATCGTGTAAACAATAAATCCTAGCCCAAATACATATCAGTAAGTAACGCTATATGGATAAACTACCATGTTTATTTATGTTTGCTTTATTGGTTGTTATTTCGGCATATACACCACTCTATGCATCACCTCAGTTGTTACTGTCAAATTTGGCAAAAAAGTGTTTCTAATAACTCATTTTAGTCACCAAGTCAGTGAATCTTAGAAAGTGAGGCGACTTAAGTCTTAAGAATTTGCATGTATGAGCTCGGAGGGGTACTAAGAATAATACAAAC
Source organism: Papaver somniferum (assembly GCF_003573695.1). Classification (NCBI taxonomy): domain Eukaryota; kingdom Viridiplantae; phylum Streptophyta; class Magnoliopsida; order Ranunculales; family Papaveraceae; genus Papaver; species Papaver somniferum. The sequence continues at coordinate 77,297,998 of NC_039365.1, forward strand.
CAGATAACAAGAAAAGTCTTCGAATAGAACATTTTTTTGGGCACCACTCTTTTTTGAAGGGACCATGATTTTATTTTAGATAAGGCATTAGAAGTAAACTGAAACCACCTCTTGTCCAAATATTTATGCTATACTCAAACTATCATTTTTACTTAAATAAGCGTAACGATTAGTTAGTGTAATGATTAGTTAAATGATTAAGTTGAGTAATTAGTTTTCAGTGAGGTTAAATTAAGATGTGTGACTTTGAAATGAGGGTTTTAGGTATTAGGATATACTTCAAATTTAGTTAATGTTGTTTGAATTAGCCAAAACTTTCGAAAAAAATAAAATTTTATAAACTGATTTCGGTTTGGTCAATATAGTTCGGCTATGATATCTGAAGAACAGGTAGCCGATTTCCTCTGCAAGTGTAGTTCGGCTAATGTTTCTGAAGACACAGGTAGTCGTACTCAGCTTTAGTGGAGTTTTTTCTTTCAGAGAAAAGTGGTTAGGAGAAAAAAAAATGTGACGTAACCGAACTCAATATATAGGTTTTCAAAGAAAAGTTCGGCTAGGAGAATAAAATTGCGACGTAAACGAAGTCACTATATAGGTTTTCAGAGAAAAGTTCGGTTAGGAAAAAAAATTGCGACGTAACCGAACTAAAAGTTCGGCTAGGAGAAAAAAATTGCGATGCAACCGAACTTTTCTCTGAAAGAACAAACTCCATTAAATCAGAGTTTGGCTAGTTCGATAAAGTTTTTCACATAATCCCTAGCCGAACTTCTCTCTGCAACTTCCATTTTCAACTCATTTTGATGATTACTACTCATTTTTTCAACCAAAAACGAATCACAAGTAATGGGTTTGTGGAACTCTCTTTGAATCGACGACGACAAGGAAGATGGAAGAAGATGAGCCCTCTAAAATAGTGGGTTTGTGAAAAATTAAATTTAATGAGTTTGTTATAATTTTGATTTTGTTAATGATTTTGTTATATATATATATAGTTATTAGGTTAGATATAAATTAAATAGGTAAATGGTAAGTTAGTCATTTCTATTTTTTAGGACACCCCTTACAACTGTATGGTAGATATTCTCATCACATAATGGTCCCCAACAAAAAAGGGTGGCTTTCCAATGCACCATCACCAACAAAGTCCTCGGAAGCCTAGGCCCAAGATTATATTGTGTACTTGAACACATTCACCATCTGATTTGTGGCACTGACTGAATTTTGTTGTCGTAGGTCATTGAGTTTCTTTCTTCGGTATGCACTGAAGAATTGCTCGAGGAGTAAGATTCCGCAGACTTTATCTCGAGTAGAACCTGAAAACAACTGACAATAACGAAGAGTCGTCCAAACCAAAGATCATAAAAAGAAGAAGTAACTAATACAAATGGCATTATGTATATTGTTCGGAAACAGGGAGAAGCTATAGCAACGCGGAATGGATTAATAAAACGTTTCATTTTGATTTTAGTATTGAGACTTGAGAGGATCAATAGAATATGCTAATATTGTCTTTGTAGGACAAGCAGATACTCAAGTTAATTAAGTTATTTCTGTTTGTTTCCGTTTAACGAATTAAAAATAATAAAAAGACAGTTAGATTGGATAACATATATGGTCGAGTGGTCGTTGTGTTGGGAACTTCGGATTGTAGGGCAAACTAGTGTTTATTTACCATATACGAAAGTTACAATTAAAACACAGTTGCTCGATTCAAATTAAATTAATCTGTTTCCTTCATTTTTAATTAATATAATGCTAGTGCACTTGGTAGATAGTTCGTTACGTGGTTTCATAAACAAAATTGATGTCACCCATTGTCATCAAAGTTGACTTAACAAGTCACACCTAAGTGATTCCATTTGTATGCTACTACTACTTTACTGAACCCTAGCCATGGCCGAAATGGAAAAGAGGAGTTACAACAACAATAACCTAACATGTATGTAGCAACTTTCATACAAGAGAACCCTTCTTAGTTTCTATACTTAGTTACACTAGTCTTTCGTTCTAACTTGGGCTAGCTGCACACTTCTCTAGATACAATCTTAACTTGTGAAAACAACTCCATTGTTTTCCTTTTTGTCTTGAACAATGAACGCAGTCAGGGAGGCAGTGATTTTAGAAAGAATTGCATTTTTTTTCTTTTTTCTTTTTTTATGGTGACCGTGTGAAGTCATTCGACTTTTCTTCCGTCTGGAGATAGGGAAAACATTGTCTGTGGTTAGTCCAAAAATTCATCTCCAAAGCTCATGAGCTAACAATGTCATTCCAATGGGCATAATATGTCAGTCTATATGATAACCTCATCCAGTGTTTTAATTTAATTTGCTATGTTCATTTTAGGAAACTCAACAATGATTGAAGGGGTAGGATTTTTTTATTGTATTTTGTTGACACAATCTGGTGTTTAAGATTCGGGGTATAGATATAAATGCATATATATGTTTATATCCCTTTCAAGATTGAGGGCAGCGAAGGGCTTAACCCTTAGAATTAATTGGACCACAATTTTGAATCATGATTCCATATGGGCACATCCAACTATTAGCACAGTTGTGATTTATATGGGTATTTGAGTAGGACTCATGTCATAAAATTTAAAAATAAATTGACATAAATTTAACAATAAGTATACAAGATGAGAATAGTTAATTTTCCCATTTAAGTTAGTTAGTTCCATAATTATTACTGCATTTTTTCTTTGATCGAATTATTGCAATTTTTTCGAAAATATTAACTGTTTGATATGTTTAATACAGTAGTAAACAGAAAACAAAAGCCACTTATTGTACCACGAAATTGAAATTGGGATGAAGAAATTTGATACAAATTTATAAAAATGTGAATATGACCTTACTTTTGATTGAACTGGTCCCAATTTCATCTGGTTTGGTTGGGTGTACCCAACTATATAGACCCAATATCACACATGGATTTTAGGTCATTACAAGTACCAAACCTAAGCTCCCCGACTTGAACTTACGAATTCCATTTTTTCCTGTTGCGATTTTATGTTAGTAATTGAACCACACCAAGAAAGCTTAATAATCTGGTTGTGAAATTATGTTAAAGTTGTCTCTACAGTAAGGTAATATACAATTTTATTATACCTTTGGAAGAAAATATAACAACATTTTGTATGAGTCCATTAATTACATGTGACATGTTTTACCTTAGCATTTCTAAAAGATGAAAAAAAAATCCCGTGTCATTGAAGAAATGCAATAAAAAAAAAAGCTGGGAAAATAGTCTTTGATGTTTGAAGTAAGTGTTTAACTACTAAATCACCTGTTTGTTGAGTGAGTGATTTTGGATAGATTATCGTGAAAAAAACTCTAAACCGAATTTTTCAAAATAAAAAAGAGAATAGAGTACAAGCCGACTAGAATATATGATTTTGTGAAGGCGATTCCAAAGTTGTGTAGTTGGACTATTTATTGATAAAAAAAAATTTGTAATTTTTTTGGGTATTCCATAGGAAAAAAAAGGAAAATCTAGCATGTCCATTTTTTTTATTTAAGACAAGAGAGGAAAGGAGGAATTGGACCAATTATAAAAAATTCACTAAATAGAAACAAAGAAAATTAAATTGCTGGTTTAAAGTCAATATACTTATTCCCACATGAATAGATTTTTATGTATTATTAGAAATGAAATACAAACAAAAAATGTTTTTTTATTTTTATTTTGCAATCTTATCTATCTCTCTTTCGATCAGCTGCAAAAAATCTGTTAATCTCGGAAAATAAAGAATTGATAATCAAATCTTACGAAATATTAGTAAGGACAAGCTCACATGAACCCAACCAGATAATTCATGGGTCCATAGCTAGCTAACTACATATAAAGCTCTCTCTCTCTCAATTCTTTCCTCCTCTTCTCTTCTTTATGATTCCTCTCCTCCCCCCTTCTTCTTCTTCATCATCATCATCATCATCTTCAAATTCTCTTAAGACCCCATGTTTCTGTTTCTCTCTAACTTGTATCTTTGCTAATTAATCAAGAAGAAGAGAAGAAGCTAACGCAAGATTCTCTCTCTCTCTCTTAGGGGTTGTCTCTATTTGTGAGTTGAGCAGTGTTTCTTGGTTGTGCTGGTCAAAGAAGAAGGGCACCGACCTTCATTTTGTTAGTATACTCATCAGAGAAACTCTCTTTTTTCTCCAATTTGGTGGTGGTGGAGGTGTTCACTTCAGGTGGTCTAGCTGCTAGATTATATTCGAAGAAATCATAATCAGAAAATACCTTCTTATCTAGCTAGGTGAGAATTTTACTCTAAATTTTTATTCCGTTTTCTCAATTTTCTTGTCTAGGGGTATTGTACAGTTTCCATCAAAGAAAAAATATTCTTGTTATGGAGTTTGTTAAGGAAAGTAGAGATGGGTTATATAGCGATCATCCTCAGGAAGATCAAGAAGAAGAAGTAGTAATGGCAGATAATAATAGTACAACAACTAAACAACTGTTTTCCTCCTCATCTTCTTCTTCCTTTTCTTCACTCTCTCCATCTTCTTCTTCTTCTCAGTACAAAAATGTTGTTGTTCATCATCACCACCAACAACAGCAGCAACAACAACAACAACAACAGATTCATCAGTTACCAGCTAATTTCTTAAGCGGAATGAGTAATAGCAGTGCTATTGAAGTGATTGGTGAATTCATAGAAAAAGAACACATGTTTGATAAAGTGGTAACACCCAGTGATGTCGGTAAACTAAATCGATTGGTTATACCTAAACAACATGCAGAAAAATATTTCCCTTTAGATTCAGCAGCTAATGAAAAGGGCTTACTTCTAAATTTTGAAGATAGAAGTGGTAAACCATGGAGGTTTAGGTATTCTTATTGGAATAGTAGCCAAAGTTATGTTATGACTAAAGGTTGGAGTAGGTTTGTTAAGGAGAAGAAACTTGACGCGGGAGATATTGTTTCTTTCGAACGAGGAGCCGCCGAATCTTATAAAGATCGATTTTATATCGATTGGAGGCGCAGGCCTCAGGCACCAGATCTATCTCTTCATCATCATCATCATCATCATTCTAACCCTCTTTCTTTCCCAAGAACTGTAATTCCATGGGGTACCACTCATGCTAGACTGTTTTCCCCGCAAAATTTGGCGGTTTCATCATCTACCCGCGATCATTTGCAGTTGAATTATGATCACCATCATCATCAACAGCAACAACAACATTATCATTATCACCAACAACAGCTTCAACAGAGATTATCATCATCGACCAGTAGTACTAGTTATGGTAATTACAGCAATACTAATATGGTTAATAACAATCAACGGCCCGGCTCAGTTGTTTATTCGAGATCATCTTCATCACCAATTACAACAAGAATACCTGATCATCAAGCTCATCATCAACAGCAACAAGTTGGGTTAATGCAGCAGTACACAAGTGGGGATAACCATAATAACATGGCAATGGTTTTCGACTCGGTTCCGGTGGTCCATGGACAAGCTGCAGCTAAGAGAGTTAGGTTGTTCGGAGTGAACCTGGAGTGTCCTATATCAGAGGATGACAATGAATGTGACATTTTATCTTCGACCACCATACCAATGAATACAACGATTGGGGGGTCATCGATTCATACTCATCATCCTCATCATCAAATATTGAACAATCCTTCTCAACCCATTCATTCTGCTCCTCCTCCTCATCTACAATTAAGGGTTTATAATGGAGCCCCACTTCCAACAATGCCAACCGAGTTTCCTAAGAGAGGCAGACCATCTTTGTCTTTCGACTTAGACATATAAGAGACACACAGAAGAAAGTACCAATCAAAAATTAGGTGAACTTGACAGAGAAGGATCATTGTCGAAATTAATCTGCCCATAAGAACAATCATTAATTCAAATAAAGGAAAAGAAGATGAGAGATGACAAGATATAGAGGGTAACCACTTAAGCAATGCAGTTAGGATGCTCGTGAACTGGATTACAATTTCACTCTCGCGTGATAATATGAGGATGAAATTTTAATTAGCTCTCTCTATTTGTTCCTCTCTCACTCAATGGTCTCAAGCTAACAATTGAACACCGATAGATCAACTGCGAAATGCATATCATCAGCAAGCGGTTTATCGATTTCTATTGCAGCTAGTGAATTACTACTACTGAATTGAATGAAGGTTTATCTTGATAATGAGGATATTATTTGTTAGTTACACACATAATATAAGTTTGTGTTTGTTATCAAGTTAATCAAATTAAGTTTTCTTGCATCATTTTATATATAGAGTTTAATATTCTTACATGGACATGGCTCAAGTTCTAGTTTAGCTAGAGACTTTTTGATGGCTACTAATATCATGTCCAAACTGATCTCATCTTTTAGCATATACATTATATAACATATAGCTCTACAGCTCTAATTATTAGATTAATCATCCCCCTATTATCTGATCTTGAAATTCTCCAGACTGTATACCTCTTTTCCATGTTCCATTTCATCATTGAATCAAGTCTTGAACTGCTTAATTTCTTCATTTTTTGGTTATCAACTTCCATCTATTTGATCTAGGTGTTTTATTATTTTTTTCGGTTTTGATGCAAAGATTTGGTGTTTTATTAGAGTACGAGTTTGTTGCTGGTTATTGTTGTTGTTGTAGCCACTTCCTTGGGTATGGTGCTGCTCATCACAGGTGTAGGTGTAGGTGTGGGTGTGGGCAGAAGCCAGAAATATTTGCGGACTACATTAAAAGGTCAGGATTTGCTCTCTCTCTCGCTCTGGAACATTACCTTATACTCATCCCTATATGATTTCTAGTTTTCTACATAAGCAATTTAATTGATTTATAAGATTTTGATATATTCTCTTTTATAATCATCTTGATTTGCTCAACATAAACACATGCAAAATTAACAACCCTAAGATACAAAGTTCTGACAAAACCCTTTGTCTATAAATAAATATTAAATTAATTGGAATTTTAATTCTCTGTTTGTTTAATCCCTTTCAAAAGCCACTCTATATACTAGCTAGGGTTTTCTATTTGAGCTACAGAATTTTATTTCATGTAAATCATGGAATGTTTTGATTTCGGTTTCTTAGCTAGTAAATGAATGCAGCTAATATAGTTAAGAGGGAATTTAAATTCTTAAATGATTAATGAAATGCTAGCTGTTAGTTGTTTGATGAATAATAAACACTGAGACTTAATGTAGACATTTCGTTGCAATTACAAACTAATTAAGGACGACAAGGAGAAATTGTAAATGCAGCAGTAGTCTTAAATAATTTTGAAACTTGATGAGGAGACATAAAGGAATTGAAGTCCATGGAAGTTTTAGAAAATTTTGAACGTACAAAATAACATGAAATTAGGGTTTGTGAACAGAAGTAGTAGAAACCCAACCACAAAAATGTAGCCAAGGCATTACAATACTTTTTTGTTGTTTTTTGAAATACAAGGCAATATAATACGAAGGTTGAAAAACCTTATACTCTCAACACATATAATTCATCTAAAATCATCTGTCGTAGCTAACTTCAAATAGAATTAGCAACATTGATTGAACCAACCGCGGAGCAAAGGTCTTCGTTACTACGTATAGATCTTACCAACAGTAATCCAAATCCAAAGCTTTTATGTTTTCATTTTTATTTTTGTAGATATGAGACGTTTTATCCATTTGCATTCACTTACATGTATAAAATTCATTGCTTATTTGTTGAGTGTTAGTTTTGATCATACTCATCCATCGATATATTTAAAATTTGGAGGCCAATGTAAATCCAAGTTTTTCAATCGAATTAAGGTCGTATACTGTATGTCATTGCTAATGTTAAGGCGTATAAACTTTCATTGTGGAACCACGAGTATGGTAAAACTTTACTTAGAAAGGTACTAAAAATAATTTACGACCCAAAACGAACACTGCTCATGTTTAATTGCAATTATGGAGTACACATTGTTTGGTATCATATGTGGTTTGATTGTTCTGCAAGTTTCTTGAATTCTATTAAGTCGTACTAATTCTGCTCAACAACATGTTTACAGATAATATTCATCGCCTGTCTCCAGTATTAGGGACATAATTCTCTTCTATGATGAAGCATTTAAAGATGCAAACATATATGTAGGAAAGTAGGTAACATTTGGGTCTCAACTGGTTTGATGATCAATATACTCAGCAGGAATACTACTACATATATGCAAATAAACCAAGCTAGCCTTTTTCATTCTCTTCTGTTATATATATATGCAGCATTGTTATTGGTTTGTCACCAAGTTAGAGAGCCATAGTATAACTAGTTAACCGTGGGTGATTCCTTTTCCATGTATCTTAATGATTATTTCCTAACACATTAGACTTTTTATAGAAGGAACATACAGTTATACTTATTATAGAGAGTTCGTGTCCATAAACAATGTATATATACCCCCATCTCTACATAGAATCCCTGTCGAATTTTCCGACTATTAGGATTATAATTCTTTGCATGTTGTGCATAGAACCCCTGTTGAATTCCGACTAATATAGGATTATACTCCATTATTTGCATAGAAAGATGATAAAATCCGACTAATATAGGATTATAATTATTTGCATAGAAAGATGATAAAGTTTTACTTGATAAATAATTTATTATGGCTTTATCGTATTTCAGCAAACTTTCAAGGAATTCCATTCAAATCCAACGTAGTGTTTAGGGGTTAGAATAGTTTTGATTAACATACACTTGGCCAGTTTAAAATGTAGTGTCAAAATGTTGTATCCATTCTTGCTTCGTCTTTCCATTAAATATGAATGTTCATTTTTTACTATGTCAAGATTTTACTAAAAATGGTTCTGATGATCTTCCCTAAATTCATGTCAGAGATAGAATTTCGGTTTCCTATTAGAAGGGTTAGCAAAGGAGTATGGATGATAGTATGTTTTAACTAATTGTCCATCATATTAATGTAACAGTTTTTTCCATATTAAAAGCCTATGCCTACTTTACCATGTTTGCCAAAGTAATCCTAGCCATAGTATTTTTCTTAAAGCAGTCATCAAGAAGATGATGAACATATAGATTATAGAATGGTCCCTAACCACCAGCTCACACTTCAAACAAAACCATCTGCTTTTTTACTCCATTTGTACTCATTTTAATTATTCTCGCTGTCTTGGGACCATTATTACTAATCCCTTTAATAGAAACATAATACATCTAAATTATTGAAACCTATAGCTGTAACTTTTAAAACATAAATCGTTAAATTTGTCCCGCAACGTTCAGTGACTGGCGTATGTTCCCATCTCTCTTGGGAGGTCTGAATTTCGAGAAAGGGATTAGCATGAGTTGAGATCCATACAGGGCCGGCCCTGACGTTATGCTGCCCCAAAGAACACCCAAAAAATGTTGCCCCTTTTCGTAGATTAGGAGCATAAAGTGGCATGTACATTCTCACTGTGCTCCAATTTACTGGATCAAAAATGTCTCTATCTCTAAACTCAGCCCCTTCATTCTCACTCTTCACATCATAGACATCATTCCCATTGAGATCATTCATATCATTAGTAACATTTCCATAATTCTCATTATCATTAAAACCATTATCAAAAGCACCAACATAGACATTCCCTGAATCCCATCATTAAAACCATTATTAGCAACATCATCATCCACATTCCCCTCGTCAATAATACCATTAGCAGCATCCATCATCATTCCCATTCCCTTCATTCATGGCATTATCAACTGTAGCATCATCTTCATTGGCAGCAATTTCGACTATTGGTTGATTCCTAACCAAAAACTTATCAAAAAAATCTGCTAGAGATTTAGTAGATGCCCATCTATTTTTTTTTTTTTTTTTGTTCTTCTTATTTTGACATCCAGAAGCTTGTTTTCTTTTAAGAACCATACCTGCAATTGATCCAACAAAGAAAAAAGCTCAACAAACAAATTTTTTTCTTCAAAATAACTCTGAATTATAACTCTACAATCAAAAAACTATCTGGATCATGTAACTACCAAATATATGCATGATTATTAGACTTTATTGAGAATATATTGTAGAGCATGAATTGGCTGAACTGGGGTTTAACATTTTTTGCCCTAAAAAATACAATTCAGTAGCACAAACAGAAAATCGAAATCAAAAGATTGGATATAAAATCAATCATAGAATTTATACATGATAACCTGTTCTTTGGATTGGGGTTTAAAATTTGCTGCCTTAAAAATACAATCAAGTAATACAATTAACTGAAAATCAAAGACTAGATTTAAAATCAATCGTATTGATTTGGGGGTTTAATTTCACTTACAATGGCTATGGAGATGGTGACTCAAGTGGAAGTAGTGGTGTAGGAAAGGAACCAGAAGAAGAAGACGAGAGTCTGATGAGAAACCGATAGAAAAAATGGCCTCTGTGTAGTATATGAAATTTGTCATATATTTACCTATAAGCCCTGAAAATCAGTTCTTATTTACAATATGTCCCTAAATATTATGCTACACATCCTTTCTATTTTCTATAATCACGATTTAAACCTTCATTTTTCTATTTAACACCAAACCACCCCTGAAGAAAATCCTATTTTTGTTGCCCCGTTGCGGTGATGCCGCAAAGTCAACCTTCGTTGACTTTGCCTCAGGGCCGGCACTGGATCCAGATGATCCATCCACTGCCACACCCTGAGAACCGCTTCACAAAAAAACTTGTTACAAGTTTGGAACTTTTACACCACGTACCGTACAATAAACTGTGGCAAAATTACATACTTAAACTGCTTTGAGCGCTTAACCTGTCTGCGTCTCTCAGCTTGTCTTAGGAGTACCACTACTACTACACATGGAATGTTATAATCTGCTCAATTTGCGTGACCAAAAGTAGTTAGACAACCTAATTTGAAAACGAGCATCCTTCTATATCATATCCTCAAATAAAAGAAAGGGGTTTGTACCTTTGTAATTACATAAGTTTTAGGGCATGCATACAGAAATATCTGTATGGATTAGTATGAGATTATGGTCCCCCACAAGTTATAGCACTCAACTATTGTAAGCAGTACCATATTTTAAAATTTGTTAACTAATAATTTAGTTATTTTATACGATTAACTCTTACCATATAGACAAAACTTCACTGTACTCTTTGTTTTCGTTGAAATATTAAAATACGTGCATTACAGATTATTGTATTTCTTTCTTAGCACCTGGAAAAAATAAATTAATTTCCCATATGACCTCTTGCATATAATTTCAAGTTGCAATCTAAGGTTATTGGTATTATTATTTGACAGTGACAAAATGATGGGACTTTAGATCTCTACTAGATTTTGGGGGAAACGAAAACGAAAAAAAATAGTTGAATTCTAATCTCGGCTCTTCCATGTTGAGGAAAAAAATCATAGTCAAAAATTGAAAGTCAGAAGCTAAAAGTCAAACTCTTTGATTTATTGGGCCTTTTATCAAACATAGAATTCGAACATAGGTGATGATTCAAATAGGTATTGTGAAGAGATGATCTAAATTGTTGTCACCTAAAAATATCTATTCAATAATTTTAATATGAGGTAGGTATATGTTGGGTAAAACATTTTTTTTTATGTTAGAACAAACAAAAGGAAATCAACATATTAAAGAAAAACTACGCTCTTAGAAAGTGAGAAGAAATAAACGAGGAAGGTGCAAAAAAAATAAAAAAAACTACAATCCGAAAAATAGAAATTAAAAATAAAATTAACAAAGAAACTATTATGGCCATGATATAAGTACTTTACAACTTTATTCTTCTGAACTTGTATTGTCTTGATATCATAAACTTCATATATAAACTCTCATCTTTGATAGTCTTCTCTCTTGTACATTAAGTCCTCAACTTGTATGAGTTCTGCTTCTTGTCTTGTTGCTTCACTTGAATTTGGAATTCGCTTCTTTCTTGTACCATTGTTTGTAAACCTTGAACCTCTTCAACTTTCCTTCGAACTTGTGATGCTCCACTTGTCGATGATGATGGTATTTTTATGGACCTGTTGTTGTCGAGAGAGATAATGGATGGTCTAACCGCAAACAAGATTTCAAGTGAGTATGTAAGTTAGTAATTTGACGGCATCCTCGTGATTGGAGAAATAACATTCAAGAGATCAAAAATAGTACTGAAAAGTTGGGTAAATCGTCATTCTACCCGGAATTAGCGTAGGGTGACACACACTCTAAAGGACACTTTTTAGACAACTACAAAGAGTTGAAGGTCGGTCCCCTGTCTGATGTGACAATAGGTATTCTCTATTGAGTGATCGCAACTCTAATACTAAATATCTTTCTGCACCTAATTTGCCAACAACATAGTTAAATCCAACTTTAACTCTCTAACAAGTAAGAAACCCGGATGTTGTTCTATATCACGTCTAAGTTCAGTTACTTTTGTAAAAAACTTCGTATGTAAAAAGAGATACGTAAACTAGATGAATTTAAAATATCAAAAAGTTGGAGTTTTCATGCACTTATTTAAATAAAAGTTGAAATTTTGAAAATTTCCTACATAAGAACTGAATACTTAAAAATTCTATATGCTTAATCACTACGGAGACAGGAAGTTCGGGATAAGAGGGCAATTATAAAACGAAAATTAAAAGATCCTTATAAAAAATATTTTTAATGGTTTTTCTGATGTGCCATATGAATTGTAAAATGCCTTAAAGGATCAATATTACAACTAAAGAAAGAAAATTCCAATTTAGATACTTGTCGAATCAATTATTGTAATACAAGCATAAAATTAATACACGGTTGTAAATATATGAGATTTCCTAATATTTAGTTACAACTAACCTCAATTTCAACTACAAATTAACACAAACCGGAATTGTCTTGAGCTTAGCCAACTTCTGCTCAATCAAAGAAAAAACCAACAGAGCCTTACCACAAATGATCGACTAGAAATGAAAAACACCCACACTCCAGAGAAGATATTCTATTCTCATCAACTAATTATTAAATACGTAAAGCATCATCAGTCCACTGATTTTCCATATTTCCCAACAAATAATCGTGAACTATACTAATAATCTTCAACTAATCTAACATCACTATAATTCTAGGCGCCCAACTGAAATGCACGTGTACAGTGGGACGGTCAAACCATGCACTGATTCTGATATCGAACTCAATTTAATATGGGATATGTCAAATCGTCGGTTTTTTTTAAAGATATTTACCAGGTGAAAAAACTGTTAGTAAAGGTAACCGTATTTTGTTTTGTCAATCTCAATAACCTAATCTACAATAAATAAATTACTTAATTAAAATAACATTTATTATCAATCCTGACTTGTGATGGTGTGTTAAATTAATAACCTCGTTGAATCTATAAGATAAGATAATACTAGGATTTTATAAGTTTTCCAATAGGATCCGGCCGATATTTAATTTAATAATGCATTATAATAACAATATATTATGGTATCTTATTAAAATAGAAATCAAAAATTATTTGTTGTGTTGTTCACATTTATACAATTATTAGCTTAATCTCCAATTTTTTGTAGTCCGTTGAGAAGTTTAGAAATCTTTTTTTTATACCAGTAGACATATCATTTAGTTTTACTATTTCACGACAAACCAGCTCCACGGTGGCTTTGACATGCCACTCACAATAATCTACAAATCTATTCTACCTTATTTTTTTTATAAACTAACTAAAAATTAAATTTATAATTTCTGGATAGTATAATAAACAATGGTATAATTGGATAATGATTATTATATGAAACTAGTTGAAAGCCTAACAAACTAAGCTCCAACAACATACTACTACATTAATTGAACAGGTTGTTGTGTTAGCCTACCAGCGAGTCTCATGGGTAACCTAGCCAAAGGAGCCGAAGCGGATGAGAGGGACTGAGATTGTGTCACAAAGGGAGCAAACTAAGTCTACCTTCCATGTTAATTTCTGCAATATTACGCCATTAGGGACTCGATCCTGGGACTTCCTGGAACAGATGAAACTTTGGGGAACGATGATGACCAGCTGAGCTAGGTGCCTGTTCAAGTTTATCCAAGTTTCGTTGTAAGTGATTAGACTTGGGTACTTTGGTTAATTTGAAATAATAAGGGGTACTCTGTCAAATTCCCCCAATTTCTTTTGATATGATGGGGTTATGTGCAATATGGTATGTATGTACGTAAACAAGAAACAAAACCATAGAAAACCTATAGCATATAATTTAATAGTTAATTGAAGAAATATTGAGCAGATAATATGAAACAGGGAAACAGGAAGTATAAATATAACGAAATTGTACTGTAAAAGTCTGAAAATAGAACAGACACTTTTTTCATGGAGTTAGAAACACAATCAGGAACAGAAGCCTCTGATATCTGATCTGAATCTTGTTTCATTTCTGGCTTTAGAATTTGCAGAACTTTGTTTTTAACTAACTTCTTCAGATCTTAATAACTATCGATATTTGAGCCCTATATAGATCGATATTTATGATCTCAGCACTTTTCTTTAATTGATGATAGTATAGTATGATAGAGTAGTGGACTTAGTGATATCTCTCTATCTGATATCTTGTCTCAAGAATGAATGAACCATATATATCAGCTTTCAGAATGAAAAGAAAAAAAGTGAGTTTCCCTGTTATAGACAAGCAACAGTACAATATCTAGTACTCAGCATTTATGGATCATATGAAACATTTTAGCTTTCAACAACTTAGGGTTTTCATTGTCACATCCTACTCAATATCTTACCTAGCTAGAGAGCAATCTATTTCATTAATCCTTTCAAGTTTCACCCATGCATGAGCACGCATTAAACCAGCTTATGATAAATAGCCTTTTTGTTCAACAACTAGCTGCATGCATAACAAAATGTCCATGCACTACACATTTGGGTGAAGGTCTACCACGAGTTGAGTTCCAACATTGCTCCGAAACTTATCCAAGTACTGGAGAGATTTTACTATACAAAACGGTTATACCCGAACCTGCACTTCATATCTTATCTTATTAACATACATATTGTGCGGATTCTTATTATTTCGAGGATGAAATTTTAGAAAGGATAGTAGGCTTTGATATAACTCCCATATTCCAATACACAATTTACCCTAAGGTCTACATGATCATCCTTATAGTATACCGTTTCAGTGGAAATATGTAACAGGGGAGGCCTTACTTGATGACGTCTCAATAGCATATTAAAAGTACAGTCTTTCATCAAAAAAGAATTTGGTAATTGACTAGTTGTATCTCAATTCATGTTGAAGGGGGGAAAATGAAGATGGTCGGTTCTCTTTCTATTTATTATAAAATAATGATCACACACATGCAAGCCTAAAAGATTAGATTAATCCCCACTCTAGCTACACAGATGCAAAAGTTAGTTTGTCGTCGGTGACTCTAAATAACGGACGACAAAGTAAAAATAATGTGGTTTGTAGTAGCTGTTATTCTATAGACTACTCTTATTCTATACAGAGAAAGTTAAGTGTTCTTGCATAGAAAGAACTAAAGTGAGTATTCTAGTCTTACAGAGTGTGATTGGAGTATGTTTGTATATAAGTTGTAAGAGAAATTATTGAAAAGTAATCCTCTGTTCTGTTCTTTTGTTTTCAATATGTATCGCATATTTTCTCGTTTTACGTTGATCTTCATTTTCATATACATGAGCAGCCGCATAGTATACCATACGGTGTAATTAATAGATATACAGAGAGATAAGCGTGCAATGTTTATGTAGCATTCCTTCCGTATTGGAAAAAATATCGTTTGGTTCTTTTTTAGGTGGGTCCATGTCTGTTTAGTCCTTTGGTCAAACGTCTTTACTGTTTGGTCCGTAATTATTTAAAAATATTTAAATGGACAAAAATATCCTTTCGTATGGACAAAAATACCCTTTCGTGTTAATTTTTTTTGTAGCAGTTCATTCTTCAAAATGAACTCCTGTTAATTTCTATTTATTTTTTCAGAAATCACCTAAAAAAACAGAGTTCATTCCGAGAAATGAACTCCATATAAAAACCTAAAAAAACAGAGTTCATTCCAGAAATGAACTCCATATAAAAACCTAAAAAAACAGAGTTCATTCCAGAAATGAACTCCATATAAAAACCTAAAAAAACAGAGTTCGTTCTTAGAAATGAACTCCATATAAAAACCTAAAAAACAGAGTTCATTCCAGAAATGAACTCCATATAAAAACCTAAAAAAACAGAGTTCATTCCTAGAAATGAACTCCATATAAAAACCTAAAAAAACAGAGTTCATTTCTAGAAATGAACTCCATATAAAAACCTAAAAAAACAGAGTTCATTCCAGAAATGAACTCCATATAAAAACCTAAAAAAAACAGAGTTCATTTATGGAATGAACTGCAACATCATCATCTTCGTCGTCTTCAACAACAAAGCACGAGTTCACATTTACCAACAACATCTTCATCACAAATCTTCGTCGTCTTCATCATCTTCATCGTCTCCACCATCTTCAACAACACTAGTAGCAAGAAAATCAAGAAAAAAACTCGTTTTCATCGTCGTCTTTATCAAACAGATGCAACAGCAGATTAAAATCAAGAAAAAAACTCGTTTTCATCATCGTCGTCTTCATCAACTCGTGTTGTTTCTTTATCAAACAGATCTGTTTCATTGTCGTCTTCATCAACTCGTGTTGTTTCTTTATCAAACAGATCTGTTTCATCGTCGTCTTTTTCAAAACGGATGCAGCATCAGATTAAAATCAAGAAAAAACTAGTTTACATCTTCAGCAGCAGCAGCGACGAAGATGAACTTCAACAGTAGCAGCACCACAAACCAGAGTTCATTCCTGAAAATGAACTCTGTCATCTTCATCTTCTTCATCAGCAGCAACAACTCATCTTCATCATCTTCATCCTCTCCATCATCAGCAACAACAACAGACGAAAAAACATCAAAATCTTCATCACAAACCAGAGTTCATTCCAGAAATGAACTCCGTCATATTCATCTTCTTTTATAGATCGAAACTTACCCAAGCATGTGAAGATGATAAAGGTTCATCATCATCATAAATAGCAGCAAAATCTTCAACCTCACCGTCTTCATCATCAAAACAAAGCAAAACAGCAAAAAGAAAAAAAAACCGCAAAACCTTCATCGTATTCATCATCATCATCATCATCTTCTTCAAATTCATCACTAGCAGAGAAAAAAATAGAGAGAATAGAGAATCGTTCATCATCATCTTCATCTTCTTCATCACTAGCGGGAAGAAAATAAAAAAGAGAAAAAAAGAGAGAGAAATTCTAGATCTGGAATTATAGGAGAGAGAAAGTAAATATGAGAATGATTTCTTGTCTCTTACTTTTTGACTATATATATGTTCCTTATCCAAAAGGGTATTTCTGCCACTACAAGATGACATTTACATCATCCATAACATCACCCTATGATCAAATTATAATTTTTAGGACCAAACTATAATTTATATTACCAAATTCCAAATGGGACCAAACATACAATTGACTAGATCAATTGGATTAGACTCTCTCTAATATATTATTCCTAGGACTATATGGTACTTCCTTGTTTCGTATATATAGATGGACCATCAGGCCTAATTACTTCCATGCAATGCTTCATGTCAATCCCATCCCTCTCAATAAGGGATTCTGAGTTTACAAAACCAAGGGTTGAGATTTATTAGGGATGGTTATCCTTTTGAGGTGCCTTAGCTTTCAGTAACAATCTTCAAATAAGAGTACATTTTGGTTTTCTTGGACTTTTGTTTGTCGAGTTATGTGGAATATAGTCAGAAAATTAGTTGGTTTACTCATAAAATATGGAACGGAATGTAGATCCGTTATATAAAAATTAGTCATCTTATCTCTAAATTGCATTATCGTGAGAATACAGTTGAAGATTACATAATATGATGATTAATTTCAAATGGTGAATTATCATCCTCTTCCGCAAAACCAAGTCTTACATTATCTCTATGTGAATCCGTTTGTGTAAATGGGTTTTCATCATTTTAAGTCATTGAGATTCTAGAGGGAAAGAGACAGACAGAGAGAGAGAGTGTTGCATGCAGACGCAGATAAGAAAAAAGGTGCATGAAGAGTTGGCGGAAACAGCGACAGTACAATGCTGTGGATAGCAGCAGATCCCATAAAACTTCTGCAAGATCAATATTTCTAAGTAAAACGTAACAAGAAGAAGTTGGGGCTGGTGAGAGGTACTTCTCATGTGTCATGATGCGCACCTTCCGGAGCCGTAAGTACTTAAAAGACAAAAATCAAAGATGGAAATTTATCCATCAAAATTGAGAAATTTCTCTCTCTATATATACATTTATTTAATGGAACAGTGACCACTAGGAACCACCCATCGCCAGCCAGCAAACCTCTCCCGCACAGCTAAATTATCTGGGGCCACTTATATATGACAGTGGGCCCACTTATAGATTGTAGACTTATAGTGGACCCATAAGAAGAACAAGAAACTTTGTACCGTTTTCATTCATGTGATTCCATGATCATTGCTCAGTGCTACTGTACTAGTGAATCAAGACAAGGTTGGATGTGTATAGCTTCTCTATCTTGTTTTTCTATTGCCGCTTGTTAATGACGTTTATCTTTTTTTCATGAAAAACATGAAATATAAGCATGTAACAGTGGCAACACCACTAGTATTGCAAGTATGACCGTGCTGAAAAATTTCACAAGTTTTACTCTCGTAACGCAGATCACTCGGAAGGAAAATACAACTCGAACTTTAAAACTCGTAGGAGCTGAGACATGTGAAAAGTTGCATCATGTCTTCTTATGGGAAATACACATAGATTGAAAGCCAGTAAGCAGTAGGAAAAGTTGCACCATACATCAGGTACGTGTGGATTTCGACTTTGTCATCAACCATGTCACTGTATATATTCCGCCAACTTTGTCACCAATGTTGCTACCATTATTGTTTTTAATACTTTTTTTTTCTTATCGATGAAGAGATGAGTATATTGATCAAAGAAGGGGCACGAGAGAGTTGTGCCACCATTGAATACAAGGAAAGAGAACTAAAATGACAACTAGAGAACTTGTTGCTTAAAAGAAACAAATGCTAATAAGATTATAAAAAAAGACTAGTGCTGATATTTGAAAACGGTTACCCCTTAGTAGGGGTAGGTAGCCCCTAAAGAGAGATAAGTCCACCATGAAACATAGAGGCCTTGGGGACTAAGGCCCAAGCTCAATAGATTATATCCATAGGATAGAAAGGATAGGGAAAGAATTAGTAGGGAAGTAGCATGTCACATTAGGAGGAATGACAGTAGTTGTAAATAAGAAAGTTTTTATGACATGTGGCGTGATTTCATGAGAGGAAGAGTTTTGGGAAAAGCCTATAAAAGGAAGGACATAATACAATGTAAAGAAAGCTCTATCTCATACTATTCTAGGAAGGTGTTGTCATTGTTGTGACTAAGATGTGTAAGACCAATCTCATATTCACCCATTAACATTTGGCGATCACACCCGGAGACTCGTCTCTGGTCCACCATGAGGCACCAGAAGGCACTAGCACAAGCGCGCTGGAGAATCGGCTAGTTGATCAGCCGTTTAACCTTGAAGACAAGAGAGTAGGAATAGTAACAAGTCCGATTACACAAGGAAAAAGAACAGAGGCGCGACAAGAAAAGGAAAAACAACAAGCAACTAGGGATACAACACCCGCGAGGCCATCTCTATAGGACATGCAAAGAAAGCTGGAGGATCACATTAGGAGAGAGCAAGAATTAAGGAAGTTGCTGAGGGCGGCTGAAGCTGATCAAAGTAGTAAAGAAACGAAAAAGGATGCGGGAGACGGAGGAGAAGCGCCCACAGTTATATCACAAGAGGAGATAGAAAAGTATATGGAAAAAAACTACCGACTAGTGAAACAAGACAACTACGATTTCATGAACATCGTGTATTCCTCCGAAGTTACATGATATCAATACCCCAAGGATTATACCTCACCAAAGTTCAAAGTATACAACGGGAAAGGGAACGCGCGAGAACACCTTAGTCGATTCCTGTCAACCATGACGATCGAGAAACCGATGAGAAGCTGTGCTTAATGGAATTCCCAAAGTTGCTAACGGACACAACGTTCACCTAGTAAGATAACCTGAAGCCAGAAAGCGTAAACTCATGGTCGTCCATGTCCACTCTCTTTCTAGGAAAATTCTTTTCATCCAAGAGAAAAATCACATCAATAGATATGAGCAGATGCAATCAGCGGGTGAAGAAATATGAAAGTACATCACCATGTTTTTTCATTATACATTGGACTGCCACGAGGATATCGAAGAAGATGCATTGGTAGACATTTGCATACGAGGAATGACTCCCGATTTCAAGAGAAGCCTAGTCAATTTCCGGTTCCAAACTTTTGTTGAGTTAGAGGAAGCGGTAGGAAGGATTTCCGATTGTGTGTGAAAATAAGAGGGTGCCCAAATACACCACAATCTTTTATTTGTCAACCTATAAGCCCTCTTCCGAATGTGATAGTCTATGGACATAGTCGAGACAATACAACAATTCGGTTCATACTTCGTGTGATCGTCTATGGATACTATATCGAGACAATACAACAACAAGATCACTTGTGTGATTGACTATGGATACAAGATCGAGACGATACGACAATAAAGTGTGTACTTGATAATAGGTTCGGAAATAACCAAAACTCTATAAGATCAATATCACGTATTACGGAGTTAACATACTTGTGTATTTTATTTAATTATAATAACAATTATAATGCGAAAAACAAAGTAAAAGACACAACAAGATTTTTTTAACGAGGAAACTGCAAATGCAGAAAAACCCCCAGGTGTTAGTCCAGTTTTGAATACTCTCATAATTAAGCCGTTATACAAAATCAAATACCAACTTCGTATATTTGAGACCTAGCAGACTATCCCTAGCTACTTAGTTCCCTCAGTATCCCTGTGCCTTCGACTTCTAGAGTCACGCACATGAATAGCAAGTCCTTTGAATCGTATTCCAAACAGCAAAGGAAGAATCTGTTTGGTAACCACTTTAGTCAATCTTTCTAGAAGATAAGATGAGTTGTTGACAAAGGCTCTTAGTTTAATCTAATAAACTCCTTTGTCTGGTTAGATCAATCTATCCAATGACTACCGAAATAATCAAGTTTAGATTCGCACTCAATCAATATAGATATCAAAGAGAAACTATAAAGAGATGTCGATCTCACGCAACTAATCAATCAGATATATCAAAGATAAATCGATTCTAGTTGGATCCCAGCCGATCAAGGTTTGTGCACTAAATCCACAAGATACGAAAACTAATAAGAAATCTTCTTTGTCTTCAAATCTTCTATTGCCTTCAAATACCTGCACAACAACACTTGAATCCCCTTGTGATCAATCACACATAAAACAATGTCTGATAACAATAAATTATCACAAGATGTCTTTAGATTTAAAAACATTCGTAAAGATCATGTCGGTACTTTGATCTAGTATGAGTGAATCTTAATTATATCAGAACAGAAGATTCTCAAGAATAAATAAAATAGGTGCAATCATAGTTTCAACAACCGTTAATCAATCAAATCAATAATCGAAAACTACAATAACAATGCAATTATCTAGTTTCCCACCAACGGTACTCGTAGAGCTTCTTGATCCCACATAAGTATTTAAACGAGCGGCCGTAAGAAACTTCACCTAGTTAGGATACTTTCCTCTCCGAATAGACGGCTCCACCAGAAACAACAAGAAATGAAACTCGCCTGGCTCTTAGAATAGTGTGCTGGAAATGTAAACTTATGTATTTATAGACCAAGGTTGTTTGAACACCAAGGAATTTCCAATACCGAAAATATTCCTAAGATATGCAATGAATGCCATTCGGTTTTCCTAATTCCAATAATTATAGTCCAATATTTTTTGAAATATCTCATAGAAAATCTTCAATTAGTAAATGCACATTACTAAATTTTATTTTCTAGAGCTATGCATTAATTGCTGGTAACTAAAGCATATAAAACCAAAAACCTTAATTAAAATATTCTTAATATATTTCTGTAAAGGATCACCTTGAGTACCAAGGAATATCTATGAACAATAAATGATAAGATTTAATGCCCATGTTCAAAGTATGTATCTTTACACAGCAAACCCTAATTCCGAAACTACACAAGTTCATGCAGAAAATATGTAATTCATGGAAAAAATGATTTTCATCTTGGAATCGGTTCTACCATACTTCCAAATAAGTTTAGAATTGGTTCTACCAAAATTCCAAGACTACGATGTGATCGGTCATACCAAGTCACAATGGTTAGTTGTGATCGGTCCTACCAAGTCACATACATGGGTTTAGATCGGTTATACCAATCACATGGATCGGTTCTACCTAAACATGGTACCTACTTGTGATCGGTCATACCAGTCACTAGAATTGGTCATACCAATTACAAGGTCGGTCACACAACCTATTATGATCGGTCACATCAATCACGATCAGTCACACCAATTACCAGAATCGGTCACACCAATTACAAGGATCAATCATACCATCTCATGGTGATTACTTAGGATCGGTTACACCAATTACCAGAACCGGTCATACCAAATCATAAGTCTAGGTATTTTGATCGGTTATACCAAGATACATAACCTGAGTTAAAATCGGTTATACCAACTCACACATATTGGTCATCTAGAGAATATGCAATGAATATCCGGACCAATATACCTATTGATTTCCCTTTCAATTCATGAAACAAGTTCACGAACCTACTTCCTTTAAACAAATGTAAAACATTGTTTCCTAGGATGAAATCTTCACCATAAACCCATACACATAATCATAAAACTATATACAGGATTACGCCGGTGTCATATCTACGAAGTTCAAAAGATAAGTGTTATACTTCGTAATATAATTTCTTAATACTATGACCATACTATTATATATGATCATGTCTATCCACTAAAGCATTATTTATATACAGCTTCACATGTTATGTTTTCAATATAGCACGACTTGAAAGATACATTAAGAATGGAAACAAGTTCAAGTCAATATTAATAACCTCAAGTAAAAAGATGATGTCGTCGTTGTAGTCGTTACTTCTTCTCATTCTTCAGGTCTTCAGAGTAATACTTGTATGCATGTCTCAACATTCCAAGACTTTCTAGTCTAACCTAAACGAAGTTGACTCTAGTATTTAATGAAGCGACTCTAGATGAGTTTTGATAATAAAATATGACAACCAAACTTAACATACCAACGCTTGGTGAGTTCAACCGAGCTATGCTCTAATAGTGTGGATGAGTCCAACGCAGATTATATTTGGCGCCTGAAAAGACGGTGGTACCCAAATACGCCATAATCTTTTTGTTTCAACCTATAAGTCCTCTACCGGATGTGATCTTTTATGGACAGAGTCGAAACAATGCGACAATTCGGTTCACACTTTGTGTGATCATATATGGATACGAAATCTAGAAAATACCACAATAAGATAACTTGTGTGACTGGCTATGGATACAAGATCGAGGCAACACTATAACAAAGTGTGTTACTTGATAATAGGTTCGGTAATAACCAAACTTTATAAGATCACTATCAAATCATGCGGAGTTAACGTATATGTGTATTACTTTATTATAACAAACAATTATAATGCGGACATCAAAGTAAAACACACAACAAGATTTTGTTAACGAGGAAACCGCAAATGCAGAAAACCCCGGGACCTATTCCAGTGTTGAATACTCTCAGAATTAAGCCGTTATACAAAATTTAACACCAACTTCGTATAGTTGAGACCAAGCAGACTATCCCTATCTACTTAGTTTCGTCAGTATCATTGCACCTTCTACTTCTAGAGTCACGCACGTGAATAACAAGTCCTTTGGATCGTGTTCCAAACAACAAAGGAAGAATTTGTTTGGTAACCACTCTAATCAATCTTCCTAAAGAGTTAAATGAGTCGTTGATAAAGAATCTTCCGTTTAATCTAAAATAAACTCCTTTGTCTGGTTAGATCAATCTATCTTTAACTACCGAAATAGTCAAGTATGGATTCACACTCAACCAATATAGATCTCAAAGAGATATATAGAGAATGTCGATCTCACACAACTAATCAATCGAATAAATCTGATTCTAGTTGGATCCCAATTGATCAAGGTTTCTGCACACAATTCACAAGATATGAAAACCAATAAGAATTATTCTTCGTCTTCAAATCTTATTTAATCTTCAATAACCTGCACAACACCACTTGAATCTCTTGTGATCAATCACGCACAGAACGGAGTCTGTTAACAATGGATTATCACAAGATGTCTTTAGATCTAACAACAGTTGTAAAGTGCCCGTCGATACTTCGATCTAGTTTGAGTGAATCTTATATCAGTAGAGAAGATTCTCAAGCATAAATAAACTAGGTGCAATCAAAGTTTCAACAACCATTAGTCAATAAAATCAATAAAAAAGGAATAACACTGTAATTATCTAGTTTCGCACCAACGGTACTCGTAGAGCTTCTTGATGCCACAAAAGTTTTTAAATGAGCGGTCGTAAGAGATTTCACCTAATTAGGTTACTTTCCTCTCCGTGAAAAAGTGGGGGGTCTAACAACCACACCCAATCTTTCGCTTAGCAATCTGTATGGACAAACTCCAATATACTTTCTAGAGAATCAACTAGACAGTGAGACTCAATCTAGATAAAAGTACATCAAAGAGTTTTATATCTCAATCTCTCGATTTGATCTATACTCAAGCAAATAGAAATATGCGAGTCTTTATCAAAGAGAGATAACTTGGATGGTACCAAAGACCAATATCCAAGTGTCAATCAATTTAAATCAACAACCAAAAGGTCGGATATTCTAATTGATAGAACAACGCACAACCTGTGATATTTCGATTATATAACAAAATATAACGCGGAAAAGAAATAACACAAACACCAAAATTTTGTTAATGAGGAAACCGTAAATTCAGAAAAACCCCGGGACCTAGTCCAGATTGAACACACACTGTATTAAGCCGCTACAGACACTAGCCTACTCCAAACTAACTTTGGTCTGGATTGTAGTTGAACCCCAATCAATCTCACACTGGTCCAAGGTACAATTATGCTCCTACATCTCTGATCCCAGCAGGATACTACGTACTTGATTCCCTTAGCTGATCTCACCCACAACCAAGAGTTGCTATGACCCAAAGTCGAAGACTTTAATAAACAAATTTGTATCACACAGAAAAGTCTACATTAATAGATAAATCCGTCTCCCACGAATATACCTACGAGTTTTGTTTCGTCTTTTGATAAATCAAGGTGAACATGAATCAATTGATAATCTGGACTTATATTCCCGAAGAACATCCTAGTATTATCAATCACCTCACAATAGTCTTAATCGACGCAGCGAAAAAAGATATTGTGGAATCACAAACGATGAGACAGAGATGTTTGTGATTACCTTTTATCTTTCCTATCGGAGATAGAAATCTCAAGCCAATTATTACAATTGTACTCGTACGATAGAAACAGGAAGATCAAATCACACAACTACAAGAAGGTAGTATCGGTCTGGCTTCACAATCCCAATGAAATGTTTTAGTCGTTAACCTGTTTTGGAAGAAGAAACCAAAGGTTAAAGGAGAGTCGACTCTAGCTTAGCAAAACTAGTATCACACAGAATGTGTGGGGATTAGGTTTCCCAGTTGCTAGAATTCTTCCTGATACAGTCTTTCAAATCAGGGTTTACAGTCAATGTTAGCTTGGTAATAAAGCATTCAATATTCACCATTAGATGAAAACCTGATTAGATTCAAGCTAATATTTATCAACCGTTAGATCGAAAACATAGCTTGTTATACAAAAATGAAATGCACGCTTCTAGGCTTGTGTAACCGTACCCAAACTTGTACATTAGTTGGTTCAACAATAGTTAACCAAATGGTTAGCCATATGATCACTTTCATATCAACCATATTATTCTTCACCATAACTAGTTCAAATGACTCAAATGAACTAGTTAGTGAGTTGTTCAATTGCAAGGAAATCTTATGTACTACACAAGACACAATTGAATCAAAAACGATGTGATTCATTTGAATCGGTTCATGAACTATATAGCCATGGTTTGCAATTGCATTCCTTAGTTAATATGAATAAGTTCACAAACATCGCTTTTAGATATAACCTACTCAAGTTCGCGGAATTAAGTTCCCGGATGGAGTTTACAAACTCCAGCAAAAATTCTCGGGTTTAAGAACTTCGCCAGTTCGCGGACTTAGCTCACGCACTACTCCGGTTCACTTGATCAACAAAGTTCGCAAACTTCGGTTCAAGGAATAAGGACTTATACATATATGTGTTTCCACAACAATGCTTATATCTGTTAGAGCATTGCTCGGTCGAACTCGCATGCGTTGCTATCTCAAGCATGTTTGTCAATGTTAGTGATCAAAACTATAAGTCTTAATTTCTAGTCTATTATAGCTAAGTCTCGGACTAGGATTGAAAGTGTAGTTGAGCTTAAGGACTTCATGGCGATTCATCATACAAGTAGAAGAACTACTCAAGGAACCGGTGGAACTTCTCGACAAAAAATTATGTGAAGACTTGAACTTATCTATCACTCAAAATTCTATCTACTCTATCTCCTACTCTTTGAGACAAGAAGTCGTATGCTATATATATAGACTTTGATTATACACATTTGGTATTTCGAGCCGATTATACCTCGCCTATCTATATCTCGAAATATGAGTTGGTAAGATTTTCCCTTTAACCAAGTTTATCTTTACCATGTGACGAAAGTCATGATATGTTTCAATCATCTTGAAAATTGCTTTGACGAGAAATGGTGTAACAACTGTATAACGTCCTCTAAGAATGTTTCAATGATTGAAATGAGAGTTTAGATTACATAACCAATGTGGACATAAGCATTATTGTGGAAACACATTTATGTATAGGTCATATTCATTGAACCAAAGTTTGCGAACTTTGTTGATCAAGAGAACCGGAAGAATGGCGTGAGCCATGTCCGCGAACTCAGTCTGCGAACTGCCGAAGTTCTCAAACCCGAGAATTTATGCTGGAGTTGACAAACTACTGGCGTGAAATTAAGTCCGCGAACCCAATCCGTGAACCGGCGAAGTTCTCATACCCGAGAATTTCTGCTGGAATTTGTAAACTCTGCCCGGTAACTTAAGTCCGCAAACCTAGTCTGCGAACTTGAGAAGGTTATATATCTGAAGATGATTTCTGAACTTGAACTTAAAAAGACTAAGGAATGCAGTTTGCGAATCGTGGATATAAAAGTTCATGAACCGATTCGA
Organism: Papaver somniferum; assembly: GCF_003573695.1. Classification (NCBI taxonomy): domain Eukaryota; kingdom Viridiplantae; phylum Streptophyta; class Magnoliopsida; order Ranunculales; family Papaveraceae; genus Papaver; species Papaver somniferum. Next base: position 77,325,321 of record NC_039365.1, read on the forward strand.
GTGAATCAAATCATCTATGCTTCAATTGTGTCTTGTGCAGTACATGAGATTTCCTTTCAATTGAAAAACTCTCTAACTAGTTCATTTGAAATCATTTGAACTAGTTGTGGTGAAGAAGAACGTGGTTGATATGGAATGCTCATATGGCTAACCATTTGGTTAACTATTGTTGAACCAACAAGTGCATACGTTTGGGTACGGTTAACAAACCTAGAAGCGTGCATTGTCAAGTGTGTGGAACAAGCTAAGTTTTCGATCTAACGGTTGAGAAATATTGGATTGAATCTAAATCAGGTTTTCATCTAACGATGGATATTGATTGCTTTGTTACCAAGGTAACTTAATTGCAAACCCTGATTTGAAAGACTATATAAGGGGAACTCTAGTATCTGTGCGAAACTAATCCCCACACCTCACGTGTGATACTAGTTTGCAAACTAGAGTCGGTTCTCATTTAACCTTTGGTTTTCTTCTTCTAAAACCAGTTTAACGACTTAAAGACTTCATTGGGATTGTGAAGCCAATCCGATACTAATTTTATCGTAGTTGTGTGATCTGATCTTGCATCTTCTATCGTACGAGTACAATCCGATTGATTGGCTTGAGATTGATATCTCTGATAGGCAAGATATAAAAATTAATCAAAAAATTCTTCGTCTCATTGTTTGTGATTCCGCAACATCTTGTTTCGTTACCATACGATTAAGATTGTTCTGAGGTGATTGATAACTCTAGGCTGTTCTTCGGGAATATAAGACCGGATTATCAATTGGTTCATGTTCACCTTGATTATTATCAAAAGACGGAACAAAACCTTTTAGGGTTTATCTGTGGGAGACAGATTGATCCTTTGATAAACTTATCTGTGTGAGACAGATTTGTTTATTGTCAAGTCTTCGACTTTGGGTCGTAGAAACTCTTGGTTGTGTGTGAAATCAGCTAAGGGAATCAAGTGCGCAGTATCCTGCTGGGATCAGAGGCGTAGGCAGTACAACTGTACCTTGGATCAGTGGGAGACCGATTGGGGTTCAACTACAGTCCAGTCCGAAGTTAGCTTGGAGTAGGCTAGTGTCTGTAGCGGCCTAATACAGTGTTTGTTCAATCTTGATTAGGTCTCGGGGTTTTTCTGCATTTGCGGTTTCCTCGTTAAAAAAATTTCTAGTGTTTGTGTTATTTCTATTTCGGCATTATATTGTTTTATCTTTAATTGAAATAATACAGGTCCTGCGTTTAGATCATCAATTAGAATAATCCAACCTTTGGTTGTTGAATGTCATTGATTGATCCTTGGATACTGGTCTTTGGTACCATCCAAGTTATTCCTTGTATTTGATTAGAAATCGCAGTTCCTACTTGAGTAAATCAAATCGAGAGAGAGATATAAACTCGTTGATATACTTTTAATTGATTGAGTCTTGTTGCTTCTCTTAAAAGTATATTCGAGTTTGTCCATACATATTGTTATGCAAAATATTGGGTGGTGTTGTTAGACCCCCGCCTTTTCAATTGGTATCAGAGCAGGCAAACACGTTCAAGACCTTACAAGTCTGTGTTTGTAGCGATATGACTCTATGGACAAGATTATTATCTCTGATAAACGCGTCACCAGAAATAAAAGTTCTATCTCGTCTAACTCTATTAAAGAGAAAGGTTCTACAATCTCGAATATAGATGAACCTTCTGTACTGACGAGACAGACTAACACTGACATGTGTATTCCCGATTACCCTTCAAATGAGAGCCTCTCCAGTAATGAACGGGATTCAGCTGAAGAGAGTGAACAGATTCTAAATCTTGTTAGAATCCAAGCAGATAGATTCAATCGGTTGAAGCACCATGTCAATGTTCTACTTGGTGTAATAAGAGATTGCAAACCCAAAGGTAATACTGAAGTTCATTCTTCGTGTACGTCTCTTGAAGCTAGCCTCAGAAGAGATGCCTTGGAAATTGAACATCGCTTGAGTAAGCTCTCTATTCAAGAATTATCAAAGCAATCTAATATGCCAAGTACTTCTGACACAACTAAAGATGGTTCATGCTCAGAAGAAAAAACGGAAGCCCCTTCTAGTAAAATGGATGTGCCTGAAATCACCATCACTCAAGGATGTTGCACATCAAATGGAGGGAATAAATCTTCTAACGATGATATTAAGACTGTACTATCTAAGCATTCTGATGATCAGAAAGTATGTCTTGTATGTGAGACAAAGAGTTCTGTTAAGCGAAAGGTAACCTCTAGGTTGAAGAAAAACTCCTTGGTTCATCTTCAATACACCTTAGATTTAATTCTTAAAGGTATAACTGACATTCATATGACTAAACCAATTGGTTTTCGTACCTACCCTGTGCATGTTACCAGGAAAGTCAGTTCAATGAGTTTCTCGAACACTCAAGAACAAAGCAGACGTCTTAATAAACATCTTCTAAAGGAAGATCGAGTCATGGTCTCTGGAAATAACGCTGCCCCTCATGAGAAAGGAAGTTCAGAAGAAAGAAGAAAAATAGATAAAATGAAAGATAATCTGAAAGAGATAATTGAAGGGTATAAAGAATTCGTCAACAAGTTGTCTTCCTCCTCAAACCAAAATTCTTCTGGTAAGAACTCAAACTATGTCTCGTATGTTGATGACAGTAAGTTATATGATAATTTCTCACATAAAAAGGGATCCCTCTCTAGATTCAGGAGGAAAAAGTGACTTGACATAAACACAAATCTCTTGATGAGCATGTATCTCATACTTGTGATAATTAATCACAAGGTTTAAAGAGCTTACTCATAAAAATCCTCTTGAGTAAGATGTGTTAATAATTAGGTATACTTTTGGTTCTTGCATCTGTTAAGTTGAGCTATTTTCTTATCGTCCATAGCTAAACTTTTGATTGCAGACCTGTTTTACTTAAACTATTGGTTTTACTCTAAAATGTTGTTTCTCGTTGTTAGGAAGTTTCTTTCATGGTCCTTGCTACAACTACTCTGACTTTCTTTCCTAATTGAGTTTACTGAGTTTTAATCTCTCTTGTAGCAAAAGTTTCGTTTGTGGGATTTTCTTTTCTGGGTAATGTTGCACTTGAACGGGTACCCATGTTATGGCACGAGTCAACTGTTTAAACCCTAAAACCCCTTCCCCGGGAAACCCTTACATACTTACCTATTGAGTTGTAAATGTCACGTACGCATACTCTAGGTTGGTTTCTGGGTTGTCAAGAATGTCTTCTTCTTCATCTTGCTATGGTGGTTTTGCAAGAGGATTCCTTGACAAAGGTGTTGTTGTTGAGTCCAAGAAGAAAAGGTCCCTTGTAGATGAAGATCATCCTAATGCTTCATGTTATTTTGCCTATGTTCATGAGGATGCTGAAAAGGATGATATGATTTCTGCTGAAGTTGTTCATGACTTTCTTAAGTACTTTGCGGAAGCAAAAAAAGAGCTCATTGTTACTCTGAAAAATCTTGATGCATTGAAAACTGAGTTGGAAAAGGTTACTGCTGACCTTGGTCTCATAGAGTCTTACATCAATGATCTTCGTAAAGAGAATCACCTCCCTGATGTTGAAATGAATGATGCTGGTCACAAGCTCAGTCTCGCGAGGATTCTGAACCGTCCATATGATCTTAGTTCGTGTTTGGAATAGCACTGGAGTCTGTTCTTCTTTAGCTTGTTTTATTTATGTTGCCTAGTATGTCTTCTTTTTGGTTTAGTTGGAAGAATAACTAGTGCTTTGAATAGCAATGATTGTGACTACACATAGCTATTATTTTTCATCTTCTTGTTCTTTTTTAGGTTTATTGGTTTAAATTCTAAAAACTATTTGGAAGATGATGTTTTTGCAGTATTAATCTTTATGATTTGTTATATTGCAATTTGTTATGGTATATTGGTGTTTACGTCCGTGAACTACGTTCATCCTATCCCTTGTCAAAAGTAAAAAGTCGTTCGTGATCGGTATTCATGTATTGATAAAAGAATGAATGGACTTTTGACAAATAAAAAAGTTAAGCCTATATAGTCAAATAGTTGATGGAAGATAGGTTAAAATCTTTTGTTTTCAAGGATTATGTCTATTAAATATCGTTATGCAAATAGTTATGGAAAAATAGAATGAATCCTTGTGTATTCTGCAGCATTGATCATCCCTGATCCATATTTAATGTATTACTGCGAGGCTCCGTAATGTATCTTATGTTGAGCACTATACAACCAAGTTGATTATTTATATCTTAGTTGTTGTTCCGTGAGATATTTATGTCGAGCATATTGAACTAAATTAATCATCTTGTTTGTTTATTTAGTTATTGCTCCGTAAGTTTTCTTATGTCGAGCAAAAGAAATGACGATTAAATTGATTACTTTTTTGATTAATTTGGTTATGTATTCCGATTAGATTAATTATGGGTTCTCTTGTAATTAATCTAGTTGAGTATTTTCTTGTCTTATAAGTTCTCTTATGTTGAGCATAATCAATTGAATTGATCACTTTTTGTGTTTAATTTGATTGCGTATTCCGATTAAATTAATCATGGGTTCACTTGTGATTAATTTGATTGAGTTTTTGGATACAGGAAATCATTCTCATGGTTTTTTTTGTGTCCAATAAAAATCCTTCTTTTCTTTCGAAATTAAGGTCGCTCTTGTTGTTCCTTCGGGAATGACATCAAATGGGGGAGAGTTCTTTTGAACTTGTGTTTAATGATCATATCTTAAGGGGTGTGCGGCTGTGGAATTTTAGAGGGGTTATCTTGTATCTTTAAACTCCTTGATGAATGCATTTAGCTTCGACTTTATGATTGCATCTAAATTAGTTGGTATGTATTTTTTTCTTTTTGTCATGAAATGTCTCTCTCGGAAATTTCATTATGATCCCGTTCTTGTACCTTTGCCAATTTTATTCACAAAAAGAGGGAGAATTAATATGTAGTTCACACTACAAATACATATGGTTTTCGGATCATTGTGTAAGGGGGAGTGGTTTCCATGTGAGATGGAGTATTGACTAAGGGGGAGTGATACATATCACCATAGTATTATTGTTGAAGTTATGATACAATTGAAATTTGACGATGTGTAATAATACTATGACACTGTATAACAATGATCGAGAACTATGTTTTCTCGTTGTTATAGCTACGGATCTTCAACAACGGTGATGCTAAACTTACAACCTTTGGTATCATTAGAGTACTTGGAAGTGACGAAGATTTCGAGGAATGTTGAAGATTAGACATGTGGAATAGGAGCTACTAAAGTTTATTTATCTTTTTTGTATTCCATATGTATTGATAGTTTTGTCACTAAAATTGACAAAGGGGGATATTGTTAGAGCATTGCTCGGTCGAACTCGCATGCGTTGCTATATCAATCATGTTTGTCAATGTTAGTGATTAAAACTATAAGTCTTGATTTCTAGTCTATTATATCTAAGTCTCGGACTAGGATAGAAAGTGTAGTTGAGCTCCAGGACTTCATGGTGATTCATCATACAAGTAGAAGAACTACTCAAGGAACCGGTGGAACTTCTCGACAAAAAATTATGTGAAGACTTGAACTTATCTATCACTCAAAATTCTATCTACTCTATCTCCTACTCTTTGAGACAAGAAGTCGTATGCTATATATATAGACTTTGATTATACACATTTGGTATTTCGAGCCGAGTATACCTCGCCTATCTATATCTTGAAATATGAGTTGGTAAGCTTTTCTCTTTAACCAAGTTTATCTTTACCATGTGATGAAACTCATGATATGTTTCAATCACCTTGAAAATTGCTTTGACGAGAAATGGTGTAACAACTGTATAACGTCCACTAAGAATGTTTCAATGATTGAAATGAGAGTTTACATTACATAACCAATGGTGGACATAAGCATTGTTGTGGAAAAACATTTATGTATAAGTCCTATTCCTTGAACCAAAGTTTGCGAACTTTGTTGATCAAGAGAACCAGAAGAATGGCGTGAGCCAAGTCCTAGAACTCAGTCCGCGAACTGCCGAAGTTCTCAAACCCGAGATTTTATGATGGAGTTGACAAACTACTTGCGTGAAACTAAATCCGCGAACCGGCGAAGTTCTCATACCCGTGAATTTCTCCTGGAGTTTGTAAACTTTGCCCGGTAACTTAAGTCCGCGAACCTAGTCTGCGAACTTGAGAAGGTTATATATTTGAAGATGATTTCTGAACTTAAACTTAAAAAGACTAAGGAATGCAGTTTGCAAACCGTGGATATAAAAGTTCATGAACCGATTCGAGTGAATCAAATCATCTTTGCTTCAATTGTGTCTTGTGTAGTACATGAGATTTCCTTGCAATTGAACAACTCTCTAACTATTTCATTTGAAATCATTTGAACTAGTTGTGGTGAAGAAGAACGTGGTTGATATGGAATGCTCATGTGGCTAACCATTTGGTTAACTATTGTTGAACCAACAAGTGCATACATTTGGGTACGGTTAATAAACTAGAAGCGTGCATTGTCAAGTGTGTGGAACAAGCTAAGTTTTCGATCTAACGGTTGAGAAATATTGGATTGAATCTAAATCAGGTTTTCATCTAACGGTGGATATTGATTTCTTTGTTACCAAGGTAACTTAATTGCAAACCATCATTTGAAAGACTATATAAGGGGAACTCTAGTATCTATGAAAAACTAATCCCCACACCTCACGTGTGATACTAGTTTGCATAGTAGAGTCGGTTCTCCTTTAACCTTTGGTTTTCTTCTTCTAAAACCAGGTTAACGACTTAAAGACTTCATTGGAATTGTGAAGCCAGACCGATACTACTTTTATCATCGTTGTGTGATCTGATCTTGCATCTTCTATCGTACGAGTACAATCAGATTGATTGGCTTGAGATTGATAGCTCCGATAGACAAGATATAAAAAGTAATCACAAACATCTTCGTCTCATTGTTCGTGATTCCGCAACATCTTGTTTCACTACCATACAATTAAGATTATTGTGAGGTGATTGATAACTCTAGGCTGTTCTTCGGGAATATAAGACCGGATTATCAATTGGTTCATGTTCACCTTGATTATTATCAGAAGACGGAACAAAACTTTTTAGGGGTTTATCTTTGGGAGACAGATTGATCCTTTGATAGACTTGTCTGTATGACACAAATTTGTTTATTTTCAAGTCTTCGACTTTGGGTCGTAGCAACTCTTAGTTGTGGGTGAGATCATCTAAGGGAATCAAGTGCGCAGTATCCTGCTGGGATCAGAGGTGTAGGGAGTACGACTGTACCTTGGATCAGTGGGATACTGATTTGGATTCAACTACAGTCCAGTCCGAAGTTAGCTTGGAGTAGGCTAGTGTCTGTAGCGGATTAATACAGTGTGTGTTCAATCTGGACTAGGTCCCTGGGTTTTTCTGCATTTGCGGTTTCCTCGTTAACAAAATTTCTGGTGTCTGTGTTATTTATATTTCCGCATTATATTGTTTTATCTTTATAATTGAAATAATACAGGTCGTGCGTTTAGATCATCAATTAGAATAATCCAACCTTTGGTTGTTGATTGTCATTGATTGATCCTTGGGTATTGGTCTTTGGTACCATCCAAGTTATTCCTTGTATTTGATTAGAACTCGCAGTTCCTGCTAGAGTAAATCAAATCGAGAGAGAGATATAAAATCGTTGATATACTTTTAATTGATTGAGTCTTGTTGATTCTCTTAAAAGTATATTCGAGTTTGTCCATACAGATTGCTAACAGAAATATTGGGTGGTGTTATTAGACCACCGCTTTTTCAATATCCTCCAATGCTTATATGATAGGTGTCTAAAACACCTAATTTACTATGTAGTAGTTATGTTTTCTTTGCTATTTTTATTGTAAATTATGTATTTTACGGTGTTTTGAGTTTTATAGCTACTTTGGAGTCATGCGGACGAGAAGGAGAAGAAATAATCCGAAATTGAAAGAAGGGCAAAGCTGTCAGTTTATAGGAAAACACTATTGGGAACCCAACCACCAATTAAGGGGTAGCCAGTTTTGGGGTTAAAAGAGAACCGCTAAAGGCAGGCAGTAAGTTACTCAGGGCACCAAAATGAGGGTGGTTCCTGTCCCTGAGGTGTAACCATCGAACCCCAAACTACCAACCCTAGATATCTTCTCATTCATTTCATTCATTACACTACCTGAAAATGAAAAGAAGGAACGAAAAATAGCGGCTGCACTGTGTTTCTGAAAGTTTGAGAAACAAACAGAGAAATTGAAAGAAGGATTAAGGTTCACCGATGATTGAACTGCGATTCGAAGTTGTTGCCGTAAATGGTGCTGTTGATGCTCAAGAAATGGGATTCAGATACAGACGAAGAAAGAGGGTAGCTAAGTTGCTCGAGAATGATTGTGAATCAAGAAGAGTGATGATGAATTCCGATGGGTTTCTGCTACTGACGTATACGAATCAGATCGAGAACTCAATGGAAGATTGGATTGAGTCTGTGGTAGATGAAGAAATGGAGTCTGGGTTTGATTTAATGGTGATTAAATGGGGGTTTGAAATGGATCTATTATTTAAATTTAGCAGAGAAGAGATGGGTTATGTTTCCGTTGATGAATCCGAGAGATGATAATGCTGCAAATGGAATTGGTGGGGTTCTGGTGATGAAGACAGGGCAGAATTGATGCCGATGTTGATGCGAGCAAGACATGGAAATGAAGAATGGTTCTGTTATTGTTTGAAAGAGAAGAATTGTTGAGAAGAAAGGATGAATTGATGGGTTCTCGCTACAATTGGGTTTATGGTGGAACTGAGAAATGCCAGGAAACAAACGAAACTCTGTCCAAATTTCTCTCACGGCAATTCAACTCGGTACCGGCCGATGAACGATCCAACTCATCTGAGTAAGACCAGATAGCCGAGTAAGATACTGAATCGGTGTCTGACTTCCCCTTTCCTTGACCCCTTGGACTAACAGTTGACTGTCAGTTTGACAGTTATATCTGACGGAATATCCCATCAGCGAAGATGAAGATTCTCATGACCGGTAGTACTATTCCGGTGCCATTTCAGGATGGATTCCGGTGGTATCAATAATATTCTGGCGAGCCAGTTTGTGGAGAGGTTTGTGTGGATTTCTCTCATGGGTTTGAAGAATTGGGCTTGGATTTGGAAAGACAAGATGGAAGATTTGAGAAAGACTTGGATTTGGAAGTTGAGCTACAAAGGGAAAGGGATTCTATTCCTAAGAGGATTGCTAGGAAATTGAAACCTATAAATAGAGAAGTTTTTTACACACCTCTACACAACACTTCTCTTTTCTTTATTCTTTGTGTGAACTCCTTAGCATGAGTAGCTAATTTTATTGATTGAGGATGAATTCCTAGTTCTTGACATGTTTTGAGTTTTGTTTTAAATCTACTTTTATGTTTTCACATGATTATCGTTTGTTTTTACTAATAGGAATGTTTATACATTCATGGTTGATTGATAGGTCGTTTATGATGCATACTAAATTGATTTGTTAATTGATCGAAAGCTAGTAAAAGTTAGGGGATAAGTAATCGTTTCTTGACTCTTTACACAAGTGGAAAACACGAGACCTTGCGGAGAGATTCCGTGGAGCTATTGTATGTGAAAACAACGTTAGCAAGTATACCTTGAGCTAAGAGTCTAACTACTAATATCAACCTAATAAATTCATAAATCTTAATGCGTTTAACTAAATTACATATTGAGTGAGCTACTACTAGGTGGTTTGGTGAATAGAATCCGGTAGTCGAGAACTTCCGTATCCGACGATACTAGGAATTTAGGGGTTTAGCACTGAGCTAGCTACTTTACCTACGGTTGGTGATAATCTGTGACTAATGAAAAGTGGAAAAGAACATAACTTGATTGATTGTTTTGCAACGAAGAAGGATTCCTTGATCTAATCTCTCTTATTGGTTTCAACATACACTTTTAATTGCTTTATTTATTTCTTTTACTTTATAAAATCTAAAACCCCCCCTTTTTGTGACATTATAAGACAACTAAAACCTCTTGATCCTCGTGGGAACGATCCTTACTATCGTTATATTACTTGTTAATTAGTGAGAAAAATATTAATTAATTTGTTGTGGTTACAACACACATCAAATTTTGGCGCCGCTGCCGGGGAGCAGCGGAGCAGCTTTAGTTGTTTTTATTTTATTTTCGTTTTATTTGCGTTTCTAACTTTATCTTCTAGATTTTTTTTCCAGGTACCGGTTTTCCATGTATGGTGGACAAGATCAAGCATGTTACAACAATCAATACGGTCTTCAACCTCAACATTATGGCAATTTCCAACCATCCATAGGATACATACTTTATGGATATTCTCATACGTATCAACACCCTTATGACAGGTATGTAAGTGAACAATCACTAGGAGGGGAGGATAGTTATGCTTCTAAATCTATGCGTTATCTCCTTGGTGTAAGGCAACCTAGTTTGAGGGAACTTGAGAGAAGGTTCTATCAATTTATCGATGAAGGTCTAGCATGGGATGAAGAAATTCTTCAAGCTAAAAGATCTTTAAGAATGGAGCGTGATAAACTTTATTATATGGGTTTCGATGATGATTTTGAACCTTTTGAAAATTATTGTAACAAGGATAAAGTTATTGCAACTCCGGATCATAATAACGATCATTCACCTATTCAAAAGGAGGAGATTGGGTGTGACTTTCCTATTGTTATACATGGTGTAACACCCTCACAAGAATATCTTACAATCTATACTGACGAAATTCATTTTAGTGAATGACCCTATTCCGATGATGAAAATGTTGAAGAGATGATGCTCGAGAATGAAACCGAATTGAATGATATTTTGGAAGACCCAATTGAACTTGACAATGATTTTAATGATGCCAAGACTTTGGTTAAGGTAGAAAATAACGAAGAATGGTGCAAGATTTGATAGAGGACCACGATATACAAGAAGTAAGTAATTCACTTGAATTTTCTAAGGATGAAGAGGATATCGTAAAACAAGAGATTGTGCAAGGTTTTTTTAACACTTTGCATATTGATTCTTCTCCTTTGCCTCTTCTTGGTTTGAATGTATGTACTTCGAAAGTATTTTTGGATGATTTTGTTTCTCGATATCCACCATTGGAAACACTTGATGCTAACACCATGCAGGTTTGCCAAGAGGAGTCCATAGAAATTCCCAAATTCTATGTTCTTTATACACTTCAGAGTGTAGAAAAGAATAAGTGTGGGGGAAAATTCTATCGAGCGATAACATTATTACTATTTCTTGTGCTAACATTTGTATGAAGCTATTGTGTGCAAAACAGGTACTATGGGTGGAACCCCAAATTTTCCGATTGTTAGTATATGGGGAGTGAATCTTGCAAGAGCTAAGTCGGGCCGTCGACTTTAAAACAAGCGCTTAATGGGAGGCAACCCATATGTTTTGTATTTCTTACCTTTTACTTTTTCTTTTCTTTTTGTTTTGTTTATTTATTTTTTCTTGTTCCATATCATACTAGGATTTCTCACCTTGACTTTACTTGGACGAATCAATTACATTGAGGACAATGTAAGGTTTAAGTGTGGTGGAGTGGTTAACTATATTTAAAAAAAATAAAAATAAAATTGCATAAAACCTCCAACTTGTAGAGATTTTAGAGTCACTAGCATACTTCTAGGTATGTTTACATAGAGAATTCTGACCGACATAATTGAACTTGGAAGTGTTATGGAACTACGTTTGGATTTCTTGCTTGTTAGAGTGTTAAATAATGGATTTAATCATGCCGGTGATGTAGATTAGGAGCAGGGAGACATGCATTATTAGATTTGTTGATCAATCATTAGTGGAGACTACCCTATTTATATCATGCGAGGCACCGACCATATTTCTTTATAAATAACTAAAGATCTTTGTTTTGAGTGTGTGTCACCGTACGTTAATTCCGGGTAGAATGGTGAGCTACCCAACCTCCCACCAATAGAAGCACTATTCTTTAATCTCTTGAGTGCTAATTTTTTCAATCATGAGGGTGACGTCTATAGATGAAAGCCTCCTTCTTGTAGTTCGATTTGCAGTTAGCACCATTCTCTCTCTCGACAACAACGGATCCATAGAAACACCATCATCATCAACAAGGGAGCGACATCAAAATCTACAAGGAAAGTTGAAAACGTTCAAGGTTTACAAGCAATGGAACAAGAAAAGAGTAAATTTCATATCCAAGTAAAGCAACTAGACAATGAGCATAATTTTATATCCAAGTTGAAGACTTATTTACAAGAGCAAAGTAAAGCAAAAAGTGAGAATTATTGAAGTTTATGATTTCGAGACGATACAAGTTGTGAAGAATCAAGCGGTAAAGTACTTTTCCCACGACCATGGTTTGTTTTTATTTTCACATTGTTTTGTATTTTATTTCTCTTGTCTCTAAAAAAAAGTAAATTGAAAAAAAAAAAAAAGAAAAAAAAAATGAGACAAGAGAAAAATTTATCATTGGTTTTATTCATTTAATAATCCGTGGGGAAGGAAAAATCTATAAGGAAGTTTCAAGCAACAAGAATTTAAGGTAAAGAGTTACAAATTGTCAAGAAATTACAAAGTTCGAGAGTTTATCATCATAGTTGAAGCCGAAGACAAAGACCAAGAAGATGAAGACGAGGAGCGGAATACGTTTCTATTGGATGCTGTGAGAGTGGTGTTATCATCATTGCAACCGAATGTGAAGGTGAGTAAGTAATCTCATCCTCAATAATAGTGGTTGATTTCCTTTCTTAGAGATTGTCAGAAAAATGGTTTTTCAAAATGTTAAAAGATGTGGGTTTTTAAAATATTTCGGAAGTTGTCCTTCCCACCATTCAACGTGTTGCAGGATTTCTCTCTTCATTCCTACTTGCACACATGTGAGAACCATAAAAGTACGTCTTTTGAGTGCAATTTCATAAAACCCTTTTTTGGTGAGGCAGCAGTCGAAGCGAAATGCTTATTGATCGCTTCTCAAACACGCATTCTCTCATATGGTGTGGTTATTTCTCACTCAACATTTAAGAATGAGGATATGTTCTTTGGTATTTCTAGCATGCAGAAACTCTGTGTCTTCATATCTCTTTAGATGCTTGCCACGCTGGAAAACTTTGAAATTGGAGTGGATTTTATTTGATTTGCTCGAGGACTAGCAAAGTCTAAATGTGGGGGAATTTGATAGGTGTCTAAAACACCTAATTTACTATGTAATAGTTATGCTTTCTTTGCTATTTTTATTGTGAATTATGTATTTTACGTGTGTTTTGAGTTTTATTGCTATTTTGGAGTCATGCGGTCGAAAAGGAGAAGAAATAATCCAAAATTGAAAGAAGGGCAAAGCTATCAGTTTATAGGAAAACACTATTGGGAACCCAACCACCAATTAAGGGGTAGCCAGTTTTGGGGTTAAAAGAGAACCTCTAAAGGCAGGCAGTAAGTTACTCAAGGCACCAAACTGGGGGTGGTTCCTGTCTCTGGGGTGTAACCATCGAACCCCAAACCACCAACCCTAGATATCTTCTCATTCATTTCATTCATTACACTACCTGGAAATGAGAAGAAGGAACGAAAAATAGCGGCTGCACTGTGTTTTTGAAAGTTTGAGAAATAGACAGAGAATTGAAAGAAGGATTAAGGTTCACCGATGATTGAACTGCGATTCGAAGTTGTTGCCGTTAATGGTGTTGTTGATGCTCAGGAAATGGGATTCAGATCCAGACGAAGAAATAGGGTAGCTAAGTTGCTCGAGAATGTTTGTGAATCAAGAAGAGCGATGACGAATTCCGATGGGTTTCTGCTACTGACGTATACGAATCAGATCGAGAACTCAATGGAAGATTGGATTGAGTCTGTGGTAGATGAAGAAATGGAGTCTGGGTTTGATTTAATGGTGATTAAGTGGGGGTTTGAAATGGATCTATGATTTAAATTCAGCAGAGAAGAGATGGGTTCTATTTCCGTTGATGAATCCGAGAGATGATAATGCTGCAAATGGAATTGGTGGGGTTCTGGTGATGAAGACAGGGCAGAATTGATGCCGATGTTGATTCGAGCAAGACATGGAAATGAAGAATGGTTCTGTTATTGTTTGAAAGAGAAGAATTGTTGAGAATAAAGGATGAATTGATGGGTTCTCTTTACAATTGGGTTTATGGTGGAACTGAATGTGAAAGATGCTGGTGATGTTGGTGATGCTCAAGGGTTGGCTGAAATTGATGTTGTTGTGAGTTTTCAACAAAGAAGAAATGGAAGGAGGAGCTGATGGATTGAAGTGACAGAAGCAAGAATTAACAGTGTGCAAGAATGATCGATATAGATGTATGTTAGGCTCTTAACAGGTGAAGAAATAAAGGCCTGAGAAATGCCAGGAAACAAACGAAACTCTGTCCAAATTTCTCTTACGGAAATTCAACTCGGTACCGGCGATGAACGATCCAACTCATCTGAGTAAGACCAGATAGCCGAGTAAGATACTGACTCGGTATCTGACTTCCCCTTTCCTTGACCCCCTGGACTAACAGTTGACTGTCAGTTTGACAGTTATATCTGACGGAATATCCCATCAGCGGAGATGAAGATTCTCACGACCGGTAGTACTATTCCGGTGCCATTTCAGGCTGGATTCCGGTGGTACCAATAATATTCCGGCGAGCCAGTTTGTGGAGAGGTTTGTGTGAATTTCTCTCATGGGTTTGAAGAATTGGGCTTGGATTTGGAAAGAGAAGATGGAATATTTGAGAAAGACTTGGATTTGGAAGTTGAGCTACAAAGGGAAAGGGATTCTATTTCTAAGAGGATTGCTAGGAAATTGAAACCTATAAATAGAGAAGTTCTTTACACACCTCTACACAACACTTCTCTTTTCTTTATTCTTTGTGTGAACTCCTTAGCATGAGTAGCTAATTTTATTGATTGAGGATGAATTCCTAGTTCTTGACATGTTTTGAGTTTTGTTTCAAATCTACTTTGAAGTTTTCACATGATTATCGTTTTTTTTTACTAATAGGAATGTTTATACATTCATGGTTGATTGATAGGTCGTTTATGATGCATACTAAATTGATTTGTTAATTGATCTAAATTTAGTAAAAGTTAGGGGATAAGTAATCGTTTCTTGACTCTTTACACAAGTGGCAAACACGAGACCTTGCGGAGGGATTCCGTGGAGCAATTGTGTGTGAAAACAACGTTAGCAAGTAGACCTTGAGCTAAGAGTCTAACTACTAATATCAACCTAATAAATTCATAAATATTAATGCGTTTAACTAAATTACATCTTGAGTGAGCTACTACTAGGTGGTTTGGTGAATAGAATCCGGTAGTCGAGAACTTCCGTATCCGGCGATACTAGGGATTTAGGGGTTTAGCACTGAGCTAGCTGCTTTACCTACGGTTGGTGATAATCTGTGACTAATAAAATGTGGAAAATAACATAACTTGATTTATTGTTTTGCAACGAAGAAGGATTCCTTGATCTAATCTCTCTTATTGGTTTCAACATACACTTTTAATTGCTTTATTTATTTCTTTTACTTTATAAAACCTAAAAACCTCCCTTTTTGTGACATTATAAGACAACTAAAACCTCTTGCTCCTCGTGGGATTGATCCTTACTATTGCTATATTACTTGTT
Organism: Papaver somniferum; assembly: GCF_003573695.1. Lineage (NCBI taxonomy): Eukaryota > Viridiplantae > Streptophyta > Magnoliopsida > Ranunculales > Papaveraceae > Papaver > Papaver somniferum. Next base: position 77,340,929 of record NC_039365.1, read on the forward strand.
AATTAGTGAGAAAAATATTAATTAATTTGTTGTGGTTACGACACGCATCATTATATAATTTAAACTCTCACAACCATTGAAACATTCTCCGAGGACGTTATATAGTTGTTATTCACAAACCATTTTCGTTAGAGCAATTTTCAAAGTGATTGAAACATAACATGACTTTTGTCACTAGGTAAAGATGAACTTGGCTAAGGCGAAAGCTTACCAACACATATTTCGAGAAATAGATAGGCAAGATAAACTCGGCTCGAAATACCAAATGTGTATAATCTAAGTCTATATAGCAAAACGACTTTTGTCTCAAGATAGGAGATAAATAGACTTTTGAGTGATAGGATAAGTTCAAGTATCTAGATACCTTTTAGCCGAAGAAGATCCACCAGTTCCTTGAGTAATCCTTCGTCTTATATGATGATTTCCATGGAGTTCTTGAGCTCAACTACATTTTCTATCCTAGTCCGAGACCTTAGCTATAGTAGACTAGAAATCAAGACTTATAGTTTTGATCACTAACATTGAAAAACATGCTTGAGATATCAACACATGCGAGTTCGACCGAGCAATGCTCTAACAGTCTCCCCCTTTGTCAATTTTAGTGACAAAACTATCAATACATATGGAATACAAAAAAGATAAATAAACTTATGTAGCTCCTATTCCACATGTGTAATCTTCAATGTTACTCGAAATATTCGTCACTTCCAAGTACTCCAATGATCCCAAATGTTGTAAGTTCAGCATCATCGTTGTTGAACATCCCTAGCTATAACAATTATAAAAAAGAATTCTCGATCATTGTTATATAGTGTCATAGTATCATTATGCAGCATCAAAGTTCAATTGTATCACAACTTTGACAACAATACTATGGTGATATATATTACTCCCCCTTAGTCAATACTCCATCTCACATGGAAACCACTCCCCCTTACATAATGATGCGAAAACCATATGTATTTGTAGTGTGAACTGCATATTAATTCTCCCCCTTTTTGTCAATAAATTTAGCAAAGGTACAAGAACGGGACCCTAATGAAATTTCCAAAAGAGATATTTCATGAACAAAAGAAAGCATATATCATCTTGTTTAGATGCAATCATAAAGCCTAAGCTAAATGCATTCATCAAGGAGTTTAAAGATACAAAATAACCCCTATAATATTCCACAACCGCACTCCCCACAAAGATTTGGCGATTAAGCACAAGTTCAATTAAGAACTCTCCCCCATAAAATGTCATTCCCGAAAGAACAACAAGAGCAGCCTTAATTCCGAAAGAAAAAAAGGATTTATTTGGAAATAAAAAATCACATACGAATATGAATTTGAATCCAAAAATACTTAATTAAATTAACCAAAAGAGAACCTGTGATCAATTTAATCGGAAATGCTCAACATAAGTGAACTTATGGAGACTCAAAAAGACTCAAAGTGATTTAAACATAACCTGACTTTCGTCACTAGGTAAAGATGAACTTGGATAAAGCAAAAGCTTACCAACACATATTTCGAGAAATAGATAGGCGAGATAAACTCGGCTCGAAATACCAAATGTGTATAATCTAAGTCTATATAGCAAAACGACTTTTGTCTCAAGATAGGAGATAAATAGACTTTTGAGTGATAGATAAGTTCAAGTCTCCACATATCTTTTAGTCAAAGAAGATCCACCAGTTCCTTGAGTAGTCCTTCGTTTTGTATGATGATTTCCATGGAGTTCTTGAGCTCAACTACATTTTCTATCCTAGTCCGAGACCTTAGCTATAGTAGACTAGAAATCAAGACTTATAGTTTTGATCACTAACATTGACAAACATGCTAGTTCGACCGAGCAATGCTTTAACAATCTCCCCCTTTGTAAATTTTAGTGACAAAACTATCAATACATATGGAATACACAAAATATATAAATAAACTTTTGTAGCACCTATTCCATATGCCAAATCTTCAACATTGCTCGAAATCCCAAGTACTCCAATGATCCCAAAGGTTGTAATTTTAGCATCATCGTTGTTGAAATTCCGTAGCTATAACAACGAGAAAATAAAAGTTCTCAATCATTGTTATACAGTGTCATAGTATCATTACACAACGTCAAAGTTCAATTGTATCACAACTTTAACAACAATACTATGGTGATATGTCACTCACCCTTAGTCAATACTCCATCTCACATGGAAACCACTCCCCCTTACATAATGATCCGAAAACCATATGTATTTGTATTGTGAACTACATATTAATTCTTCCCCTTTTTGTCAAGAAAATTGGAAAAGGTACAAGAACGGGATCGAATGAAATTTTCGAAAGAGACATTTCATGACTAAAAGAAAGCATATATCATCTTATTTTGATGCAATCATAAAGCCGAAACTAAATGCATTCATCAAGGAGTCTATAAAGATATAAGATGACCCATATAATATTCCACAGCCGCACTCCCCACAAAGATTTGGCAATTAAGCACAAGTTCAATTAAGAACTTTCCCCCATAAAATGTCATTCCCGAAAGAACAACAAGAGCGACCTTAATTTCAAAAAAAGAAAAGAATGATTTATTTGGACAAAACACACTAAATAACTTGACAGAAAATCATCATACGTAAACAAAGGCAAACTTGAAGTAAATCCATACTGGAGTTCCAACTCAATTGCCCAAAAGATCGAGATAAGCACAGGGACAAGAGTCATGAAAACAACTAATGAACCAAGACAACACCAATAGACTTCCGTAAGTGTTGAAATGTAGCAGTGTCTAATGGTTTGGTGAGAATATCAGCCAATTGTTGTTCGGAAGGCACAAATTCCATGTTTATGATACCATTCTCATAAAGATCTCGAATAAAATGGTCCCTTATCTCAATGTGCTTTGTTCTTGAGTGCACAACGGGATTCTCAGTGATCCGAATCGTACTAGAGTTATCACAAAAGATCTTCATTATTCCAGTATCAACTCTATAGTCAGCAAACATTTGTTTCATCCATAGGAGTTGGGTACAACATGACCCAGCAACAATATACTCTGCTTCCCATGTAGACAGGGATTGTGAATTTTATTTTTTGCTATGCCAAGCAACAAGATTCAGTCCTACATAGCAGAAACCCCCTGATGTACTTTTTCTGTCTTCTACACATCTTGCCCAATCAACATCAGAATAGGCATAAAGGTCAGTATTAGTATCAAAGGTGTAGGATAGACCATACCCTATAGTGTGATTGACATATCATATGATCCTTTTTGCAGCTGCAAGATGAGATTCCTTTGGATCAGCCTGAAATTTAACACAACAACCAACACTAAAAGAAATATCAGGTCTAGTAGTTATATGTTAGAGCATTGCTCGGTCGAAATTGCATGCGTTGCTATCTCAAGCATGTTTGTCAATGTTAGTGATCAAAACTATAAGTCTTGATTTCTAGTCTACTATAGCTAAGTCTCGGACTAGGATAGAAAGTGTAGTTGAGCTCAAGGACTTCATGGCAATTCATCATACAATAAGAAGAACTACTCAAGGAACCGGTGGAACTTCTCGACAAAAAGGTATGTGAAGACTTGAACTTATCTGTCACTCAAAAGTCTATCTACTCTATCTCCTACTTCTTGAGACAAAAAGTCGTATGCTATATATAGACTTAGATTATACACATTTGGTATTTCGAGCCGAGTATACCTCGCCTATCTATATCTCGAAATATGTGTTGGTAACCGTTTGGATTCGATCATGTTTATCTTTACCTTGTGACGAAAGTCATGATATGTTTCAATCACTTTGAAAATTGCTTTGACGAGAAATGGTGTAACAAATATATAACGTCCTCTAAGAATGTTTCAATGGTTGGAATGAGAGTTTAAATTACATAACAATGATGGACATAAGTATTATTGTGGAAACACATATGTCCATAGGTCCTATCCCTTGAACCAAAGTTTGCGAAATTTGTTGATCAAGAGAAACCGGAAGAATGGCTTATTGCCAAATCTGCGAACTCAGTCCGCGAACTGCCGAACTTCTCATTCCGAGAAATTCTGCTGGAGTTGACAAACTTGTTGCGTGAGTACCAGTCCGCGAACCGGCGGAAAGTCTTTGCCGAGATTTTCTGCTGGAGTTTGTAAACTCTTCCCGGTTTCTTAATTCCGTGAACCTAGTGATGCGAACTTAAGAAGGTTATATATCTGAAGATGATTTCTGAACTTAAACTTATAAATACTAAGAAATGCAATTTGCAAACCGTGGCTATAAAATTCATGAACCGATTCGAGTGAATCAAATCATCTTTGCTTCAATTGTGTCTTGTGTAGTACATAAAATTTCATTGCAATTGGACAACTCTCTAACTAGTTCGTTTGAGTCATTTTAACTAGTTATGGTGAAGAAGAATATGGTTGGTATGAAATGCTCATATAGATAACCTTTTGGTTAACTATTGTTGAACCAACAATGTACACGTTTGGGTACGGTTAACAAAACTAGAAGCGTGCATTTTATTTTTGTATAACAAGCTAAGTTTTCGATCTAACGGTTGAGAAATATTAGCTTGAATCTAAATCAGGTTTTCATCTAACGGTGGATATTGTTTGCTTTGTGACCAAGGCGAAACCCTGATTTGAAAGACTATATAAGGGGACATCTAGCAACTCTACAAAACTAATCCCCACACTTCACGTGTGATACCAGTTTGCGTGCTAGAGTCGTTTTTCCTTTAACCTTTGGTTTTCTTCTTCTAAAACCAGGTTAACGACTTAAAGACTTCACTGGGATTGTGAATCCAGACCGATACTACTTTTATCGTAGTTGTGTGATATGATCTTGCATCTTCTATCGTACGAGTACAATCAGATTGATTGGCTTGGGATTAATATCTCCGATAAGCAAAACATAAAAAGTAGTCACAAACATCTTCGTCTCATTGTTTGTGATTCCGCAACATCTTGTTTCGCTACCATACGATTAAGATTCTTGTGAGTTGATTGATTTATCTAGGATGTTCTTAGGGAATATAAGACTGGATTATCAATTGGTTCCTGTTCACCTTGATTATTATCAAAAGACGGAACAAAAACTTTAGGGTTTTTCTGTGGGAGACAGATTGATCCTTTGATAGACTTGTCTGTGTGATACAGATTTGTTTATTGTCAAAGCCTGCGATTTTGGTTCGTAGAAACTCTTAGTTGTGTGTGAGATCAGCTAAGGGAATCAAGTGCGCAGTATCCTGCTGGGATCAGAGGCTTACGGAGTACACTGTACCTTGGATCAGTGGGAGACTGATTGGGGTTCAAGTACAGTCGTGTCTGAAGTTAACTTGGAGTAGGCTAGTGTCTGTAGCGGCTTAATTTCGTGTGTGTTCAATCTGGACTAGGTCCCGGGGTTTTTCTGTATTTGCGGTTTCCTCGTTAACAAAATTTCCGGTGTCTGTGTTATTTCAGTTACCGCATTATGTTGTTTTATCTTTATAATTTAAATAATACATGTTGTGTGTTAGATCATCAATTAGAGTAATCCAACCTTTGGTTGTTGATTGTCATTGATTGATCCTTGGATATTGGTCTTTGGTACCATCCAAGTTATTCCTTATATTTGATTAGTACTCGCAGTTTCTGTTTGAGAAAATCAAATCAAGAGAGAGAGAGATATAAACTCTTTGATGTACTTTTAATTGATTGAGTCTTGTTGATTCTCTTAAAAGTATATTCGAGTTTGTCCATACAGATTGCTAAGCGAAATATTGGGTGTTGTTCTTAGACCACCGCTTTTTCAATTGGTATCAGAGCAGTCAAACACGTTCAAGACCTTACAAGTCTGTGTGTGTAGCGATCTGACTCTATGGACAGAGGTGTTATCTCTATTAACGTACCACCAGTCTTCAATGGCTCTAATTACTTATGTGTGGAAAATTGTTATGCGATCTTTTCTTCAAGCGTGTGATTTTCAATCATGGGTATATGTTGTCAATGGCTATGCTGCTCCCGTTGTGGCAGTTGGTGAATATAATCCTGCCGAGATACTTGCTGCAAAGCAAAATTCTGATGGTTTGAATGCCATCATATATGCCATTACACCAAATCTTCAGCACCATGTGTCAAATTGCACTAGGTCTAAAGATGCTTGGGATATCTTAGAAACCGTATTTGAAGGAAACTCCAGTGAAAAGGAAGGTAGGCTTCAACACCTTAATTATGATTGGGAGAACCTTCGTATGGCATATGAAGATACATTTGATGAGTTTAATCACAGAGTGTCTGAAATTGTTAATGCATCGTTTGCATTAGGTAAAAATATTCCTGAAAAGGACATTATGATGAAAATTCTCAGATCGTTGCCATCTAGATACGAGTCTAAGAAGCATGCCATCGTTGAGGGAAATAACCTTGATAATCTTTCCAGAAATACATTGGTTGGAAAGCTAAAGATCTTTGATCATGAGCATACATCAGAAATCGGAAAGGATGTTGCCTTTAAAGCACAAAAGAACACTAAGTTACTTGATAAAAGTAAAATTGTTTATGTCTCTGAGGATGATCAGTCTGAGTATGATTTTTCGGATGAAGATCTTGACAAATCAGTCTCCTTGATCACAAGACAGTTTAGGGATCTTCTATTTAAGAGAAGTAAACGGTTTTCAAGAGACAAACCTAGGTCGTCAGATAAACCTCACAATCGCGTTCCTCCTAAAAACAGGGATGTTGACGAGGCTGATGACGAGGATATGCCAAAGTGATTTAAGTGTAAAGGTTTTGGTTATTTTTCAAACAAGTGTCCAAATCGTAGAAAATACATTGGGGACAAAGGTCTTGCTGTAACACTTGATGAGATGTCTAAAATCTATGATTCTGATGAAGATAGGAAATCAAGTGTTGGTGTTCTATGTGAAAACGTTGATTTTGATAATTGTAGCAATATATATATCAACCTTGATGGTTTCGGTGAAGAAGATAATCCAATCAAGCTGGAAGAATCAATTGACCCATCCTTTGGAAACTCTGGTTGTAATGTTTCAGGATCTACTATGTGTTGGCTGCTTTCACACCACAGATGCCTGAATATTATCCAAGTTTGACGTGCTCGTTTTGTTCTCAGAAGGGTCATGAACTATCAAGATATTACAAGTACAAACATCAAGTGAGGCACGCCAACAAACTTCAACGAAGATCAAATCGATTCGCAAGGAAGCTTAAACTTTCTCAGAAGACTGCTGAGGTATGTAAGATTTTATCTTCGTCTAAGAAGTTGGTTTCCAAAGACAAAATAAGACCATTATAGAAGAAGGTATGAAGTCCGAGTATTCCTATCAAGACGAAAATGGTGGAAAAATTGTTGTTCACCACAACACAAATTAATTGTGTTGTTTGGTAAATCTTGTCTCATGTTCCTGATCAAAAAGAGATAAGATTATGTACCGCTCAGGCTTTAGGAAAAGTTTTTTTTTTCTTAGGATTGTTTTTCCTGTCTATCAAATAAATTAAAAGGTTATTATCGACAATTCTACTCTTTACAGGGTTTAGAATTGGGCATACACGAACCTGTTTAAAGGTTGCGAACCCTACATTCCTATTTCCTCTCTGATATCTTTTATATCTTAAGACTGCTTGATGAGATTGTGAATTCCACTCAAAAAAACTAGTTGTTTATAACTGTTCTCTAAGCATCATGTCTTTGGATGGAAAAGATGTCAATATGATTTTTAAGCCATCAATCAAGGAAAAAGAGAAATCTCCAGTAACTCCTTCCTTGAAAGAAAGAGGAGGAATACAAGAAAGCCAAGGGCTGTCCCTTCTAACTCTCAGAAGTTTTCCGATGTTCTTGATGAGTTTAAGGAAGTAAGAAAGGATATTAGTGAAATAAAGGCTTGCGTTTTAAGATATTTGGAAATTCAAAAGGCCCTGGTTCGACATCATCAGCCATGACGGTTTGTTGGTATTGACTCCTTCCTCCACGAACCTTATATTCCGATGGCTGTTGACGAAAAGGAGTTCGGGAATGATAAGGAATTTCTCAAAGATATTGTTTCCTAGTATGTCTTCTTTTTGGTTTAGTTGGAAGAATAACTAGTGCTTGAATAACAATGATTGTGACTACACATAGCAATTATTTTTCATCTTCTTGTTCTTTTTTAGGTTTATTGGTTTAAATTCTAAAAATATTTGGAGGATGATGGTTTGCAGTATTTAATCATTATGATTTGATATATTGCAATTTGTTATGGGATATTGGTGTTTACGTTCGTGAACTATGTTGTCCCATATTTTGTCAAAAAGTAAAGTCGTTCATGATCGGTATTCATGTATTGATTTAAGGATGACTATACTTTTGACATATACAAAAGTTAATCCTATATTGTCAATTCATTGATGGAAGATAGGTTAAAATCTTTTGAGTTCAAGGATTATGTCTATTAAAAATTGTTATGCAAATAGTGATGGAAGATATAATGAATCCTTGTGTATTCCACAGTATTGATCTTCACTGATCCATATTTTATGTAATACCATGAGGCTCCGTAATGTGTCTTATGAGCAAGATACAACCAAGTTGATTAATTTTTGATTATCTTTGTTGGTTGTTCCATAAGGTACTTTATATTGAGCAATCTTGAACTAAATTAATCATCTTGTTTGGTTATTTAGTTATTGCTCCATAAGTCTTTTTATTTCGAGCAAAACAAATGACAATTAAATTGATTACTTTTGTAATTAGTTTGGTTGTGTATTCCAATTAGATTAATAATGGGTTCTCTTGTAATTAATCTAGTTGAGTATTTTCATACTCAAGATTCCTCTTATGTTGAGTATATGAACGACTATCCTATTTATTTTCTAATGGTTATGTTAGTCATATGCTCCGTAAGTTCTCTTATGTCGAGCATAATCAATTAAGTTGATCACTTGTGTGTTTAATTTGATGGTGTATTCCGATTAAATTAATCATGGGTTTACTTGTGATTAATTTGATTGAGATTTTGGATATAGAAAATCATTCTCATGGTTTTTGGTGTCCAATGAAAATCCTTCTTTTCTTTTGAAATTAAGGTCGCTCTTGTTGTTCCCTTGGGAATGACATCGAATGGGGGAGAGTTCTTTTGAACTTGTGCTTAATGGTCATATCTTGAGGGTGTGCGGCTGTGGAATTTTACAGGGGTTATCTTGTATCTTTAAACTCCTTGATGAATGCTATTAGCTTCGGATATATGATTGCATCTAAATTAGATGGTATGTATTTTCTATTAGTCATGAAATGTCTCTTATGGAAATTTCATTATGATCCCGTTCTTGTACCTTTGCCAATTTTATTGACAAAAAGGAGGAGAATTAATATGTAGTTCACACTACAAATACATATGGTTTTCGGATCATTGTGTAAGGGGGAGTGGCTTCCATGTGAGATGGAGTATTGACTAAGGGGGAGCGATACATATCACCATAGTATTATTGTTGAAGTTGTAATAATACTGTGACACTGTATAACAATGATCGAGACCGATGCTTTCTCATTGTTATAGATACGGATCTTCAACAACGGTGATGCTAAACTTACAACCTTTGGGATCATTGGAGTACTTGGAAGTGACGAAGATTTCGAGGAATGTTGAAGATTAGACATGTGGAATAAGAGTTACTAAAGTTTCTTTATCTTTTTTGTATTCCATATGTATTGATAGTTTTGTCACTAAAATTGGCAAAGGGGGAGATTGTTAGAGCATTGCTCGGTCGAACTCGCATGCGCTGCTATCTCAAGCATGTTTGTCAATGTTAGTGATCAAAACTATAAGTCTTGATTTCTAGTCTACTATAGATAAGGTGTCAGACTAGGATAGAAAGTATAGTTGAGCTCAAGGACTTCATGGAGATTCATCATACAAGAATAAGAACTACTCAAGGAACCGTGGAACTTCTCGACAAAAAGGTATGTGAAGACTTGAACTTATCTGTCAATCAAAAGACTATCTACTCTATCTCCTAATTCTTGAGACAAAAAGTCGTATGCTATATATAGACTTAGATTATACACATTTGGTATTTCGAGCCGAGTATACCTCGCCTATCTATATCTCGAAATATGTGTTGGTAAGCGTTTCGCTTCGATCATGTTTATCTTTACCTAGTGACGAAAGTCATGATATGTTTCAATCACTTTGAAAATTTCTTTGACAAGAAATGGTGTAACAGCTACATAACATCCTCTAAGAATGTTGCAATGGTTGGAATGAGAGTTTAGATTAAATAACCAATGATGGACATAAGTATTGTTGTGGAAACACATATGTGCATAAGCCCTATCCCTTGAACCAAAGTTTGCGAACTTTGTTGATCAAGAGAAACCGGAAGAATGGCTTGTTTCCAAGTTCGCGAACTGCCAACTTCTCATCCCGAGAAATTATGCCGGAGTCGACAAACTTGTTGCGTGAGTACCAGTCCGCGAAACGACGGAAAGTCTTTGCTGAGATTTTCTGCTAGAGTTTGTAAACTTTGCCCGGTTGCTTAAGTCCGCGAACCTAGTGTGCGAACTTAAGAAGGTTATATATCTGAAGATGATTTCTGAACTTAAACTTATAAAGACTAAGGAATGCAATTTGCAAACCATGCCTATAAAGTTCATAAACCGATTCGAGTGAATCAAATCATATTTGCTTCAATTGTGTCTTGTGTAGTACATAAGATTTCCTTGCAATTGAACAACTCTCTAACTAGTTCATTTGAGTCATTTGAACTAGTTATGGTGAAGAAGAATATGGTTGGTATGAAATGCTCATATGTCTAACCTTTTGGTTAACTATTATTGAACCAACAAGTGCATACGTTTGGTACGGTTAACAAACCTAGAAGAGTGCATTGTCAAGTGTGTGTAACAAGCTAAGTTTTCGATCTAACTGTTGATAAATATTAGATTGAATCTAAATCAGGTTTTCATCTAACGGTGGATATTTTTAGCTTTGTGAACAAGGCGAAACCTTGATTTGAAAGACTATATAAGGGGACATCTAGCAACTCTGCAAAACTAATCCCCACACTTCACTGTGATACTAGTTTTCGTTCTAGAGTCATTTCTCCTTTAACCTTTGGTTTTCTTCTTCTAAAACCAGGTTAACGACTTAAAGACTTCATTGGGATTGTGAATCCAGACCGATACTACTTTTATCGTAGTTGTGTGATCTGGTCTTTGCTACTTATATCGTACAGTACAATCAGATTGATTGGCTTGAGATTAATATCTATGATAGGCAAGATATAAAATATAGTCACAAACATCTTCATTTCATTGTTTGTGATTCCGCAACATCTTGTTTTGCTACCATACGATTAAGATTGTTGTGAGGTGATTGATTTATGTAGGCTGTTCTTCGGGAATATAAGACCGGATTATCAATTGGTTCCTGTTCACCTTGATTATTATCAAAAGATGGAACAAAAACTTTAGGGTTTTTCTGTGGGAGACAGATTGATCCTTTGATAGACTTGTCTGTGTGAGACAGATTTGTTTATTGTCAAAGCCTGCGATTTTGGGTCGTTGCAACTCTTAGTTGTGGGTGAGATCATCTAAGGGAATCAAGTGCGCAGTATCCTGCTGGGATCAGAGGCGTAGGGAGTACAACTGTACCTTGGATCAGTGGGAGACTGATTGGGGTTCAAGTACAGTCGTGTCTGAAGTTAGCTTGGAGTAGGCTAGTGTCTGTAGCGGCTTAATACAGGTTGTGTTCAATCTGGACTAGGTCCTTGGGTTTTTCTGCATTTGCGGTTTCCTCGTTAACAAAATTTCTGGTGTTTGTGTTATTTCAGTTCCGCATTATATTGTTTTATCTTTATAATTGAAATAATACAGGTTGTGCATTAGATCATCAATTAGAGTAATCCAACCTTTGGTTGTTGATTGTCATTGATTGATCCTTGGATATTGGTCTTTGGTACCATCCAAGATATTCCTTGTATTTGATTAGTACTCGCAGTTTCTGTTTGAGGAAATCAAATCAAGAGAGAGAGATTAAACTCTTTGATGTACTTTTAATTGATTGAGTCTTGTTGATTCTCTTAAAAGTATATTCGAGTTTGTCCATACAGATTGCTAAGAGAAAATATTGGGTGGTGTTGTTAGACCCCCGCTTTTTCACTGTAAGATATAAAAGACTACCAATAATAGATCGATACAATTTTTGATCTACTTTTACTCATTTCTCATCTCTATGCAGTTTACCAATAGTAGGCATAGGTGTCAGTTTTGGAGAAGACTTATCCAGGCTGAATCTTGTCACAGGATCCCTTGCATACTTTTCTTGAGATAAGTAAATTCCATCCTTATGTTGTTGAACTTGCAATCCTAAGAAGAATTTTAATTCACCAACATTGCTCATTTCAAATTCTTTAGCAAGTGAAACTTGGAAAGCCTTTGCAAGCTTCTCAGAAGTTGAACCATAGATGATATCATCTACATAGACTTGAGAAATGACAACATATTTCCCACTCCATTTGGTAAACAAGGTTTCATCAGGTCCTCCTCTTGAAAAACCTTTCCTAATAAGAGAAGTGGTAAGTTTTTCAAACCAGGCTCTAAGTGCTTGTTTAAACCCATACAATTCCTTTTTGAGCTTAAGGACATGATATGGAAATCATGGTTTTCAAATCCTTTAGGTTGAGCAACATAGACTTCTTCATTTAAAATTCCGTTTAGGAACGCAGATTTAATATCCATTTGGAAAAAATTAACCTTGAGAAAACAAGCATGAGCTAATAAAAGTCTAATGGAGTCAAGGCGTGCCACAGGAGCAAAGCTTTCGTCAAAGTCGATACCTTCAACTTGTGAATATCCTTGAGCGACAAGTCTAGCTTTATTTCTGACAATTGTGCCAAATTCATCAGACTTATTCTTGAATATCCATTTCGTATCAACAATATTAACATTGGAGGGACAAGGTACAAGTTCTCATACGTCTTGTCTTTGAAATTGATTTAACTCTTCATGCATTGCATTCACCCAAACGTGATCGGTTAGAGCTTCATCAATATTTATTGGTTCTACTTGTGACAGATAACAACCAAAATTGCAAATATTTTGAAGTTGTCATCTCGTTTTGGCTGTAGAATCTCTTCCTCCAATAATACTGTTGTGATCATGATTCCTTTGAACCCAGAGGTGTCGTGGAGGGACATGTTCTTGTTCGTTAGAGTAGCCTGATCAGTGCTCTTCTCCTTGTCACTAGAAATATCAGGATCAGTAACAGTTGGGATGACTTCAATTGATTATGGTATTTCTTTGACTTTCTCAATTGTCTCAGTTGGAGGCACTTCAGCAGGAGGACTATCATGATGACAATTACTAATATCATCGATGATAACATTAGAAGATTCATCATGACCTGGGTTCTGAGATTAAATACTCGGAAACCACGACTATCAGAAGCATAGCCAAGGAAAATACCTTCATCACTTTTGGTATCAAATTTCCCTCTTTGTTCTCGATCTTTTAGAATGTAGCACTTACTACCAAACACTCTAAGATAGTGCAAGTTGGGTTTTCTACCGTACCACAACTCATACGGAGTGTTGAGGGTTTTAGACCGTAAGTAGACACGGTTTATCAAATAGCATGCTGTGAAGACAGCTTCTCCCCAATACCTTAAAGGTAAGTTTTTGTTACGGAGCATTACCCTTGTCATTTCCTGAATGTTTCTGTTCTTTCTTCTGAAACTCCATTAGCTTGATGAGTAATAGGTGGAGAATATTGTTGAATAATTCCCAGTTCGTCACAGAATTCAAACACCTTAGTGTCCTTGAATTCAGTTCCACGATCGCTTCTAAATTTTTTTATTTTGCGACCCTTGTTCGTTCTGGATTCTATTAACAATAATCTTGAATTCATCAAGGGTTTCATTCTTATGAGATAGGAACGCAACCCAAGTGAACATGGTGTAATCATCTAGCATAACCAAAGCATACTTCTTACCAGCAACAGTAGGTTGTTGAATTGGTCCGAATAGATCCATATGAATTAAATCAAGTAGATCTTTAGCGAGAATATCTCGAGATGATTTATGGTGAATTTTCGTTTGTTTACCCTTTTGACAGGCACCACATACACCTTCAATCTTTGAATTGATTTTGGGAACGCCTCTAACAAGTTCTTGGTTAATGATCTTAGTTAGAAGACGATAGTTGATGTGACCAAAACGTTCATGCCAAAGATGTGTAGATTCCACCTTAGTAAAATTGCAACAACTGCTGAACTGAGTATCTAGAAGATAACAGTTATTTTTACCTCGAATTCCCTGAAAAATTACTTTCCCAGTTTTGTCTACAATGTCACATCCATTAGCATTGAAGACAACTCGATGGCCTTTGTCACAAATTTGACTAACAGATAGAAGATTTGCAGTCATACCTTTTACGTAGACTACATCATAGATTTCAGGTATGCCAAGTAATTTGATCGTCTCTTCTTGCTTATGTAGCAACAAATCCCATCTCCGAATGTTACATGTACGCCTTCATAGTCGTCTGAAGAAACAAACCAAGTGAGATCACATGTCATATGTCTGCTACATCCACTGTCAAGAAACCATTGAAAGGGTGATGTTGATTTTAAAGAAAAAGCTCCCATACTATCAGTACTATTATGTTTAGGATTTCCTGATAGTTTTGTATGTCTTTTTAAAGAAGCAAATAGTTGTTTAGTTTTCTTTTGAAGATCACTTGCAACTTTTAGTCTCTTTAGAAGATACACACAATCATGTTGAAATTTATTGAAGGAATCACAAAACAAACATGAGCCAACACCTTTTAGTTTGGCAGAGCAGTTCTTAGTCATATCAATTTTCACAACATTTAATCGTTGTTTATCACCTGATATATGACCGTCCTTCAGAGAGGAACGACTGGAGTCACTCATATCCATTAACGTATTTAAGATGGGTTTCAAATCCTTAAGTATTGCAATTTCCGCAACAAGATCATAATTGATCCGGATTTGTTCATCCAACCTTTTCTGGAGAATAACCAGTTTATCAGAACTTCTTCTGCGATTGGTTTTTAAACCTGGTGAAGCGTTACAAGGGACTTTATCGTCCATAGAGTCAGATCACTACAAACACAGACTTCTAATGTCTTAAACGTGTTTGCCTGATCTGATACCAATTGAAAAAGCGGGGGTCTAACAACCACACCCAATCGTTTGCTTAGCAATCTGTATGGACAAAATCCAATATACTTTCTAGAGAATCAACTAGACAGTCATACTCAATCTAGATAAAAGTACATCAAAGAGATTTGTATCTCAATCTCTCAATTTGATCCATACTCAAGCAAATAGAAATCTGCGAGTCTTTATCAAAGAGAGATAACTTGGATGGTACCAAAGACCAATATCCAAGTGTCAAGCAATTCAAATCAACAACCAAAAGGTTGGATATTCTAATTGATTGAACAACGCACAACCTGTGATATTTCAATTATATAACAGGATATAATGCGTAAAAGAAATAACACAAACACCAGAATTTTGTTAACGAGGAAACCGCAAATGCAGAAAAACCCCGGGACCTAGTCTAGATTGAACACACACTGTATTAAGCCGCTACAGACACTAGCCTACTCCAAACTAACTTCGGTATGGATTGTAGTTGAACCCCAACCAATCTCACACTGATCCAAGGTACAATTATGCTCCTACGTCTATGATCCCATCAGGATACTACGTACTTTATTCCCTTAGATGATCTCACCCACAACCAAGAGTTGTTACGACCCAAAGTCGAAGACTTTAATAAACAAATCTGTATCACATAGAAAAGTCTACAGTAATAGATAAATCCGTCTCCCACGAATATACCTACGATTTTTGTACCGTCTTTTGATAAATCAAGGTGAACAGGAACCAATTGATAATCCAGACTTATATTCCCGAATAACAGCATAGTATTATCAATCACCTCACAATAGTCTTAATCGACGCAGCGAAAAAAGATATTGTGGAATCACAAATGATGAGACGAAGATGTTTGTGATTACTTTTTATCTTGCCTATCGAAGATAGAAATCTCAAGCCAATTATCACAGTTGTACTCGTACGATAGAAACAGCAATATCAGATCAGACAACTACAAGAAAGTAGTATCGGTCTGGATTCACAATCCCAATGAAGTCTTTAATTCGTTAACCTGGTTTGGAAGAAGAAACCAAAGGTTAAAGGATAATCGACTCTAGATTAGCACAACTAGTATCACACAGAATGTGTGGTGATTAGGTTTCCCAGTTGCTAGAGTTCTCCCTTATATAGTCTTTCAAATCAGGGTTTGCAATCAATGTTAGCTTGGTAACAAAGCATTCAATATTCACCTTAGATAAAAACCTGATTAGATTCAAGCTAATACTTATCAACCGCTAGATCGAAAACATAGCTTGTTATACACAAATGAAATGCACGTTTCTAGGATTGTGTAACCGTACCCAAACTTGTACATTAGTTGGTTCAACAATAGTTAACCAAATGGTTAGCCATATGATAACTTTCATATCAACCATATTATTCTTCACCATAACTAGTTCAAATGACTCAAATGAACTAGTTAGAGAATTGTTCAATTGCAAGGAAATCTTATGTACTACACAAGACATAATTGAAGCAAAAACGATGTGATTCACTTGAATCGGTTCATGAACTATATATCCACGACTTGCAATTGAATTCCTTAGTTAATATGAATAAGTTCACAAACATCGGTTTTAGATATAACCTACTCAAGTTTGCGGACTGGGTTCGTGGACTTAAGTTCCCGGATGAAGTTTAGAAACTCCAGCATAAATTCTCGGGTTTAAGAACTTCTCCAGTTTGCGGGCTTGGTTCGCAGAATTAGCTCACACACTACTCCGGTTCACTTGATCAACAAAGTTCGCAAACTTCGGTTCAAGGAATAAGGACTTATACATATATGTGTTTCCACAACAATGCTTATATCCTCCAATTGTTATATAATCTAACCATTTTTCGTCGGAGCAATTTTCAAAGTGATTTAAACATAACCTGACTTTCGTCACTAGGTAAAGATGAACTTGGATAAAGCAAAAGCTTACCAACACATATTTCGAGAAATAGATAGGCGAGATAAACTCGGCTCGAAATACCAAATGTGTATAATCTAAGTCTTTATAGCAAAACTACTTTTGTCTCAAGATAGGAGATAAATAGACTTTTGAGTGATAGATAAGTTCAAGTCTCCACATATCTTTTAGTCGAAGAAGATCCACCAGTTCCTTGAGTAGTCCTTCGTCTTGTATGATGATTTCCATGGAGTTCTTGAGCTCAACTACATTTTCTATCCTAGTCCAAGACCTTAGCTATAGTAGACTAGAAATCAAGACTTATAGTTTTGATCACTAACATTGACAAACATGCTTGAGATAGCAACGCATGCGAGTTCGACCGAGCAATGCTCTAACAATCTCCCCCTTTGTCAATTTTAGTGACAAAACTATCAATACATATGGAATACAAAAAATATATAAATAAACTTTTGTAGCTCCTATTCCACATGCCTAATCTTCAAAATTACTCGAAATCTTCGTCACTTCCAAGTACTCCAATGATCCCAAAGGTTGTAAGTTTAGCATCATCGATTTTGAAAATCCGTAGCTATAACAACGAGAAAATAAGAGTTCTCAATCATTGGTATACAATGTCATAGTAGCATTACACAACGTCAAAGTTCAATTGTATCACAAATTTAACAACAATACTATGGTGCTATGTCACTCCCCCTTAGTCAATACTTCATCTCACATGGAAACCACTCCTCCTTACATAATTATCCGAAAACCATATGTATTTGTAGTGTGAACTACATATTAATTCTCCCCCTTTTTGTCAATAAAATTGGAAAGGTACAAGAACGGGATCCTAATGAAATTTCCGAAAGAGACATTTCATGACCAAAAGAAAGCATATATCATCTTATTTATATGCAATCATAAATCCGAAGCTAAATGCATTCATCAAGGAGTCTATAAAGATATAAGATAACCCCTATAGTATTCCACAGCCGCACTCCCCACAAATATTTAGCAATTAAGCACAAGTTCAATTAAGAACTCTCCCCCATAAAATGTCATTCCCGAAAGAACAATAAGAGCGACCTTAATTTCAAAAAATAAAAGAAGGATTTCTTTGGACAAAACACACTAAATAACTTGACATAAAATCATCCTACGTAAACAAACGCAAACTTGAAGTAAACCCATACTGGAGTTGCAACTCAATGCCCAAAAGATCGAGATAAGCACAGGGGCAAGAGTCATGAAAATAACTAATGAACCAAAAAAACACCAATAGACTGCCGTAAGTGTTGAAATGTAGCAGTGTCTAATGGTTTGGTGATAATATCATCCAATTGTTGTTCGAAAGGCACAAATTGCATGTTTATGATACCATTCTCATAAAGATATCGACTGAAATGGTCCCTTATATAAATGTGCTTTGTTCTTGAGTGGTCAACAGGATTCTCAGTGATTCGAATCGCACTAGAGTTATCACAAAAGATCTTCATTATTCCAGTATCAACTCCATAGTCATCCAGCATTTGTTTCATCCATAGGAGTTGGGTACCACATGACCCAGCATAAATATACTCTGCTTCGCATGTAGACATGGATTGTGAATTTTTTTATTTGCTATGCCAAGCCACAAGATTCAGTCCTACATAGCAGAAACCCCCTGATGTACTTTTTCCGTCTTCTACACATCTTTCCCAATCAACATCAGAATAGGCAGAAAGGTCAGTATTAATATCAAAGGTGTATGATATACCATACCCGACAGTGTGATTGACATATCGTATGATTCTTTTTGCAGCTGCAAGTTGAGATTCCTTTGGATGAGCCTAAATCTAGCACAACAACCAACACTAAAAGAAATATCAGGTCTAGTAGCTGTAAGATATAAAAGACTACCAATAATAGATTGATACAATTTTTGATATACTTTTACTCCTTTCTCATCTCTATGCAGTTTACCAGTAGTAGGCATAGGTGTCAGTTTTGGAGAAGATTTATCCAGGCCGAATCTTATCACAAGATCCCTTGCATACTTTTCTTGGGATAAGTAAATTCCATCCTTATGTTATTGAATTTCCAATCCTAAGAAGAATTTTAATTCACCAACATTGCTCATTTCAAATTCTTTAGCAAGTGAAACTTGAAAATCCTTTGCAAGCTTCTCAGAAGTTGAACCATAGATGATATCATCCACATAGACTTGAGCAATGACAACATCTTTCCACTCCATTTGGTAAACAAGGTTTTATCAGCTCCGCCTCTTGAAAAACCTTTCCTAATAAGAGAAGTGGTAAGTTTTTCAAACCATGCTCTAGGTGTTTGTTTTAACCCATACAATGTCGTTTTGTGTTTTTTCCTAAAAATAAAATTAAAAACCTTAAATAAAAGATTCATAACTTATTTAATCTTTCGATCCTAGGATTTTCTTCCTTTAGCTATTAAGGAATAACTTTGAATAATAAAAGATAAACATTACTGTACGTGTTCAAAGTATGTCGACATCTCTACACATTAACCAATTATATTTTCGGTATCTCTAATATTTCTAGAATAATAGAAAGTTCGAAAAGATACTTTTGGATAATTTTTTGTGTTAAAAACACAAAACGTGCTCGGAGTTGATTGAGACTTTTTGTGGCCGTTGCACATGTTTAGAGGATCGGTTCCCCTTGTTGCACATGTCCGTAGGATCGATTCTGTTAGATCACTGCTCGGTCGAACTCGCATGCGTTGCTATCTCAAGCATGTTTGTCAATGTTAGTGATCAAAACTGTAAGTCTTGATTTTTAGTCTAGTATAGCTAAGTCTCGGAATAGGATATAAAGTGTAGTTGAGATCAAAAACTCCATGGAGATCATCATACAAGACAAAGAACTACTCAAGGAACTGGTGGAACTTCATCGACTAAAAGGTATGTGGAGTCTTGAACTTATCTATCACTCAAAAGTCTATCTACTCTATCTCCTATCTTGATACAAAGGTCGTTTTGCTATATAGACTTTGATTATACACATTTGCTATTTCGAGCCGAGTTTATCTCGCCTATCTATTTCTCGAAATATGTGTTGGTAAGCTTTTGCTTTGGCCAAGTTCATCTTTACCTAGTGACGAAAGTCATGTTATGTTTCAATCACTTTGAAAATGGCTTTGATGAAAAATAGTTTGTGAATAACAACTATATAATGTCCTATAAGAATGTTTCAATGATTGAAATGAGAGTTTAATTAGATTATATAACCATGTTGGATACAAGCATTATGTGGTAACACATATATGTATAAGTCCTTATTCCTTGAACCAAAGTATGCGTACTTTGTTGATCAGGAAAACCGGAACAAGAGCTGTGAACTCAGTACGCGAACTCCATCCGGAACCCAGCCCGCGAACTGGCGGAGGTTCTCATCCCGAGAATATCTGCTGGAGTTTGTGAACTCCTTCCGGGAACTTAAGTCCGCGAACTAAGTCTGCGAACTTGAGTTGGTTATATCTAAAGACGATTATTTGTGAACTTATATTTATATTAACTAAGGAATGCAAATTGCAAACCGTGGCTATAAATTTCATGAATCGATTCGAGTGAATCAAATCGTTTTTTCTTCGATTGTGTCTTGTATAGTTATATAAGATTTATACAATTGAACAACTCTCTAACTAGTTCATTTGAGTCATTTGAACTAGTTATGGTGAAGAAGAATATGGTTGATATGAAATTGATCACATGGATAACCATTTGGTTAACTAATGTTAAACCAACAAATGTACATGTTTGGGTACGGTTACCCAAACCTAAAAACGTGCATTTCATTTGTTTGTAACAAGCTAAGTTTTCGATCAACGGTTGAAAGATATTATCTTGAATCTAATCAGGTTTTCATCTAACGGTGAATATTGAATGCGTTGTTACTAAGCTAACATTGATTGCAAACCTTGATTTGAAAGACTATATAAGGGAGAACTCTATCCACTAGGAAACCTAATCCCCACACCTCCTCTGTAATACTAGTTGTATTAGTTGGAGTCGATTCTCCTTTAACATTAGGTTTCTTCTTGTAAACCAAGTTAACGACTTAAAGACTTCATTGGAATTGTGAAGCCAGACCGATACTACTTTCTCGTAGTTGTGTGATATGATCTTGCATATTCTATCGTGTTGAGTACAATCGTAAGGATTGGCTTGAGATTAATATCTACGATGGGAAAGATATAAAGTAGTCACAAACATCTTAGTCTCATCGTTTCTGATTCCACAATATCTTCTTTCGCCGCGTCGATTAAAATTATTGTGAGGTAATTGATAATACTTGGTTGTTCTTTGGGAATATAAGTTCGGGTTATCAATTGGTTCATGTTCACCATGATTTATCAAAAGACGGAACAAAACTTATAGGTATTTTTGTGGGAGACAGATTTATCTATTACCGTAGACTTTTCTGTGTGATACAGATTTGTTTATTAAAATCTTCGACTTTGGGTCGTAGCAACTCTTAGTTGTGGGTGAGATCATCTAAGTGAATCAAGTGTGTAGTATCCTGCTGGGATCAGAGACGTAAGGAGCGCAACTGTACCTTGGACCAGTGTGAGATTGATTGGGGTTCAACTATAGTTCAGACCGAAATTAGTTTGTAGTAGGATAGTGTCTGTAGCGGCTTAATACATTCTATGTTTAATCTAGACTAGGTTCCGTGGTTTTTCTGCATTTGCGGTTTCCTCGTTAACAAAATTTTGGTGTCTGTTTTATTTCTTTTCCGCATTATATTTTGTTATATAATTGAAATATCACAGGTTGTGCGTGAGAATCAATCAATTGGAAATCCGACCTTTGGTTGTTGATTGAAATTAATTGATACTTGAACATTAGTCTTTGGTACCGTTCAAGTGATTTCTCTTATATTCAATTAGACTCGCAGATTTCTATTTGCTTAAGTAAGAATTGAATCGAGAAAGAGAGATATAACTCTTTGATACAATTTATTAAGATTGAGTCTAGTTGATTCTCTTGAAAGTATATTGGAGTTAGTCCATACAGATTGCGAATCAAAATATTGGGTGTGGTTGTTGTACCCCCGCTTTTTCAATTGGTATCAGAGCAGGCAAACACGTTAAAGACCTTACAAGTCTGTGTTTGTAGTTGTTGATACATGAAAAATAATTCCCCTTAACCAGGTTAGGGTGCCCCAAATAGAGGAAAGGCCACATGGAACATGGGGACTTGGGGACTAAGGCCCAAGTCCACCGAAGAAGAATCCATAAGGTGGAAGGGACAATTAAGGAATTAACAAGGAAGAAGGAGGTTATATTAGAGAAGGGATGGCATTAGCAGTAATTAAGGAGGTTTAGGACACATGACAAGATGTCATAAAAGGGAGGGGCTTTTGGAAAGTATATATAAAAAAGGACAAGGTACAATGGAAGGAAAACTCTCTCTCATACTATTCTAATAAAAGTGAGGTCATCCTGGTATACTAGGACGGATAGAACCTAACGAGAATTCTGGTATTAACATTTGGCGACCATACCCGGAGGCTCGTGCCTAGTCTATCATGATGCAGCCAAATAGCAGTAATCCGAGTGTGGCAGGAAGTCAACCATCCACCCGCCCTGTTGACCTCGACGAGGTCATCATAGAAGAAGGGGATAGCGAGGAAGAAACACCACATCAAAGCGCAAACAAACAGTTTGAACACACTCACCAATAGCCTGGAACCCAGGGCATGCAAAGTATTCAGAAATAATTGGAAGAGCGATTGCAAAAGAGGCAAGCATTGGAAGAATGGATAGCACAAGCCGTGATGGCGGGCCAAAGCGCCCCTGGGGAAGCATCCGAATCGGAAAAACATCAAAATACCAAGGCCGCGGTAATCACACAGGAAGAAATGGCGGAGTACCTGGAGCATAGGTATCATATCACGAAGCAAGATAACCACCATCAAACGAACAACACATATCCTTTAAGTGTCCGGGAATATCAGTACCCCGAGGACTATGTTTCTCCCAAGTTTAATACTTACGATGGACAAGGAAATGCGCGGGAACATGTCATCCATTTTCTCTCATCCATGAACGACAGAATCTCCAACGAGAAACTGTGTTTGAGAGAATTCCCCAAATCGTTGACAGGAACAACCTTTACTTGGTACGATAAACTAAAGGCAGAGAGCGTAGACTCTTGGCCAATTATATACTCGATGTTTATGGGTAAATTGTATTCATCCAAGCGGAAAGTTACATCCATAGACCTGAGCAGAAGAGGACAGGTGAAGAAATAGGGACATATATATCAAGGTTCCGACGGACGACACTGGATTGCCATGAAGACATTAGTTAAGAAGCACTTGTGGAAATATGCGTACGGGGAATGATTCAGTCCTTCAGAGGGAGTTTGATCAACTTCAGATTCCAAACCTTCGTCGAACTAAAGGAAGCTGATGAAAGAATTTCTGACTGCATGGAAGAGCTACTCGCAGACGTTAACTGGCGTTTTACTGTAAGCACCACATCCGTAGTCCCCTACAAGCCTAATAACAAAGAGGTAAACAGAAGCTGACAACAATGGGGGGACCTCATCCAAAGGAAAAAAAATGGTTTAAAAGGGATTCAATACCATC
The DNA here is from genome assembly GCF_003573695.1 of Papaver somniferum. Taxonomy (NCBI): domain Eukaryota; kingdom Viridiplantae; phylum Streptophyta; class Magnoliopsida; order Ranunculales; family Papaveraceae; genus Papaver; species Papaver somniferum. The sequence continues at coordinate 77,364,565 of NC_039365.1, forward strand.
TCCTCCTCTACTACCGTATGGAAGAGAACAGACTGTTCGGCTCCTCAACCAATGGGTAGCCGAGGGCGATGTTCAATTTCCGCTGACGGTGGTGGATGTCAAAAAAATGAATAAGGACGCTGCAAGATATTTCCATTATCATAGAATAATGGGACATCTGACAGTATAATGTCTCGCGATAAGAAGCATATTTGAAAGAAAACGCGAGTCTGGAGGGCTTGAGGAAGTAAGACAAATGATCGAGCAAGACCCTTTTCCGCGTCATTAAGAACAAAGGAAACCGATGAGCTAAATGAAAAAAAAAATCTTAATGTCTTTCCCTTATAAATAATTTCGAAAAGAAAAAATCTCTCTAGAGTTGATTACAAAAAAAAGGGTTGCGGGAAAGCCAATGACGCCCGATCGACTGACAAAAGGTTGCGGAACGTTAATGACGTCCGATCGACTGATAAAAGGTTGCGGGAAATCCAATGGATCCCGATCGACTGACAAAAGGTTGCGGAACGTTAATGACGTCCGATCGACTGACAAAAGATTACGGGAAAGCCAATGGCGCCCGATCGACTGACAAAAGGTTGCGGAACGTTAATGACGTCCGATCGACTGACAAAAGGTTGTGGAACATCAATGACATCCGATCGACTGACAAAAGGTTGCGAGAAAGCCAATGGCGCCCGATCGACTTACAAAAGATTGGGGAACGTTAATGACGTCTGATCGACTGATAAAAGGTTACGGGAACGCCAATGACACCCGATCGACAGAAAAAAGATCGCGGAATGTCAATGACGTATGATCGATTTACCAAAAGTTGTGGAAACTCCAATGGCACCCGATCGACTGACTAAAAAACCGCGGGAATGTCAGAGGCACCCGATCGGCTGGAAAATTTACTAAAATACGGGGATCTCGATGGCATTTGATTGACTGATAAAAGGTAGTAGGAACGCCGGTCACGCCTGCTCAACGAACAAATAACGGAAAGGTCAAGCTTGACCAATAGATAAAATAGAGGAAAAAGGAGAATAGGCGCGTCGACATTATGCCCCTCCCACCCGCACCCCAAGGTGTTCCATAAATTCAAGAGGGAAGTAAGCGCGTTTATATTATTCCCCGACCACCCGCACCTTGAGGTGTTAAATAATTTCAAGAAGGGAATAGGTGCGTTAACATACGCCCCTCCCTCCAATTTCCTTGTTTAGAAACACAGAGGGGGAGTGGGCGCGTTTTACACACATCCCGCCCTCTGGATCCCTGAGTAGGAGCGTTTAACATACATCCCTTCCTCCCAGTTCCCTTCTGAGAAAAACAGAGGTGAGTAGGCGTGTTTAACATACATCATAATAGAAATGAAGGGGGGGGGGGGGGGGGGAGTAGGCGCGTTTAAGATACATTCCGCCCTCCTGACCCCCATTGAGAAATGAAGGGGGGAGTAGGAGCGTTTAACATACATTCCGTCCTCCCATTTCCCTGTGAAGAAAAACAGAAAGCGAGTAGGCGCGTTTAACATACATCCTAATAAAAATGAAGGGGGAGTGGGCACATCCACCTCGTACCATAAACAATCCTCGGTGCTGACGCATAATAAACAATAAAGCAGGAAAGGAAGCACGCACAATTAAAATATTCAAACACCATTAACTTAACAACATCAAAGTCTAAAAAATAAAAAAAAAACACAACAACACGACTTAAGAATAGATTAGCAGGAAAAGAGAGATGGAATTGTTCATGAGGTAGAAGGTAAAGAAAGTGTATCAGATTGATTGAAGGGAGGACAGCTCCTGCTCAAAAGAATCTCGGGCACCCTTCTCTGCAGTTTCTGCACGAAGTAGCTCATCGCTCACCACTCCCACTTGGGTAAGAAGCTGGTCCAGCACCTCTTTCCTCTGCTTGGTCACCCCAGAACACTTATCCAATTCTTCCTTGAGCTTGGTCACTCGAGCGGTAAGTTGAACGCGGGGGTCTTTATGATTCTTCACTTGCACTAACAATGCCTCCAGCCAACCTATCGAAAACTTCAAGTTGATGGTTGTTCGCACGGATGCTTCCCAACCACTAATCTTAGCCGCAGAGATGGGATCATTTCCCACCTTAGTAAGCTCGTTGGGGACCTCCAACGGATTCTTGGTCATGTAGCATAGCGTCTTCATATCCAATAGGCCGACACTAACCATATGAACACCATTGTGCTCAACAATATATTTGTACGCGGAAGTGAAAATGGATGGAACCCAAAACCCATAAACCAGAGTATGAGTAGAAGGGTCGACCCCGACCGCAGCGGCCTCCACCACCATGGGGAATTGGATCTGCGCACCCGTATCGGCGTGAGGGACTGTTACTTGGGCACTGGGCAGATACACGTCTGCTTGAGTTCCACCTCCATCTTTACGAGGGCGCTTGGAGCCGCTATCACCGCTAGTGATTACGCGCCGGCCAGCATCAATTCCAGGGATTTCGGGTTTGCTCCCTCCCTTGCGATTACTACCTATAGTCTAATAATAAAACCAATTATTAATATATACGTGGGTTCATGGAAAATAAATAATAAATATTAGCCATGTTTTCTAACCTTAGACGCGGCTTGACGTTGTGATGTATTGATATCTTTGTCGCGGGACACAGAAGAACCAGATGACGAGCTTGGACCGCTAGATGCGCATGAGAATCCAAAAGTGAGTAACATGATAAATAAAGCCCGATAATTTATAACAAAAAATAAGGCGAAGAGAGAGGGAGAAACATTCATAAACGCAAGACAGAATAATGGGTTACCTTGAAAGCCCCCAGTAGGAAATGCCACGTGGGTTGAGGACCCACCAAAAACTGAGCGGTTAGACCCAGATGGGATCATTGATTCCAGGACATCATTAGAAGATATAGGAACCTCACCTCGAACACAAACAGTTTGTGCCCGCGGAGGATTGACTGACAACACCTTCAGGCACGGAGAAACCCATCCGCCGCCACCCTCAGACAAGCTTATTCCGAGATTGTGTAATTGATCGGCAAAGGAGGGAGGAGAATTTTTGACAACACCATAAAGAGACTGTGACGCGCCACTTTGATAAGGCTACCCAAATTGTAAAGGGGAAACATTAGCAGAGGAACAAGGGCGCATAGGAAGATCAGAGAACCTGGTCGCTTCGCGTCTAGACTTTTTAGCGAGACTCTTCTCTGTCCAGTCGCGTTCAGGCATGTTTAAATACTCTTCCATTACATAAGAATGGGCCTTACTCCCCACAAAAGTGGAAGGCGTAGCACCCTGGGACAGGCGAGCCAATGGCCCATCAACGACCGGGTTGGTTCTAAATATATATATATATATATATATATAATAAACAATATCTATGTGATATAAAGGACTATAATTAATACCTAAATCTCCAAAGGGCTTGAAGATGATCGGGGTACGTTCAAACGAGGGGGCTTGCGATTGGAAAATTTCGTCTCCCTTTTCGAACGGATAGGATCACAACCCTCGGGAGGATCCCAGGAAGTCACGATAAGCTCTAAAGGACGACCTTTAGTACCTGAGGAGAGATGATGTTACACGACTATGAAATCGTAAAGTTTGATCCTCCCCGAGGCATGAAGTGACTTAAGATCCGCGTATGATAAATCTCGAGCAGGGGCCGGGTCCTGTAGGAAGAAATTCAAGGCGAGACATCGTGTCAGAAGTTGGTAGTCATGAGTACCCTAGGTAACCCCGAGTGCCGACCCGCAAGAGGATGCTTAAACAAAAAATTAACCCCTTTATCATCCAAGCACACCGGACCTTTAAAAGGAAACGATTAAAACTAGCAATGATGTCTGAAGTATCTGTACTCTCCGGGGGAGGAATTTAAGGGGGACTCCTTGGTCAAACCCGATCTGGCGAGCCGCACGATCAGGGTTGTAAGACATGGCTATAAATTTTTCGGCATGAAAGCCAGGAAGATATCCAGGTAATACCGCCATCACCGCGCCGAAATCTGATTCGCACAGAAGTTGCGTCGAGTCTAAATCCGTGTCGAAAGGCGCCGTGAAATAATAGTGGGACGGACCAGATCGTCCATCGTGATAGGGGCATGGCTTGAAATCCTTAGCCACATCCAAGAACTTTGCTATATCACCCTTCGGTATCTTCTCTTTTTTGTGCCAGAGGGCCATGCGAGGATAACTATACTCGACGAGAACCTTCTTCACCGAGCCATCAGCCTGATTAACATCCTCTTCGCGGTGAACCTCCAAGACATGGGGATCATGGGCGTATGGAAGAATGTGTTCCCAAGACCACGCAAGCATGAAAGAGGCGGGGATAAAGGTCTCTATTTTATGCGTCGACCCCACCATCTGAAGGTCTTGTCAGAACAAATCCAAATGACGGTATAAGCCACCTAGGAACATGGGAGCAAGAGGAAAGGAGACCACACGAGACAATAACACCGCCATGGGAATCATCTCGTTATTTATTGTATCCTGGGGACTATACTCAAACACGTCGCGACAGAGCCAAAGAAGAATGAAGGCAGCCAACTTTGCTCGAAGGTTCGGCTCCTGACGCTCCGGGGCAAGCACCTTTCTTTCTACAAACCGCGGAGCCAGAACCGAAGCCAAAGAGGAAACGACGCGCGTTCATGATCCTTGGGGAACCATTCAGAGTCAGCTGCAACAACCGAAGAATTTGGACCATGAATCGACTCGTAAGAGAGGAAAGAACTACTAAGGAGACGCTCCCCAAGGGAGTCGGGGTTTTCTTCCTTTTTTGATCCTCGATAAGCTTAGCTTTCCCTTTAGCGACACCAGAGGACTTTGCTTTGCTGGTGCTGATAGTCTTTCCCCTTGCGGTGACGATTTTCCACGAAAAGAATCTTACAAATCTCAAAATAGACTTGCAACCTGTAGAGTTAGGCACGAGGGTTCCACACACCATGTTCTGATAACCAATATCAAAGCCGAAACTACAAGTAGTTTTATTTTGATATGTTATCAAGGAAACAATTGTCCGAAACAATTTTTCCACTTTAGTTTAGCAAACCAAAAATCAACTAAGCACCTTAGTTCCTTTGCTAAACCGATTGTACAAATACGATCGCTTAATTCGATAAGACCAAAATAAAGATAACTCTATTTTTCTCATCAGGTTCTAATTATCCATAAACTTAGACCTTTCAGTTTTAAACAAGACAAGTACTAGGTTAGTTAACTAGCATTTCTTGTCAAGGCATTCGATTATACTTGAATAACCGAAACCTCACTTAAGTTTAACTAAGGTCAGAATTAACTTAGTTTCTCTTATCCGGAATCGAATTGGACTAAACAACTCATCCCGTAAACCTTTTCTTTCATTAAGCCATAAATAATTCATACAAACAAAAATAAATCAACTTGCATAGTTATTCACCTCAACCATAAGCAATTGAAACAACATAGACATTAAAGCACCACAATTGCACCGAAATTTTGTAAGCCTAAACAATTGATACCACACAATAAAGCAAGATAAAAATAGTTTTTCTTAACCGGAACCAATTGAATTACACATACATCCATACACACATAATGGAATAAACATCAATTATACCGAAAATTTGTTAAGCAAAAGCAAAATATATGCAATAAAATCATTCTTTTCTTAAACAGGAAAATGATTAACTAACAAATTTGTTACCTCAAATTTCACATCTTCTTTTCCTCATAGTTTTTCTCATCCTTTAGCAAATACAAAATAACAGCAAAAGCAACCTTTACCAGAGAAAGGTTGAAATGGTTTTAACTATTACGTGCCAATAGTAATAAGCTAATACCAAAGACTCATATGTATACTATATACACAACTTATGAGAAATAAATTGATAATAGTATAATCGTGACTCACATATGGGATTAGTTGTCATCATCCTTTTATGATCATTTGATTAAGAAACCCAAAAAGTTAGATATGAAATCCGCTAAATCAAAAGTCAAAATCATAAAACGGTAACCGATTACGAGAGCTTGACAACACAGAGATACATTCATTTGATCAAGAACGTTTAGCACAATATTCTGAATGTCATGAGTATTGAAACTTATCATTCGAGTGTCATCATTGTGACTATCTTTTGATACCTTCCTGGTTATCTTTAGAGAAGACTTTGGACTCCATTCAGAAATGGGTATTACAGGAGAAACTTTGTTCTTACTATTATTTCTTCCTGAAATCCAAGATGAATCTCTTGAGGAAACATTAGGGTAACTGAAATTTTGAAAACTCTGAGAGTTAGACTTTCTCCAATTTGGAACATCAGATCTGGTCTTTACAAAGTTATCTCTCCTTTTATTTTTTGAACGATTCTGAGAAAACTTTGTAGAAGCCTGATAAGTAGACTTTGAACTATTATTATAATAATTCTTTTGCTCATTTTTAGGACAATGACGACCTAATTTAGCACGAGAAGCATTGAGTTCATCCAATTTTGCGTAAACACGTACATCTATGGTTTTCTCATTCCTTTTACGGAATCTGCAGCTCCTTTCCAAGTGTCCTTTATTTCCACAATAAGAGCAATGCTTAGTAACACACAAAACATGAGGCTTAGTGTTACCTTGTTGTGGATTCTCTTTCATTGGAGTTTGACGGAAGTTACGTTTTCCATCTTTTGTTTAAGATGAAGGTGCTACAGATTTTTTTTTTATGGAAGAGCAATCTTTTGTGGCAACTTTTGAAGCAAGTTCTTCAGCAGAGTCTTTAGGCTTTACAAACTTTGTCTCCTGTTTAGCATTCAAATTTTGTTTACCTTTGTAGCCACATCCTCGAGTGTCACGAGGAACTCTAGTTGATTTCAACATTGAGTCAAGTTGTTTTTTGCTACTATCGAACTTTTTCAAGTCCGTTTTTAGACTCATATTCTCTTTCTCCAACATTTTTATTTTTTCGAGAGCATTATCTAAATTAACCTTAAATTTATCAATTTGAACTTTATAATCTATTTCAGATTCAGTAGAATTACTTACCTTGGTGTTCTTTAGATTCTCCAACCCTGTGTGTAGCTTCACTTCTCGATCATGACCTTCTTAGATTTTCTCTCTGTAACATTTCATGCATTCAAGATAATTACCAGAACCAATAATCTCTATATCGTTCTTCAATTCATCAAGTTACTTTTTCAATCTTTCATTCTATTCACGAAGATCACATTCAAGTTCCTTTAGCTCTGGAGTTACTTCAGTATCATTTTCAGGTGTGCATTCAACAGTTGCATGAAAATCTTTGTTCTCTTGATCCTTGGAACAATTAGAGCTATCACCATTATTTTGTTCTCTATTCTCTACACATTTCTGTGATTTTTAAGAAGGATAAGATGCATCTTTAGAAGAACTCCTTTTCTTTTGTCTTAATAACTTTCTGAATTGTCATGCGATTGTATCAACACTACAATTCTCAGTTTGTGTCTTACAAGAATTTTCTGCCGAAGAACTAGTCTTAATTGCAGCTTTATGGGTGATACCCTCTTCATTCTTGAATTGGTATTCAAGGTCAAATATCTTTAATTTACCAACTAGAGTGCTTCTAGATAGTGTGGAAAGATCATTAGCTTCCATGATGACATGCTTTTTAGATTCGTATCTTGGTGGTAAATACCTTAGAATTTTACACACAATATCTTTATCTGAAATAGTTTTTCCTAAAGCATAAGAGGCATTCACTATTTCAGAAAGTTTTTGATCAAACTCATCAAAGGTATCGTATTCATCCATACGAAGATTTTTCCATCTAGAAGATAAGGTTTGAAGCCTAGATTCTTTTTCAGAGGCATTCCCTTCAAATACGATATTAAGAATATCCCAAGCCTCCTTTGATGTTTTACACTTGGTTACATGATGATGGAGGTCTCGAGTTACACCATGTATAATGGCGTTTAATCCATAAGAATTTTGCTTCGAAAGAAATTTTTCTTCATTATTGAATTCTTTCAATTCCTTTAGTCTAAACTATGTAATTGATTTGTTGACCAGTACTTTTGGGTGTACATACCCATCAATAACTAAAACCCATGTGTTAAAGTCACGAGCTTGAAGAAAATACTGCATAACCATTTTCCACCATAGATAGTTTGAGCCATCAAACCCTGGAGGTACGTTAACCGAATCAATTATCATTTGGTTCAAAACTTTATAGGTTGGATCACACCAAACACAGATTGTTAGATATTTTCGTGTTTGCCTGCTCTGATACCAATTGAAAAGACGAAGGTACCCAAATACACCAAAATCTTTTTATTTGATCACAACCTATTCAATCTCTACCGTGTATAAACCTCTTGGGGCAACAATCACTCAAGGAATATTTCAACACAGTGTCCACTTGAAATAGGTTTAGTCCGGACTGGCCTAACACGTGAATAATTATATCATACAAGTGGAGAAATCCAATACACTTTGTGTGATCGTCTATGGATATGAAATCGAGACAATACTGCAACAAAGTGTTCACTTGATAACCGAAACCTTATAAGATAAATATCAAGTGCCTAGTTAATGTAAAAGTGTAGTTACATTAATTATAATCTAAAGCACACACCAGAATTTTGTTAACGAGGAAAACTACAATCTTGTAGAAAAACCCCGGGACCTAGTCCAGATTTGAATACTCAATGAATTAAGATGTTACAAAAAGTAAACCTGCAACTTCGTGTAGACACTACTAAGTAAACTTAAATCCTAGTTACTCAGCTTCAGCAGTATCCTTGTTTTTACAATATCTAGCAGAACCGAAGTTCTCTATAGATAATTGTTTTGATAATATCTATCAGAACCGAAGTTCTCAATAGATATTTGATACTACATATCCTAGAAGAACATGCATTCTCTTTAGGACTAAATCTAATATATCTTCTTAATGGTTCACAACAACTTCTTCTTCAACTCCTCAAAATCTTCAATCTTCGATTTGATCTTCAAAGTAACAATCTGCAAAAACAAACTTGATTCCTTATTGATTTGTCGCACGGAACGGAGTCTGTTAACAATGGAAAATCAATGAATCTATCTTACGGATCTAGAAAAAACTTAGATCCATAAAAACGTTAAATCTTTGATCTATTTTGAGTGAGCCTTATATCAAAAGAGAAGGTTCGCAAGAATAAACAAACTACGTGCAATCAAAGATTCAACAACCGTTAGTCAATTAAATCAATCGAAAACAAAAGATAAACTGCAAATATATATCTAGTTTCCCACCAACGGTACTAATAGAGCTTCTCAATCCCAAAGAAGACTTTAAACTGAACGGTCGTAAGAGATTTCGCCTAATCATGTTACTCTCCTCTCCGAATAGGCGGTTACACCAGTAACAACACAACCGAGGAAGTTTGCTGTCATGATGGATTAGTTTGCTAGAGATGCAAACTTCAAAGTATTTATAGACTAGGAAGTTTGGACACCAAGGAATTTCCAAAACCAAAAATATTCTCAAGATATTCATTAAAGCACAAATTCGGTTTCCATAATTCCTAGAAATGCTTTGTCCAAAAATAATAATCAAAATCTCTCAGAAAATCTTTAATTAGTAAATTCACATTACTATTTCTTATTTTCCTAAAAATAAAATTAAAAACCTTAAATAAAATATTTTTAACTTATTTAATCTTTCGATCCTGGGATTTTCTTCCTTTAGCTATTAAGGAATAACTTTGAACAATAAAAAATAAATATTATTGTACGTGTTCAAAGTATGTCGACATCTTTACACATTAACCAAATATATTTTCGGTATCTCTAATGTTTCTAGTAATAGAAAAATTGAAAAAGATATTTTTGGATAATTTTTTGTGTTAAAAACACAAAACGTGCTCGGATTTGATTGAGACTTTTTGTGGCCGATTGCACATTTTCAGAGGATCAGTCCCCTTTGTTGCATATGTCCATAGGATCGGTTCCCACATATTTATGGTATCTAACTTGTAAGTGTTGCACGTGTCCATAGGATTGGTTCCCCTTTGCCTAAAAACGTGTTGCACATGTCTATAGGATCGGTTCCCCTTTGTTGCACCTCATACAAGGATCGATTCCACTTTGTGAAAGATTGCACCTCTTACTAGGATTTGTTCCCCTTTACCCAGATTCGGTCATACACAATCACAAACTCGATCATACCATCTCAGGTGATTACTTAAGATCGGTTTCACTAATAAAAGTCATACCAATACATAAGTCAGGCCTTTGTGAATAGTTTTACCAAGAACACAAACAAGTCATGAGCGGTTATACTAAATCACACATATTGGTTATTCACAAGATATGCAAACAATAACAATCCCAATAACGCCTGGCGATTTCCTTTTCGATTCATAAACAAGTTTATGAACTTACTTCCTTAAAACACATGTAAAACATTGTTTCCTAGGATGAAATCCTCACCTTATACCCATACATAATCACAATAGCATTCAACCGATTATGTTGATGTCTATCTACAAAGTTTAATGGTTAAACAATAAACCTCGTATTATATTCCTTAATATTATGTCTAACTAGTTTTCAGTATACACGACTTGAAAGACACAAGATAGATATGGAACAAGTCAAGTCATAGTTACTAACCTCAAGCTGAAGGATGATGTCTTTGTTGTCTTCAATCCATCTTCAGATCTTTGTGAGTAACTGGAGCACAATACTTCTATCATTTCTAGTCTAACCTATCGAAGTTGACTGTAATTTACATAATAGCGACTCGAGTTTTGGAACTAAATATGACAACCAATCTTGACATACCAATGCTTGGTGGGTTCAACCGAGCAGTACTCTAACACTTTCATCAAGGAGTTTATAAAGATACAAGATAACTCCTATAATATTTCACAGCCGCACTTCCCACAAAGATTTGGAAATTAAGCACAAGTTCAATTAAGAACTCTCCCCCATAAAATGTCATTCCCGAAAGAACAACAAGAGCGACCTTAATTTCAAAAGAAAAGAAGGATTTTTTTGGACATAAAAAATCACATACGAAAAATGAATTTGAATCCAAAATTACTCAATTAGATTAATCACAAGAGAACCCATAATTAATCTAATCGAAAATATACAACCAAATTAACCACAAAAAGTGATGAATTTAATTGATCATGCTCGACATAAGAGAACTTACGGAGCCTCACAGAATATACATAAAATTATGGATCAGGGACGATCAATACTGCGGAATATACAATAATTCATTCTATTTTCCATCACTATTCGCACAATGACATACAGTAGACGTAATCCTTGTCAACAAAAGATTTTAACCTATCTTCCATCAATAAATGACACAATAGGCTTAACTTTTGTATTTGTCAAAAGTTCATTCATTCTTTTATCAATACATGCATATCAACATACGAAAGACTTAACTTTTGACAAGGTATGGGACAATCACAGTTCACGGACGCAAACACACATATCCTGCAACACATTGCATATAAAACCATAAAGATTAATATTGCAAAAATCATCTTCCAAGCAATTTTAGAATTTAAACAAATAAACCTAAAAAAATGAAGATGAAAACGTTGGAAATAGCTATGTGTAATCACAATAATGGATATTCCAAACTCTAGTTATTCTTCTTAAAACAAGAAAATAAAATTCTTATCCGAAGATTTACTAAGCAACAAGACAAACTCGTAATGTACATACAAGATGATTTGTCCTTAGAGGGTAAAATCAATCTTTTTCGCACGGATTTACACCAAGAATAGCTACCAAATTCGTATAAAAAGATTTTCTTAACAAAGAAGAACATACAAAGTCATTAACGACCATGCACAATAATTCACATAAGATGATTGTGAACATTCAAGAACCCGATAGCATTGTGTACTACTGCCCATTATTGAACTTCGTTCTTTGTGATTCACCAACAACATTCTTGTAAAATCTACAAATGAGCTTAAAAGAGTATTACTCCGAGAATCCAAGTTCCCAAGTCCAAGAGAAGTGGAACAAGTGCGACGAAACGGAGAAAAACACTCAAAAACAAGATACGAGACAAAATCCAACCTCAACTCCTCCAAATTTAGGATTTCTCATCACCATTTTTAATAGAATTCAAATAGGAAGAGGATGCAAAAATAAATAGGTCATCCCGAGTTCGGATGAAGAAGTTACGGCCAAAACAAATTTACCGAATATCGACGTCAAGTAGGTATACGGGTTTGCAAACGAATTTTCGTATCCTGAAGCAGTATGCAAATGGGTATGCGTACTTAAACCCCTGGATTTTGATTTTAAATGATGTTCTGCATACCTGGTATGTGTACCATGTAGTCCAAACATCCCGAAGTATTATTTTCAAACCGGAACATTTAAGAACCTTTCAAAATCAAGTTAGGTAGACATGAACGACACACAAGGTACATAGATCATCATAAAACTTTCTCAAGCTTAGAGACATACTTTTTAGAAGAATCCAATTGAATTCTACAATGTTATCAAACATTCAAAATCATACCCAACATAATATATGTGCCCCAGTTCTTAAGCTTCCCTCACCGTATACATAACATGACATTTCTTGGTGAGGATACACTTCCAACACAATCAAGTTGTGTTGAGGTGAACAATGTCTTGCTCACCATGGCACCAAGAGAGAGTTTCTTTCCATCAACTCTTACATCTTGTAGTGTTGAGAAACACCCGAGGAACTGTTTTTATAAGTCTATCAAAGAACTTCAATAGAACCCAAAAAGATTTGTGTTTCTGGTTTCTTGTTTTCCAATTTATAAAAAACAGTTTCTGCAGATAGTTTTTAGTACTACGAAGGGAAACTATTTTGATAAAAAGAGACGTCCTAGCTTCTTCATAAAATAAGACAATACTACTATCTTGATGGGAAGTATCAGGAATTGAGCAATGAATCGACTCATGCTTTGAGGTGATGCAGTCTAAAGACTGAGATTTAAACTCCTCTTGTAATTCGTTCAGTATGTTACAACCAATTGGATTACACATAGGAGGAGCATGGCTCTGACTGATTATTAAATCAATATCAACTTCAACATGAACATTATTCATCATAACTAGATTCAGCCTATCAAGAGATTCTCGTTCTTTCTGGAGGTATACCTCAACATCAAGAGATAAGCTTTCTAGTTTCTTTTCAAGTCCTGAGACACTTAAAGGGATTTTAAACCAGGAGGAGGTTTAGACAGAATTTCTTCTACATATTTTATTAAATCAGTCATGGAAGAGAATTTTGAAATCGCTGAATCTGGTGGTACATTTATTGAGATAGCACTACTGTCCATAGAGTCAGATCACTACAAACACAGACTTATAAGGTCTTTAAACGTGTTTACCTGCTCTGACACCAAATGAAAAAGCGGGGGTACAACAGCCACACCCAATATTTTTCTTAGCAATCTGTATGGACTAACACCAATATACTTTCAAGAGAATCAACTAGACTCAATCTTAATAAAGTATATCAAATAGTTATATCTATCTTTCTTGATTCAATTCTTAATCAAGCAAATAAAAATCTGCGAGCCTAATTGAATACAAGAGAAATCACTTGAACGGTACCAAAGTCCAATGTTAAAGGATCAATCAACAACCAAAGGTCGGAATTCCAATTGATTGATTCAAACGCACAACCTGTGATATTTCTATTATATAACAAAATATAATGCGGAAAAGAAATAACACAGACAGCAGAATTTTGTTAATGAGGAAACTGCAAATGCATAAAAACTCCGGGACCTAGTCCAGATTGAACAAACACTGTATTAAGACGCTACAGACACTAGCCTACTACAAACTAACTTCGGTCTGGACTGTAGTTAAACCCCAATCAATCTCACACTGATCCAAGGTACAGTTGCGCTCCTTACGTCTCTGATCCCAACAGGATACTAATCACTTGATTCCCTTAGCTGATCTCACCCACAACTAAGAGTTGTTACGACCCAAAGTCGAAGACTTTAATAAACAAATCTGTATCACACAGAAAAGTCTACGATAATAGATAAATCTGTCTCCCACAGAAATACCTAAAAGTTTTGTTCCATATTTTGATAAATCAAGGTGCACATGAACCAATTGATAACCCGGACTTATATTCTCAAAGAACAACCTAGTATTATCAATCACCTCACAATAATGTTAATCGACGCGGCGAAAGAAGATATTGTGGAATCAAAAATGATGAGACCAAGATGTCTGTGACTACTTTTACATCTTGCCTATCGGAGATATTAATCTCAAGCCAGTCGTTACGATTGTACTCAACACGATAGAATCAGCAAGATCAGATCACACAACTACAATAAAGTAGTATTGGTCTGGCTTCACAACCCCAATGAAGTTTTCAAGTCGTTAACCTACAGGGTCTCGAGAAGAAACCTAAGGTTAAAGGAGAATCGAATCTAGCTTATACAACTAGTATCACACAAGAGGTGTGGGGATTAGGTTTCCCAATTGCTAGAGTTCTCCCTTACATAGTCTTTCAAATCAGGGTTTGCAATCAATGTTATCTTAGTAACAAAGCATTCAATATTCATCGTTGGATGAAAACCTGATTAGATTCAAGCTAATATCTTTCAACCGTTGGATCGAAAACTTAGCTTGTTACACACAAATGAAGTGCACGATTTTAGGTTTGTGTAACCGTACCCAAACATGTACATTTGTTAGTTCAACAGTAGTTAACCAAATGGTTAGCCATATGAGCACTTTAATATCAACCATATTCTTCTTCACCATAACTAGTTCAAATGACTCAAATGAACTAGTTAGAGAGTTGTTCAATTGTATGAATATTATATAACTATACAAGACACAATCAAAGCAAAAACGATTTGATTCACTCGAATCGATTAATGAACTTTATAGCCACGGTTTGCAATTTGCATTCGTTAGTTAATATAAATATAAGTTTACAAATAATCGCTTTTAGACATAACCAACTCAAGTACGCAGATTTAAGTTCCCAGAAGGAGTTCACAAACTTCAGCAGATATTCTCGGGATGAGAACCTCCGCCAGTTCGCGGGCTGGGTTCCGGACGGAGTTCGCGTACTGAGTTCACAGCTCTTGTTCCGGTTTTCCTAATCAACAAAGTACGAATACTTTGGTCAATGAATAAGGACTTATACATATATGTGTTTCCACATAATGCTTATATCCAACAATGGTTATATAATCTAAACTCTCATTTCAATCATTGAAACATTCTTAGAGGACGTTATATAGTTGTTATTCACAAACCATTTTTCGTCAAAGCCATTTTCAAAGTGATTGAAACATAACATGACTTTCTTCACTAGGTAAAGATGAACTTGGCCAAAGCGAAAGCTTACCAACACATATTTCGAGAAATAGATAAGCGAGATAAACTCGGCTCAAAATAGCAAATGTGTATAATCAAAGTCTATATAGCAAAACGACTTTTGTCTCAAGATAGGAGATAAAGTAGATAGACTTTTGAGTGATATATAAGTTCAAGTCTCCACATACCTTTTAGTCGATGAAGTTCCACCAGTTCCTTGAATAGTTCTTTGTCTTGTATGATGATCGCCATGGAATTCTTGAGGTCAACTATACTTTATATCCTAGTCCGATACTTAGCTATAGTAGACTAGAAATCAAGACTTATAGTTTTGATCACTAACATTGAAAAACATGCTTCAGATAGCAACGCATGCGAGTTCGACCGAGAAATGCTCTAACAGACTGAACAACAATTGGTGTAATTATGCATTAATAGGATGGTACCTATGTATTGTGTTTTGCTGAAGAACCTGCGCTTTCATACATCCTCTGAACTTCGTGAAGCTGGTAAATGCTCAGCTGCAACAGCACCTGCCCTGCTAGAAAGAACCATGCCTTCCAGAAAATGAAGAGCCTCATGATATTCGTGGAAGCATACATCTCACCAACATGGAATACAACCTTCAGCCTTCTGTAATAAGTTTCACTAAAGCAGCAAGAGGAAAACCACCGAGATACAACATCTTGCGCGTCGAAAATCGCCAATTCTAAAACTACATGCACGACTACCACAACGATAAAACAACATCCAGGATATTCCATATCTGGCTCGACGGCAGCAACATCAATGAGAGACGCTTTCAGAATTTCTTCTCTCGTAGAAGAAGTAGGAGCGTCGCTGGGAGAGCGCTCAGCACTAACCATCTCGAAGCTGAATTCAGAGAGATGCAAGAACGCTATCGTTATGATTCCAAGATTTCCAAAGCTCAAGAAAGCAGGCGTATTGTTAAATACCTGCGATATGCCTGGATGTCTATGAAACACAACGCAGACGCAAAGACGACATCATGATCAGAAACTCGTACGATCCTCATCAACGTTGGGTTCAACTCTAACTATCATCCGAATTATTTCTCCAGAAACCCAGCGTGACAACATCTATCAAGTGGAAATCTCAGTAGATACTCGTGGTCAGGGGACTGTCTCCCTCTTTTCCGTTCCATGAGGAAACATCAAAGAAGCTATCGGTTCCATCATCAGTTTCTCTCTCTAATAATGAGACGATCTTTACCATTATATGAAGACTGCCAAGATCGTGCAAGACGCTACCACACCTCTCCCTGCCAGTCTCTTCTGATCGTAGTTGCTGCCAAGAACCATTGTAGCTCGTTGATTGATACCAGCCAGAGTTTCACCATATCAACAACCACTACGGGCGGAGGTAATCCGAACTTCTGCATATTTTATTTTCCCTTGGAGAAGTAATAGAGTCACGAAGGCGAGATGGAGATATCTTTATTATGGTAAACCCACCTGTTGATGGTGGTTTTTAGTTCAAGTCTATAATTGTAAAACCAGTATTTAATGCACTATCACCCTGCAAGAGGTAAAGCCATTTGAAGAGTGACGAGTGCAAAAAACCCTCCTCGCTCATTGAGCAAGAAATTCACTCAGAATGGTGCGCATATTAGCAATCCCAAATATTCTGTGAATTTTATTTTTTCCAGCATTACCAACTAATGCATGACTTGCCTAGTATTTGTATATGCTATGTTCCCAGCCGAACTTTCATTATTGACATGACATAAAGATTTAAGTGTTCACTCTCAGCAGAGTAGCGTGAATCTCCCGAAATGCCAGTATTGAGATCTACATGGAACTACTCACACAGGCTGCATCACTCTCTGAACAAAGAGAATTTTGTATCGACACGCTTTTAAGAGAGCTCGATCGAACACACTTAAATTCCTTAAGGAAAATCTAGACTGTTAATATCAGTCTCAAAAATAATCACGGCCGCACGATTTGGACGCGCGATTCAATAGAACTAGCCTGCTCCTAACGGATTTAGGCAATCATCTTGATGACCACTGGCGGGCCCACTAACTCCGTAGCCGAACGGTTTTCATCTAATATATCCGTAGAGCTTAGAACGATCAACCCTAACATGGGTGATCGCGCTGTCTAAGAAGAGCTCAAACGAGCTGAGACCGACCAAGGCGGTCTCAAATGCATCACATCCGTCCAACTTTGCCAGCCTAGTTAGACGGTTTAGATCTTCCCTCAATGACCGAAAGGGCACTAGCGTGATCACCAACGACCCAACTACATTCTTGGTCGATCGACCTGCCCACAGAAAACCAGAAACGCGTTGAATCACACGCCCAAAGAAGGATGATCGTGCAGCCTTAAAAACCC
Source organism: Papaver somniferum (assembly GCF_003573695.1). Classification (NCBI taxonomy): domain Eukaryota; kingdom Viridiplantae; phylum Streptophyta; class Magnoliopsida; order Ranunculales; family Papaveraceae; genus Papaver; species Papaver somniferum. Next base: position 77,382,201 of record NC_039365.1, read on the forward strand.
TAAATTCAATAAGCGGCGTTATACAACTGCCACAAATCAATCGTGTTCGTCCAACTTTGCCAGCCTAGTTGGACGGCTTAGATTACATTTCAAATGATTAAGGAGAAGCCAACGTGTTCACCATCGAACCAACTCCACATGTGGTCGATCGACTTTCTCATAGCAAAACCCGAGCGCATCAAATCGTTCTTCCAAAGTAGGCTGAACGCGCTGCTTTGAGACCTAAAAATTACTTTACGGCGTTGAATCGATCACGTCCATCCAACTTCACTAGCCGAATTGAGTGGCTTAGATTTAATTTTAGGTGATCCAGGGGATGTCAGCATGCTCGCTGGAAATCCACCTCTATACATGGTTGATCGACCTACTCAAACCCGCACGTGGCGCCTTGAATCGCTCGCTCAAAAGGGAGTTGGACGCGTTGCCCCGTAAACCCTAAAATTGAATCAACGATAGTTCGCAATTGACGCAAATTGTCTCCGCAGACCAACTTTACCATCCAAGTCGACCGGCCAAGATTTGATTTCAGGCGACCCACGAGATATCGTCATGATCACTATCCACTCCTATTTCATGAGGAGTGATCGACCAAGCAATGACTAGCCCATGAGGTTCCCAAACGATCGTCCAAAGGAAACTAGTCGCGCTGCTTGCATGTAATACAACGACGTCCATCAATTTCCGCAAATCATCTGGTCCATCCAACTTCGCCAGCCTAATCGGATGGTGTAGATTTATTTTTAGAAAACTAGCAAAGTAACATTGTGAACACCGGCGATCCCTCCTCCACATGGAGTGATCGACCAAGTGATAATTCGACCCTAGGGTCCTCGAACGATTACCCAAAGATGGTCGGTCGTGCTGCTTCTAAGACGCTCAATCCGTGACTGATTCGATCGAGCTCACAAACAACGATGCTTCTAACACATTGATTACTTTCAGCTGCTTATTTGAAAGTGATGCTTTATATACATCGATTAAGCAATGCTTTATAAATATCGGTTTCACAAATAATTTATTGTTTAACCTAAAAGCACTATGTGATGATTTTAGCGGCAAGTCACGTGACTTGACCCATTCACTCGAGACATCAAACATGTCACAAACTGGGGGATACTCATTGGGGTATTGGTCTGGTGTTTTACAGCGTGCGGCGTGCAACGCGCCCATGACGAGAACGTGTCAGGAAGAACGGACGGTTAAGAACAATGAGATAGTGGGTGAAAGGGTGATCAGTTTTCCCTCATAATGGAAACATGGTGATCACCACTTTTACACAACTCCACTCCTCCACTGCTCAATCATCTCCACTTCCTACGAGATCAGAGGGTGTTCGAACATGACTTGTATAAATAGGTTTTCAACCTATTTCAAAATAGGACACAAGTGTTATCAACACAAGTAGCCAGAAACCATTTTTCTGATACAAGTCATAAAACAACCACACCTTCATAATTCAACACCCTGATCTCAAACACCTTCTCCGCTTCCCTCCCTAAGATCAACCATTCTCCTTCACCTTATGACCAAATTGAATCTGGAACGGCCATTTCTTGGTTTAGGCCAGAGTCTTACAGATTGATCTCTCGAACTCAAAAGTACTCATGTGCAGTACCTTTATTTAGGGTTTGAATTATTTTCTCATCAACACATCCAAATTTACCAAAAACAGCAGAATCAGTTTTTTCCCTCAAACAATTGGCGACCACAGTGGGAGATTAATCTCTCGGTTGCAAGATCAATTTTTGATTTCATTTCAATTTTCTCAAAATTCAAGATGGCGGATCTTAGGTCTGGATCAGCGACAAATCCTGATGTTACTGACACTGACAACACCCCTGGTGTCCACATTCCTTCCGGTGACACCAATGTACCGCCTACCTGCATAATCAACACATCTCGCGGTACTACATCCTCAACCACCAACACCAACGGCGCAGAAGACACTCCCTTAGGCGTGAAACCTCTAATCACCTGAGCCAGAGCCGCTACCGCCACCAATATTTCTTCGAGCGTAATTCCCCCGGTCGTTACTAGAGCTACTGCCACTTCCCCATCAGGATGAGTGACCGGAGGAGCCAGAGGAGGATAACCCCCTATCACCATTGTTGATTTGATGGAAAGATGAGAAGTTCTCGCTAAGGCTCAGACGGACATGGATACAACTTAGAAAGAGGTACTCACTTTCCTCAAGGCGCTAATGGAGCGACTATCACAAGAGACGCGTCATCCCATAGAACCAATGAGGAGTAATTTCAACACTTTTGGTGCAAGCACTTCAACAGGGCGTGCATTCATAGATGAAGAAGTTCGTGTTGCTCATGATCGCTCAAGGGAAAGGAATCAGCCGTTCAATTTCGTCACGCGTGAGGATCTAGAACGACAACTCTAGAATCCAGGCAAGGAAAACCCGGTAGGCCTGCACCAACATCAGCCTCCTTATCCTCCTAATGTGCAAAGAGTTCCTCTTCCGAGAGGACACTTCTCTCCTCAATATTCCCTTTATGACGGAACTGGTAATGCTCGTGAACATATCTCTCGTTTTCAGGAGTCATTAGGAGAGCACGAATACAATCGCGTTCTCCGCTTGAAAGAGTTATCAAAGTCACTTATCGGGAGAGCGTACACCTGGTACAACAACATTGCACCAAACAACATATCCAACTGGTGTGAGATAGTAACCGCTTTCTACAAGAAGTATTTCTTCGTTTCCGAGCAAATCACCTTTTCAGATTTGGGGAGGATGTTCCAACGAAACAATGTGCATCCAAATGATTATGTCAAGAGGTTCAAAATCTAGGCACTGGATTGTCAAGATCCAAATATGATTGATCAACGATTGGTGGAATTATGCATTAATAGGATGGTACCCATCTATTGTGTTATGCCGGAGAATCTGGAATTTCAGACATCCTCTAAACTTCGTGAAGCTGTTAAATGCTCGGCTACAACAGCACCTACCCTGCTAGAAAGAACCAGGCCTTCCAAGAATGAAGAGCCTCATGATATTCATGGAAGCATACATCTCACCAACAGGCAATACAACCTTCAGCCTTCTGTAAGAAGCTTAACTGAAGCAGCAAGAGGAAAACCACCGATATACAACATCCTACGCGTCCAAAACCGCCAAATCCAACCTCAGTACCACATGCACGACTATCACAATGATAAAACAACGTCCGAGATATATCATATCTAGCTTGACGACAACAAAATCGGTGAGAGACTCTTTCAGAATTTCGTCTCCCGTATAAGAAGTAGTTGCATTACCGAAGGAGGTCGCACCCGGGACTTAAGAGGTACATATGAACTCTCCATGTCAATGGCTTCTTCATATTTGCACAACTGTTAGTTAAGTCATCCGCATGAGGAAACTTCCCTACTCCTCAAAGGCACGATCCAAAGATGATAAAGGCAAAGGAGTGTGGATGGGGACTACTCAACACTATCCATCTCAAAGATGCAAGCAGGCTATCATTATGATTCCAAGATGTCCAAAAACGAGGACATACTCAAGAGAGAAGACGTATTGTCAAAGACCGGCGATATGCCTGGACGTCTATAAAACACAACATAGACGCAAAGACGGTCTCGTGATCAGCAACTCGTATGGTCTTCATCAACATTGGGTTCAACTCCAACTCTCTTCCAAATTATTTCTTCAGAAACCCAGCGCATCTATTAAGTTGAAAGCTTAATAGATACTCGTGGGCAGGGGACTGTCTCCCTCTTCTCTATTCCATGAGGAAACATCAAGGAAGCTATCGATTCCATCATCAGCTTCTCCTTCTAATAACGAGACGATCTCTACCATTATATGAAGATTGCCAAGTTCGTGCAAGTAGCTACCACGCCTCTCCCTGCCGGTCTCTTCTGATCACAGCTGATGCCAAGAATCGTTGTTGGGGACTGAGGCTCGACAGAGCTTCACCATAGCAACAACCACTACGGACAGAGATAGAGCCATGTAACTCACGCTTGGGGACTGAGGCTCGACATAGAATCCCTTCATTGTCAAGGACTTCTTCAACAAAAGAGAGACGGTCAATCAAGAAGCATGTAATTTGCAAAGTAAAATCGAACCGAAGGTTGGTCAACTCCTTAACCATCATTGTTATCTCTCCTATTTCGAATTACCGTAAGAGAGCGTTGCATGCGTTGAGATGTTACAATAGAAATGGTATTCTTTCCCATGAAGAGAAGACGACTTTCCGGCCAGTACTATTTGCGTGTCGTCTTCCCATCTGCCATATCGTATTGCCTCAGAAGAATGGGAAGAACTCATTTTTCGAAATCAAGGGTTAAGGGCGCCCTCACTGGAGTTCTCTCCAGAAGCCGCTGGTGTGATTTGTAGATAGTGGTAAAAGTGGTTCGATTCTCAGACTTGTGAAGGATATTAATTAGACTTAAATTATAATATTAAAATAGAAAACTCACTAAAAATTATAGAAAACTCAATCAAAGTTGATATCAATATTAAAAGAACACTGAGGCTAAGATTCCACTATTTTCCAAATTCAAAGTGATTTAATCCAATATTTATATTCATGCAATTTTCTTGTTCAATTTGATTCTTACTATTGCAACAAGTAGATTTTCAAAAGAAATAATTGTAAATACCAAGCATGAAGCATCAAGAGTCTATAAACTAAGCATACTCCATCAAAATAGATCACAATCACTCAAATAAAAATCATATTCAATAATAGTCCAAGGAAAATAATCATAATAATAATTGCAATAAATTAAATTAAATAGATTGTACCACTTTTTGTTGGAAAAATAGCTTCCTCTATCGCCTCAGCAATGGGGTTTAGCTCCTCATATCAAAAACAGGTTCAAAATAATAAATCATGGTTCAAAAGGTGGTTTTATTGAAGAGAATATATAAAACAACAGATATGCAACGGTGTATAGATGTCACAGAAGTCACCGTTACAGTTGGTGTTGCAATACTGAAAATATACGTTACTAATCAACTGTTACAGGATAAGAAATTTAAGACCCTAGAATACGACTGTCCTGCACAGCTTAATGTTCTTCAGCTGTTAAACAACGACACTGTTCTGCGACTGTTTCCCGTGCGTCAATGTTCTTCGCGTTCTTCCTCTTCAGCAGCAGCAGCAGCAGCAGAAACAGAGTTTGGTAAAGCTCTGATTTCTTCTTCTCTGGCTCTCCTTATGTACACAAACTCTCGACACACCTTCTCTATGACCCAAACAATATATTTATATCAAAAATACCGATTAAATCTCTCCCAAATCTTCCAAAATCTCTTTCCTTTTCTTCACGGAAAAGTTGCGGCAATTTCTTGTTTTAGAATTTCTACGCGTTTATGAGCTTTCCTTTTTATTCTAAACTCTTCCTTAGATAGATACAAACCTTTGGGAAGGTTTACAACACTTTAATCTCTCTAAAATTCCCTAAAACAGGTCACACACGTGACTTTCCATATTTTCTGTTATGATAAAAATCCGTCGTTTGAGCGCAGTCTAATCGATTTCAACACCCATATCAGATTCCTAGACCCATAAGGAGTCTATCCTATGAAAATCAGAGGTTTAATCGACCTCAAACTCCTTCAAATCAAGGACCCTAAATCTGCCAGAACTCTGTCTACTTTTCCGCCTTTTGAATTTCAAATGTTGAAGATGGTTGCCCCTTATCCAGGGTAGGGGTGCGATTAAAAGCTGTCTGGAAATGAGATGCCCCTTAGTAATTAGGTTACCCCTTATCCAAAGTGAGAGTCCGAATAGCAAATGTCCTCCGGGTGCTTTCCGACAACTTTTCGAGCCAATTTTTTCCAAAAATGTTTATTGGCCAAAAATACCTACAAATAAATAAAACACCATAATAAGTACAAAAATGAGCCCTAACAATATATAGAATCGAGACAAATCGGACACAAAAATGTGTCTATCAAATACCCCCAAACCTATTATTTGCTAGTCCTCGAGCAAAAATAAAATAGAAATAAAATCCTAACTCACTGTCGCAGGCATCGTCGATTGCATTTAGCGTATGCAATAAGCCTTTAAACCCCTAGGTGTCCCTAGTGGCGGAGTGTTGTCTCCGGAGGGCTTACCAGAGGTATACCCACAAAACCTTTATACTCCAGACCCTAGCTATCTACACAGAACCTTGGAAGGCACTAAAGAATCTCCTTGGTTGGCATACTTATTGACTACAGGAGGAAGTACCCTGATGCGAAATTCCAATTGTTGTACACGAGTTTGCACTCAAGCATACTAAAATTCATATATAGTGACAGAGCTCTACTCAGATAGTCGCACTATGGACATCAATATCCGGAGTCAAACTAATCACATGGATAGATCAAGAAGATGGTATAGAAAAACATAGATGGTTTTGATGTTTACTAGGTGAACGGTGTTTCTCATATCTGTCTGAAGGCCTCCGCCAAAATGAACCTATCCTAATGGACTGAGATACGTCTGACTAATATCAACACACTGGCATATACAAGGGTACCAGTGGTCGATAATCCTAACTCTAGGTCAACACAACTGGCATATACAAGGGTTCCAGTGGTCGACTTTATTGAATTTATTCCAGTTGGTCTGGTCTCTTTTTTTTTTTTTTTGTATCTCAATCACTCTAATTCACCCTAGCATTGGTAACAACTTGAATCGTGAGCCCCACCTAATCACTTAGAGAAACATAGTTTAAAAACAAACAAAATAAAAACAGAAGTGAAAAGGACTCAACGAGATATGGTGAAACTATCATGTTATTTCTAACACCTGAGCTCTGTGCTTTTATGAATAGACTCTTTAGATGTTGCCATCTAGTCAGATTGGTTCCTCAACTCCTACAACCAAAATGCTTCCATCCACTTAGATTGGTTAGTGCCATCCTTAATAGGGATAAATTTCTAGGCTCTGGAGTTTATTTATTGCAACGAAAAGGTAACAAAATTCTACCCCACCCCCAAACTTAAATCTAACATTGTCCTCAATGTTTCTAATCAAACAGTACCAAAAATATAAGTAACATGAGGAAATAGTAAAGAGAGAAGTCGGAAAGATAGTACCTGGGTGAAGTGTAACCAAAAACCTACAAAAATTATACAACATACAAAATCGCCTCGATGGTCAATCAAGGTAAACAGGGTCCTCCAGAGGGACCTCCTCAACATCACCTGTAGGAAAAGGCTCTAAAAAGGGCTTCAATCGCTGACCGTTAACCTTCGAAGAACTACTACCATCTGGTGTCTCAATCTCAACAGCGCCATGAGGAAAAACAGTACGGACCACAAAAGGACCGGTCCACCGAGAGCGCAACTTCCCGGGGAATAGATGCAAACGAGTGTCATACAGAAGAACTTTTTGACCTGGAGAAAATGACTTTCGTAAAATATTCCTATCATGCACAAGTTTCATTTTGTTCTTATACTCCTTAGCACTATCGTATGCATCTCTACGAATCTCGTCCAACTCATTGAGCTGGAGCTTTCTTTGAGCTCCTGCCTTGTCAAGTGAAAAGTTTAAGTTCTTAATAGCCCAATAGGCTCGATGCTCTAACTCAACAGGCAGGTGACATGCCTTGCCAAACACTAAACGATAAGGTGACATTCCAATGGGTGTCTTAAACGCAGTACGGTAAGCCCATAAGGCATCAGTAAGCCTCGACGACCAGTCTTTCCTATTTGGATTAACTGTTTTCTCTAGAATACGTTTAATTTCCCTATTGGAAACCTCTACCTGACCACTAGTCTGAGGGTGATATGGGGTTGCTACTTTATGGGTAATACCGTATTGTTTCATTAAAAGAGCAAACGGTCTATTACAAAAGTGTGAACCTCCATCACTAATTATAGCTCGCGGCGTACCAAAACGTGTAAGTATATTCTCTTTCAAAAACTGGACTACGACCCTGTGGTCATTCGTTTTACACGGAACCGCCTCAACCCACTTAGACACATAGTCTACAACGACAAGTATGTAAAGATAACCAAACGAAATAGGAAATGGACCCATAAAATCAATGCCCCACACATCAAAGACCTCAATCACTAAAATAGGGTTCAAAGGCATCATATTTCTACGGGAAATGGTTCCTAACTTCTGGCAACGCTCACAAGAAACACAATGACTATGGGAATCTTTAAACAACGAAGGCCAGTAAAATCCACACTGCAAAATCTTAGCAGCAGTCTTCTTAGCACTAAAATGACCCCCACATGCATGTTCATGACAAAAGGAGATAATACTAGACTGGTCACTCTCAGATACACATCTCCTAATAATCTGGTCCGGACAATACTTAAACAGATAAGGATCGTCCCAAAAGAAATGCTTAACCTCGGCTAAAAACCTAGAACGATCTTGCTTACCCCAATGTTGAGGGGTTCGACCAGTAACAAGATAATTCACTATATTTGCATACCAAGGTGATTGGGAAACAGAGAACAATTGTTCATCAGGAAAGCTATCCCTTATAGGAAGGGAATCACTAGGGGAACTAACAACTAGCCTAGACAAGTGGTCTGCTACTACATTTTCTGCACCCTTTTTTGTCTCTAATCTGGGGAAAATTCCTGTAACAATAGGATCCATCTAATCAATCTAGGTTTGGTATCCTTCTTAGATAAAAGGTATTTCAAAGCAGCATGATCTGTATAGATTATGATCTTAGAACCTAATAGGTAGGACCTAAACTTATCCAAGGCAAACACGATGGCTAAAAGTTCCTTCTCGGTAGTTGTGTAGTTCATTTGGGCATCATTCAGAGTTTTGCTAGCATAATAAATCACATGAAGTAATTTGTTTTCTCGTTGTCCTAAAACGACGCCTATAGCATAATCTGAAGAATCACACATAATCTCAAAGGGTAGGTTCCAGTTAGGTGCCTGGACTATCGGGGCAGTAGTGAGTAAAGTTTTAAGCTTCTCAAAAGCCTCTAAACAAGCATCATCAAAGACAAACTTAACATCTTTTGCAAGCAAATTGCAAAGAGGTCTAGAAATCAAGCTAAAATCCTTAATGAATCGACGGTAAAAACCTGCATGCCCTAGGAATGACCTAATATCTTTTACGGTTTTTGGGACCTGTAAAGTCTTAATAAGGTCAACTTTGGCTTTGTCTACCTCTATACCCTTTGAAGAGACGATGTGCCCTAACACAATTCCTGATTTAACCATGAAATGGCATTTTTCCCAATTAAGCACTAAATTTTTTTCCTTACACCTAGTCAACACTAATGTCAAATGATGCAAGCACTCATCGAAAGATGAACCAAACACTGAAAAATCATCCATAAAGACCTCTAAGAACCGTTCTACCATATCAGAAAATATGCTCATCATACAACGCTGAAAAGTTGCAGGGGCATTACATAGCCCGAAAGGCATGCGTCTATACGCAAAGGTACCAAAGGGACAGGTAAAAGTGGTTTTCTCTTGGTCTTCTGGGGCAATAACGATCTGATTATAACCGGAGTAGCCATCTAAGAAGCAATAGTGACTATGTCCAGCTAATCGCTCTAGCATTTGGTCGATAAAAGGAAGGGGAAAGTGATCCTTCCTTGTGACCTTGTTCAATTTCCTATAGTCAATACACACACGCCATCCCGTGGTCACTCGGGTTGGGATTAATTCATTATTATCATTCTGGACTACAGTGATACCTGATTTCTTGGGGACAACCTGAACAGGGCTGACCCACTTACTGTCTGAAATTGGGTAAATAATACCCGCATCTAACAACTTAAGCACCTCTTTTCGAACTACCTCTTTCATGTTAGGGTTCAGTCGACGTTGCATCTCCCTAGAAGGTTTGGAGTCTTCCTCTAAATGAATCTGATGCATACACACAGTAGGACTTATACCCTTAATGTCTGCTATAGTCCACCCTAAAGCTTCCTTATTGTCTTGAAGTACATTTACTAGCCTACTTTCCTGATCACTATCCAAATTGGAAGCTACAATCACAGGTAAAGTCTCAGATGGGCCTAAAAACACATACTTTAGAGTATCGGGTAGTGGTTTAAGGTCCAACTTTGGGGGCTCTTCTAAAGAAGGAATTAGGGTAGTCTCAGAAACTGGTAACGGTTCGAACCTAGCTTTCCATCTATCAGTGTCTAACACAGGGGTAGAATCTAATAGAGCATTCACCTGTTCAATAGTGCTATCGTCGTCAAAATCTAAACCAAAATGGGATAGACAACTTTCTAATGGGTCTTCAGACAAGATGTTTGGTAATGACTCCTGAACTAAGGCTTCTATCATGTTCACCTCCTCAACACATGTGTCATCTAGCTCATGAGGTTGCTTACTGACATTAAAAATGTTCATCTCCATAGTCATATTACCAAAAGATAAACTCATCACACCATTTCGACAGTTAATGATCGCATTAGACGTAGCTAAAAATGGGCGACCTAAAATCACAGGTATCTGGTTCTCTGGGTCAGGGACAGGTTGGGTATCTAGGACCACGAAATCCACTGGATAAATAAACTTGTCGACCTCAATAAGAACATCCTCGATAACACCTCGAGGGATTTTAACAGACCTATCAGCTAACTGCAGTGTCATCTGAGTAGGTTTCATTTCACCAAGTCCTAGCTGTAAGTATACATGGAATGGCAGTAAGTTCACACTGGCTCCTAAGTCAAGTAAAGCTTTTTCTACCCGGAAGTTACCTATTGTGCAAGCAATGGTAGGAGAACCTGGGTCTTTGTACTTTGGAGTTGTGGTGTTCTGAATGATTGAACTTACGTGACTAGCTAAAAAGGCTTTCTTATGGACGCTAAGTTTTCGCTTTCGCGTACACATATCCTTAAGGAACTTGGCATAACCAGGAATTTTCTTAATTGCATCTAATAAGGGAAGGTTTATGGTAACTTACTTAAAAACCTCCACTATATCATTAAAGTTCGATTCCTTCTTTGTTGGTACTAATAGCTGAGGAAATGGGGCTCTAGGCCTAAAATCAGACCTTTCAGGAACCGAATTCACATCATCAGAAACTTTATCAGTCTCTTCAGATACTGGTCCTGAGAGGTGAGATCCTGAGGGGTGAACTACAGTATGTTCACTATCGGGCATGGTTACCTTATTGCCTACAACTCTACCACTTCTAAGGGTTCTAACAACATTCAATTGATTCGATGGTTTTGCACCTAATTCATGAACTCCTCTAGGGTTGGGTTGTGTTTGACTAGGAAACTTACATTTTTCTCTCAAAGAATCACTTATCAGACCAACCTGGGTTTTTAACTCGGAAATAGCCTGACTATTTTCTTGTCCTATCCTGTTACTAGCTTGTAGACTCTGTTCTACGCATAACTGAAATTTTACAGTTTGATGAGTTAACAAGGCGAGAGATTCCTCTAAACTTAGGGTTTTCTTATCTGACTGATTATGGAACTGAGCTAGTCCTGAAGGATTCTTAGTATAGCCAAAACCTGGGGGAGCATTAGAATTATTAAACTGACCTTGACTTTGGCCCTTAGACCACGAAAAGTTCGGATGGTTTCTCCAACCAGGATTATAGGTTTCTGAGTATGGGTCAATCTTTTGACGGTTATCAAATCTAGTTTATTATAAAGAGCATTGGCCTGCTCTTCAATATTCTGGCCTTCCCAAAAAGGCTCCACTCTACCACTAGTCTGGCTCACTTCTAAGGCTTCTAACCTTTTTGCTATAGCAGCAATTTTGGCATCTGATTCATAGCCTCCTTCTATCCTATTAACGTTTCCTCTACTTAAAAGAATTGTTTTCTGGGGTACCCTACTATTTTCCCATTGCTGGGTTTTTTCGGCGATTTATTTAAAAAATTCCATAGCTGCATCAACAGTTTGATTTTCAAATCCACCAGTACATAGAGACTCAACCATGGTCGTTGTGGAATAATCTAAACCCTCATAAAGGATCTGAACTAGCCTAACCTTTTCTAAACCATGATGAGGACACTGGGATAATAAATCATTGAACCTTTCCAAATACCTATATAAAGATTCTCCCTCTTGTTGTGAAAATGTGCATATTTGCGTCCTAATAGACGATGTTTTGTGCCTAGGGAAAAACTTATTGAAAAATGCAGATGTAAGTTGTTCATATGTCTCAATTGACTCGGAGTCCAAACTATACAACCACGACTTGGCCTTATCTTTCAAGGAAAATGGGAATAATCTAAGTTTCAAAGCATCATCAGCTAAGCCTCTAATTCTTAGAGTACCACAAATTTCCTCAAAATACCTAACATGGTAATAAGGGTTTTCATTTTATTTCCCTAAAAAGATTGGGAGCATCTGTAAGGTCCCAGGTTTCAGTTCATAGGGTGCCTCCGTTTCATCTAACTTAATACACGAAGGACGAGTATTCCTAGTTAGATTCAACAAAGCTTTCAAAGTTTCCATTTCTGGCGCTATCGGAGCAACAGGGATTCTCTCCTCAGTCAAAGGACGTTCAAAAACAGACTCTTCAAAAGTCGCACTTTCTAGATTAAGGTAATCGAGACGCTTCAAACTATTAGGTTTCTCTTTAACAAATCTACCTAGTGCGTCTCTTTTACGTTCAGGCATACAATAAAATTTTCTAAATTGGAAGGGTAAGCAAACACAGATCAAGGCCGACTCAACCAAATCAAACCTATTGATTTCTAGCAAACAAAAAGCATGATGGCTCCACTTAGATTATTTCTAGACCAGCTTCTAATCCTTCGAACGGGAATTTGTTACAATTTAAGAAAACCCCTCTGGAATCAATCTGAGTTAACGTAAGTTGAATAGAGGCGAGAGAATCTCGGTGGAGCTTTGATACCCAAGGACTCACCGGTATTACAAGGCGGCGCAGTCACGCACTCAACTTACAGAAACCGTCAAGAACTTCGAAGTATGCTTAAAAGAGTAACCAATATTTTTCGAATGACTTTCCTGTTAAGCTCGTTACCCTATCGGTCTCGTTCTAATAAAATTTTAGGCTTATGTTACGTGTTCCTAAAGAGGACAAGAAGAGAACGGTGATGAAATCCGAACCCTTATCTTGTATGGCCAGTCCTTGCCCTTTAATAGAAAAATAAATGTCCGTATTCAGTCCTCAACATATATGCATACGAAGGAGTCCAGTAACTCGCTGACAGGGGATTCACGAGTGTTTATAATCTTACCTCTCATTCCAGACGGGGGATGAATCGGTTGTAGTCGACTCGGGCCACTGACTCCGATGTCTAGTGTACGAACCCAAGGTGCAGAGACAATATCGTAATTGTAAATACCAAGCATGAAGCATCAAGAGTCTATAAACTAAGCATACTCCATCAAAATATATCACAATCACTCAAATAAAAATCATATTCAATAATAGTCCAAGGCAAATAATCATAATAATAATTGCAATAAATTAAATTAAATAGATTGTACCGCTTTTTGTTGGAAAAATAGCTTCCTCTATCGCCTCAGCAATGGGGTTTAGCTCCTCATATCAAAAACAGGTTCAAAATAATAAATCATGGCTCAAAAGGTGGTTTTATTGAAGAGAATATATAAAACAGCAGATCTGCAACGGTGTATAGATGTTACAGAAGTCACTGTTACAGTTGGTGTTGCAATACTGAAGATATTCGTTACTAATCAACTGTTACAGGATCAGAAATTTAAGACCCTAGAATACGACTGTCCTGCACAGCTTAATGTTCTTCAGCTGTTAAACAACGACACTGTTCTGCGACTGTTTCCCGTGCGTCAATGTTCTTCGCGTTCTTCCTCTTCAGCAGCAGCAACAACAACAGAAATAGAGTTTGGTAAAGCTCTGATTTCTTCTTCTCTGGCTCTCCTTAGGTCCCCAAACTCTCGACACACCTTCTATATGACCCAAACAATCTATTTATATCAAAAATACCGATTAAATCTCTCCCAAATCTTCCAAATTCTCTTTCCTTCTCTTCACGGCAAAGTTGCGACAATTTCTTGTTTTAGAATTTCTACGCGTTTCTGAGCTGTCCTTTTTATTCTAAACTCTTCCTTAGATAGATACAAATCTTTAGGAAGGTTTACAACACTTTAATCTCTCTAAAATTCCCTAAAACAGGTCACACACGTGAATTTCCATATTTTCTGTTGTGATAAAAATCCGTCGATTGAGCGCAGTCTAATCGATTTCAACACCCATATCAGATTCCTAGACCCATAAGGAGTCTATCCTATGAAAATCAGAGGTTTAATCGACCTCAAACTCCTTCAAATCAAGAACCCTAAATCTGCTAAACTGTATCTACTTTCCCGCCTTTTGAATTTCAAATGTTGAAGATGGTTACCCATTATCCAGGGTAGGGGTGCGATTAGTAGCTGCCTGGAAATAGGATGCCCCTTAGTAATTAGGTTACCCCTTATCCAAAGTGAGAGTCCGAATAACAAATGTCCTCATGGTGCTTTCCGACAACTTTTCGAGCCAATTTTTTCCAAAAATGTTTATTGGCCAAAAATACCTACAAATAAATAAACACCATAATAAGTACAAAAATGATCCCTAACAATATATAGAATCGAGACAAATCGGACACAAAAATGTTTCTATCAGCCGCTTCAATGCTCTCTCCAGAAGAAGCCGCTTCAACGCACACTCCAGAAGCCGCTTCAATGCACGCTATCTCCTAAAGCCGCTTCAAAGCTCTCTCCAGAAGAAGCCGCCTCAACGCACACTCCAGAAGACGCTTCAACGCAAGCTCTTTCCTGAAGCCGCTTCAACGCTCTTTCCAGAAGAAGCCGCTTCAACGCACGCTTCAGAAGCCGCTTCGACGCACACTCCAGAAGTCGCTTCAACGCACGCACTCTCCTGAAGCCACTTCAACGATCTTTCCAGAAGAAGACGCTTTAACGCTCTCTCTCTCGAAGCCGCATCGACACTCTTTCCCGAAGCCACTTCAGCGCTCTCTTCAGATGCAGAATCCGCTTCAACACCTTACCAGCAAATGCAATGGAAGTATGTATTTCAAGAGAAAATAAGCTCGGGATAATTACACCTGGGGAATGCCAGCATAGGATGCTTTCACGTCCTTCAACCAGTTTATTTCTAATATCAGCAATCATCACTTATGAAGCTTTACGAGCCGCAAAAAATTCTCAACATGAAGACGTACATGTGCATCAAAGACTCCAAAGTACAAATCGAAGATGTTTTCACGTGTCCAGCCACGCCATCGATTCTGAAGTGTAATTGGGGACTGCTCATCGCGTCCCATTCCATACGACCATCAAAGATTCAGAAGACGGTTCAAAAGATGTCACTTCGAACGAAGTCCTTAAAGATTCGTGGCACAACGTCCATCCGTTTACCTACCTAGACGGCACGCCACAAATATTCAAGAAGCGTGTAGTCTGCAAGGGGAATGTCAAACAAAGTAATGGGAGAGCTCAGATTGCAAAATCATACACACAGGCTATACTCTAACCTTACCGAGGAGAGCTACCTCTAAAGTTTCAAGATATTGCGAGATCTTTCTAAGAATTTGGATTTCTTAGTCGGGAGTTTTCATTCATTCATCCAACTGGAAACATAAAATCATAAAAGCAGCATGAATGAGGGATTATTATTCGATCAAGACCTGGCTCCAGCCGCATGAAACAAAGACTACTAAACATCAAAGAAGTGTCATAAACGCCAGGGCCAATGGCGCCTTTACTAGAGTCCTCTCCAGGAGCTTCTTCAACATCCTCTTTGGAAGCCACTTCAACATCCTCTCCGTAAGCTGCTTCAACATCCTCTCGAGATGCTTCAACATCTTTTTCAAAAATTGCTTCAGCAGCCTTTTAAGGATATTCCTCATGATAGGGCTCGTCCACATCAGAGTCGAGGATTATGACGTCTTCATGAAAAGGGTATTCATGTTTATCCAGCAGTTCATGTAATGCTCTACCCTCCTTAAATTTAGACGGGAAGCAAACCTTTCATCCCTAGCACTTGTTAGCTGAGATGCTTCATAGCGCCTCCACTTTTCCTCCATGCTAACCGAAGCCAGGAAATATTGGACACGTCTCAAACGATACTCAGATGTACAAGGGACTTGGAATGCAGTTTGAGATCCCAACCAACCGTATGCCTAATATACCTGGGGCCAACCGACATCATGCTAGGGGAACGCTTACCTGGACGCCTCTTGAACGTGACATGTTCTAAGGACAGGCCGACCCATCTCTACTGGTAACATCTAACTTTGTCTCATAAGTTTTACCTTTATTTGTCACCATCTAGTGCTTACCCCGCAGCAATGTCACTGTTACGTACTAAGCAGGGGACTTAATGTTGATTGTGGTTTTTAGTTCACAGGATAAAATCGTAAACCCTGTATTTAATGCGCTATCATCCTACAAAGGAACAGAAGCCATCTAAAAACAATGAGTGCTTAAGCCTCTTCGCTCACATATGTATTGAGCAATTCAATATATCTGTATATATATGACATTTACTCGGAATGGTGTGTGCAACAGCAATCCTAGTATATTCTGTGAATTTTATCTTTCACCAGCATTATTCATTAATGCATGACTTGCCTAGTATTTTCCTATGCTATGTTCCCAGCCGAACTCTCAATATTCACATGACATTACGATTAAATGTTCACTCTCAGCAAAGTAGCATGAGTCTCCCGAAGTGTTAGTATTAAGATCTGCATGGAAGTACTCACACAGGCTGCATCACTCTCTGACAAAGAGAATTTTGTATCGACACACTTTTAAGTTAGCTCGATCACGCTTAAATTCCTTGAGGAAAATCTAGATTGTCCATATCAGTCTCAAAAACGATCACGGCCACACAATTTGGCCACACGATCTAACATGCATAACCTACTCCTAACAGAACTAAGCAATCACTATAGTGACCACCGACGGTCCCACCAATGCCCTAGTCCATCGAGTCTTATTTAATTAACTTCCAAGCGCTGCGAACGTCAACCCTAATATGGGTGTTCGCGCTATTCGAAAGTAAGCTCAAATGAGCTAAGACCATCAAAAATGGTCTTAAATACATCATGACCGTTCAACTTAGCCAGCCTAGTTGGACGGCTGAGATCTTCCCCGGAATGATCAAAGAGGCGCCAGCATGCACATTGGCGGCCTAACTTCTCCCTTGCCCGATTGACCTGCCCGCGACAAGTCTGTAGAGCAAAAAATCATTTGCCCAAACTAGAGAAAACACGTTGTTTTCAAAAACCCTAATTTTGGCCGCGGCAGTTGATTATGTTTTTGTTGATGTTGTAGTAATGAGGTTCAAACTCTCGGACTTGTGAAGATTAAATTTAAAGATTTAATAAAATTATATATACAAAAATATTAAAAATGGGTGCGAGAGGTAACCAAGACACTAGATTCCACTATTATGCAAAATTGAATGATAAATATTTCAAAACTCTATTAAATTCTTAAGTCCTCTTTTATCTTTAATTCACTATCAATCATACAGATTCTCAAACATTATTTGTAAACCTTAAGCATAGATTATCAAGAGATTAAACCAAGCATAACCTATCAAACTGAATAACAAATAATTAAGACAATCATTCAAATAATTTAAAACTCTGCAAAAGCAGCGATTATGTGAATTATATAATTAAATGAAATAGTTACCCATTTATGTTGCGTGAATAGCTTCCTCCATTGCCTTGGTTACGAGGGAATTAGCCGCTCATCATGTTGGAAAACCTCTCAAAATATTTCATTGATGCTCAAAAATGGTTTACAAATGATGAGAATATGAGAAATACAATAAAACCGGGTTTGTAACAATTATATTTGTTACAAACCAGAGAACTACGACCCTCAATGACAAAATAAGACTGCTGCAGCTGTGTCGCAAACGCTGTAGAAAATAAGTCTGCCTGATGTACGACCCACAGGTGTGAGTCGTTATTACTGTAGAAAAACGACTGCTGGTGCAGGTCCGTTCTTTGTGTTCTTCATGTTCTTCAGCAGCAGCAGCAGCAGAAACCGAGTTTGGGAAAAATCGAATTTCTTCTTCTCTGGCTCTCCTCAGCCCCCCAGACTCTCGACACCCATTCTCTGTGATACCAGAAATCTATTTATACTCCTCAGCCTCATTTAATCACGCCATAACTCAAGATAATTCTCTCTTTACTCGGCTTAAAGAGAAAATATTTTTTGGATATTTTTTTCCTTTAATTAGATCTCCACGCGCTGAAATGATGTATAAACACTCCAAACATGACTTTACACGCAGTAGAATTGATTCAACACTCTCCAAACACAGGAGTACACGTCTAAATTTGATGTGATCGTGTGATATTCATTTCTTGAACGTGCTTCCTGATTTCTTCATTGCGATGATTCCATCCAATTATGATCGATCCTAACACCCAAAATGTCTTCCTCTATCCATATCACAAATACCCATTGAAAATTAGAGGTTTAATCGAACTCTAACCCCTCCAAAAATCGATCGACCCAACTGCCAGTGAGAAGAAATATTTTCCCGCCTTTTCCAAAATTTGAATTATGAGAAGAAAAGTGTCCTCCCCCTGATCCTGTACGGGTGTCCCTTTAGCAATTGGGGTGGAAATAGTAATTTTGGGGTGGAAATAATAATTTTTCTGGGTTCCTCCGGTACATTTCTGGGACGCTTCCGGTTCATTTCTGGGGTACTTCCGGTACGCTATCAACGGAGCTCCAAACGCCGCATTTTTAACCAATTTCGCCGCAAGGGATTATTTCTCTAAAAACACCTATAAATAAATAAAACACCAAAATAAGTACAAAAATGGGCACTAACAGTATATATAAATGAGATATATTAGACACATAAATGCGTCTATCAAATACCCCCAAACTTATTATTTGCTAGTCCCGAGCAAATCAAAACTACAAAATAAAATCCTAACTCACTTTCGCAGGTATCATCGATTGCATTTAGCATATGCAATAAGCCTTTAAACCCCTAGGTGGCCCTAGTGGCCGAGTTATAGTCTCGGGAGGGCTTACCCGAGATATACCCCCAAAATCATTACTCCAGACCCTAACTATCTACGCAAAATCTTGGAAAGCACTAAAGAACCTCCTTGGTTGGCATACTTATTAATTTATAGGAGGAAGTTCCCTGATGCGAAATTCCAATTGCTATATACGAGTTTGCACCCAAGTATACTAAAATTCATATAAGTGACAGAGCTCTACTAAGATAGTTTCACGATGGACATCATACTCGGAGTCAGACTAATCATATGGATAGATTAAGAGATGGATATAGAAAAAAATATAGATGGTTTTGATGTTAACTAGGTGAACGATGTTTCTCATATCTGTCTGAAGGCCACTGCCAAAATAAACCTATCCTAAATGACTGAGATAGTCTGACTAATATCAAATCACTGGCATATACAAGGGAACCAGTGTTCGATAATCCTAACTCTAGGTCAACACAACTGGCATATACAAGGGTTCCAGTGGCCGACTTTATTGAATTTTATTCCGTTTGGTCAAATGGTCTGGTCTAAAACTTTTTTTTTTTAATTTTTTTTTCATAACTTTTTTTTTTTTTTTTCATTTTTTTTTCAATACTCAGTCACTCTATTTTACCCTAGCAGTGGTAACAACTTGAATCGTGAGCCCCACCTAATCACCTAGAGAAACATAGTTTAAAAATAAAAATAAAACAAAATGAAAAGGACTCAACGAGATATGGCGAAACTATCATGTTATTTCTAACACCTGAGCTCTGTGCTTTTATGAATAGACTCTTTAGATGTTTCCATCTAGTCAGATTGGTCCCTCAACTCCTAAAACCAAAATGCTTCCATCCACTTAGATTGGTTAGTGCCATCCTAAATAAGCATAAATTTCTAGGCTCTGGAGTTTATTTATTATGCAACTAAAAAGTTTCTCCCATACCCCCAAACTTAAACCTAACATTGTCCTCAATGTTCTAAAGATAAAATTAAAAACATGAACAAGGAGAAACTGTTACCAATGAAGCAAAAGAGATAAGGAAAGATATTACCGTGTCGCATGAATATTGGGTTACCTCCCAAGAAGTGCTAAGTTTAAAGTCTTCAGCCAGACTTAGGAAAGGTTTAGTCAACTCGAACCGTATAAAGTAATCGGAATAACTGTGGGTCTTCAAAACCAAAAAGAGCTGACAAAAGGAGACTGCCACAACAGAGAGTGATAGTCTTCCTTAAACAGATGTGTCGACCCTAATCTCCTAAAATAATTAGGTTTAGTCTCAAAACTTAAAAATTGACACATTTTAAACTCATATGTTCCCACAATTGGTAGAAAAGTTTTTGGTGGGAAAAAAATCGATCTTGGAATCATAGCCTGGGTAAACCACATCAACCAGAGGATGGGTTTCTAACGACTGAATTTCCTTATGGACACCATTAGATTCAGGAAAACGTGTATGAAGATAATCTTTTAGAATGGTCGAGGCATTGATGTCAAGTCCCAAGTGAGGGACCTTTTTAAGAGTTAAAGCACACGGAGAACGATAATCACCCCCAAACTTAGAGTTTTCGGCGTCTCTAGATAGACTGGTCACAATCTCCCTAATTTCTAGGTCATCAGATTCCTGAAAATGGGCAATTGATTCTTCTAAGTCAGGTTCATCCTCACTAATCTCTACGAGTTCATCTAAGACTACTGTTTCCAAATCGTTCGACTCGAAACAGAATTCTCAAGATAAACCGGTTCCTCTAAACCATCATCATATAAAGGATTATAAGAGAAAGTTTCTAATAAAAGCTCATTAACTAAGGTGTTAATCAAAGTTACTTCCTCCGATCCATTAATAAGTTCATCAAATAATGGATTGTCCAATACTCTGTAGGCTAAAGGATCATGAACTACATCGTCTAAAACGGTGGTATCTCTAGTCAGATCCACATCCTTTTGAATAGGTGAATAATCATTAAAATTATTGGGATCTGAACCAGAAATAATATTATCATTATGAAGATCAAATGGAGTAACTAGTTCCGGATCACTATGCCTACAAATGTATGATTCTTCATCAATATTATCTTCATCATAATCATCATGAACCTTATCTAAAGTAGTGTCTTTTATTCTAACCTCGTCCTCTATATTGGGCAAATATTCACTATTGATATCAAGGGTAGAATTGGAAACACTATTTTGGAAATTTAGATTATTTCGAGCAGCATTAGCTAACTGTTCATTTTCTGCCTCTAAACGTGCTTGAATTTCACTGAGCGTAACACTTATACTTTCACCAGTCTCATTGAATATCTTAGACCGTTGTGTACTCTCTTCTCTTGAACTAACTGCACGTTCATACTCCCTTCGAACTTGTTGGTAAGTTTCTTCTAGAGATTGAACAGGTTTATAAATGTCATAATCAGGACTAGTTTTTAAGTAATTTTCCAAAAACGCATGACTAGTACTATAATATTCCTGATTTTCTTGCTCGTAAGACCAATTCGTGTGTGGATAGTAATTGGGCTCACTATGGTATGAACCATAACCTTGAAAAGGTTGGCGTTCCCAACTACTATTCCCACCATGGTCATAAAACTGATGATGTCCATATTCAAATTCAGGTCGATACTCATTGTATTGGCTTCTATCATACCAGTTCGACATTCTTAATTGCAAGGGAATTCTACACAATCACAAACAAGGCTGACTCGACCAAATCAAACCTACTGATTTTTAGCAAACAAAAAGCATGATGGCTCCACTTAGATTGTTTCTAGACCAGCTTCTATTCCTTCGAAAAGGAATTCGTTACAATTCGAGCACACCCCTCTGGAATCAATCCGAGCTAATGTAAGTTGAATCGAGGCGAGGGAAGCTCAATGGAGCTTTGATACCCAAGGCCTCGCCGGTACAAGGCGGCGCAGTCACGCATTCAACTTACAGAAACCATCAAGAACTTCGAAGTATGCTAAAAGAGTAACCAATATTTTTCGAAAGATTTTCCTACCAAGCTCGTTACCCTATCGGTCTCGTTCTAATCAAATTTTAATCTTGGGTTCACGTTAGGTTTCGTTTACCTAAGGCGGGCAAGAAGGGAGCGGTGATGAAATCCGAACCCTTATCTTGTATTGGCCAGGCCCTGCCCTTTACTAGGAATTTAAAAACAGTCCAAATTCGTCCTCAATCAATGAATCACCTTAAGGAATACAATAACTCGCTTACAGGAGATTCACGAGTGTTTCGATGGACTTACCTCCCGTACCAGACGGGTGATGAACTTTTGAAGTCGACTTGGGCCACGACTCATATGTCATGTACGAACCCGAGGGGCCGAGACGATATTGCAATCGTCGTCCTTCCCTGCAAACAGTTCATATTTAATTTTTTTTTATATATATAACCCTTCCGTAGGGTTTAAAATTAAAATAAATTGTCCAAAGTCCAGTCCAATGAAAAGAAATACAAAAAATAATAATAATAATAATTACAAAAAATAAAATAAAATGGAAAGTCTCTTAAAAAAAAATAAATTTTCTCTCTCTTTTTTCTTTATTTTTTTGCTTTGTCTTTTTTCCTTCTCTTTTAGCTTTAAGCTTTGATTCCAAGGTCTTTAGTATCCAACTTCAAACCTGTAATACAAAGACACAACCAAAGAGACGTAAAAAGAACAAATGGAATAATAAAAAATAATAAAAACCTAAAAATTCTACCTAAGCACAAATCCGCGTCGGCGGCGCCAAAATGATTATGTTTTTGTTGATGTTGTAGTAATGAGGTTCAAACTCTCGGACTTGTGAAGATTAAATTTAAAGATTGAATAAAATTATATATACAAAAATATTAACAATGGGTGCGAGAGGTAACCAAGACACTAGATTCCACTATTATGCAAAATTGAATGATAAATATTTCAAAACTCTATTCAATTCTTAAGTCCTCTTTTATCTTTAATTCACTATCAATCATACAGATTCTCAAACATTATTTGTAAACCTTAAGCATAGATTATCAAGAGATTAAACCAAGCATAACCTATCAAACTGAATAACAAATAATTAAGACAATCATTCGAATAATTTAAAACTCTTCAAAAGAAGCGATTAGGTGAATTATATAATTAAATAAAATAGTTACCCATTTATGTTGCGTGAATAGCTTCCTTCATTGCCTTGGTTACGAGGGAATTAGCCGCTCATCATGTTGGAAAACCTCTCAAAATATTTCATTCATGCTATGGTTTACAAATGATGAGAATATGAGAAATACAATAAAACCGGGTTCATAACAATTATATTTGTTACAAACCAGAGAACTACGACCCTCAATGAAAAAATAAGACTGCTGCAGCTGTGTCGCAAACGCTGTAGCAAATAAGTCTGCCTGATGTACGACCCACAGGTGTGAGTCGTTATTACTGTAGAAAAACGACTGTTGGTGCAGGTCCGTTCTTCGTGTTCTTCATGTTCTTCAGCAGCAACAGCAGCAGAAACCGAGTTTGGGAAAACTCGAATTTCTTCTTCTCTGGCTCTCCTCAGCCCCCTAGACTCTCGACACCCATTCTCTGTGATACCAGAAATCTATTTATACTCCTCAGCCTCATTTAATCACGCCATAACTCAAGATAATTCTCTCTTTACTCGTCTTAAAGAGAAAATATTTTTTGGATATTTTCTTCCTTTAATTAGCTCTCCACGCGCTGAAATGATGTATAAACACTCCAAACATGATGTGATCGTGTAGAATTGATTCAACACGCTGTAGAATTGATTCAACACTCTCCAAACACAGGAGTACACGTCTAAATTTGATGTGATCGTGTGATATTCATTTCTTGAACGTGCTTCCTGATTTCTTGATTGCGATGATTCCATCCAATTATGATCGATCCTAACACCCAAAATGTCTTCCTCTATCCATATCACAAATACCCATTGAAAATCAGAGGTTTAATCGAACTGTAACCCCTCCAAAAATCGATCGACCCAACTGCTAGTGAGAAGAAATATTTTCCCGCCTTTTTTCCAAAATTTGAATTATGAGAAGAAAAGTGTCCTCCCCCTAATCCTGTACGGGTGTCCCTTTAGCAATTGGGGTGGAAATAGTAATTTTGGGCTGGAAATAGTAATTTTTCTGGGTTCCTCCGGTACATTTCTGAGACGCTTCTAGTGCATTTCTTGGGTACTTCCGGTACGCTATCAACGGAGCTCCAAACGCCGCATTTTTAACCAATTTCGCCGCAAGGGATTATTTCTCTAAAAACACCTATAAATAAATAAAACACCAAAATAAGTACAAAAATGGGCACTAACAGTATATACAGATGAGATATATTAGACACATAAATGCGTCTATCAGCAGTACACAACTATCGCAAATCGATCATGTCCATACAACTTAGCTAGCCTAGTTGAACGACTTAGATCGTGTTTCGGGTGATCAAGGAGGTAGACATAAGTTCACCGCCGGCCCAATTTTATTCCCACTCGATCGACTTACCCATGGGAAGTCAATGAAGTATCAAATTGCTCGATTGAATTAGGGTAGACGCGGGCGTTTCTAAAACCCTAATTCATATTTGCGGCAATATACTACTGTCGCAAATCGATCGTGACCACTCATCTTCGCCAGCCGAATCGAGTGGCTTAGATCTGATTTTAGATGACCCGGGAGATGTCAACATACTCAGTAGCGGCTCGTCTTCACACATGGCCGATCGGCCTGTTTGAATCAGTGTCCGACGTTTGGATTCAATCAACCAAAATATGGTAGCCGAGCGGCTACCAAATCCTAAATCAACGACAGCTGATAGCTGCCTCAAAACCGTCTCGTCCGTCCATCTTCGCCGGATTGGTCGGAAGGCTTAGATCGAATAATAGACGATCGATGGGGCGCAACACTGGTTACCGGCAACCTCTCATCCATACGAAGTGATCGGACAAGTGATAGTTCGCCCATACGGTTCTCAATTGATACCCAAAGGTGATCGATCATGCTGCCCTTTTAAGAAGCCCAATCATCAACTTATTCAATCGAGCTCTAAAACAACGATGCTTCACGCACATCGATTATTTTGATATTCTTAAAGGCGATGATTTACGTGCATCGAATACATACGGTATTTCATAAACAACTTAGTTGTTTAACCTAATAGCACCATATGCTATTCTTTGCGGCAAGTCCCCACGACTTGACCCACTTACTCGAGACATCAAACACGTCACAAACTGGGGGATACTTACTGGGGTATTGGTCTGGCGGTTTACAGCGTGCGGCGTGCAACGCGCCCATTATGAGAACGTGTCAGGAAAGGACGAACGGTTAACAACGATGAGAGTAGTGGGTGAAGGTATGACCACGTGATGATCACCACCTCTTACACAACCTCACTACTCCACTACTTAATCTTCTCCACTTCCTACGAGATCAGGGTTGCGCTCAAATGACTTTTATAAATAGGTTTTCAACCTATTTCGACAATAACAGAACACAAGTGTTATCAACACAAGTATCCAGAAACCATTTTTCTGATACGAGAAATAAACAGCCACACCTTCATAATTCAACATTCTGATCTCAAACACCTTCTCCGCTTCCCTCCCTAAGATAAACCCTTCTCCTTCACCTTGTGACCGAATTGAATCTGGAACAGCCATTTCTTGGTTTAGGCCAGAGTCTTGCAGATTGATCTCTCGAACTCAAAAGTACTCCCATGCAGTGCACTTGTTTAGGGTTTGAATTCGTTTCTCATCAACACACCCCAAATTTACCAAAAACAGCAGCATCGGTTTTTACCCTCAAACAACATGTATTAATTAGTTTTTGACTGATTAGAAAGTGAGTCTAAGTTTTGTTGAATTGAGCATGAGTGATGAATGCTCAGTAATTCATGGATTGAACATAAGTGTTCTTATATTGATATTGCTCGTCTGAGCAAATACTGTTAAATTCGAGCAACTGAGCAAGTATTGCTCGATTTGACGAATTACTGAATATTGATAGTTGGATCAATATTCGAGCAACTGAGCAAGTCTTGCTCAATTCGGCGGATTATTTACTAGTAAGGTAACAATAAAATATTAATTAAAATATTTGTAGACTAGTAAATATTATATGATTAATCTGGATGTTGATTGCTAAATCAACATAGTTTAATAGTGTTTGAATCTTGCTCAGAATGATGATTTGCGAAAAGTTTGTTGGAAACCCTAATTTTTGATCAACTGTTCGTCAATTGATGAATTTTTGAAGATAGGTCATTAGTGATGGAGGGACCGACCACATGGGATAATGGACGTCCATGTGGCGCCCAAGTTCTCGAGTGAGCGTGCACCAGGGTCTTTAGTTGGCCAGTTGGTGAAAGAATGATGATTAAATGCCGGTTTCATCATTTATTGAAATAGTGCTCGATTGAGCATTGGGTGATAAAACCTAATAATGAAAAAGTGAGGGACCGACCAAGAAGGCATGATACCGGACCTTGGTGGTCGTGGGACCAGCTGATAGCCGTTCGAGCAAACTCCAAGTTGGTTGAAAAGAGTTTGGACCCAATATGAGCAATTGCGCAAATTAGGTTAAAATCGTGAAAACGTGTGGGACCGGATCTTTGCAAGCCTTATGTCCGCCCTTGGTCGGTCAAGGGAGCATGCTTGTGTCACCACAATGCCTGTGTCTCAGTTCTGAGAGTTTCGGTATTTTCTGGTGTGCGTTTGAGCAATATGTTGGATTTTCAGAAGAGTTTGATCTTTGACTGAAATCCTGATTTTGCTCGAATGAGCAAAGTAGAACTTTGCTCGTTTCATCAATTTTTGAGAATATTAAAATAATGATATTTTAATATTTTTCATGAATAGCCTAGTCGGTCATGTGACCATTTGACTTTTTGGCTTTTCATGGTTTGAGCAATATTTGAGAAAATATGAAGAAACCATGATTTTTGCTCAAACTGGGGAGTTTCATGAGATGAGGGAAATAATAATTATGAAAGACTAGGGATTGTAAGGTGTGGAACTGACCACGGCTAGGGCATGGCCGGCCGGTCAGGTATCTTGGTCCCGCAACACCTTTCTCTATTTTTTATTATTTTTCATGAAACCGTGAAAATATGGAGAAACCAGGAGTTTTGCTCAAACAAGGAAAATTGCTAGAATGAAGGAGTTTTCATGAGTTCATGAAAATAATAAAATAATTTAAAATAAAGGAAAAAGGCGTTGGGGACCGGCCACGGCGGCATGACCGGCCAGCCAGTGGGCCTGGTCCCCTAGGCGCCACGTTTATTATTTTCTCTCTCATATTTTGTGTAGGATTCCTCGTTTGCCCATATTTTCGAATGCTCGTTGTTTATGGGTGAAAACTGTTTTTGCTGATTTTGGTAAATTTGGGTGTGTGTGGATGAGAAACGAATCTAAACCCTAAACAAATGCACTGCACGGGAGTACTTTAGATTCGAGAGATCAATCTGTACAATTCTGGCCTAAACCAAGAAATGGCCGTTCCAGACTTGCTTCGGTCACAAAGTGAAGGAGATGGGGTTGATCTTGGGTAGGGAAGCGAAGAAGGTGTTGAGATTGTGAAGGTGTTGGATGTTTATAACTTGTATCAGAGTGTTGAACTGGCTTGCATAATGTAAGCTATCAGTTCTGGGTGTTTTATGAATACGTTGTTAACAACAACTTGGTTTTCTATGTTGTTCGGAAATAGGTCGAAGAACCTATTTATACAAGTCATTTGAGCGCAATCCTCATCTCGTAGGAAGTGGAGGAAATTAAGTGATGGAGTAGTGGGTTCGTGTAGGGATGGTGATTGTCACACAATCACGCCTTTGCCCACTTCCCTCATCACCGTTAATCGTCCATCTTTTCCTGACACGTTCTCGTAATGAGCGCGTTGTGCACCCCGCGCTGTAAACCGCCAAACCAATACCCTAGTAAAGATCCCCCATTTTTTGACATGTTTGATGTCTCGAGTGAGTAGGCCAAGTTATGGGACTTGCCACAAAAAATAGCATACGGTGCTATTAAGTTAAATAACTAAGTTATTTATGGAATTGATATTCATGAAATATCGTACGTACTCGATGCGTGTGATGCGTCGCTTTCAAGCAGATAAAACAATCGGTATGCATGAAGCATCGTTGTTTTAAATCTTGATTGAATAAGTCGCGGATTGGGCGTCTTAAAATAGCAGCATGCCAGACTACCTTTGGGTGATCGTTTGAGGGCGGTGTAAACAAGCCATCACTTGGTCAATCACTCCATGTGGAAGAGAGGCGGATGGTGATTGTCATGCTGTTTTGCAGGTTTGCTGGAAATAAATCTTCATCATCCAATTATGAATCCAAAGCCGTTGATGAAGCTTAGGGTTTAGGAACCGTGCGCTATCCCTTCTTTGGCCAACCGAATTCAAACACTGAGTGCTAATCCACACGGGATGATCGGGCATGCATGGAGGCAGGCTGCCGGCTGCATGTATATACCTTTGGGTTCATCAAAAATCAGATCTAGGCCACTCAATTCGACCGGCGAAGATGAGTGGTTACGATCAATTTGTGACAGAAATACCTTGCCGCAAAGCACAAATTAGGGTTTGAAGGCCGCGTGACCTATCACCTTTTAGCTGTGTGTTTCGAGGCATATGGCCCTGGTTTGCACATGCCGACTGGTCACATGTAAAGGTGGGCCAATGGTGAATATGTTAACACCTTTGGGACCACTTGACTCTATATGTACACCATCTGTTTAGGCTGGCGAAGATGGATGGTCGTGATCAATTTATGACTGAAGCATGTTAGGGTTAAGACTCGAGATTATTGCTATGTGAGCGAGAATACGATTTTGAATGAGAAGGTTAAGACTCTTTATTCGCAAGTAGACTGTTTAGCTATCGATTGCTCTCGCAATAAGGAATTGAACCATCACATTCATGATGAGAACGAGCACCTGAGGCTAGGACTTCAGCGAGCTAACAACTAATTAGGGTTTTGATACAGCCACGTACACGCGAGTTTGACCAGGAGATTTGGCATGTTTTTGGCTTCCCTTTGGGGAATCGATCACGTGTGGACAATATTGGTCTGGCGGTGCACTTATGTGCACCTTCTTGACGGTCCAAAATGCGATCTAAGATATCCAAGTAGGCTGGCTAAGTTGGATGGTCGTGATCGATTTAAGACGCTGGTGTACTTCCGCGACCCAAATTAGGACTTAGAAGAATCACGCCTGCCATGTTTCTGGAAATCGATTCATCACCTTATGGCCTTGTCGTGTGCAAGCCGTTCGAGTGAGTGGAAAGTGGGGCCGCCAGTGTGCATGCCAGCGCTTTCCTAATCACTCATGGGATAATCTAATTCGTCCAACCAAGATGGCGAAGTTGGACGGTGGCGATGATTTTAAGACTGTCTTGGACAGTCTATGTCCATTCGAATTCCTTCTCCAGTAGCGCGACCACCCTACTTGGGGTTGGCGTTTGACGTTTCTGGGAGGTATTTGGGCAAGGTCCGATTGGTCGGAACACTGGTGGGCCTGCGGACGGCCATCGTGATGGTTGCCCATTCCTGTCAGGGTTTGGCTAGGCTTGTTAAATTGCGCGGCCAAATTGTGTGGCCGTGATTGTTTCTGAGACTGATATGGATAGTCTAGATTTTACTTAATAAAATTAAGCATGCTTGATCGAGATGACCTTAATAAAAGGTGTGTCGATGCAAGATTCTCTTTGCTAGAGAATGATGTAGCCTATGTGGGTATTTCATGCAGATCTCAGTATTGGCACTTCGAGAGATTCTTGCTACTCTGCTGAGAGTGAACATTTAATTGTCATATCATGTCAATGATGAGAGTTCGGTTGAGAACATAGCACGAAAAAATACTAGGCAAATCATGCATTAATTAGTAATGCTAATAGAATTCACAGAATACTTGGGATTGTTGTTGCACGCACCATTCTGAGTGAATTTCATGTATATATTGAATTACTTCAAATAAAGTGAGAGGTTTTCTGCACTCATCGTTTCTTAAACGACCTCTCCATTTGCAGGGTGACAGCGCGTTAAATACTGGTTTTATAATTTTAGCCTTGAACTAAAATCCATCATCAACATTAAGTCCCCTGCTTAGTACGTAATGGTTACACTATTGCGGGGTAAGAGTTAGATGGTGACGTATACAATGTAGAGGGACTAAATAAAGGAAATTTACCCGGAGGAGCTTTAAACAACCGCCAGTAATCACCCGTGTAAGCGTGCTGCGCGACTATGGAGTCCTGGTGGGACCGGCTTCCTTTTTGGGTGTTCGGGCCAAAGAAGGAATTCTTCTTCCACTAGGATACTCGTTTATAAAAGGGGGTCGACCCTTCTTCTTCCTTCTTATTTTTTCCCGCTCGTCTAGCTTCTCATGTTCGTCTTTGTTGCTGTCATCATCGTTGGTCTTTGCTGCTGACGTCGTCGATCTTTGCTGCTGCCATCGTGCGTCCATTAACAGCAAGTTAGGTACTTCGATTTTCTTCCTTGTCTCCATGTTGCTTTGTATTTTTTTTTTAGGATGCAAACCCTATATTTTAGGTAAAACCTCTTTGAAATTGGGAAAATCATCTGTTGTAGACAAAACTTCTTTGCGAAACATATGATGATTAACTCCACCAGTAAAATCAATATCAAAGTAGTTAAAATTGCTAGGATCACCAGTAAAACGAGCAGTGAATCTTACATGTACATACTGTTTTTTGTTCCTTTTCCTCCTTGCATGCAAAGCCTAGCTTTAGGTTGCGAATGATTCAAAACCTAATTTAGGTTTTGGTGGTGGACACAATTTCCATAGCAAGCATGCTCATCCGTCCCTCTAAACCGTACATGGCCATCGGTCCCGTGCATGACCTTTGTATATTGTTTTTACGTGGATGAGGTTCCCATTGTCCCTCTATACACGCTCGTCCCAAGGCTGACAGGATGCTCGAGCATGTGGCAAAGGATCGAGCATGCAATGACTTTGCTCGATCCAATCGTGGGCGTACATCTCGCGACTAATTTTTTTTATATATATGTATATCATCCGCAACACTCTCATTGAATTATACGCATGCTTTTCTCTTAGCACAAAGTAATGACTCTTTTCCATTATGCTTCATTGTAATTATTTGAAAGTGAACGAAGAAGCTCTCGTTAAGATGTCACCTGGGGATAATGTTGCCACCAAATCGGGAGGTGTTAACAACTTCAAAGATATGCCGAATATAGATGATGAGATGTTTACCGTTCCTTTTCCAAACATTAGAACTCATCCTGACCATAAGTGGGCCCTGCACATAGGCTCGGAAAATGAAAAGGTTGTTACGTCCGCTCCTCCATCACATGTGATGAGGTTCTGTCTTCGGAAAAATGAATATCCATCTTCTCCTATTGATTTCAAGATTTTCCACACTCCACTGAATTCTTATGAAGGATGGATGAGGCATATGTTGAGTAATGAGCGCATCAGAGATAACTTGTCCAAGCGCAGATCATTGAAGCTATCCTGGCGTCTGCAACACTTCACATCAGGAAAGACGCTGCAGGTTTGATTACTTTCATTTCTCGATTGCGCCCTTCCACACACACGACTATATGTAGATGGGGAGAAATGACTATTACTCTGGAAAGCGTAGCCATGTTATTGAATCTCCCTGTTATAGGAAGTTTTGTCTATAAACTAAACACCACCGAAAGCGCCATCCTCGTTGCTATACTTCAGAAGGCGGGAGAGTATGACCGACAGAAAAAAAGGGAGAAATGATTTTATACTTGGTGGATGTCTGAGTGGTTTTCTACAAAACCAAAGCCGGGCCAAGCACTGGATAATGAACTCAGCTTAGTCGCATTTCTGTCTTTGTGGTTGTCTAGGGACATCTTTGATGACGGCTCTGAGAAGAATACCATAAGACACGATCTTTTTATGTTTTCTATAAAGTTGGCGAAAGGCGTGGTTCTTCCCTTAGGCAGCTTATTCCTTGGATCGTTGTACTCTCATCTGGATGCTTTGGCAGTAGACATGCACGCTTCCAACGGGTACAAGAAAATGGAGTCTCATGTTCACATAGCTTTCCTCCAAGCATGTTTATGGGAACATTTCAAATATTATGCTCCCGTCCCTGCAACTTCATGTTCCAGTTTGTATGGTGGTTCGAGAATACTCCGTTGGCAAAACAAATGACCAAAACCTGGGTTAAGGCTTATTGATTTTATTGATAACGTGTACGCCATAAATTTCCGTCCGTGGGAACCGGTTCATTCTTCCGTGGTTCAACCGAAAACCTTTGCCACTGCTCCCGACATTGTGTTGCACACCGATGAAAAGGATATGATCTCTGGAGAGATTATATTTCTGCGAAGCTGCATACCGGGATATGTTCCATCTTATTTTGATGAATCCCTTACTGTGATTCCTTATAATATTGACAGAGCCGCCCGTCAGATGGTATTTGATCAAGGCATACCGTTCGATCGTCCGCCAACGCCTTCAAAGGATCTTGTGCCGTCTGTTCATGATGCTAGCGTCTTTGCAACGAAGCAGAGCCTTCCATTCCTGCCTCTTGGAAGAAGACCAGCCCTGACTGGTAGGTATAGAAGTTTTTGGCGAGAAGAGCTGCTAGCTTTTCAAAAATTCTCGGAAGAAGTCGTGACAGGTCCTCGTGGTGAGCCCACCCCCGAAATTTTGGAGAAGCATAAACTATTGAAGCCACTTCCTGGAAAGCGAACCAGGGATGGAGCTCCTGATGACTGCAGTCCCCAGGATGAAGGAGCAAGGTCTAAGAGGCAGAAAATGGACCGGTGGTTTTCAATTCTTCCCATATGCAGGTACTTTAAACTTCTTTTTTGATCTGCCGATTTTATCCATCTTAAGACATCTCCACTAAACGTGATCTTTACTCAAAATCAGGGCCTCATGAAGGGAAATGCTTTTACGAGGCTGACACGTAGTCATGATGCAGCTTTAGAGAAATCCGGTGAGACTGAACCTCTTAAAGGTGATGATAAGAATGACGAAAACTCGGTCGTCGAAGATGGAAGCTCCTCCAAGTGTGGCAGGGAGTCTGACCGCTTCAGTGAGCTTGTAGACGAGACCGTGACAGAAATCAATCTTGAGGGTGAAGTGAACACTGCAAGAAATACTGGAGATGCAACATCCATTATTGTAGAGTTGCTTCCCTCTAAAGATTCTTCTGTGGAAGTCGAGGCATTGGTTGCGCCTCTTGCTGCTGCTGGAGCCATTTTTGATCCTCTTTTCGACGCCCTTTTCATAGATCATGTGCTGGTTGGAGGATTCAGTGTACCGGATAAGTATGAGGAGTCATACACCAAAAATATGGAAGAAGCATGGTCACATTTCCACTTTCAAAAAGCTAAAAAGTCGCTTTGCATTAGTAACACGTATCGAAGAAGCTTTATCCTCCATTTATGGAATGAGCATCGTAACTGGGCGTACCGTTTCCGAAAAGATAGTTTCAAACTGGGAGTTCCACCGGGATGTGTTTGTGCAGTATGAGTTCAGTGCCTCTTGGTTTTGTGAAGGATTTTCCTATGTCCAGAAGATGCAAGGTGAAATGAATAAGGTTCCCTCCACGGAATGCATCGTAAAGAGGAAGAGATCAATAGATTGTCTAAAGAGTTGAAGCTGAAGCAGGCCTCCCTCCAAAACATGAAATCTTCTCTCGTTTTATGTGCTTCCTCATACCAAAAGTTATGAGCACGAACTTGGATGAGGGTGCACATTCTCCATACAACTAGGTTATATCGGAGTAAGCTTTATCATGATTACAACGTGTTAGAGCATAGATCGGTTGAACCCACCAAGCGTTGGTATGTCAAGTTTGGTTGTCATATTTTAGTGAATCAAAACTCATTTTAAGAGTCGCTTGATTATGTACTAGACTCAAATTCGTATAGGTTAGATTGAAAGTATTAGGATATGAGACATTACAAGTATTGATATTTTACTTGAAGAAGTGAAGAAGTAAGAAGCTACAAGGACAACATCATCCTTCCGCTTGTGGTTAGTGATATTTGACTTGAACTGTTTCATTCCCTAACGTATCTTTCAAGTCGTGCATATTGAAAACAAAACTGCGAAGCATGAACACTCTAGATAGACATAGTATTAAGGAATACACTATGAAGTTTATTGCTTAACCATTAAACTTTGCAGATAAGACATCGACATAATTGTTTAAATGCTATTGTGATTATGTACGGGTATGAGGTGAGGATTTTATCCTAGGAAACAATGTTTTACATGTGTTTTAAGGAAGTAAGTTCATAAACTTATTTATGAATTGAAAAGGAAATCGCCAGGAGTTATTGGTATTGTTATTCATTGCATATCTTGTGAGAAACCAATATGTGTTATTTAGTATAACCGCTCATAACTTGTTTGTGTTCTTGGTAAAACTATTCACAAAGGCCTGACTTATGTATTGGTATGACTTTTATTAGTGAAACCGATCTTAAGTAATCACCTGAGATGGTATGATCGAGTTTGTGATTTGTGTATGACCGAATCTGGGTAAAAGGGAACCGATCCTAGTAATAGGTGCAACACATCACAAAGAGGAATCGATCCTTGTATGAGGTGTAGCAAGTTTTTAGAAGAAAGGGGAACCGATCCTATGGACATGTGCAACACGTTTTTAGGCAAAGGGGAACTGATCCTATGGACATGTGCAACACATATAAGTTAGATACCATATATATGTGGGGAACCGATCCTAGTACCTAGTCAACCGAATTTTCTATGCACAATACTCACATGGAGGTAGAACCGAAACTTGTTTTAGTAGAACCGTTATACCATGATTTGTGATTGAGTGTTCTTCATCAATCACATAGTTCTTGAAATTCGGATGAACCAATTCTAAACTTGTTTGGAAGTGTGGAAAATCGGTTTCAAGGTTGTAAGTATGAAAGAGGACTTACAAATTAAGGATGCCGACATACTTTGAACATGTGTTGTAACGCTTATCTTTAATTGTTCAAAGTTATTCCTTAATAGCTAAAGGAAGGAAATCCCAGGATCGAAACATAAATAAGTTAAGAATCTTTTATTTAATGTTTTTAATTTTATTTTGGGAAAATGAGAATTAGTAATGTGCATTTACTAGTTGCAGATTTTCCAAAGAGATTTTCGGTCAATATGTTGGACAGAGCATTTCCAGGAATTATGGAAACCGAATTTGGAATATATTGCATATCTTGAGAATATTTTCGGTTTTGGAAATTCCTTGGTGTCCAAACTTTCTTGTCTATAAATACTTGAAGTTTTCATTTCTAGCAAACTAATCCTTCGTGACAGCAAACTTCCTCGATTGTGTTATTACTGGTGTAGCTACCTATTCGGAGAGGAGAGTAACCTAATTAGGAAAAATCTCTTACGGTCGCTCAGTTTAAAGTCTTCTTTGGGATTGAGAAGCTCTATTAGTACCGTTGGTGGGAAACTAGATAATTGCGGTTTATCTTGTGTTTTCGATTGATTTGATTGACTAACGGTGGTTGAAATTTGATTGTACCTATTTGTTTATGCTTGAGAATCTTCTCTTTTGATATAAGATTCACTCAAACTAGATCGAAGTTTCGACAGGGATCTTTAGACGATTTTTAGTTCTAAAGACGATCTTGTGATAATCCATTGTTAACAGACTCCGTTCTTTGCGTTATTGATCACAAGAGATTCAAGTTGTTGTGTGCAGGTGTTTATTGAAGATCTAAGAATATTTGAAGACAAAGAAGATATTGAACATTTCTGATTTGGGATTCATAATCTTTGGTGTGCACAATACTTGTTTCGGTATAAGAGGATCCAACTATAATCGGTTTATCCTTGTGGTTGATTGGATTGATTAGTAGTGTAGATCGGCATCAATACAATTCTTTGTGATTAGAAGTTTTGATTGCAAAATATTAACAATTACCTATGGTAGTTGAGAATATGATAGATCTAAGAACCTTACGAAGGAGTTTATTTGAGATAAACAGAAGAGCCTTTGTCGAACTCACGTCACTTGGTTGAAGAGAGTTGATACCAAAAAATTTTTTTGTTCATTTACTGTTTGGAATACGAACCTGTTCCAATGACTTATTCATAAGTTGGAGGCGTGGGAATACAGACGGAACTAGGTGAACTATAGATTTAGTTGCTTGGTCTCAACTATACGAAGTTGGTTTAATTTTGTGTAGCGGATTAATCTTGAGAGTATTTAATTCTGGATAAGGTCCCGGGGTTTTTCACAATTAAAGTAAATTACACAAACGTTAATTCCTATTTACTTGATAAGCAATCCTATTGTGTTTGGTTAAGTATGAACCTTTTTATCAAGTAAACATACTTCGTTGTTGTATTGTCTCGATCTCGTATCTATAGACGATCACAGGAAGTGTGAACCGATTAGTTGTATTGTCTCGACTCAGTCCATAGACAATCATTTTCGGAGAAAGGACTTATAGGTAGGAAAAGTTTTAGCTTGAGGTATATTTAGGTACCCTTTCCTTTTCATAACTAGTATCAGAAACATGGTTCATGTTTCTCTTGAGGTTTCTGCCCTATTTTCTCCCAAGAAGGTGATCCTTCCTTGATCTAAAGGTATGATCATGAGGAGAAACTGTACTGATGTGAGAATTTTCAGAGATGGATAAATCTCCCTTAATTATGTTAATGAGATTTTCATAAGATTTTCTCATTCTAAGGATTTCCTTATTATTCACATAGCTTGATCATTAGAAACAATTATCGGAAATTTTTCCCTGATTGTTTCTTTGGCAGAAATTATTTCTTTCCATTTCTTCTGGAATCGATCAGTAGGTGAACTACCTTCATGTAAACAGATACTGTTTCGACATGAGTGCGGTGGAACTTTTTTACATAAGTGATTATCAAATCTTTCATATAATTATTTTGAGTTGATTTTGTCGAGTTGGGGTATATTATATTTTTCTACTGAGGAATGATCTTTCAGTTTTTTAAGACAAGAAACTTCTTTTAACACTTTTACAACACTATTTTGAAGAAGTATAAGTTTCCTGTCAAGTGATTGAATGTTGCATTCCTTAAGATCTTTCTCACAGAACCGGTTCAAAGTTTTCTTTGTACAAGATTTCTATTTGATCATCAGTAGTTGTTGAAGATGGTTTTTCATTATCTTTTGACTTGATGTAGTTAGGCTAGCTACCATCATCATGAGCTGTTTCAGACGTGATCAAACAAGTTTTGTTGTCACAATCTGTAAAATTCGAGCAAGGAATTTTAGTTTCCTCATTAGAAGAAATTATAATAAAATCATTAGTCAGAATCATGGGATGAATCGCTTATTCTTGAGTAAAAGTTTTACCAAGAGCTTCTACTTTGACGGTGAGATCCATATTCTCTTTGGCTAGAATATTTAGTTGAATGTCCTTTTCTCTGATCTCTTGCTTAAGAAGATTAGATTCTGTCTTTTAATATTAGCATCGTTGTAGATAGAGATATTATATGCTTTAGGAGTTTCACCAACTCTTTATCCGCAACTTCTTTTCCATAAGAGATACACTCGGATATACTTTTAATTTTCGTAACTCTTGGATCATGAGTTAACGAAGTAGTAACATTTTTCAACTTTTGAGTATTTGCAAACTTGCATAATGTTAACTGAGTCACCAAGTAGATAATTCTTATAGGTTGGATCGCACCAAACACAAATTGTTAGATATTTTCGTGTTTGCCTGCTCTGATACCAATTGAAAAGACGAGGGTACACAAATACACCACAATATTTTTGTTGCAACCTATAAGTCCTCTAGCGAATTTCATCGTATACGAATAGATTCGAGACGATATGAAAATTTGGTTCACGCTTCGTGTGATTGTCTATGGCTATGAGATCGAGAAAGTACAACAACAAGATAACTTGTGTGATTGACTATGGATACAAGATCAAGACAATACTACAACAAAGTAGTGTTACTTGTAATAGGTTCAGTAAAAACCAAACTCTATAGGATCACTATCAAGTAGTGCGGAGTTAACGTATATGTGTATTTTACTTTATTATAATAAATAATTATAATGCAGAAATCAAAATAAAAAACACAATAAGATTTTGTTAACGAGGAAACCGCAAATGAAGAAAAACCCCGGAACCTAGTCCAGTTTTGAATACTCTCTGAATTAAGCCGATATAGAAAATCTAATACTAATTTTGTATATTTGAGACCAAGCAGACTACCCCTAGCTACTTAGTTTCATCAGTATCCCCGCGACTTCGACTTCTAGAGTCACGCACGTGAATAGCAAGTCTTTTGGATCATATTCCAAAAATCAAAGGAAGAATCTGTTTGGTAACCACTCTAAGAATCTTCCTAAATATTTAGATGAGTCGTTGACAAAGGCTCTTCCGTTTAATCTAATAAACTCCTTTTTCTAGTTAGATCAATCTAACTTTAACTACCGAAATAGTAAAGTATAAATTCTCACTCAACCAATATAGATCTCAAAGTGATATATAGAGAATGCCAATCTCACGCAACTAATCAATCGAATAAATCCGATTCTAGTTGGATCCCAACCGATCAAGGTTTGTGCACACAATTCGCAAGATATGAAAACCAATAATAAATCTTCTTCGTCTTCAAATATTCTTTAATATTCAATAACCCGCACAACACCACTTGAATCTCTTGTGATCAATCACACACGGAATAGAGTCTGTTAAAAATGGATTATCACAAGATATCTTAAGATCTAACAACAGTTCTAAAGTTCTTGTCGTTACTTCGATGTAGTTTGAATGAATCTTATATCAGAAGATAACATTCTCAATCATAAACAAACTAGGTGCAATCAAAGTTTCAACAACCGTTAGTCAATCAAATCAATCGAAAACTAATAACACTGGAATTATCTAGTTTCCCACCAACGGTACCCGTAGATATTTTTGATCCCACAGAAGTCTTTAAACGAGTTGTCGTATGAGATTTCACCTAATTAGGATACTTTCCTCTCCAAATAGACGGATCAACCAGAAACAACAAGAAATGAAGTTTACCTGGTCTTAGGATAGTGAAAAGACGAGGGTACCCAAATACACCACAATGTTTTATTTACCCACCTATAAGTCCTCTTACCGAAAGTGATCGTGTATAGACAAAGTCGTGACAATGCAACAAATTGGTATTCACATTTTGTATGACTGTCTATGGATACGAGATCGAGGCAATACGACTACCAGTGTGATACTTGATAATAGGTTCAGACTTAACCAAACTCTATAGGATCACTATCAAGTATATCGGAGTTAATGTTTGTGTATTTTACTTTTAATTATAATAAAA
This sequence comes from Papaver somniferum, assembly GCF_003573695.1. Taxonomy (NCBI): domain Eukaryota; kingdom Viridiplantae; phylum Streptophyta; class Magnoliopsida; order Ranunculales; family Papaveraceae; genus Papaver; species Papaver somniferum. The sequence continues at coordinate 77,421,427 of NC_039365.1, forward strand.
CAATTATAATTACGGAAATAGAAAAGTAAAAGACTCGGCAGGATTTTGTTAACAAGGAAACTGCAAATGCATGAAAAACTCGGGACCAAGTCCAGAATTGAATACTCTCATAATTAAGTCGTTATACAAAATCTAGATCAACTTCATATATTTTATACCAAGCAACTACCCTAGTTCACTTAGTTTCCTCAGTATCCATGCGCTTCCGACTTCGATGAGTGCACGCACTGGAAAAATTCCTTTGAATCATATTCCAAACAGTAAAGGAACACCAAAATATGTTTGGTAACAACTCTTTCATTTCGTTCAAGATAAAGATATCTCAAGTCATACGCAAAGCCTCTTCCGTTTAATCGAATAAACTCCTTTGCCTGGTTAGATCAATCTATCCAATAACTACAAAGTAGTCAAGTTTATATTCGCAATCAATCAATATAGATTCCAACAAGAAACTATAAGGTGATGCCGATATCACACAACTAATCAATCGAATAAATATGATTCTAGTTGGATCCCAGCCGATCAAGGTTTGTGCACACCTAAAGATATGAGAACCAAATAATAAATCTTCTTTGACTTCAAATCTTATTTAATCTTCAATAAACACCTGAACAATACCTCTTGAATCTCTTGTGATCAATCACACACAGAACAAAGTCTGTTCAAAATAGATTATCAAAAGATGTCTTTAGATCTACAAACAGTTTTAAAAATCCCGTCGATACTTCGATCTAGTTTGAGTAAATCTTATATCAGAAGAGAAGATTCTCAAGAATAAACAAACTAGGTGCAATCAAAGTTTCAATAACCGTTAGTCAATCAAATCAATCAAAAACTAATAACACAGCTATTATCTAGTTTCCCACCAACGGTACTCGTAGAGCTTCTTGATCCCACAAAAGTCTTTAAACGAGCGGTCGTTAGAGATTTCGCCTAATTATGGTACTTTCCTCTCCGGATAGACGACTCCACCAGAAACAACAAAAAGATAAAGTTTTCCTGGATCTTAGGATAGTTTGCTAGAAATGAAAACTTATGTATTTATAGACCAAAAGATGTTTGGACAAAAAGGAATTTCCAAAACTGAAAATATTCTCAAGATATCCAATGAATAGCAAAATTCGGTTTTCCTGATTCCAATAAATGCTTGCCAAAAATTTCTGAAATCTCTCAATAGAAAATCTCCGATTAGTAAATTCACATTACTAATTTTTATTATCTAGAGATATGCATTTAATTGCTGGTAATTAAAACATCTAAAACCAAAAACCTTCATTAAAAGATTCTCAACATATTTCGGCACATGATCTCCTTGAGTACTAAGAAATATCTTTGAACAATGAATGATAAGAGTTACTGAACGTGTTCAAGGTATGTTGACATCTTTTCACTGTAAATCCTTATTCATATTTACATGGATTTACATTCTTGGAATCGATTATACCATACTTCCAAACAAGTTTAGAATTGGTTCACCTGTATTCCAAGATCATTATGTGATTGATCAAATATCAAATCACATACATGGGTTCAATCTATTCTACCAATCACTAGGGTCGGTTATACCTTAATATGGAAACACTTGTGATTGGTCACACAAGTTACCAGGACCGGTTACATCAGTTACCAGGATTAGTTACATCAATTACCAGGAGCGGTTACCATATACTCATGGTATTGCTTGTGATCGGTCACACCAGTTACCAAGATCGGTTACACAAATTACTAGGATCGGTTATACCAATTACTAGGACTGGATACACTAATTACAAGGATCAATTACACATGTTTTATGATCGGTCACACCAATTACTAGGATCACCCACCAATCACAAATATCGATCATACCATGTCATGGTGATTACTTAGGATCGGTTACACTAATTAATAAAAACTAGTCATACCAAATCATAAGTCAGGCATTGTGATTAGTTATACCAAGATACATAGAAAAGTTACGATCGGTTCTGCCATCTCACAGATATTGGTAATCCAAAGATTTACAATGAATACTCGTACCAATAAGCCTAATGATTTCCCTTTCGATTCATAAAACAAGTTCATGAATGTACTTCCTTTAAACAAATGTAAAACATTGTTTCCTAGGATGAAATCCTCAACATAACCTATTCACATAATCATAACAATATATACAAGATTATGTCAATGTCATATCTACGAAGCTCAAAAGATAAGCGTTATACTTCGTAGTCTAATTCCCTAATACTATGATGATACAAATATGACCATGTCACATCACTAGAGTATCCTACAATATGTACGGTATATACAGCTTCGCAGTTATATTATCAATATAGCACGACTTGAAAGATATGTTAGGAATGAAACAAGTTCAAGTCAATATTACTAACCTCAAGAGGAAGGATGAAGTTGTCGTTGTAGTTCGCTTCTTCTTCACTTTCTTTAGGTCTTCAGAGTAATACTTGTATGTCTCAACATTCCTAGACTTTCTAGTCTAACCTAAACGAAGTTGACTCTAGTATACAATCAAGCGACTTTAGATGAGTTTTGAGTCACTAAAATATGAAAACCAAACTTGACATACCAACGCTTGGTAAGTTCAACCGATCTGTTCTCTAACAATCTCCCCCTTTATCAATTTTAGTGAAAAATCTCTTATTACATATGGATAAACAAATTACAAGAATTCAGTTTACATACACTTGATTCCAAGTTTCAACAACACAATAACCTGCATAACAAAGCTTATAAATGTCGATGTTGACATTTGAATAACAAAGCTTATAATCCCCCTAAAGGGAAGATAGGTAGATATTCAATTCGAACATCTTTGTGAAAAAGCGGGGGTCTAACAAACTCACCCAATATTTCGCTTAGCAATCTGTATGGACTAAGTCCAATATACTTTCAAGAGAATCAACTAGACAGTTAGACTCAATTTTAAGAAAAGTATATCAAAGAGTTATATCTTAATTTCTCAATTCAATCTTCAATCAAACAAACAAACAAGAATTTGCAAGCCTGATTGAATACAAGAGAAAAACTTGAACGGTACCAAAGACCAATGTTCAAGGATCAATCAATCTCAATCAACAACCAAAGGTTGGATTTACCATTTGATCGATTCAACGCACAACCTGTGATATTTCAATTATACAAAATATGACGCGGAAAAGAAATAACACAGGTACCAGAAGTTTTGTTAACCAGGAAACCGCAAATGCAGAGAACCCTGGGACCTAGTCCATATTTGAACACCACACTATATTAAGCTGCTACAGACACTAAGCTACTACAAAGATAACTTCGGTCTGGAATGTAGTTGAGCCCTAATCAATCTAACACTGATCAAGGTACAGTTGTGTTCCTTACGCCTCTTGAAACACGCCGGATTCTGCGCACTTGATTCCCTAAGCTGATCTCACCCACAGCTAAGAGTTTGTACGACCCAAAGTCGAAAACTTGATAAACAAATATGTATCACACTGAAAAGTCTATTGAATAGATAAATCTGTCTCCCACAGATATACCTACGAGTTTTTGTTCCGTCTTTTGATAAATCAAGGTGAACATGAACCAATTGATAACCCGGACTTATATTCCCGAAGAACATCCTAGTATTATCAATCACCTCATAATAATCTTAATTGATTAACGAAATAAGATATTGTGGAATAACAAACGATGAGACAAAGGTGTTTGTGACTACTTTTCAATCTTGCCTATCGGAGATATAAATCTCAATCCAATCTTACGATTGTACTCAATCACGATAGAAAACAACAAGATCAGATCACGCAAATACAGAGAAAATAGTTGGGTCTGGATTCACAATCCCAATGAAGTATTTAAGTCGTTAACCTACAGGGTTTCGTTAAAAACCTAAGGTTAAAGTAGAATATACTCTAGCTTATACAACTAGTATCACACAGGAGGTGTGGGGATTAGGTTTCCCAGTTGCTAGAGTTCTCCTTTATATAGATTTCAAATCAGGGTTTGCAATCTAAGTTACCTTGGTAAAAAAGCATTCAATATTCACCGTCAGATGAAGCTAATATCTTTCTACCGTTAGATCGAGCTTAGTTTGTTATGAAAAATTGAAATGTACCTTCATATAGGTTTGAGTAACCGTACCTAAACGTGTACACTTAGTCGGTTCAACAATATTTAACCAATGGTTAGCCATATGAGCACTTTCATATCAACCTTATTCATCTTTACCATAAATAGTTCAAATGACTCAAATGAACTAGTTAGAGAGTTGTTCAATTGCAAAGATCTCATAGAAGTGTACAAGACACAATCGAAGCAAAATCGATTTTGATTAACTCGAATCAATTCATGAACATTATAGCCACGGTTTGCAAAGATTGTATTCCTTATTATATAAATGTTTTAGTTCATGCACAAACCGATTTTAGAAGTAACCTGCTTAGGTATGCAAACGGGTACGCATACTTAAGTACCCGGATAGAGTTTGTTTTTTACTTCCAAACTCCAGCAGAAATTCACGGACGTGAAACTTCCACCAGTATGCGTATGGGTACGCATACTTATCCGGATTTCCAACAACCGCCAGTACGCGTACAGGTACGCATACTTTAGGTTCCCGTTTTTGGACTTTTACACAAATGTGAGAACACACTATGTTTATATACAAACATGGTTACTTGTTCTAAACTCTCATTTCAATCATTGAAAATTTCTTAGAGGATGTTAAACTAGTTGTTATCCGCAAACTATTTTCATCAAAGCGATTTACAAGTTATTGAAATAATCAACATGAATTTTGTCACGAGTAAAGATGAACTTGGCTAAAGCGAAAGATTACCAACACATATTTTGAGAAATAGATAAGCGAGATAAACTCGGCTCGAAATAGCAAATATGTATAATTAAATTCTATATAGTAATACGACTTTTATCTCAAATATGAGATAGAGTAGATAGACTTTTGAGTGATAGATAAGTTCAAGTCTCCACATACCGTTTGTTGATGAAGTTCCATAAGTTCCCTTGAGTATTTCTTCGTCTTCATTCGATGAACGCCATGGAGTCTAAAGATCAACTGCACTTACTATCCTAATCCGATACTTAGCTATAAGTAGACCAGAAATCAAGACTTATAGTTTTGGCAACCAAAATTGAAAAAAAAGCTTGAGATAGCAATGCTTGCGAGTTCGACCGGGCAATGCTCTAAAAATCTCCCCATTTGTCAATTTTGGTGACAAAACTATCAATACATAATGGAACACAAAATAAATAAACTTTGTAGCTTCTCATCTAAATGCTTGATCTCCTTGGTTCTTCTACATTACTCAAAATCTTCGTCACTTCCAAGTACTCCAATGATTCTAAATGTGTTCAACTCAGCATTATAGTTTTTGAAGATCCGTAGCTATAATAATGAGAAAACAATAGCTCTCAATCATTGTTATACAGAGTTATAGTATTATTACACAACATCAAAGTTCAATTGTATCACTCCCCCTTAGTCAATACTTCATATCACATGAAAACCACTCCCCCTTACATAATGATCCGAAAACCATATGTATTTGTAGTGTGAACCACACATTAATTCTCCCCCTTTTTTTTCAATAAAATTGGCAAAGGTACGAAAATTAGTGGGATCCTAATGAAATTTCCTTAGAGATACTTCATGACCAAAAGAAAAGCAAATATCAATTTTTTTAGATACAATCATATAGCTGAAATAAATGCATTCATCAAGTAGTTTATAAAGTAAAAATACGGGGGTCTAACAACCACACCCAACAATTCGTTTGGCAATCTGAGAGGACTTACCCCAATACACTTTATAGAGAATCAACTAGACAGTAAAACTCAATCTAGAATAAAGTATATCAAAGAGTTTAATATCCCTAACTCTTAATTCAATCCGCAATCAGCAAATAGAAATCTGCGAGCCTGATTGAATATAAGAGGAGTTACTTGAACGACACCAAAGACTAATATTCAAATGTCAATCAATGTAAATCAACAACCAAAGGTTGGATAGTCTAATTGATTGATCTTAATGAACAACCTGTGATATTTCAATTATATAACAAAATATAATGCGGAAAAGAAATAACACAGACACCAGAATTTTGTTAACAAGGAAACCGCAAATGCAGAAAAACCCCGGGACCTAGTCCAGATTGAACACCACATTATATTAAGCCGCTACAGACACTAGCGTACTAACAATTAACTTCGGATTGGACTGTAGTTGAACCCTAATCAATCTCACACTGATTCAAGGTATAGTTGCGCTCCATACGTCTCTGATCCCAGCAGGATACTACGCACTTGATTCCCTTGGCTGATCTCACCCACAACTAAGAGTTTCTACGACCCAAAGTCGAAGACTTGATATACAAATCTGTCTCACACAGAAAAGTCTATAGGATTGAACAAATCTGTCTCCCATAGAAATACCCAAGAGTTTTTATTCTGTCTTTTGATAAATCAAGGTGAACAGGAACCAATTGATAAATCGGACTTATATTCCCGAAGAACAGCCTAGTATTATCAATCACCTCAAAATAAACTTAATCGACTAGCGAAACAAGTTATTGTGGAATCACAAAAGATGAGACGAAGTTTGTTTGTGATTACTTTTCTATCTTGCCTATTGGAGATATAAAATATCAAGCCAATTATTTCAATTGTACTCAACACGATAGAAACATCAAGATCAGATCACGTAACTACAGAGATAATAGTTGGGTCTGGCTTCACAATCCCAACGAAGTCTTCAAGACGTTAACCTACAGGGTCACGAGAAGAAACCTAAGGTTAAAGGAGAATCGACTCTAGTTATGCAACTACTAACACACATAAGGTGTGGGGATTAGGTTTCCCAGTTGTTAGAGTTCTCCTTTATATATTTTTCAAATCAGGGTTTGCAATCCAAGTTACCTTGGTAACAAAGCATTTAATATTCACCGTTAGATGAAAAACCTGATTCAACCAAGCTAATATCTTTCAACTGTTAGATCGAACTTATCTTGTTACACACAAATGAAATGTACCCTCATTTAGGTTTATGTAACCGTACCTAAACGTGTACAACAGGTTGGTTCATAAATAGTTAACCGAGGTTAGCCATATGATTACTCTCATATAAACCTTATTCATCTTAACCATAACTAGGTCAAATGACTCAAATGAAACTAGTTAAAGAGTTGTTCAATTGTTTAGAAAACAAAATTGAAACCATATCAGTTTGATTCACTTGAATCAATCATGGATATTATATCCACGGTTTGCAAGGATTGCATTCCTCATGATTTAAATATTTAAGTCCATGAACTGACTGATTTGACAAAATAACCAGCTTAAGTACGTGTACGGTATGCGTACTTAAGCAACCGGATTTTGAGTTTGTTAAGTTTCCAAACTCAGCAGAGATTTTCGGTTCGAAAACTTCCGCCAGTATGCGTACGTGTACGCATAATTAAGGTGACTAGTTTAGGAGTTTGTAATTCCCAAACTCAGCAGATATTTTCGGTTCGAAAACTTCTGCCAGTATGCGTACGGGTACGCATACTTATCTTGTCTCCTTCACCAATTTCGTATACACACATATGCATACTCTTGGCTTCCGGTTTATGGATTTATACACTAATGTGCGAACACACTATATATGCTTATATCCAAAGATGGTTACATCATCAACTCTTTATTTCAATCATTGAAACATTCTTCTATAATGACAATAGCCGTTTATACACACTATTAGCATTAATGAAATTTTCAAAATATTGAAATAATCATTATCGAAACATTTTAAGCCTACATCAAATGATTATATCACACAAACCATGTAAGATGTTACTCGGCAATTTTCTCATGATATAAGATGAACTTGGTCGAAGCGAAAGCTTACCAACACATATATCGAGAAATATGTAAGCGAGATGTACTCATCTCGAAATATCAAATGTGCATATAGAAAACTATATCGTGACACGACTTATGTCTCAATATAGGAGACAGTAGAAATAGACTTTCCAAGTGATAAATGAGTTGAAGTATCCACATACCTTTTGTCGAAGAAGTTCCACAAGCTCCCCTTAGTAGTTATTCGTCTTCAAGAGATGAACGTCGAGAGATCTAAGCTCAACTACATTATCTATGTCCTAGTCCGAGACATCTATAAATAGGCTAGAAATCAAGACTTATAGTTTTGATCACTAACATCGACTAACATGCTTGAGATAGTAACGCATGTGAGTTCGACCGAGCAATGCTCCAACAATCTCTCCCTTTGTCAATTTTAGTGACAAAACTATCAATACATATGGATAACAAAAAAGATAAAAAATGTAGCTTCTCATCCACATGCTTGATCTCCTTGGCATCTTCAACGCGACTCGAAATCTTCGTCACTTCCAAGTACTCCATGATCATAAAGGTTGTAAGTTAAGCATCACAGTTTTTGAAGATCCGTAGCTATAACAATGTGAAAACAAAATGTTCTCAATCATTGTCATAATACAGTGTCATAGTATTATTACACAGCATCAAAGTTCAATTGTATCACAACTTTGACAACAATACTATGGTGATATGTATCACCCCCCCTTAGTCAATACATATCTCAACATGAAAACCACTCCCCTTACATAATGATACTTAAACCATATGTATTTGTAGTGTGAACTACACATTAATTCTTCCCCTTTTTGTCAAAAAAATTGGCAAAGGTACGAAAATTAGTGGGATCCTAATGAAATTTCCACGGAGATAATTCATGACCAAAAGGTGTATTAACATACCAACAAATTTAGATGCAATCATAAAGCCGAAGCTAAATGCATTCATCAAGGAGTTAATAAATATACAAGATAACCCCTACAAATTCCATAGCCGCACTCCCCACAAAGATTTGGTAATTAAGCACAAGTTCAAAATGAACTCTCCCCCATAAAATTTCATCCCCGAAGGAACAACAAAGGAGACCTTACTTTCACAAGAAAAGAAGGATTTCTTTTGGGAAAACAAATCACATGAAAAACATGAGTTTGCATCCAAAATTATTCAATTGAAATAACCACAAGAGAACCCATGGTTAGTTCAATCGAAAAATACAACCAAATTAATCACAAGAAATCCCATGATTAATTTAATTGAAATACACAACCAAATTAACCACAAAGTGAACAATTCAATTGGTCATGCTCGACATAAGAGAACTTACGGAGCAACAACTAAAATAACCAAAAGAGAATGATTAATTTAGTTGGTTATGATCGACATAGGGAACCTTGCGGAGAAATAACTAAGTTAATCATAAGAGAATGATCAACTCAGTCGGTTGTGCTCAACATAAGAAACCTTATAGAACAATCACAGAATATGCACAAAAATGTGGATCGGAGAACGAACAAATACTGCGGAATATACAAGGATTCATCCTTTTTTCCATCACTATTTGCACAATGACATACAATAGGCTTCATCCTTGTAAACAAAATATTCTTTCTTCCATCAAAATATGACATAAAAGGCTTTAACTTTTGTAATGTCAAAAGTTTATTCTATCTTCTACCAATACATTCATACCGACACAATACAGATAACTTTTGAACAAGTATGGGATAGTCACAGGTTCACGGACTTAAACAACATATCCCATAACAATTTGCAATATATAAAATCATAAATATTAAAATTGCAAAAATCATCTTCCAAAAAAAAAAACTTAGAATTTAAATAAATAAATCTAAAATCATGAAGATGAAAAATCGTTGGACATAGCTATGTGTACTCACAACAGTGGCTATTCCAAACCCTAGTTATTGTTCTAAAAACATAACAAAGAAGATTTACTAGACAATCAAAGTTCGTTGAGAACCTCATACCTTTCAATAAATCCATCATAGAAGGTGTCACTGATTTCCTTTATTCTCTTGACCGTAGACACACCATGTTCGTGAGTTAGAACGCAAACTTTTCGATCAACAACCCGAGCAAGTTGTCTAGATTTTGACACAGTCCATGATGAGCTTTTTATGATTCCGTATCAGAATATTTTGATTTGCAAGGATTTTGGCCTGACCATCTAAGAGTTGGTTTCTTTGCAGTTAAAGATTTGCAAACTCGACCTTTGAATCGTTCTGAAAACGAATTAAATCCTTGACAGATTCACCCATCCAGGAGTTGTGTTCCTTCCTTGCAAGCATCTTCTTCAGAACCAGCTCTTGAATCGAATCACATCCTTGAGTGTCTTCCTCCATATCAAGATGCACAATCTCTTGAGATTTTGCATAGTTCTCCATATAATTTTTGTTAGGGATGGATAATACAATATAATATGTATATGTATTAAGAGAAGACACTTCTCATTAAGGAAACCCTATGAACTCGCAGGAGTAGGACACGGGCGTTCACGGACCGTTCACAAGAGAAGAATGGATTTAAACTAAACCCAGTAAGAGGAAAAATACAAAATTTGTCAATATTGCTCTATAATCCTTAAAATTAGAGTCTGAGTCATGAGACAAACTTGCATAACTTTGATTGATTAACAAAAGAAAACAACACACAAAGATGTACAACAAATCTTGAGACTCCCATAGTCATCATCCTTGTACCTCTCAAGATAGATTCAAGGATGAGGTTACCTAAAGTTAGGTTAAGGAGTGAGAAGTAATCTCACTATCAAGCATGGGAGAAGGGTTGTACAGGTTGTTTGACCGTTTTACTTGTATATTCCCTTCTTTCCATCGATTAAAACGTATTCCAGAGGAATTAGTCATAAACCCTTTCAAAAGTCCATCCGAAGGATTTTTCTGAGGACTGAGTCTAGGACCTCTAGAAATAGGTTCCAGAAAAGGGAATTTGGAGGATTTCCATTTTCTTGATCTAGACTTACTAGACTTGTTCTTATAAACACGGGGAAAGTCTTCATTAGTGGCACAAGAGTTTATACTTTAATGAGGAATATGCAACCTGCGATGATTTCTTGAAGAGAGATCATTTTTATAAGATTTCTGGTTTTCTATAGGTAAGAAACTCACTGTAGATGTTGGCAGACGGTTTACTCCATTGACAGTAGAAAGAAGCAAATCTCACGAAGATTAGAAATCTGTTTCCTTTTGATAAAACAATGAAGAGCATATTGATTATTTTTCCCATAGAAGGAACAATATCGTGGAATTGAGACATGATTGCCTTGATCCAAACCTTCATCCTTCACATGCACATTTTGCAAGTGATTCTCAGTAGGCACTTCCTTATAGGAATTTTTCTTTACACTAGGTAAAACCTTGTGAGTATCAGGAGAAGGTGTAGAAGATGACTTAATCATCAAAACAGAGTTTTCCTTTTTCAAGGAGTTACACTGTTCTCGAGCAAGTTGCAGATATGCAACAAGTTACTCTTTTTCAACACGATAGTTGTTTATTTCTGATGAATGAGCCTTGATCAAACGCTTTTATCTAACAATATTTTCCAGAGTACTAATTTTTTCACGTTGTAGAGTAATTTCTTGAACCAGTTTTTTGATGTCGTTAGATAGAGATTCAATGAAGAGATAGAGTTCACGTTCCCTTTCAAGAGATTTCTCAAATTCATCAATGAGCAGATCATTTTTTCCTTCAAGAGTCATAATTTCAGAGACTTGAACATCAATGATATCAACAGTTTTTTTTAATGATCTGTGAGTTACATTTCAGATTCTGATATAGTCCCACAAATCTTGTTTTTCCCTCGGGATTCAGAAGAATCTACTAAGGAGTTATCCTTTGAGGCAAACCCAAGATTTTTGGCACAATCCGAACTTTTGGAAGACATATAATATGTGTTTATCTTAAGAGATACTTCTCATGTCCTCAGAATACAGATTGCTACAAACACAGACTTGTGAGGTATTTAACGTGTTTTCCTGCTCTGATACCAATTGAAAATGTGGGGGTTTAACAACCACACCCAACAATTCGTTTGGCAATCTGAGGGGACTTACTCCAATACACTTTCTAGAGAATCGACTAGACAGTCAGACCTAATCTAGAATAAAGTATATCAAAGAGTTTAATATCTCTAACTCTTAATTCAATCCGCAATCAGCAAATGGAAATCTATGAGCCTGATTGAATATAAGAGGAGTTACTTGAACGGTACCAAAACCAATGTTAAAACGCCAATCAATGTAAATCAACAACCAAAGGTTGGATATTCTAATTGATTGATCTTAACGCACAACCTGTGATATTTCAATTATATAACAAAATATAATGCAGAAAAGAAATAGCACAGACACCAGAATTTTGTTAACGAGAAAACCGCAAATGCAGAAAAATCCCGGGACCTAGTCCAGATTGAACACCAAACTGTATTAAGCCGCTACAGACACTAGCCTACTACCTATTAACTTCGGACTGGACTGTAGTTGAACCCTAATCAATCTCACATTGATTCAAGGTACAGTTGCGCTTCTTACGTCTCTGATCCCAGCAGGATACTACACACTTGATTCCCTTAGCTGATCTCACCCACAGCTAAGAGTTGCTATGACCCAAATTCGAAGACTTGATAGACAAATATGTCTCACACAGAAAAGTCTATAGGATTGAATAAATTGTCTCCCACATAGATACCCAAGATTTTTTGTTCCGTCTTTTGATAAATCAAGGTAAACAGGAACCAATTGATAAACCGGACTTATATTCCCGAAGAACAGCCAAGTATTATCAATCACCTCACAATAAACTTAATCGACTAGCGAAAAAAGTTATTGTGGAATCACAAACGATAAGACGAAGTTTGTTTGTGATTAATTTTCTATCTTGCCTTTCGGAGATATAAAATCTCGAGCCAATTATTTCAATTGCACTCAACACGATAGAAACAGCAAGATCAGATCAAGCAACTACAAAGATAATAGTTGGGTATGGATTCACAATCCCAATGAAGTCTTCAAGTCGTTAACCTACAGGGTCTCGAGAAGAAACCTAAGGTTAAAGGAGAATCGACTCTAGTTATGCAACTAGTAACACACAGAAGGTGTGGGGATTAGGTTTCCCATTTGCTAGAGTTATCCTTTATATATTTTTCAAATCAGGGTTTGCAATCCAAGTTACCTTGGTAATAAAGCATTCAATATTCACCGTTAGATGAAAAACCTGATTTAACCAAGCTAATATCTTTCAACCGTTAGATCAAACTTAGCTTGTTACATACAAATGAAATGTACCCTCATTTAGGTTTATGTAACCGTACCTAAACGTGTACACCAGGTTGCTTCATAGTTAACCGAGGTTAGCCATATGATTACTCTCATATCAGCCTTATTCATCTGAACCATAACTAGGTCAAATGACTCAAATGAAACTAGTTAAATAGTTGTTCAATTGTTTAGAAAACACAATTGAAACCAATTCGGTTTGATTCACTTGAATCAATCATGGACATTATAGCCGCGGTTTGCATAGATTGCATTCCTTATGATTTAAATGTTTAAGTCCATGAACTGACCGATTTGACAAAATAACCAGCTTAAGTATGCGTATGGGTTGAGTTTGTTAAGTTTCCAAACTCAGCAGAGATTTTCGGTTCGAAAACTTCTGCCAGTATGTGTACGGGTACGCATACTTAAGGTGACTAGTTTAAGAGTTTGTAATTCCCAAACTCAACATATATTTTCGGTTTGAAAACTTCCGCCAGTATGCGTACGGGTACGCATACTTAACTTGTCTCCTTCACCAATTTCGTATACACACATATGCATACTCTTGGCTTCCAGTTTATGGATTTATACACTAATATGCGAACACATTAGATAAGCTTATATCCAAAGATGGTTACATCATCAACTATTTATTTCAATCATTGAAACATTCTTCTATAATGACAATAGCCATTTTCACACACTATTAGCATCAAAGCAATTTTCAAGATATTGAAATAATCATTATCGAAACATTCCAAGCCTACATCAAATGATTGTATCACATATCCCATGTAAGATGTTACTCGGCAATTTTCTCATGATATAAGATGAACTGGGTCGAAGCGAAAGCTTACCAACACATATTTCGAGAAATATGTAAGCGAGATATACTCAGCTCGAAATCTCAAATGTGTTTAGAGAAAACTATATCGTAACACGATTTATTTCTCAATATAGGAGATAGTAGAAATAGACTTTCTAAGTGATAGATGAGTTCAAATCTCCACATACCTTCGTCATCTTCAAATCTTCTTAGATCTTCAATAAACACCTGCACTCAATCAACTTGAATCTCTTGTAATCAGTCACACATAGAACGGAGTATGTTAACAATGGGTTATCATAAGACGTCTTTAAATCTACAAACAATCTGAAGATCCCTGTCGAAACTTCGATCTAGTTTGAGTGAATCTTATATCAGAAGAGAAGATTCTCAAGCATAAACAAACTAGCTGCAATCAAAGTTCAACAACTGTTAGCCAATCAAATCAATCGAAAACAAAAGATAAACTGCAATTATCTAGTTTCCCACCAACGGTACTAATAGAGCTTCTCAATCCCAAACAAGTCTTTAAACCGAGAGGCTGTAAGAGATTTCGCCTAATTAGGTTACTTTCTTCTCTGAATAGGCGGCTCCACTAGTAACAACACAACTAGGTAGTTTTGCTGGCTCTGAGGATTAGTTTTCTCGAAATGCAAACTTCAATATTTATAGACCAAGGAAGTTTGGACACCAAGGAATTTCCAAAACCGAAAATATTCTCAAGATATGCAATATATTACCAAATTCGGTTTCCATAATTCCTGGAAATGCACTGTCCAAATATTGACCAAAATATCTACGAAAATCTCCAACTAGTAAATGCACATTACTAATTTTAATTTTCCAAATATAAAATCAAAACCTTAATTAAAAGATTCTCAATTTATTTTCGATCCAGGATTCTCCTTTAGATATTAAGGAATATCTTCGAACAATAAAAGATAAGCGTTACTGCACATGTTCAAAGTATGTCGACATCTTTATATTTCCATATTAACCAAATATATTTTCGGTATCTCAAGCTTGTTTTTCAAGTTTAGTTGCCAAAACTATAAGTCTTGATTTTTAGTCTACTTATAGCTAAGTCTCGGATTGAGGTAGAAAGTGTAGTTGATCTTTAGACTTCACGGCGTTCATTAATTGAAGACGAAGAACTACTAAGGGGATCTTTTGGAACTTCATCAACAAAATGTATGTGGAGACTTAAACTCATCTATCACTCAAAAGTCTATCTATTCTATATCTATATAGACTTCAATTATACACATTTGATATGTCGAGTTGAATTTAACTCGCTTACATATTTCTCGAAATATGTGTTGGTAAGCTTTCGTTTTAACCAAGTTCATCTTATCTTCTTAACGAAAGTCAAAATATGATCATGTGAAAATCGCCTTGTAACATCTTACATGATTTGTGTGAGACAGTCATTTGATGTAGACTCCGAATGTTTCGTATTGATCATTCGATCACTTGAAAATTGCTTTGAAGCTAATAGTTTGTGTGAGACAACTATTGTCGTCTTCTAAGAATGTTTCAATGATTGAAATGGGAGTTTAGAACAAATAACCATGATTGGATATAGCACGGCATGCGTACTTGTATACTAACTGTTGCAAGTTATTCCGAGTCCGGGAACCATAGTTTGTATACCCTTATGCGTACTGGTTGGTTAATGAAAGTCCGGGAACTTAGTATGCATACTGGTATGCGTATTGGCGTGAGTTTCAAGTTTCGGGATTTAACTGAGTTTGGAAGGTCTGCATACCCGCTCGCATACTAGCGAACCCAAACTTAGTCTGACCACTTAGGTATGCGTACCTGTATGCATACTTGAGTAGTTTATGTTCTAAAATCGGTTTGTTCATGAACTAATATATTTATATTTATATATTAAGGAAAGCAATCTTTTGCAAACCGTGGCTGTAATATTCATGAATTGATTCGAGCGAATCAAAATCGATTTTGCTTAAATTGTGTCATGTATACTTCTATGAGAATATAAGCAATTGAACAACTCTAGAATTAGTTTCATTTGAGTAATATGAACTAGTTATGGTTAAGATGAACAAGGTTGACATGAAAGTGTTCATATGGCTAAATTCGGTTAACTATTGTTGAGACAACAAAGGTGTACACGTTTAGGTACGGTTACTCATATCTAAATGAAGTCACTTTTCATTTGTGTGTAACAAGCTAAGTTCGATCTAACGGTTGAAAGATATTAGCTTGAGTCTAATTAGGTTTTCATCTAACGGTGAATATTGAATGCTTTGTTACCAAGGTAACATTCATTCCAAACCCTGATTTGAAGACTATATAAGGGAGAACTCTAGCAACTGGGAAACCTAACCCCCACACCTCCTGTGTGATACTAGTTGCGACTAGAGTCGATTCCCCTTTAACCTTAGGTTTTTCCAAAACCCTGTAGGTTAACGACTTAAAGACTTCATTGGGATTGTGAAGCTAGACCCAACTATTGAGTACTATCCTCTCTAAGATTTGCTCGAGATTTAATCTCCGATAGGAAAGATAAAAATTAGTCACAAACATCTTCGTCTCATCGTTTGTGATTCCACAATATCTTGTTTCGCTACCATACGATTAAGATTATTGTGAGGTGATTGATATTACTAGGTTGTTCTTCGGGAATATAAGTCTGGTTTATTAATTGGTTCCTGTTCACCTTGATTTATCAAAATACAGAACAAAACTCATGGTTTTATCTGTTGGAGACAGATTTATCTATTCAATAGACTTTTCTGTGTGAGACAGATTGGTTTATCAAGTCTTCGACTTTGGGTCGTAGCAACTCGTAGTTGTGGGTGAGATCAGCTAAGGGAATCAAGTGCGCAGAATCCGGCGTGATTCTAGAGGCGTAAGGAATGCGATTGTACCTTGATCAGTGTGATATTGGTTAGGGATCAACTACATTCCAGTCCGAAGTTAACTTGGAGTAGGCTAGTTTCTGTAGCGTCTTAATACAGTGTGGTGTTCAAATATGGACTAGGTCCCGGGGTATTTCTGCATTTGCGGTTTCCTCGTTAACAAATCTTCTGGTGTTTGTGTTATTTCTTTTCCGCATTATAATTTCTATAATTGAAACATCACAGGTTGTGCGTAAGTTCAATCAATCGTGAATCCAACCTTTGGTTGTTGATTAAATTGATTGACACTTGGATATTGGTTTTTGATACCGTCTAATTTATTTCTTATATTCAATCGGGGTTGCAAATTCCTATATGTTTGATTGCAGATTGAATTGAGAAATAGAGATATAACTCTTGGATATATTTTTCTTAAGATCGAGTCTAACTGTCTAGTTGATTCTCTTGAAAGTATATTGGAGTTAGTCCATATAGATTGCTAAACGAAATATTGGGTGACGTTGTTAGAACCCATCTTTTTCAATTGGTATCAGAGCAGGCAAACACATTTAAGATCTCATAAGTCTGTGTTTGTACGAATCTGACTCTATGGACAGAAGTGCTATCTCAGTAAACGTACCACCAGTCTTCTATGGCTCAAATTACTTACAGTGGAAAATTTCTAAATTTTGATTGGTAAAACCTTTGTATGGCTGATGAAGATTCATTTGATAAGTTTAATCAAAAAAGTGTCTGAAATTGTTAATGCATCTTTTGTGTTGGGTAAGACTATTCCTGAAAAGGACATTGTGATGAAAATTCTCATATCATTGCCAGCCAAATACGATTCCAAGAAACATGCCATCGTTGAAGGAAATAACCTTAATGCTTTATCTAGAAATACTCTGGTTGGGAAGTTAAAGATCTTTGATCATGAGCATACATCCAAATCTGAAAAGGATATTGCTTTCAAAGCACAAAAGAACACAAAATTACTTGACAAATGTAAATGTGTTGGCAACTCTGTAGATGATCCTAGTGAGACTGAGTCATCAGATGAAGATATTAATAACTCAGTTTCTCTGATCACAAGACAGTTTAGAGATATTCTTTTGAAGAGAAGTAAACAGTTCATCAGAGATAAGCCCAGATCATCAGTTAAACCTCATGATCGTGTTCCTCCTAAAAACATGGATACAGTCGATACTGATGATGAGGATATGCCTCAGTGCTTCAAGTGTAAAGGTTTTGGTCATTTTTCCAATGAGTGTCCAAACCGTAGAAAATACACTAGGAACAAAGGTCTTGCTGCAACTCTCGATGAAATGTCTGATCACTATGACTCAAATGAAGATGAAAAATCAAATGTTGCGCTCCTTGCTGAAAATATTGATTTTGATAATCGTATCAATACTCACATCAATCTTGATATTTTTCCTGGAGAAACTTCTTCAACTATTTTGGAGGATAAGATGGATTTTTCTCCATCTACTGGAAATCATATTTCTAATGTTTCAGGTACCACAATTTGTCTAGCAGCTTGCTCCGCTATGGTGTCCGAACCATCCTCCACTTTGACATGTTCTTACTTTACTATTAAGGGTCACTGACTCTATAGTTGTTTCAAGTACAAGAATAAAGTAACATATGGCAACAAACTTCAACAGAGAGCAAATCGATTAGCAAACAAGCTTAAACTTGTTCAGAAGTCGTATGAGGTATGTAAACTCAACTCTTCTCCAATGAAGTTAATTTCTAAAGAAAAAGTTAGACCTCTTCAGAAAAGAACACGGTCTAAGCATTCTGTGAAAGAGGATCTTAGGAACTCCCTCCAAAAAGTTCATGGTGGACACATTATTGTTCACCCCAACAAAACTTAATTGTGTTGGCTGTGGATCTTTTCTCAAGTGCCTAATCCAAAAGAGACAAGAGTTAAGCACTTACAGGTCTTAAGGAAAAAAAAATTGTTTTGTTTCTTTTTGTTTTTGTTTCCGTTGATCTTTTCATATCCTAGATTGGTATCGAAAAGAGGTTTCCATGTTTTTTCATTAAAAGAGGGTAAAGTCGACAATTCTGCCTTCTTTAGGGTTGTGAGTTGTGCATGCGTGAATCTTCTTACTTTGTATAAAGGATTCCGTAACCTAATTGTTAGAGAATAGCTCGGTTGAACCCACCAAGCGTTGGTATGTCAAGTTTGGTTGTCATATTTTAGTGAGCCAAAACTCATTTAAGAGTCACTTGATTATGTACTAGAGTCAACTTCGTATAGGTTAGCTTGAAAGTATTAGAATATGAGACATTACAAGTATTGCGAAGGCTTGAAAAAGTGAAGAAGTAATGAGCTACAACGACAACATCATCCTTCCACTTGAGGTTAGTGATATTTGAATTGAAAAGTTTCATTCCCTAAACGTATCTTTCAAGTCGTGCATATTGAAAACAAAACTGCGAAGCATGAATGATTATACTCTAGTTAGACATAGTATTAAGGAATACAATACGAGGTTTATTGCTTAACCATTAAACTTTGTAGATAAGACATCGACATAATTGTTTGAATGCTATTGTGATTATGTATGGGTATAAGGTGAAGATTTCATCTTTGGAAACAATGTTTTACATTTGTTTTAAGGAAGTAAATTCATGAACTTGTTTTGTGAATAGAAAGAGAAATCTCCAGGCATTATTGGTATTGTTATTCATTGCATATCTTTTGAACTACCAATGTGTGTGATTAGTATAACCGCTCATGACTTGTTTATGTTCTTGGTAAAACTACTCACAAAGGCCCGACTTTTGTATTGGTATGACTTTTATTAGTGGAACCGATCTTAAGTAATCACCTGAGAGGGTATCATCGATTTTTTATTATTTGTATGACCGACTCTAGGTAAAGGGAACCGATCCTAGTAATAGGTGCAACCTATCACAAAGGGGAATCAATGCTTGTATGAGGTGCAACAAGTTTTTAGCAGAAAGGGGAACCGATCCTATGGACATGTGCAACACGTTTTGAGGCAAAGGGGAACCGATCCTATGGACATGTGCAACAAGTACAAGTTAGATACCATATATATGTGGGGAACCGATTCTAGTAACTAGTCAACCGAATTTAATTTGGAAATCTAGTGTGACTATGCACAGTACTCACATGGAGGTAGAACCAAAATTTGTTTTGGTAGAACCGTGAAACCTATGATTTGTGATTGAGTGTTCTTTATCAATCAAATAGTTCTTGAAAGTCAGATGAACCAATTCTAAACTTATTTTAAAGTGTGGCAAATCGGTTTCAAGATTGTAAGTATGAAAGAGGACTTATAAAGTAAGGATGTCGACATACTTTGAACATTTGCGGTAACGCTTATCTTTAATTGTTAAAAGTTATTCCTTAATAGATAAAGAAAGAAAATCCCAGATCGAATAAAATAAATTGAGAATATTTTATTCAAGGTTTTAAATTTTTTTTTTGGAAAATGCAAATTAGTAATGTGCATTTACTAGTTGGAGATTTGCTAAGAGATTTTCGGTCATTATTTTGGACAAAGCATTTCCAGGAATTATGGTAACCGAATCTGGAATATATTGCATATCTTGAGAATATTTTCGGCTTACTTGGTGTCCAAACCTCCTTGGTCTATAAATACGAAAGTTTGTATTTCGAGCAAACTAATCCTCGTATAGCAAGAACTATCTCAGTTGTGCTGCTACTGGTGAAGCTTCCTATTCGAAGAGGAGAGTAACCTAATTAGGAGAAATCTCTTACGGCCGCTCAGTTTAAATACTTCTTTGGGATTGAGAATCTCTATTAGTACCGTTGGTGGGAAACTAGATAATTGCGGTTTATCTTTTATTTTCTATTGATTTGATTGACTAACGGTGGTTGAACTTTGATTGCACCTAGTTTGTTTATGCTTGAGAATCTTCTCTTCTGATATAAGATTCACTCAAACTAGATCGAAGTTTCGACGGGGATCTTTAGACTATTTGTAGATCTAAAGACGTCTTGCGATAATCCATTGTTAACAGACTCCGTTCTGTGCATGACCGATCACAAGAGATTCAAGTTGATTGTGTGCAGGTGCTTATTAAAGATCTAAGAAGATTTGAAGACAAAGAAGACTTCAAAGATTTCTGATTTGGGATTCATAATCTTTGGTGTGCACAATACTTGTTTCGGTATAAGAGGATCCAACTATAATCGGTTTATCCTTGTGGTTGATTGGACTGATTAGTTGTGTAGATCGGCATCAATACAATTCTTTGTGATTAGAAGTATTAATTGCAAAATATTAACAGTTACCTGTGGTAGTTGAGAATAAGATAGATTTAAGAACCTTACAAAGGAGTTTATTGAGATAAACAGAAGAGCCTTTGTCGAACTCATATTACTTGGTTGAAAAGAGTTGATACCAAACAGATTTGTTGTTCCTTTACTGTTTGGAATACGAAACAAAGGAATTGTTCCAAGTACGTGACTTATTACAGGTCGGAGGCGTGGGAATACAGACGGAACTAGGTGAAATATAGGTTTAGTTGCTTGGTCTCAACTACACGAAGTTGGTTTGATTTTGTATAGCGGCTTAATCCTGAGAGGATTCAATTCTAGACAAGGTCCCGGGGTTTTTCTGCATTTGCGGTTTCCTCGTTAACAAAATCTCGTTGTGTCATTTAATTTTATTTTCCGCAATTATAATTTTTGTTATTATAATTTAAAGTAAACTACACAAACGTTATTTCATATTTACTTGATAAGCAATCCTATTGTGTTTGGTTAAGTCCGAACCTTTTATCAAGTAAACATACTTCGTTGTTGTATTGTCTCGATCTCGTATCCATAGACGATCACACAAAGAGTGAACCGATTTGTTGTGTTGTCTCGACTCAGTCCATAGACAATCACTTTCGGAGAAAGGACTTATAGGTGGAAAATTTTTAGATTGAGGTATATTTGGGTACCCTCGTCTTTTCAATTGGTATCAGAGCAGGCAAACACGAAAAGATCTAACAATCTGTGTATGGTGCGATCCAACCTATAAGAAATTGAATCTAATGCTCGATTCAGTTAACGTAATGGCAGGATTTGACTAATTCAAAAATTCGTGGTGGAAAACGCGAATGAAGTTTGTAATACTCTTATTCCTAAATGTTTTAGGAATTGGAATTGTGTCTATGTATGTCTTGAGTGACTTGCATAATCCTTTGGATCCGATAGATTTGTATATCATTGTGTTTGTTACTAGTGGTACAATTCTATATGAGACAGATTGTATCTCGAAAATGCATAAGATTCCTCTCAGAATTTTTCATTATATGAACCATGACTATTGCGTTCTAGAAAAATACGGAATCTTAAATATATTTTGGATAAATTACCAAAGTATATATATGTACATTTTCAGAGCAAGGACTGTCAATGTAGTGCCGTCTAGGAGGCGATTTTGGAAAATATGTATTCCTACAAGGAATGAGTTTTTAGTTAATAATTCTATTAACAATGGATTGCTTCATGCACCTCACAACTGTTTTAATGAAGCAAGTGATCTTTTGAAATATTACATGGTTTATTATTCTGATGGTACCTTTAACAAGTATCATATTTTGTTCAAATTTATTTCTGCATACTCTAGTAGAAAATTCTTGAGTAAATTTCAAGTATTATTATCAAATTCTGGTAACAAAAGAGTAAATAGACTTTTGGACAAAAACATGGGATCAATCCGAAATAAAGATCCAGTCCATGAAAAATCATGTTTTCCAAAAGAAATACCTAGATATACAATCGGAATTGTTTCCCCACAAGGCTTGGTTTCCGATTTTGATTAGATTTCCTAAAGCTAGTTATTTCCGGTCTTCAATATCAATTCTTCCTATAAAATATAATCTCTTGCTATGTGCTCAAACATATTGGGGAAGATTGATCGAAACCGTAACTAGGGTTATTCATATTTTCGCAAGTATGAGAAAGAATAAATCAAGAGAAGAAAACTCTGAAACAGACAAGTATGTCTTGAATCCATTTATTCCTCCCAGAGAGGTTGAGAAAATCAAGTATCTTCACTTGATCAAAGGGAAGCATGATCTTACGAATTTTGTATATAACACATGTTTTGAAAGATATCAAACCTTGAAGGGAGTAAGCTTCACTGAAGAGAAGAGATTCGATCCAGATGTTTCAGAAACCAGTTATGCGAAGTTTGTTCAACACCGAATCTGGGGAAATATGTTCCGATTTGTAAAATATTCACCTGAAATAGTAAGAATTTTTTATGGTAAAATTCACAATATTAATCATGAAAAACTTACTTTTAGCACTTTGGTTGGAAGTACTTTTCTTCATGTCAACAGAAAGATGATATCAGAAATCATCAACTACAATGTGAAAGGTCATATGATCATTGGTTCTGAAATTGAGCACGATAACATTTAAAAACTCATCACTGGTAAAACTGTTGAATGGAAAAAGGGAAAGATGATAACCAAAGACGTACCCTTACACTTAAGGATTTTCGGTAAACTTGTTGTATCAACTCTCTTTGCTTGTTCAAGAGATTCTTCTCTATGGAATAGAGAATTTGCTGAACTTATATACTATCTCCTTGAAGGCAAAAAACGAATTGATATTTGTGGAATAATTATCAATCAAATGATTAAAATCATTGAATCTCTCAATATCACAAGTTTTCATAGAAATCTTAGATATCCCTGTCTTATCACCAAACTATGTGAAAAAGCAATGGGGAACAGCTTTGGAGATGAGAAAGAGACTAAAACTGTCTCACAGGGAAGGGAATTATCAATCGAATGAGTGGAACTAAAAATGGATCTAATGTCTCATATGTTCAAATCTATAGCAATGGAGATCTCATGTTCCATATTTTACGTCTTGGGAGACAAATGGAATGTATTCAGAAACAATTGGCATTTGCCTATAGAAATGATCCGGAAACCCTTCAAGGAGTCCTAACGATCAATAATGAGTTTCTAAACGGAGAACAAGAAGAAGACTCTGATGAGCAAGTAAATGAAGATTGAATTGTCTTCAAGAAAATAAAATAGACATCAATGTTCGATTTATTTCAATAAGGTCTATTTTATGAATAAAATTATTTGATTTATAATTTTACTTTTGATAGTTTTTGATTTACATAGCCTGTGCTTGAATGTTTTATGTTATTGCTATGTATGTTTATGGGATGTTTGATTTCAGTTTTACTACCTTGATATTCGATCTCATAATGTTGTGAACCCTTATGGTTTGGGTGACTTTTTGATTTAGCAAGATTAAGTTCTAGCCCATGTTGGTAGGCTTTATCAAAGGATCATCAGGAGTCTAGTAGAAACAATATGTGAAAAAGTCACAATATGTTGAATCGGTTTTGGTTTATGTTAGAGAATTGCTCGGTCGACCTCGCATGCGTTGCTATCTCAAGCACGTTTGTCAATGTTAGTGATCAAAACTATAAGTCTTGATTTCTAGTCTACTATATCTAAGGTCTCGGACTAGGATAAAAAGTGTAGTTGAGCTCAAGAACTCCATGGCGATCATCATACAAGACGAAGGACTACTCAAGGAACCGGTGGATCTTAATCGACTAAAAGGTATGTGGAGACTTGAACTTATCTATCATTCAAAAGTCTATATACTCTATCTCTTATCTTGAGACAAAATTCGTTGTGCTATATAGACTTCGATTATACACATTTGCTATTTCGAGCCGAGTTTATCTCGCCTATTTATTTCTCGAAATATGTGTTGGTAAGCTTTCGCTTTGGCCAAACTTATCTTTACCTAGTGACGAAAGTCATGTTATGTTTCAATCACTTTGAAAATGGCTTTGATGATGACAGTCGATTCTTTATGTTTAACGACTATTATAACATATTAGAAGAATGTTTCAATTATTGAAATGAGAGTTTAGATTATATAACTAATGGTGGATATAAGCATTGTTGTGGAAACACATATATGTATAAGTCCTTATTACTTGAACCAAATTTTGCGAACTTTGTTGATCAAGAGAACCGGAATAAGAGCCGTGAACTCAGTCTGCAAACTCATCCCGCGAACCCAGTCCGCAAACTGGTGGAAGTTCTCGACCCGAGAAAATCTTCTGGAGTTTGAGAACTCCTTCCGGGAACTTAAGTCCGCAAACCCAGTCCGCGAACTTGAGTTAGGTTATATCTAAAGACGATTGTTTGTGAACTCATGTTTATATAAACTAACGAATGCAAGTTTGCAAACCGTGGCTATAAAGTTCATAAATCGATTCGAGTGAATCAAATCGTTTTTGCTTCAATTGTGTCTCGTGTAGTTAGATAATATTTCCTTGCAATTGAACGACTCTCTAACTAGTTCATTTGAGTCATTTGAACTAGTTATGGTGAAGAAGAGATTGGTTGATATGAAAGTGCTCATATGGCTAACCATTTGGTTAACTACTATTGAACCAATAAATGTACATGTTTGGGTACGGTTACACAAACCTAAAATCGTACATTTCATTTGTGTGTAACAAGCTAGGTTTTTCGATTTAACGGTTGAAAGATATTAGCTTGAATCTAAATCAGGTTTTCATCTAACGGTGAATATTGAATGCTTTGTTACCAAGCTAACATTGATTTCAAACCCTGATTTGAAAGACTATATAAAGGAGAACTCTAGAAACTGTGAAACTTAATCCCCACACCTTCTGTGTGATACTAGTTGCATAGATAGAGTCGATTCTCCTTTAACCTTTGGTTTCTTCTTCTAAACCAGGTTAACGACTTAAAGACTTCATTGGGATTGTGAAGCCAGACCGATACTACTTTCTCGTAGTTGTGTGATCTGATCTCTCATATTCTATCGTACGAGTACAATCGCAAGGATTGGCTTGAGATTAATATCTCCGATAGGCAAGATATAAAAGTAATCATAAACATCTTCGTCTCATCGTTTGTGATTTCACAACATCTTTTTTCGCCGCGTCGATTAAGATTGTTGTGCTTTTCGTCGCGAATATAAGTCCGGTTTATAAATTGGTTCCTGTTCACCTTGATTTATCAAAAGACGGAACAAAACTCGTAGGTATTTCTGTGGGAGACAGATTTATCGATTACTGTAGACTTTTCTGTGTGATACAAATTTGTTTATTAAAGTCTTCGACTTTGGGTCGTAGCAACTCTTAGTTGTGGGTGAGATCATCTAAGGGAATCAAGTGCGTAGCATCCTGCTAGGATCAGAGACGTAGGAGCATAACTATACCTTGGATCAGTGTGAGATTGATTGAGGTTCAACTAAAGTCCAGACCGAAGTTAGTTTGGAGTAGGCTAGTGTATGTAGCGGCTTAATACAGTATGTGTGTGTTCAATCTGGACTACGTCCCGGGGTTTTTCTGCATTTGTGGTTTCCTCGTTAACAAAATTCTGGTGTCTGTGTTATTTCTATTCCGCATTATATTTTGTTATATAATTGAAATATCACAGATTGTGTGTTGTTCAATCAATTAGAATATCCGACCATTTGGTTGTTGATTTAAATTGATTGACACTTGGATATTGGTCTTTGGTACCATCCAAGTTATCTCTCTAGTATTTGATAAAGACTCGCAGATTTCTATTTGCTTGAGTATATATCAAATCGAGAGATTGAGATAAACTCTTTGATATACTTTTTATCTAGATTGAGTCTGATTTTCTAGTTGATTCTCTAGAAAGTATATTGGAGTTTGTCCATACAGATTGATAAGCGAAATATTGGGTGTAGTTGTTGTACCCCCGCTTTTTCAATTGGTGTCAGAGCAGGCAAACACATTTAAGACCTCATAAGTCTGTGTTTGTAGCGATCTGATTACGGACGAGTCTATCTCTAGTAACGTACCTGTTCATAAATCATAGACGATTTTCAAAGCTTGGATTCACCGGAGAGGACTGTCACATCTAGGTCAGTATCTAAACATTCTCTTAATATAAAACCTGTTGAAGTCTGGGAAACACGCCTAGAAGAACAGTTGGATGAACTTTCTGATGAAGGTGATTCAGATATTGATAGAGATGTTGATGAGGAAGTCTCTGAGTATGTGAAGGTTTTGAATTCGTTAGAAAAGAAGAAGATGACAACTTTTCATGTCACTCTTCTTATGACTCCTCTCTGTCGTGAAAACAAGAAATTGCGAAGACGAACTGTAGATGGGAAAAAACGATTTGCTGGTTTTTACGGAATTGAGGAGACGACCGTGCGGAGGGGACTCCTTGAATCGAGCGAAATGTTTAACCTCACACAAATGCACTGCAAGAAGGGAGTGCTTTAAGTTCGAGAGATCAATCTGTAGGACTCCTTCCTAAACCAAGACAATGGTCATTCCAGAGTCAACTCGGTCACAAGAGAGGATGGGTCGGTCTGTAGGAGGGAAGCTGAGAAATGTGTGAGATCAATGGTGATCGAATATTGTCGGAGTGTTATGTATTCTGCGTGAAGAAATAAGATAAGTTCTGATTGATTGAATTTTCTCTGTTGAGAGTAAATGCTCAGATGTTGATTTCTTAATCTCTTGTTGTCTGCTTTAAGGAGAGATTCTCTTGTTCTTTCAATCATGATTCAGAGACTTATTTATATTTCCAGAATTGTAAACACCTTGATCCCATGAAGTGTGATAGTTACTGGAGTCAAAGAGTTGGGAAGTGGGAAATCGTGTCAAAACCAGTTGCTCATCGTGCGGAGACTTGGTTAATTTTCCACCCACTACTTTGCTAACTCCTCCAACTGATTGCATGACTTTCTCACATTCTCATCGTGTGTATGAACACATGTGCCGTAGACCGCCATACCAAAACCCTAGTTAATATCCCCCATGTAACACGATTGACATCTCGTGATTGTGGAGTCAGTTGCTGACTTTATGGGACGATGAGTCCTTGTATTGTTGAGTCGAACGTGATTTGAAAATGTTCTGAGACTCATGAATTGAACATGTCTGCTGAGATAAAGGTATATTGTCGAATAAATGTTGATAACTAAGGTGAGCAAATGTTGCTGAATTGTTGAATATTGATAGTTGAACCAATATTCCTTAGTCTGAGCAAATGTTGCTCATTTGATGAATTATTGGTGGCAGGACCAAAAAAATATTAATTTAAGATACTGACAGCTAGGCCGAGCATAATAATAAAAGTGTTGATCACGGGATCGACGTAAAATTATTGGTGTTTGAATCTGCCCAGAATTATGTTTTTGCAGAGCTCTGGATCTGAAACCCTAATTTTGATCATTTGATGATTTAATTAAAATCAACCACAGAGTGAAGGAGGGACCGACTACATGGGATGACAAGTCAACTATTTAACGCCCAGATGCTCAAATGGGAAAAATACCAAAGTCTCCTGGAAACCAGTTGGTGAAAAAATGATTAAATGCTGGTTTAATTACTTATTAAAATAATGCTCGTGTGAGCGTTAGGTGGTAAAACCTGATTATGGAGAGATGAGGGACCGACCAAGGGGCCATGGGACCGGCTCTTGGTGAACGTGGGACCATCTGATGGTCGTCTGAGCAAACTCCAAGTTGTTTGAGAAGAGTTTGGACCCAATATGAGCAATTGAGGAAATTAGGTCAAAATAATTAAAACATGCGGGACCGCTATTTTCCAGCCCTAGGGATGGCCTTGGTCAGTTAAGGAGACATGCCCACGTCACCGTAATGTCCGTGTCTCAGTCCTGAGAGTTTAGATATTTTCTGATGCGCGTTTGAGCAACATTTTGAAAACATATAAAGGATTCGGGGTTTTGCTGAAACTGGGGAATCTTCATGAGATGATGAAAAATAATTAATAAAATAAGGGATTTTAAGTTGTGGGACCGGCCATGGCTAGGACATGAGCGTCCGGCTAGCAAGCTCGGTCCCGCAACACCTTTCCAATTTTATGTAATTTTAAGTATTTTCCCTGTTATATCCAAGTACACCTACAATCATGAAAATAATATAAACATAAGGAAATACCATGAAACGGAGGAATTTCATGAGGTTAGGGAATTTCCATGAGATTATGGAAATAATAATAATAAAATAGGGAGTCATGAAGTGTGGGACCGGATATGGCCAAGGCATGGCCGGCCGGCCAATGAGCACGGTCCCATGACACTTTCCCTAACTTTATATTATTTTCATGATTTTAGGGAAATATCATGAAATCAAGGAGTTTTCTGAAACTAGGGAATTTCCTTGAAGTGAAGGAGTTTCCATGAGATGAGGGAAATAAATAATATTAAAATAATGAGACAAGTCGTGTGGGACCGGCCACGGCTAGGGCATGGCCGTCCAGCCAATGATCCCGGTCCCGTGAGTTTTTTCCCTAATTTCACATAATTTTCATGAGTTGAGGAAAATATCATGAAATCAGGGAATTTTCACGGGATGAGAGAAATAACAAAATAATAAATAACCATGAGGTGTGGGACCGGCCACGGCTAAGGTATGGCCGGCCAGCTAGTGAGCCCGGTCCCACGACACCTTTCCTAATTTTTATTATTTTTTTTGATATGAGGAAACATCATGGGACTAGGGAGTTTCCTTGAGACGAAGGAGATTTGTTCAAATGAAGGGATTTTCATGAGATCAGGGAAAAATAATAAAACATGATAAAATATAAAATTGGGAGTGGGACTGGCCACGGCGTGACCGGCCGGCCGGTGAGCCCAGTCCCCCAGCGCCTTTGCCAATATTTTATTATTATTAATTTTCATCCTATTTTGCGTAGGTTCGTCGTTCCTTCGTGTTTTGGAATGCTCGTTTGTGCATTCAGGTTGAATAAACTTGCACCATTTTAGTCGGGGCTTACTCGATAGCTGCTCAGATGCCCGTACATTGAATATTTATCACTAACCCAGGAATTCTGCTGGGAAGAACCACGAGTTGAAGTAACGAAATATTATGAAGAACGTAGAATATTCCTGAATATTTAGTTAATGAATTTAAGGATTAGAGATAATTAATTGATGGCTCTATACTAGAAGGCGTGCTGTCTAGGAGCATTAATTATATGAGAATTGAGTAATATGAGCTTGTTGAAGCGTCATATTTATTACGTGTAGTCAGGGAAAATGTTGTTGCATCCTGAAGATGTTATCGCTCTATACTAGCAGGCAAGCTGTCTAGGAGCAGTCCAATCATAATGATTCTATGCACATGTCTTTTATATAGTCAGGAAAAACGTTGTTACATCCTGAAGACGTTATCGCTCTATACTAGCAGGCAAGCTGTCTAGGAGCCGTCCAATCGTTCGATTCTATATAAAAGTGATTACTAAAATTGCTCAGTATTCATGAGATATGCCGTTGTCTCAGTTGAGAGACTGCACATCTGCATATACTCTGAGAGACAGTATTCTCAGTCAGAGGTTCTTGCGGCATGAACTTTCATGCTTCGATGAGAGACATGAGCCTCAATACTCATCTGATTGCTGGATCAGGAGTATGTACAAATATGGTTTTACAAATTTATCCTTTGTCAAAAATCCACCATCTACAGTTACGCAGGTGTTTATGTTTCAAATCGTCTAACGAATCGATCCTCAAGGATTCTGAGGAAAACCTGCGTATGAAGTCACTTGAATGTGATAATCTTTCTCAAAAGTATTTCTTGTTGGAAGAGAAACTCGCCGAATCTAAAGCAAGGATTAACTCCCAGCAAACAAGTTTTGACGACAGAGAAAGCGCTTATCTCACTCGAGAAAAACGCCTTGAGGATGATTTAGCTGTTGCTCTTGATAAAATCAAGATGTTGGAAGATGACTTGAAAAAGTTCAATACTATTTCAATAAAATTAACCACTATGCTAGGAGCAAGTAAAAATCATCGTGATACACGAGGATTGGGCTATGAGGAATAGATGCTCCAAGTATTAGCAAATAGGTAAAATTTGTCAAGGCTAGTGACTCTTCTCAACAAAAGGTTTCCACTGATGGCAAAAGTGGAATACCTTCACCGGCAGTTAAGGTTCAAAAGAGCAAAGTTTATCAACCTTCAAAGTCATCACACACGGATCGAGGTAAGAACATTCCTTATGTTTGCCACTATTTCAGAAATAAAGGTCACCTGGAAAGGAGATGTCGTTTCCGTATAAGAAATGAGAAACTTCATGATGTTCTTGTTTGGGCATCACAAGAAGTTGTGAAACCAAGATCATATGTTAAGACTAATTCCCTTAACGCTACGGGTTATAATTGTCCAACCTTAAGGCAAATGAATCAATGATGTGACAAACCTAGATTTGCCTATAAACGTCATACAAATCCTTTTCACAATTGTAATGGTTATCAAAAGGATAACTTCGTAAAGGCGAAAACAAGATCTGATGCTCCCAAATGGAGAAAGACTAACTTGCAAAAGACTAGTCAATCCAATTCTCTTCCGAGAATTCTAGAAGATAGTAATGGGAAGAACGTTCCAATTGTTCCTAAACGCACTCAGAAGTTGATACCAAAGAAAGTCGATGATGTTTTGAGTGTGAAAAGGAATGATCTCCCAGAAAATTCCATGACTATGGAGAAGGAAGTATCCATGATGTCGGACTTAACAAGTTCTTTGGAAAGATGGATTTGGATTTGAAAGGTTCTAAAAGCGATCTCTTTCATGATAATTCAAAAGCCACCTGTGGTGAGAAATATATTGTTCACCTCAACACAACTTGATTGTGTTGTAAGTGCACCCTCACCAATGAACGCCCTGCTATGTATACGGTGAAGGAAGCACGAGAATTGGGGCGCACAGATTATGTTCGGTAAGGCTGCAGAATTTGATTGGATTCTTCTAAAAAGGTATGTCTATAAACTTGAGCAAGGATTTTGAAAATAGTAACTTGAAATTGTTATATGAAGTTGTTGCTTTAGCCTCTGGTTGAGAATAATTTGTAGCTTTAACAAATTTTATCTCATTATTATCGGGCGATCAACTCGGTCTTCAAATCGTTTCATTAATTTCTCGATCTTCTCCGATTCTGGTACGAAAACAATAAATTCAGGTGAGTTCTTCAGGTTGGTTCAATGATTGGTGATACTATAAACTCGGATTAGTTATATTTTAATCGGAAAAAGATGACGGAAATGGGATCTGTTTCTGGTATGAATCGAAAAAATTTTGAAAACAAATTTAGCAAAACTGCAAAGATTATTTCAGATCTCCCTGAGTCTGGTACTCATGGAAATTCACCATGACTGTTTATTCCTGATGATATAATTGATGATAGCATTGATGAGTGGAAGATTAGTTTGATTGGTAGATTGGATCTTGTGACTTTAAAATATAAAATTGTTGAATCAACACTCAGAAGACAATGGAGGTTAAAGGGGAATGTTCAGCTTATTCCTCTGGGAAAAGGATACTTCATAATCAAATTAGAGAACGAAGAGGATAGGCTCTATATTTGGTATGGAAATTGGATAGTTTAAGAAAAAAATCTTACTCTGAAGAATTGGGTGCCAAATTTTAACCCAGCAACTCAAAAATCGACTTCAGCTTTTGTCTGGGTTAATTTTCCTGGTCTTAGTAACGAATATTGGAAGGAAAAAAATATTTTACAAATGGGAAATACTTTAGAAAGGCCAATCAAGGTTGATGAAACTACACTGAAGAAGGAAGCATGATTTTATGCAAGTGTATTTTTTGAGATAGACTTAACAAAATCAATTCCAAGTAAGATATGGGTTGAGTCTAAGTATGGTGGTTTTGAACAAGTTATACAAATTCCCAATCTACCTAAGTTCTGTAATCATTGTCAAGTTATTGGTCATCATGTTGCAGAGTGTAGAAGTAAGAGAAAGGAACAAGAAATTCCCCCAAAAGCTACTACGACTAAGACTGTCAAGCAGATTTGGAAAAAAGTTGAGTCAAACAAGAAGCATACTCCATTTAAAACAGGATTTGATATTTGTTTTAGTACTCCTTCAAAGAAGAACTCATTGGATAAAATAGATGAAAACTTACTGGATAGTGATGAGGAAGTGGATGCAATAACACCTCCTATATCAACTGATGAAGCTTCTACAAGTGCTAATAATTCAGGAAGATTTCAGGTTCTACAAGATATGAACGAAGATTTGTTTAACTCACATGTAGTATTTCCAGTATTGAATGTGGAGCAAACTTTACAGTCAGTTGCAAGTGCTCCTTCAATAAATGAATCTTTTCATGTTATACCCTCTGTGGAAAAAGAAGTTGTGCATGTTGAAGTTCCAAAAATTAAGCAGAAAGAAAAAAATATTAGCATTATCAAGACAAGAAATAAAACTTCAGGTTTAGTGGATAATGAACATCAAATTGGGAAACTGAGGGGGAATCATCCTTCTCAAAATCAACCTAAACAATGAAGATTGCCTTCTGGAATATCAGAGGGATTAGAAGAGCTATGGCCAAAGATAAACTAAGAAGTTTGGTGCATAATTTTAATCCATCTTTAGTGATTCTAGCAGAACCAAAAGTACAGTACTCTGAGGATTTTTGTAGGAAATTAAGACTAAAAGGAATGCATTATGAAGCTATTCACAACTCAACAAATTCAAGGAAAGGAAATTTATGGATTTTATGGAGTTCTTCTATTCAAAAATATTCTATTATATCAATTACTGATCAAGCAATAACTGTGGAGGTGGGGAGTGCACTAATCACTGTAATTCATGCAAACTCATTAACAGTTCATAGAAGAGAATTATGGTGTGAGATGGAAGAGGTTAGTTCTTTAAATAAACCATGGCTTGCAATTGGTGACTTTAATTCAGTTCTCAGAGAGGAAGAGAAAAAGGGAGGTTTAAGGACACTAAGAATATCAATGATAGAATTCAATAACTGCCTACACAGTTGTGGATTAATTCAAGCTCCTCACTCTGGTTTGGAATTCTCTTGGTGCAACAATAGATCTGGAAAAAAAGAATATTATGTAATTTGAACAGAAGCAGTATACAATGATAAATGGATTGACAGTTATCCAAGATGGGCATATAAAGTAGGTGCAAGATGGGTATCTGATCATAGTACTTTATTTGGGTGGAATAACTCGATCCCAAAGCTAACAAATGTTCCATTCATAGCACTCAAGGTGTGGAAGAATCGTTCTGGTTTCCTACCACTTATTAAAGATTCATGGAGTAAAGCAGTAAAAGGTAATCCTATATTTATTTTCATGTTCAAGGTTAAGAGACTGAAAAATGATATTAAGGAATGAAATTGGTCAGTTTTTGGGGATGTTTTCTGAAGACTGCAGAAGAGGAAATACTGAACTATACCATTGCATCAGACCAAGAACCAGAAAATACTATACTCTTAAATAAGCAGGTAACTGCAAGAGGGAAGGTGGAAGTTATTTCTCAACAACAAAAAGACATCATTCAACAAAAATCAAGAGTAATGTGGCTTAAAGATGGAGCTTCAAATACTAAATTCTTTCATGTTAATATGAAAATAAGGCAAGCTCAGAACATGATAGTAGAGTTAGAAGATGATGATGGAAACATAGTAACTTCACAAAGAGATATTGCTTCAAATCTTGTTGCCCATTTTGAAGAAAAGTTCAAATTCTAGGAGGTGGAGATAAATCATCATTTTTTGGATGTAATTCCAAAAGTAGTAAATATTGAAGATAATAAAATGCTAGAATCAACTCCTTCTAAGGAAGAAATTAAAACAACTATTTTTGATCTCAATCCAGAGAGTGCACCAGGACCAGATGGATTTGCAGGGTGGATTTATAGATATGCTTGGGAAATTATTGGTAAAGATCTCACAGATGCAATTCAATACTGCTAGAGAAGAAGTTTTATACCTGAGGGACTAAATGTAAATTTCCTTAGGCTGATACCAAAAACCAACAATGCAAAAAAGGAAAAGCAATATATACCTATTGGATTGATGAATTTCAGCTTCAAGATTTTTACTAAAATTTGGGCTACAAGGCTGGGGAGCATAATTCATAAAATGGTTTCACCACAACAAGGAGCATTTATAAAAGGAAGAACAATACAAGAACAAATTTCTTTAGCTTCTGAAATGGTTAATGAGTTGGATATCAAAAGAAGAGGGGGTAATTTTGGGTTAAAAATAGACATTACACAAGCCTATGATTCCCTCAGCTGGAACTTTCTATTCCAAGTCATGAGCAAGTTTGGAGTATCAGATACAACAATTTACTGGCTTCAAGAACTTCTCAATTCAGCAAGAATATCAATATTAGTAAATGGTGGTCCTGAAGGTTACTTCAAAGTAGGGAGAGGTTTGAGACAGGGTGATCCACTGTCTCCTCTTCTTTTTGTTATTGCAGAAGATGCTCTTAGTAGAAAGATAACAAGTGAAATACAAAAAGGTTCTCTGAAGGAAATGGTAAATAGAATGGAATCAAACCATCTCACATTCTTTTTGCAGATGATGTTTTTCTGTTTTGTAATGGAGAAAGAAGAAATGTTAAAAAACTTATGGAATTACTTAAAATCTACCAAGACCCCTCAGGACAAAGAATCAGTATGGAAAAAAATTGGTGCTTTATTGGAGGTACTAGTGACAGGAGGAAGCTTCAAATTTCAGAAGAATGTGGAATCCCTTTGGGCAGAATTTCCAGATAAGTATTTGGGAGTTCAATTATTTTATGGTGGAGTGAAATCATATCATGTATGGAATGAAGTTGAGATGATGCAAGATAGACTAGCAGGGTGGAAGGGTAAGTTGCTCTCCTTTCAAGAAAAACTGATCCTAGTAATATTTGTATTGAGCAGTCTACCCATATATAATATGTCAGTGTATAGATGGCCAAAAAGGGTAATAAAAGAATGTTAGAGGATCATTAGAAACTTCTTATGGACTGGTGATCCTTCTCAAAGGTAACAAGTAATATTAAAATGGAATAAAGTGTGTTCTCCTCTTAGTGGGGGTGGACTTGGAATAAGAAGATTGGAAGTGGTTAATAAAGCTCTTATTATGAAGCTATTTTGGAAGATTCAATATGGGACAGAGAAAATGTCAAAGTTCTTTCAAGCTAAATTTTAGAATAAAAAGGGTGAATGGATTTCATACTACAATAAATCATCCATATGGCAAGGAATAAAATGGGTGATAGAAGATGTACATGAAGGAAAAAGATGGTTGGTTGGAAATGGTGAAAATATATCTGCGTGGAAGGATAAATGGATACAAGACAAAGCATTAGAGGATAATTTTCATAATCATTCTTATGTCCAACAATTCCCAAACATGAAGGTAGCTGATCTTATTCTTGAAGGAGAATGGGTAATTCTAGGTGAAATGATGGAGATGATTGAAATAAATGAATTACCTGTATTAGGAGGAGGAGAAGATAGAATAATACGGACACATACAATTTCAGGTGAAATCACTGTGGCATCTGCTTTGGAAGCAATAAGAGAGAAATTTCCAAAAATGCAGCGGACAACTCAGGTATGGCACCCATCTATTCATCCTAATATCTCAAGTAACATATGGAAACTAGTCAGGGGAATATGTGCCACAGATGAAAACCTCAAGAAAACAAAAGTTCAATTGGCTTCAAGATGTTGTTTCTGCAAAAAGGAAGAAGAGAATAAAGAACACTTACTCTGGTTTTGTAACTTCAGTGAAATCATTTGTAAATGGCTAGGAAACATGTTTAATTTCATAAATCCTAAATCATTTGAAGAGAGCCTGAAAATGGCAAAGAATAAGAGCCCTGCCATTAAAAAAGTTTGGAGAGATGCATCTTTCATTACAATGAGAGAGTTATGGTTTACAAGAAACATATTGCTATATGAGGAAGAGGGTTTCTCTCTAGATCAAATTAAGAAGAAGATTTTAAAGTTCACAATGGAATGTGAGGTTAGAATGAAATAACCAATGTGGAATTGCTCTTATGATTTACAAGTTTTGAAAGCTCTGGGGATAAAATGCAGAAAAGTAAAAGGTACTAGAGTTAAAGAAATTTTCTTTCAACTTCCTCCTCCAAACAAGATTCTGTTGTGCTGTGATGGTGCATCAAAAGGGAATCCAGGTATCTCGGGCTATGGATTTACTGGTAGAACAAGCTCAGGAGAATTCTTGGTTGTTGTTTCAGGTGGGTTGGGTGTTTCAACTAAATATTATGCAGAGATACTAGAAGTTCTGAATACAGGAGAATGGGCATTAAGCAAAGGCCATGAAGAGGTATTATTCAGAACTGGTTCATCAGATGCAATCAGTGCATTTCAGAGCAAGAAAATTCCATGGTTTGCCATAAAAATATGGGAGAAAATCTGTGCAAGACCTAAAACTTGGTGCCTCATACATAGTTACAGGGAGACTAATTTCTCTGCTGATGATCTAGCAAAGAAATGAGCTAATCTTGCAAGAGGTGAAAGAAGAATTTATGAGTCAAGACCTCATTTCTTAAATCCAATGGAGATACCAAACCAACCTTACTACAGATTTTGTTAAAGCCATTTTATTAGCTTGTTTTTTGTTTTTTCTCTAGTTGTATTTTGATCTTTTTAGTTTCCTTTTGTAAAAACCTTTGTATCACCTTTGGTAATTAATATAATTCTTTGTTAAGTAAAAAAAAAAAAGGTTTGAAAATAGTAGTTCAGGATGTTTGGATTCCATGGTACACATACCTGGTATGCTTACAATCTTTTAAAATCAAAATCCAGGGGTTTAAGTTTGCGGACTTGAAAATTCGTTTGCAAACCCGTATGCATATTTGCCTGTAGACGTCGATATTCGGTCGACTTGTTTTGGCCCTAACTTCTTCGTCCGAACTCGGAATGAACTCATTATTTTTGCATTTTCTTCCTCTTTGAATTCTCTTCAAAATTGAGATGAGAATTATTGATTTTGTATGAGTTAAGATTTTTATTTGTACCGTCTCTTGTTTTGAGTGTTTTGCTCTGTTTTGTCGCACTTGTTCCAATTCTCTTGGAATTGGGCACTTGGATTCTTGGAGTACTACTCTTCTAAGACCATTAGTAGCCTTAACAAGAATGTTGTTGGTGAATCACAAAGAATGAAATGCAAGAATGGGCTGTAGTACGCATTGCTATGGGATTCTTGAATGTTCATAATCATTTTATGTGAACTATGGTGCATAGTCTTTAATGACTTTGTATGTTCTTCTTTGTTAAGAAAACCTTTTATACGCCTTTGGTAGCTATTCTTGGTGTAAATCCGGGAGAAAAAGGTTGATTCTACCCTCTAAGGACAAATCATCTTATATGTACATTACGAGTTTGTCTTGATGCATAGTAAATCTTCTATTTTCTTTTTTTGTTTAGAAGAATAACTAGAGTTTGGAATACCCATTATTGTGATTACACATAGCTATGTCCAATTTTTTCATCTTCATGTTTTTAGATTTATTTGTTTAAATTCTAAAAAATTGTTTGGAAGATGATTTTTGCAGTATTAATCTTTATGGTTTTATATATTGCAATGTGTTATGGGATATGTGTGTTTGCGTCCGTGAACTATGATTCTCCCATACTTTGTCAAAAGTAAAGTCTTTCGTAAGTCGATATTCACGTATTGATAAAAGAATTAATGGACTTTTGACAAATAACAAAAGTTAATCCTATTATGTCAATTATTGATGGAAGATAGGTTAAAATCTTTTGTTTACAAGGATTATGTCTATTGTATGTCATTGTGAAAATAGTGATTGAAAATAGAATGAATCCTTGTGTATTCCGCAGTATTGATCTTCCCTGATCCATAATATTTTATGTATCACTGTGAGGCTCCGTAAGTTTTCTTGTGTTGAGCACTAACGATTGAGTTGATTATTTCCTTATGATTAACTTAGTTGTTTCTCCATGATAATCCTTAAAGATCGAGCATATCCAATTGAATTGATTATACTTGTGTGATCAATTTAGTTGTTGCTCCGTAAGTTCTCTTATGTCGAGCATGACAATCAAAATCATCACGTTTTGTGGTTAATTTGGTTGTGTAATCCGGTTAGATTAATTATGGGTTCTCTTATGACTAATCTAATAGATTATTTTTTGAGTCTCCATAAGTTCACTTATGTTGAGCATTTCCAATTAAATTAACCACAGGTTTTCTTTTGGTTAATTTAATTGAGTATTTTTGTATTCAAATTCATACTCGTATGTAATTCGTTATGTCCAAAAAATCCTTATTTTCTTTCGAAACTGAGGTAGCTCTTGTTGTTCTTTCGGGAATGACATCTAATAGGGGAGAGTTCTTTTGAACTTGTACTTAATTGGCAAATCTTTGTGGGGAGTGCGGCTGTGGAATATTGTACGGGTTATCTTGTATCTTTATAAACTCCTTGATGAATACATTTAGATTAGGATTTATGATTGCATCTAAACAAGTTGATATGTGCTTCATTTGGTCATGAAATGTCTCTTTCGGAAACTTCATTAGGATCCCGTTCTTGTACCTTTACAAATTTTATTGACAAAAAGGGGGAGAATTAATATGTAGTTCACACTACAAATATGTATGGTTTTCGGATCACTATGTAAGGGGGAGTGGTTTCCATGTGAGATGGAGTATTGACTAAGGGGGAGTGATAATATCACCATTAGTATTGTTGTCAAAGTTGTGATACAATTGAACTTTGATATTGTGTAATGATACTATGACATTGTATAAAAATGATCGAGAACCTTATTTTCTCATTGTTATAGCTACGGATTTTCAACAACGATGATGCTGAACTTACAACCTTTGGGATCGTTGGAGTACTTGGAAGTGACGAAGATTTCGAGTAATGTTGAAGATTAGGCATGTGGAATAGGAGCTACAAAATTTTATGTATTTATTTTTGTATTCCATGTGTATTAATAGTTTTGTCACTAAAATTGACAAAGGGGGAGATTGTTAGAGCATTGCTCGGGCGACCTCGCATGCGTTGCTATCTCAAGCATGTTTGTCAATGTTAGTGATCAAAACTATAAGTCTTGATTTCTAGTCTACTATAGCTAAGGTCTCGGACTAGGATAGAAAGTGTAGTTGAGCTCAGGAACTCCACGGCGATACAAGACGAAGGACTACTCAAGGAACCGATGGATCTTCATCGACTAAAAGGTATGTGGAGACTTGAACTTATCTATCACTCAAAAGTATATCTACTTTATCTCCTATCTTGAGACAAAAGTCGTTGTTATTTCGATCCGAGTTTATCTCACCTATCTATTTCTCGAAATATGTGTTGGTAAGCTTTCGCTTTGGCCAAACTTATCTTTACCTAGTGTAGATGGTGGATTTTCGACAAGGGTTAAAATCGTAAAACCATAATTATACATGCTCCTGATCCGGCAATCAGATGAGTATTGAGGCTCATGTCTCTCGTTGAAGCATGAAAGCTCATGCCATAAAATCTCTGACTGAGAAGGCTATCTCTCAGAGTATATGTAGATGTGTAGTCTCCCAGCTGAGGAAACGACACATCTCGTGAATACTGAGCAATATCAGTAATTACTTCTATATAGAATCGAAAGATTGGACGGCTCCTAGACAGCGTGCCTGCTAGTATAGAGCGACAACGTATTCAGG
This sequence comes from Papaver somniferum, assembly GCF_003573695.1. Taxonomy (NCBI): domain Eukaryota; kingdom Viridiplantae; phylum Streptophyta; class Magnoliopsida; order Ranunculales; family Papaveraceae; genus Papaver; species Papaver somniferum. Next base: position 77,461,781 of record NC_039365.1, read on the forward strand.
ATACAACAAGGTTTACCCTGACTATATAAAGGAAATATGACGTTTTAACAAGCTCATGTTTCTCAATTCTCAGATAATTAATGCTCCTAGACAGCATGCCTGCTAGTATAGAGCTGTCAGTTAATTATCTATAATCGTTAACTGAATATCAACAATATTCTACGATTCTTAGTAATATTTCGTCACTTCAATTTTTGGTTCTTCCCAGCAGAATTCCACGAGTTAGTGATAAATATTCAACGTGCGGGCATCTAAGCAGCTATCGAGTAAGCCCTGACCAAAATGGTTTTAGCGTACTCAGCAATAATGCACGAACGAGCACCTGAATGCGCAAACGAGCATTCCAAAACATGAAGGAACGATGAACCTATACAAAGTAGGAAGAAAATACTAAATAATAAAATATTAATCAAGGCGCTAGGGACTGGGCCCACCGGCCAGTCGGTCGTGTTGTGGCCAGTCCCATGTCCAATTTTATATTTTATCATATTTTTATTATTTTCCCTGACCTCATGAAAATCCCTTCATTTGAGCAAATCTCCTTCGTCTCAAGGAAACTACCCAGTCTCATGGTGTTTCCTCGTATCAAAGAAATAACAAAATTTAGGAAAGGTGTCGCGGGACCAGGTCCACTAGACGATCGGACATGCCCTAGCCGTGGCCGGTCCCACACCTCATGACTCCTTATTATTTTATTATTTCCCTCATCACATGAAAATTCCCTGATTTTATGATATTTCCCTCAGTTCATGAAATATTATAAATTAGGGAGAAAACGCACGGGACCCGGGCTCTTGGCCGGCCATGCCCTAGCTGTGGCCGGTCCCACACCTCAAGACTCCTTATTATTTTATCATTTCCCTCATCACATGAAAATTCCCTGATTTCATGATATTTCCTTCAATTCATGAAATATTATAAATTAGGGAGAAAACGCACGGGACCCAGGCTCTTGGCCGGCCATGCCCTAGCCGTGGCCGGTCCCACACGCCCATGTCTTATTATTTTAATATTATTTGTTTCCTCATCCCATGGAAACTCCTTCACTTCAAAGAAATTCTATAGTTTCAGCAAACTCCTTGGATTCATGAAATTTCACTCAAGTTCATGAAAAATAATATAAGATTAGGGAAACTCGTGGGACCGGGCCATAGCCGGCCGGTCACGCCCTAGCTGGTCCCACACGCCCCTTTATTTTATCATTATTATTTTTATGTTTCTCTCATCTCATGGAAACTCCTTGATTTCAACAAATTCCTTGGTTTCAACAAACTTCTTGATTTTATGATATTTCCCTAAAATCATGAAAATATTATAAATTAGGAAAAGTGCCTTGGGACTGGTTCCTTGGTCGGCCGGCCATGCCTTGTCCTAGACGGTCCCACACCTCATGATTCCTTCATTATTTTATAATTTTATTCCTTCATCTCATGAAGTTTCACGGTTTCAGCAAAATCCCTGATTTCTTCATATTTTCTCAAAATGTTGCTCAAACGCACACCGGAAAATATCAAAACTCTCAGGACTGAGACACAAACATTATGGTGACGAGGGCATGTCTCCTTGACCGACCAAGGCCGGCCCCGAGGCTTTCAAATAGTCGATCCCACGTGTTTTAATAATTTTGACCTAATTTGCTCAATTGCTCATGTTGGGTCCAAACTCTTCCCAAACAGCTAGGAGTTTGTTAAAACGACCATCAGCTGGTCCCATGACCACCAAAGGCCAATATCATGATACCTTGGTCGGTCCCTCATCTCTCCATAATCAGGTTCTACTACCTGACGCTCACACGAGCACTATTTGAAAAATGATTAAACCAGCAGTTAATCATCCTTTCACCAACTGATCTTCAAGAGACTTTGGTATTTTGCTCACTTGAGCATCTGTGCGCTATATGGTCGGTTCATCATCTCCTGTAGCCGGTCCCTACTTCATTTTCATGAATGATTTTCAATAAATCATTAATTTATCATCAATTCGGCAATTGATCAAAATTAGGGTTTCGAATCCAGAGCTCTGCAAAACATAATTTTGAGCAGATTCAAACACTAAATTTTTTACGTTGATCCCGTGATCAACACTTTAATAATTATACTCGGCTCAGATGCCATCATCTTAAAATTGACGTTTGCTTAGACGAGCAATATTTGCTCAATTAAAAGAATATTGGTTCAACTATCAATATTCGACGATGTCAACAATCATTAAACGAGCAACATTTTCTCATACGAGCAATATTTGTTCAAATCACGAAAATTGGCTCAACTGTCAATATTCAATAACTCATGCGAGCAGCATTTGCTCATATAAGCAACATTTTCTCATACGAGCAATATTTGCTCAGACCATGAATATTGGTTCAACTATCAATATTTGCTCAGATGAGCAAAATTTGCTCAGTCCATGAATATTGGCTCAACTATCAATATTTGCTCAGTCCATGAATATTGGTTCGACTATCAATATTCCACAAGTCATTATATGAGCAATACTTGCTCAGTCCATGAATACTGACTATTAATGTTCAACAGTTTATCAAACGAGCAACATTTGCTCGTACTAGAAATATTTGCTCACCTTAACAATCAACGTAATTATATCTTCGTCTCAACAGACATGTTCAATTCATGAGTCTCAGAACATTTGTAAATTATGTTCAACTCAGCAATGAAAGGACTCATCGTCCCATAAAGTCAGCAACTGACTAACTAAATACACGTCTGCCTTGCAGAATCCACATTCATGAGATATCAATCGTGTCACATGGGGGATATTAACTAGGGTTTTGGTCTGGCGGTCTATAACACGTGTGTTCATACACACAATGAGAATGTGAGCAAGTCGTGCAATCAGTTGGAGGATTTAGCAAAGTAGTGGGTGGAATGTTAACCAAGTCTCCGCACAATGAGCAACTGGTTTCAACACGATTTTTCACTTCCCCACTCTTTGACTCCAGCAACTATCACACTTTATGGGATCATGGTGTTTTCAATTCAGCAATGTAAAAGGCCTCTGAATCATGATTGAAAAAGACAAGAATTTCTCAAAAAGTTCACACAGACAATCTTTCGTCTACACGAACTCATCGTCTGAGCAATCACTCTCTAGTGAGTAAAATTCAATCATTCAGAACTTTCTTACGCAGAATACACAACACACCTACAATCTCGATCATCATTGATCTCACACATTTCTCAGCTTCCCTCCTACAGATCAGCCCATCCTCTCTTGTGACTGAATTGACTCTGGAACGACCATTGTCTTGGTTTAGGCCGGAGTCCTACATATTGATCTCTCGAACTTAAAGCACTCCCTTCTTGCAGTGCATCTGTGTGAGGTTAAACATTTCGCTCGGTTCATGGAGTCTCCTCCGCACGGTCGTCTCCTCAATCCCGTAAAAACCAGCAAATCGTTTTCCCCATCTACAGATTGGCGACCACAGTGGGAGATTAATCTCTCGGTTGCAATCTCACATTCTCACAAAGATGGCTGGTCTTAGGTCTGGGTTAGTTATAGGTTCCAACACAAACGACGCTAACACTAGCAACAATAACAATGGGGATATCCCTGAAACCATTCCGTCCTCTAACAATGACGGTGGTAACGTTATTCCTCCTCACGCTAACATGGAAGGTCATCCCTTGTTCGGCCGACACCCTGAAGAAGTCAGGGGAAATCCACCACCTACCATGGCTGATCTCATCAAGGTGCAAGAGACTCTTGCAAATAATCAAACTGACATGGCTGCAACACAGAAGGAGTTATTCAATTATCTCAAGACTCTCACTGACAAGTTTTCAGAGAAGACTCAAGGAAAAGGAAAAGAAAAGGAAGCATCCTCAGATACTGATCCGGAAGTAGTTACAATTCATACAGTGGATGCCAGCGAAGTCCGCAAAGCTACAGACGATCCGTCAGTGAATGAATCGTCAAATTTCATTACTCGGGAAGATTTGGAACGCCTCTTGGAGAACCATGGAAAACACAAGACATCACATTTCCATCGTCACCAACCTCCGTACCCTGCTGCTACATAAAGGATTCCTCTTCCAAAAGGTTATACCTCTCCAACCTTCACTTTGTATGACGGAATAGGCAATGCTCGGGAACATGTTTCTCGGTTCCTGGAAGCCTTGGGTGAACATGAACATAACCATGTTGTTCGCCTCAAAGGATTTTCAAAATCCTTGAAAGGCAGAGCATACACCTGGTACAACAACATCGCACCAGGAACTATCAACAATTGGGGAGAAATTATTAACGCTTTCTACAGAAAATACTTCTTTGTGTCAGAACAAGTTACTCTCTCTGATCTTGGAAGAATGTTTCAGAAGAACAATGAACATCCCAATAACTACGTGAAGAGATTTAGAGTTCAGGCCCTGGACTGTCATGATCCAAACGTCACGGAGAAACAACTGGTGGACTTGTGTATCAACGGCATGATCCCGGTCTATAAAGATTTATTGGAAAATCTTCGTTTGCACACTTTCTCAGAGATTCATGAAGCGGCAAAGAGATCGGCAACTACTGCACCTGCTTTACTGGAAAAAACAAAAGTTACAAAGGCCGAGGAACCACGGGACGTTCGAGGTAGCAGACGTCTGATCAACAAGAAGTACAATCTCCAGCCTTCCACAAACACTATCGCAGAAGGGAGAAAACGGAAAGCCTAACCACCGCGTAAGCATAACTCCGCTCCTTCAAAGGCACAAAGAAAGGATAAGAAAGATGCACAAGTCCCTGACCAGCACACAGGGGTCCTGATCAAGACGCACCTGACTTTCCCCTTTCCATTGAAGAAGTGATCGAGCTCCTGGATGCTTGGATCCAAGATGGTGCAATCAAGTTGCCATATGTCAAGAAATAACCAACTAAAGAAGACATGGAAAGTCCTCGTTACTGTCGCTTCCATAGGTTCGTCAATCATCCTACAAGTGGTTGCAAAGTTTTGAAACGCATATTCAGGGAAAAATTTGAATCAGGAGAGCTCAACTTGGAGACTGAAGGAGTGCACAGAGACTCTCTCCCAGTCAGGACTTTCTCCATCTCTGAACAACCAGTTAAAGAAGCAGTTCAGTCATTGATCGAGCATGTATGTGAATTGCTTTATCTATCGAAAGCGCAAATGGGAGACATGTTCATGGCTTTGAACCATATAGTATCCGTAAAACGTTTACTGGTTCCAGAAGTATCTCTTGAGCCTACAGCCAGTGACAAAGAAATGTATAACTGGGGACTGCTCACCATAGTGTATATCAAGGGAAATGAATTCAAAAGAGCATTCGTTGATGTTGGTACTGCCATCAACATCATTTCTTTGAAAACTCTCAGAGCTGCTGGCATCAATCGACAAGAAGATATTCATGCTCCCATGTCAATTAGGGATCACGAAGGGACACTCAGATATGTGTACGGCTACATCACTCTTAAGGTCGGAGAAAACTCGGTTTGTACTGAAGCCAAGTTTTACATAATCCGGGAAGATCCAGGATATGACAAGATTCTTGGAAGACCTTGGGTCCATGCTGGAAAAGTGGCTCTAATGCCTTCAATTGAAGAAAGCTCTGGCTCAGAAGAAATAGAAGATATTCCATCATTTGAACAGCTGGAGGAAGTTAAAGCTTTGGTGGAATTAGCACAGAAACCTGGAAAAAGTGCACACTCTTTCATCGAAAGGTTCCGAACTCAGACAAGTCTAATTCCCCTTCATGCGCCTATACTACCAATGTTTAATTATGTTGCTATGGTTCAGGGACTTCTTCCCACCAACAACTTAGCAATCACAAAAATCTACGAGTGGATATCTTCACCTCAACAATATTACACCAAATGGTTGAGCACAAAGCCCCACCAAATTGATCATTCTATCAAGAGGTTCATTGCTGAAGATATGGCTAAGCATGACAGACAGTACTCTGGATACTCCCATTTGCATGAGTGTCCATATGTGCCACATCCTTGGAATCCGGCCACACGAGGATTTACGAATCAGCAAAAGAGATTCAAGGCGCGGACAACTAAACCTAGCAAATTTTGTGAAGGAGATCTAGTTCTTAAAGCAACCCAGCGCAACCTCCACTCCGCAAGAAATTCCAATTAGGAAGGGCCATTTGCAGTTGTTAAGTCCATGACGGGGGGGTACTACAGGTTGATCAACATAGATGGTAGGACCCTACCAGTAATCCATGAAAATTGGCTTTAGGAATTTGACACCTGAAGTTATTGTATGTCTGAAGTACTAGGCGTTTGAGCATTCATGACGCCTGGGATTTGGCATTTAGGATTTTATTTCATTATATTTCCACTTCTCCAAAACGTTTGCAATACTTGCATTCAGTATTTGAATTCAGCAATTTATCAAAATTCAGTTCATTCTACTTAAAGAAAATCTCTATCAAATCCAAAAGAAAATCCTCAATCATCTGCCAATCCAAAACCAATCAATATCAAAACCAAAATAAAACCTCACATCTCTTAGAAGTTCAGGAGTTCAGAAGTTCAAGAGATTATGAAAAAAAATCAAAGGAAGTCAGCAAGGAAAGACTTTTTCTCCTCTGCATCCTTCAAGATTTTCAAAGCCACCTTCTCCAGGTTCAGCGCCTCGGTCAGCTTGGCAATCTTTTCCTCATTCTCCATCACACCATTATTGGGAAAGGGTATGTTATTCTCACATGAATCCTTAATATCATTTATTTTCTTACGAAGCCACTTCACGTTGAAGCCAAGTCTTTCAGAATTATCCAAATTGAACTCCCAATCAAAGAGAACATCTGGAGTCACAGTATTTCTATCCCTGACGCATATATCACTTACAACACGTAAGATGACACTTACTTGCATTTTTAAAGCATAAGCACGTCCAATATCTCTAGTAACGATGATGTGACCAAACTTCCTCCATATCTTCTCGTACAAGCCTGCATATCCCATAGGAATGCTGAATCCACCAACTAGTTCATGATATGGGAGTGATGCATCAGATGGAGGATCAAAAGAAACTCCTGCACTTGGATATTCATGCACCACTATGCGATTCTTAATTACTGGAGCAACTTCTACGGTCATGGCAACAGTTTCTTCAGTCTCCTCTACTTGTGGCTCGGTTTCTTCTACTAATGGAGTAGCAATAATCGAGGTTTCCATAACTTCAGTGACAACCCTATCATGAAATTGAAGTGCAGGGATGGTTGTATCTTCATCAATAACTCCAGGGCTGCTCGCGTTATCATTATTGATTTCAGTATCCTCAACTTCGGTATTTGGTACCTAATACGAAGATTACATGAGGTTAGAGCAATATAGACATGGAAAACAGATAGGATCATAACTACATCATACAAGCATTTCAACATCATCAAGGTTCATCATTATGCACTCAAGACGCGAGCAAATAGCGTGAAATTCATAAAAACACGTTTTACGGAAAGCTCGTCTGAAGAGATTTTACTCTTCCCTGTACAAGACGACGAACTGGGAGCAATCTACAAGGAATATAAGGATGATTTATAAACCATTATATTCATATGCATGTCCTTTACAACATATCAAAATTTCATAACAATCCGATGAACTTGCAAGGAGATGTGGTCAAAACATTGGACAATATGCAGTCTAAAAAAGTTCTGAAAATCTCCTGGAAGTTTACTTCTTCGCTGATTTCGACCTCCAAACGTGTTCAAAACTTAAAAAGATTCTTTCACAAAGCTTGGAAATTTTCCGGGCTTGAATATACACATGCAGACTTTGAAAATCTGACTTCAAATGAAGATTTTATGGCGTTTTCACCGAAAGACTGAATTCTGAATTTTCTGGTGACGTATTTCGGCAAATTTTTCGTATATGCACATGGATTCTTGTTCACACATTCATAAATCAAGAAGTTTATGCTTTCGTGGACAAAAAACAAGAAAAATACTTACTTGGGTGGACTCTGGAGTGTTCAAAGAGCCATAATTGTTTGTATCAACGTCAACAACACCATTACTTTCATTCGGTTTCAAGTTCTGGGGTTTTCTTTGTTGCTATCCTCCAAAAAAACATCACCAGTGCTCTCCACTTCCACGGCGACATCCTCCTGGATATTTTTCAACAATCAATATTTTTTCTACGAAGTATCGTAATTTATTATGCGAAGAAATACTTACTTCGACCTCTTCTTCAACACTAGATCAGAAACCGTCTGCCCAGTAGTAGAGAATCGAAGACCGTCAATACTTGATGGAGCAAAGTTCTGCAACGGAATAAAAAATATTGGTTTCATGATCCTAACAACACGGAGAAGAAGTCATAACAAAAGGAGTATTGATAACTCACCAAAGAAGCGACTGGGGACTTTATGGTATTAGGTAACAACTTATAATTCTTGCTCCTGCCTTCTCCGCCATGAACAATTACTTCAGTTTATGAGAAATATACATGGATTCGAGGTCTTATATCACAACCGTCCTGTGGAAAAAATTTGATGTAATGATAAAAATACAATTATCATAATTTTATGAAAATTATGAAAAGGATTCATACCTGTGAACACCCTGGAGATGTCTTTCGTTTATCACCGGAAAGATATTTCAATCTTGGTCGACCAGCGATCATCTCAGCAGAAGGAGCATCTTTCAGCGGAGGTTGGCAAGTTGTTGCAAAATCATGGAGACGATCGAACTGCTGATCCCAAAAGTCTACATAACCTAGAGTCACATATGTAATTCTATCGGGGCAAGGGAACCAGTAATCACTTCCTTCCACATGTGTGCGGTCCAAATGGGTCCTAAGTTGCTCAACCAATGGCTTTCTCCTTCGAAAAGTCGGAACACACTGATCCATACCCATTTATCGAGCTTCCTTTTCAATGTTATATTCCTCCATTGAAAGCTCTCCATATATTGCTGATATCAAGTGACCAGGAGTGCAAGTCAGCATGAAAGATCTCTCGTCGTCACTCAGGCCCGCACCAGATGATAAAACTCTACTTTCTCCAGTATTAAAGGTTGCCGGCTGGGAAATACAAGAAGGAATTGACACCCATGGGAGAAAATTGAACTCGAATTCATCGTCTAATACATCAATGAGACGTGTCTTGAACTGAGGCTGCTTTGTAGACCAACGCATAATCCTGGCATTATCTTTTTCAGAGAAGACGTGACGGGCATCAGCATTCGGTTCTGGCAGGATAGTACGTGGAAAATGAGCATAGTTCTTAAAATCTTCCCACAATAAAGCTTGGAGAAACATCGTATTGGAATAACACTCGATCTTCATGAAGCCATTTGATACACTGGAGTCTATAATCAGAGAATCCAAATTAGAGTACAAAGAACCCAAGAATAGACTACCTATCGGGAGTTGCTCACCTTGAGATATCTTGATAGAAAAGGGAATCACAAATGGTTTCAACAAAGTTCCACTGTCTTCGAACACATCTCTGAACAACCATAAGCATAAGAAAGCAGCAATAGACAACGTACCATCAACAGGACAGTCAAGAACCTCATCTCTTGCCCACCAACGCGTTAACCAGTAAGCATAACAATATTTTCTAGATGCCTTGTTGATCCGCTCCATTTACGCTGTCAAGATGTTAGAAATTGTTGTCTCTTCAGTTAAAAGACCTTCAGGAAGATTACCTGGGATTGGGAGATGCAACAAAGCCGCCACATCCTCTAAGGTAACAGTAAACTCTCCCCATATGCGTATGAAGGTATGGGTTGGAATGCACCAACGAGCAAGAAGAGCCACTATGCCTTGCGCATCATGAAAAATAAACAAATCTCCAGATGCTTGAATGACCCTTGTTACTTGTGCCTGGTTCAACATAGATCTGACATGAGGAAAGCGCAGCATGTGCCTCGCCCATCCAGAAAATTTCTCCAAAGGTCGTCGAGAAAGTTTAAACTCTATGATTGATGCAAGAAAAATTCCCCTTTCAAGGCAAAATCGAATTACTGTCTCGGGAGTCACCAATTTCTTTTGAGTAATACTCCTGGGATTTATAAGAAGATGATATGCTGGGGACTTAAGACGTTTTTCGGTCTCCTGCTGAACCTCAAAAAATGCATCATCCACGTTTGAAACATTCTTGATCCCAGGAGTTTCTTCTTCTTCTTCACCAATGGAAGTCTCATACATGCATGTATCATCCCTGGATGCGTCATCATCTATGCGTACATCGTCCCTGGAGGCACCATTTTCTTGAGGATCATACATCCTTGCGAAGTGGCTATAACATGCACACGGTATTTTACTTCAGTCTACCATCCATACAAGATGCAAACATCGACGGAATAAAGTAATTGGAAAAGTGCTCGTGCCAACATCTACAAAATGGTAATCCTTAACTCTTACCTTTTTACAATTCTACTAACAATAGTGATGAAAATGCAAGAATTAGCACTTCAAAACTTGATCGTTTCTTCGAACCTGCAAATGCGAGCAAAACTCAGGTTTTCATAAAATCATGAACATAAATTTTCATCATTTGAACAGTCACTACCAGGTTATGAAATTTTACATGAAAACAATATTTCATCATAAATAATTGTTTACTTTGTCGATTGCTCAAAATCATATTTTATTTGTCAACACAAATATATATATGCATGTTATATATGCGAGAACTATTCATATATTTCTCATGAAAAATATACTTCACGTGAGCAAAACTCACGTAAAAACAATAAAAACAATTCGTGACCAGGTCACGATTTTACAAAGAAAAAAGAGAAATAAAAATCTCTTTTCCTTCGTACGAACATCTTTCTTTGAAACGAAGGTTTATTTCGATTTTGTGAAAAGTTCACACCTTTTAAGATGAAGTTTTGGTTTCCATGAAAGCTCATAAACAAAATTTTATCACTGGACACAGGTCTATTTTCAAAAGAAAAATATCTCTCAAGCTAGGGATTGTTGCTAGTCTCTTGAACTAACGATCGAACAAACATACGTTTAATAAAACAATGGTTTTCAACAAAACTCACACTCATATATACACAAGTGTAAAATTTTAATATGATCAAAGCATGAACAACTCATGAAATCATCAACAAAAACAAAAAAAAAAAAAAAAAAAAAAAAAAAGCTCACCGGTCGGCGTTGGCCGAAAGTTGGTCGGACAGCGCCGGCGATCGACTGCTCCGACGGAAATCTCTCTGTTCCTCCCTGATGGCGTGAAGGTGATGAAGAGATGAAGGTGGTAGTCGTGGAAGAAAAAAAAAGGGGGATTAATTCCCTTTTATATCAATTTTTATTTCCAAAACCTAATTTCACAAGGATTTCCTTTTCGGGCCGGGCCCGTGAATCCTAATTCAATCAAGGTCCCATCATCAAACCAACAGTTCTACACCAATTTATGCTCTTTGGATGACGCTCTATTCAAGCCATGGTTTGCTTATTCATTCGAAAATCCGGTAACGTCTTATCTTACGACTAAGTTCAATTACTTATTTTGTCTGTAGAAAATCACCATTCAGTGCTGACTGAGGAACATGACTGTCCCTCACTAAGCAGGGGACTTAATGTAGATGGTGGATTTTTTACAAGGGTTAAAATCATAAAACCATAATTATACATGCTCCTGATCCGGCAATCAGATGAGTATTGAGGCTCATGTCTCTCGTTGAAGCATGAAAGCTCATGCCATAAAATCTCTGACTGAGAAGACTGTCTCTAAAAGTATATGTAGATGTGTAGTCTCCCAGCTGAGGCAACGACACATCTCATAAATCTGAGCAATATCAGTAATTATTTTTATATAGAATCGAAAGATTGGACGGCTCCTAGACAGCGTGCCTGCTAGTATAGAGCGACAACGTATTCAGGATACAACAAGGTTTTCCCGGATTATATAAAGGAAATATGACGTTTTAACAAGCTCATGTTTCTCAATTCTCAGATAATTAATGCTCCTAGACAGCATGCCTGCTAGTATAGAGCCGTCAATTCATTATCTATTATTGTTAACTGAATATTCAAAAATATTCTACGATTCTTAGTAATATTTCGTCACTTCAATTTGTGGTTCTCCCCAACATAATTCCACGAGTTAGTGATAAATATTCAACGTGCGGGAATCTGAGCAGCTATCGAGTAATCCCTGACCAAAATGGTGTTAGCGTACTCAGCAATAATGCACGAACGAGCACCTGAATGCGCAAACGAGCATTCCAAAACATGAAGGAACGATGAACCTATACAAAGTAGGAAGAAAATAATAAATAATAAAATATTTATCAAGGCGCTGGGGACTGGGCCCACCGGCCAGCCGGTCGTGCTGTGGCCAGTCCCATGTCCAATTTTATATTTTATCATATTTTTATTATTTTCCCTGACCTCATGAAAATCCCTTCATTTGAGCAAATCTCCTTCGTCTCAAGGAAACTACCCAGTCTCATGGTGTTTCCTCGTATCAAAAAAATAACAAAATTTAGGAAAGGTGTCGCGGGACCAGGTCGACTAGCCGGTCGGCCATGCCCTAGCCGTGGCCGGTCCCATACCTCATGACTCCTTATTATTTTATTATTTCCCTCATCACATGAAAATTCCCTGATTTCATGATATTTCCCTCAATTCATGAAATATTATAAATTAGGGAGAAAACGCACGGGACCCGGGCTCTTGGCCGGCCATGCCCTAGCCGTGGCCGGTCCCATACCTCATGACTCCTTATTCTTTTATTATTTCCCTCATCACATGAAAATTCCCCGATTTCATGATATTTCCCTCAATTCATGAAATATTATAAATTAGGGAGAAAACGCACGGGACTCGGGCTCTTGGCCGGCCATGCCCTAGCCGTGGTCGGTCCCATACGCCCATGTCTTATTATTTTAATATTATTTGTTTCCTCATCCCATGAAAACTCCTTCACTTCAAGGAAATTCTCCAGTTTCAGCAAACTCATTGGATTCATGAAATTTCACTCAAGTTCATGAAAATAATAAAAAATTAGGGAAACCCGTGGGACCGGGCCATAGCCTGCCGGTCACGCCCTAGCCAGTCCCACTCGCCCCTTTATTTTATCATTATTATTTTTTATGTTTCCCTCATCTCATGGAAACTCCTTGATTTCAACAAATTCCTTGGTTTCAACAAACTTCTTGATTTATGATATTTCCCTAAAATCATGAAAATATTATATATTAGGAAAAAGTGCCTTGGGACTGGCTCCTTGTCCGGGCGGCCATGCCTTGGTTTAGCCGGTCCCACACCTCATGATTCCTTCATTATTTTATAATTTTATTCCTTCATCTCATGAAGTTTCACGGTTTCAGCAAAATCCCTAATTTCTTCATATTTTCTCAAAATGTTGCTCAAACGCACACCGGAAAATATCGAAACTCTCAGAACTGAAACACAGACATTATGGTGACGCGGGCAGGTCTCCTTGACCGACCAAGGCCGGACCTAAGGCTTGCAAATAGCCAGTCCCACGTGTTTTAGTAATTTTGACCTAATTTGCTCAATTGCTCATGTTGGGTCCAAACTCTTCCCAAACAGCTGGGAGTTTGTTAAAACGACCATCAACTGGTCCTATGACCACCAAAGGCCAATTTCATGATCCATTGGTCGGTCCCTCATCTCTCCATAATCAGGTTCTACTTCCTGACGCTCACACGGGCACTATTTGAAAAATGATTAAACCAGCATTTAATCATCCTTTCACCAACTGATCTTCAAGAAACTTTGGTACTTTGCTCACTTAAGCATCTGGGCGCTATATGGTCGGTTCATCATCCCCTGTAGCCGGTCCCTACTTCATTTTCATGAATGATTTAAATCATCAATTTATCATTAATTCGGCAATTGATCAAAATTAGGGTTTCGAATCCAGAGCTCTGCAAAACATAATTTTGAGCAGATTCAAACACTAATAATTTTACGTTGATCCTGTGATCAACACTTTAATAATTATGCTTGTCTCAGATGTCAGCATCTTAAAATTGACGTTTGCTCAAACGTGCAATATTTTCTCAATTAAAATAATATTGGTTCAACTATCAATATTCGACGATGTCAACAATTGATTAAACGTCCAACATTTGCTCATACGAGCAATATTTGTTCAAATCATGAATTTTGGCTCAACTGTCAATATTCAATAACTCATGCGAGCAGCATATGCTCATATAAGCAACATTTGCTCATACGAGCAATATTTGCTCAGACCATGAATATTGGTTCAACTATCAATATTTGCTCAGATGAGCAAAATTTGCTCAGTCCATGAATATTGGCTCAACTATCAATATTTGCTCAGTCCATGAATATTGGTTCGACTATCAATATTCCACAAGTCATTATATGAGCAATACTTGCTCAGTCCATGAATACTGACTATTAATGTTCAACAGTTTATCAAACGAGCAACATTTGCTCGTACGAGCAATATTTGCTCACCTTAACAATCAACATAATTATATCTTCGTCTCAACAGACATGTTCAATTCATGAGTCTCAGAGCATTTGCAAATTATGTTCAACTCAGCAATGAAAGGAATCATCGTCCCATAAAGTCAGCAACTGACTAACTAAATAAACGTCTTCCTTGCAGAATCCACATTCATGAGATATCAATCGTGTCACATGGGGGGATATTAACTAGGGTTTTGGTCTGGCGGTCTACGACACGTGTGTTCATACACACGATGAGAATGTGATCAAGTCGTGCAATCGGTTGGAGGAGTTTGCAAAGTAGTGGGTGGAAAGTTAACCAAATCTCCGCACAATGAGCAACTGGTTTCAACACGATTTTTCACTTCCCCACTCTTTGACTCCAGCAACTGTCACACTTTATGGGATCATGATGTTTTCAATTCAGCAATATAAAAGGCCTCTGAATCATGATTGAAAAAGACAATAATTTCTCAACAAGTTCACACAGACAATCTTTCGTCTACACGAACTCATCGTCTGAGTAATCACTCTCAACTGAGTAAAATTCAATCATTCAGAACTTTCTTACGCAAAATACACAACACACCTACAATCTCGATCACCATTGATCGCACATATTTCTCAGCTTCCCTCCTACAGATCATCCCATCCTCTCTTGTGACCGAATTGACTCTGGAACGGCCATTGTCTTGGTTTAGGCCGGATTCCTACAGATTGATCTCTCGAACTTAAAGCACTCCCTTCTTGGAGTGCATCTGTGTGAGGTTAAACATTTCTCTCGGTTCAATGAGTCTCCTCCGCACGGTCATCTCCTCAATCCCGTAAAAACCAGCAAATCGTTTTCCCCCATCTACACCTAGTGACGAAAGTCATGTTATGTTTCGATCACTTTGAAAATGGATTTGATGACGATAGTCGATTCTTTATGTCTAATGACTATTATAACATTATAGAAAAATGTTTCAATGATTGAAATGAGAGTTTAGATTATATAACCAATGGTGGATATAAGTATTGTTGTGGAAACACATTTATGTACAAGTCCTTATTCCTTGAACCAAAGTTTGCGAACTTTATTGATCAAGAGAACCGGAACAAGAGCTGTGAACTCAGTCTGCGAACCCATTCCACGAACTGGCGGAAGTTCTCGACCCGAGAAAATATGCTGGAGTTTGAGAACTCCTTCTGGGAACTTAAGTCTTCGAACCTAGTCCGCAAACTTGAGTTAGGTTATATTGATAAGCACGTAGGTTCTATATTATATACCCATATTTATATTAGTTATGACTCGATATTCTGAATAATAATACTATTTTAGTGCTTTTGCAGAAAGTACGAGTGAATTCGATCATTGGTGAATAAACAGGTTAATCGGAAACATTTGTGACAAAAATGATAAAATGTGGCTGGCCTGGAATTTACTATATATCAGCACCACTAAATGCATCATAAGGCTAGAGACAGAGAAGCAAGGGAGTTGCTTGTGCATATTTCAAGCACGTCAATCCCACTAGTTGGCCAAGTGAATAACAGGAGACGTGGATAGTCAAATACCACATATCCGTTAGTGGTATATCATTAAAGAACGTCATCTTCTGTTGGGTGGAGCATTTTATTTGTGAATATGGACGCAAGCTATGGCAGTCACTTGATTTCTTGGTGTGGTGGAATTATCTTGTGGTTGACGAAACTGTGACATGAGTTTGGAATAATTCAATGGAAGTTGGTGGTGTTTGTTGGATGATGTGATGATATGGCTGTTGCCATGGTTGAGTTCAAGGGAGTTGGTGGTCGAGATCTGTATGGTCAGAAGAGTTTTGCTCTCGTAACTGAAATGATGTTGGTGGTTATTGACTGGAAGTTGTGCAAAGAAGAACTGGTGCAGCGAAGATGGAGAAGCGTATGTGTGTTGCTAGTCGATGGAGATGTGTTGTGGCTGAATGACAGTTGGTTGAGCTGTTGCAACCGGATGGAGTTGGATTTTGAAATGAGTTCGAGTATAACAAGTATATATATGCCTCACTGGTGTAAATTTATGTTGCAGTAGTGAAGGTGGTGCTCAGATGGGAGGAAATATTGAAGACCCGAGAAACAGAGAGTTTGGGAGAGGCAGAGAGCAACAACATAAGAGAAAAAAAGTCGCACCAGAGAACCACCATTTCTGCTGTTGCTGAAGAACACGAAGAACAAAAGACAACCAGAGGCAGTCGTTCATGCTACAGTGACAACGACAGTCACACGAGGGTCGCAGAGATATAACAACAGCAGTTTTCTTTTATCGTTCTTTGTAACAGTGTTTTGCAACAATTATAAACGTTGCAAACACCCGATTTTCATTAATTTCTCTCCATTTCATCTTTGTAAACAAATTTTGAGCATGAATCAATATTTTGAACAAGTTTACACAATGATGAGCTAAACCCATCCTCTGGGGAGACGGAGGAAGCTATTTCTCTAATGAAATGTGGTAATCTCTATTTTATTTAATTTATGCAATTATTATATGATTATTTTCCTTGATAAATAAATATATAAAATGATTTTTGTTAAACAATTGTTATTTCAATTGATGGAGCATGCTAGCCTAGGGTTTTGATGTCCCATACTTTCGATTTACAATTTTTATTTCTAAAAAATCAACTTTTGCAATATTAAGAATCAATTTGAATGAAGGATTTGCATAATTATAATTAGAGAATATAAATCACTTTGATATTGGTAATTAGTGGAATACATAGCCCCAGTCTTCTCCATATTTTTCATATCACTTTTATTTAAGTTTCCTATATTTTTTTATTTAAAATTAAGTCTAAAATATGCTTTCACAAGTCTTGAACGAATCTTATTACTACAACAACATTGAAAAACACATCAATTTTTGGCGCCGGTGCCGGGGAGTGGTTGCAAAATACTCTCTGATTGATATCTTTTTGTACATAATTTTATTTTGTGTTTCTTTTAGATTTCTTTTGGTTCTTTTTACGCATTTTATTTGATTTTTTTTTAGGTACCTCAGCCTGAAGTGATGTGGGCGAAAAGAAAGTATGTACTCGCAAGTCTTTTGCAAGAGCCAGTTGGAAGATCCATTAGAGGTTTGCTTAGCTCATTTTGGGTATGATTTTGATGATGATAGTGTTATTTGTGAAGTCAATGCCTTATTAGACTCCACACCACTGCTGGACACTAGTAAATGGAATCCCAAACTAGAACCTCTAGTTCATTCCGAGTCTCGACTAGTTTCATCAGTCGAGAAAGCTCCGGCCTTGACCCATAAACCATTGTCAGACCTATCTAGTTCTTATTTTTCACATAATGAAACTATTCTAGATGATATTGGGTCTGCGAGTCGTGATATTATTGCTCAATTGAGCCGCTGTTCAACGAGTAAATTTGAACCAATATCTGCCGAGCAAGTTATTTCTTCGGACTTAGAAACTGATTTAGGGAGTACAACAACTGTTCAATTCTTTATGCAATCATTACTAATTATCTGCGAATCTGATTTACTTTACATTACCACATATGGTTGGGTAGGTTCGAATAAGACTGAATTCAGTTTTTGCTCTCTGGGTATTAATTATTCTTGCTGCAGGTTCATGTTTTCTACTGACCAGATTAGTTGGGTTGATCCTCAACTTTTCAGGCTGTACATATATGATTGCCAGCTTACTTTGAGGTACTAACCTCACCTCGTCTGAGAACGTGCTACTGGTAAAAAGGAAGACAAATACCTTTCGCTTCATGGAAGTCAACTCATCAAATTTGTTCCCTTCACTCTATCTTTTATTATTATTTGTTTAGTTTTCGCATATTTTATTCTAGAATTTCCCACCTTAATTTCTACGTTGGATGACTCAATTACATTGAGGACAATGTAATATTTAAGTGTGGGGGAGTGGCACTGTTGATGAGAATTTTGATTTAATTTTTTTTTTTTGAATATTATGACCAGCTGTGTAGCGGATCTAAAAAAAGAAAAAGATGATCAGCTGTGTAGCGGGTCTTAAAATTTTTTTATTATCATTATAATTTTTAGGGTCATGACCAGCTGTGTAGCGGGTCTTGTGTATGATATTTCAAATTTTCATTTTATGACCAGCTGTGTAGCGGGTCTAGTTTTTCTTATGATGTGACCAGCTGTGTAGCGGGTCAATTCTTTGTTTTGCTCGAGGACTAGCAAAATATAAGTGTGGGGGTGTTGATAAGCACGTAGGTGCTATATTATATACCCATATTTATATTAGTTAGGACTCGATATTCTGACTAATAATACTATTTTAGTGCTTTTGTAGAAAGTACGAGTGAATTCGATCATTGGTGAATAAACAGATTAATCGGAAACATTTGTGACAAAAATGATAAAATGTGGCTGGCCTGGTATTTACTATATATCAGCACCACTAAATGCATCATAAGGCTAGAGACATAGAAGCAAGGGAGTTGCTTATGCATATTTCAAGCACGTCAATCCCACTAGTTGGCCAAGTGAACAGCAGCAGACATGGCTAGTCAAATACCACATATCCGTTAGTGGTATATCATTAAAGAATGTCATCTTATGTTGGGTGAAGATGGACGCAAGCTGTGGCAGTCACTTGATTTCTTGGTGTGGTGGAATTATCTTGTGGTTGACGAAACTGTGACATGAGTTTGGAATAATTCAATGGAAGTTGGTGGTGTTTGTTGGATGCTGTAACGATATGGCTGCTGCGATGGTTGTCGTGGTTGAGTTCGAGGGAGTTGGTGGTCGAGATATGTATGGTCAGAAGAGTTTTGCTCTCGTAACTGAAATGATGTTGGTGGTTATTAACTGGAAGTTGTGCAAAGAAGAACTGGTGCAGCGAAGATGGAGAAGCGTATGTGTGTTGCTAGTCGATGGAGATGTGCTGTGGCTGAATGGCAGTTGGTCGAGCTGTTGCAACCGGATGGAGTTGGATTTTGAAATGAGTTCGAGTATAACAAGTATATATATGCCTTACTGGTGTAAATTTATGTTGCAGTAGTGAAGGTGGTGCTCAGATGGGAGGAAATCTTGAAGACCCGAGAAACGGAGAGTTTGGGAGAGGCAGAGAGCAACAACATAAGAGAAAAAAATCGCACCAGAGAACCACCATTTCTGCTGCTGCTGAAGAAAAAAAGACCACCAGAGGCAGTTGTTCATGCTACAGTGACAACGACAGTCACACGAGGGTCGCAGAGATACAACAACATCAGTTCTTATTTATCGTTCTTTGTAACAGTGTTTTGCAACAATTATAAACGTTGCAAACACCCGATTTTCATTATTTTCTCTCCATTTCATCTTTGTAAACAAATGTTGAGCATGAATCAATATTTTGAGAAAGTTTACACAATGATGAGCTAAACCCATCCTTTGGGGCGACGAAGGAAGCTATTTCGCCAATGAAATGTGGTAATCTCTATTTTATTTAATTTATGAAATTATTATATGATTATTTGCCTTGATAAATAAATAGATAAAATGGTTTTTGTTAAACAATTGTTATTTCAATTGATGGAGCATGCTAGCCTAGGGTTTTGATGTCCCATACTTTCGATTTACAATTGTTATTTCTAAAAAATCAACTTTTGCAATATTAAGAATCAATTTGAATGAAGGATTTGCATAATTATAATTAGAGAATATAAATCACTTTGATATTGGTAATTAGTGGAATCCATAGCCCTGGTCTTCTCCATATTTTTCATATCACTTTTATTTAAGTTTCCTATATTTTTTTTATTTAAAATTAAGTCTAAAATCTGCTTTCACAAGTCTTGAACGAATCTTATTACTACAACAACATTGAAAAACACATCAGGTTATATCTAAAGACGATTGTTTGTGAACTCATGTTTATATAAATAAAGGAATGCAAGTTTGCAAACTGTGGCTATAAAGTTCATAAACCGATTCGAGTGAATCAAATCGTTTTTGCTTCAATTGTGTCTTGTGTAGTTACATAAGAATTCCTTGCAATTGAACGATTCTCTAACTAGTTCATTTGAGTCATTTGAACTAGTTATGGTGAACAAGAGATTGGTTGATATGAAAGTGCTCATATGGCAAACCATTTGGTTAACTACTGTTGAACCAACAAATGTACATGTTTTGGTACAGTTAGACAAACCTAAAATCGTACATTTCATTTGTTTGTAACAAGCTAGGTTTTTCGATCTAACGGTTGAAAGATATTAGCTTGAATCCAAATCAGGTTTTCATCTAACGGTGAATATTGAATGCTTTGTTACCAAGCTAACATTGATTGCAAACCCTAATTTGAAAGGTATTGATGGCGGATTTAGTTCAAGGCTAAAATTGTAAACCAAATTTAATGCGTTGACATCCTGCAAAGGGTAAAGACGTTTGATAAGTGATGAGTACCTCTTCGCTTTATTCGAAGTGATTCAATAAATACATGAAATTCCCCCAGAATGGTGCATGTAGCAACATCCCAAATATTCTGTGATTTTTTTAGCCTTATTAATTAATGCATGATTATCCTAGTATTTCATATGTTGTTCCTTGCCGAACTCTCATTACTAGCATGACATGACGACTGAGTGCTCACTCTCAACAGAGTAGCATGAATCTTTGTGCCAATATTGATACATGCATGAAATACCCATACAGGCTACACCACTCTCTGACAGAGAGAGTCTCGCATCGACGCGCTTTGGTTAGCCCGATCGAGCATGCTTAATTTCCTTAAGGGAAATCTGGGCTGTCAATATCAGTCTCAGAAACGATCACGGCCACGCAGGTTGACTGCATGATTTAACCATCCTAGACGAACCCTAGCAGGAGCAGGCTATCACCGTGATGAACATTGGCGGGCCTATTTATGCCCTAGCAGGTCGAACATTACACTCTACTTCCCAACAAGCTAAAACGCCATATCCAAAGTAGGGTAGCCGCGCTGCTTTGGAAGACGCTTGAATGAGCAAGACTACTTAAGACAGTCTCAAAATGATCGTGACCGTCCAACTTCACTAGCCTGATTGGACGGCTTAGATCGCACCATGAAAGATGGAGGAGGCACTAGCACGCACATTAGCGGGCCCACTGTATCCCTACATGATCGGTTTGCTCAAGGCGTGGTCATGCAGCCACGTTCGCACGCCCTAAACATGGCTGGTGTGATGCTTTGCAAGCGTCACGAAAATTCCACTAATGTCTTAAATTTATCACAACCATCCAACTTCACCAGCATATTTGGATGTCTTAGATCGTACCTAAGACCGTTAGAGAAGTGCACACATGTTCCCCATCATCCCAATGTGGGCCCCATATAATCGGTCCCTCCAAAAGAGGAGAATAACTTTCCAAACTGTTTGGTGGAACTCGTGTGTGTGTGGCTTTTTTAAAACCATAATTAGGGTTTGCGGCGCTACCTAACTGTAGCAGTTCGATCACGACCATCCATCTTTGCAAGCTTGGATGAAGGGTGTAGATATAGACTTAAAAGGTCCCAAGCATGTCAACATGATCACCGTGGGACCATCTTTGCGTGAAGATGGTCGGCCTAGGCAGACTAGGACTCGACGACCTCGAAACGCGTGCCCGAAAGTGGCATGCTGAGAGGCTTCCAAATCCTCTGCGGCAGTGGATTTCTGCCGCAAATCGATCTCGACCACTCATTTTTGCCGGTCAAATTGAGTGGTGTAGATCACACCTTCATGAGACAAAGAGGTATGGGCATATACACCGGCAGGCCGTCTACACGCATGCCTGGTCGGCCCCACCAAAACTTGTGCCCAAGCTCGGGTTCGGTCAAGCATAGGAGTGATACTCTCGCACCTCCTAAACCCAAAAATCCATCAACGGTCAAGCATACACGATATTTCATAAATACCAAATCCTTAGTTATTTTAGCATCACATGCTACTTCCTACAGTGGGTCCCATAATCCACTCATTTGAGACATCAAACATGTCACAAACTGGAGGATACTTACTGGGGTATTGGTTTGGCGGTTTATAGCGTTGATGTGATTTGTTGATAGTGGTAAAAGTGGTTCGATTCTCAGACTTGTGAATGATATTAATTAGACTTAAATTCTAATATTAAAATAGAAAACTCACTAAAAATTATAGCAAACTCAATCAAAGTTGATATCAATATTAAAAGAATACTGAGGCTAAGATTCCACTATTTTCCAAGTTCAAAGTGATTAAACCAATACTTATATTTATGCAATTTTCTCGTTTAATTTGATTCTAAAATATTGCAACAAGTAGATTTTCAAAAGTAATAATTGTAAATACTAAGTATGAAGCATCAAAAGTCTTAAAACTATGCATACTCCATCAAAATAAATCACAATCACTCAAATAAAAATCATATTCAATAATGGTTCAAGGCAAATAATCATATAATTATTGCAAATAAAAAGATAAAATAAAATATACCACTTTTTGTTGGAAAAATAGCTTCCTCTATCGCCTCAACAATGGGGTTTAGCTCCTCATATTAACCATGTTCTCAAAGTATGTTTTTATAACTCAAAATTGTACAAGGAGGTGAAAAAGTGATAACACAGCCGATTCGCAACAGTGTGAATGTGTTGCAGAATCTCTTTTACAAAGAGGAAACAGTAGCTAAAGACCTAATGCAATTACTGTTGATAAACGATATATGGGTTCTGTTGTTGAATAACGATAGTGTTCTGCGACAAATACTTGTGCGTCAATGTTCTTCGTGTTCTTCCTCTTCAGCAGCAGCAGCAGGATATTGTATTTTTCTGCAACTCGATCTCTAGATCTCTGTGGTATTCTAAACTTCTCTTAAAGGATTAGTCCCTCTTCTATGAGTTATCCCAACTCCTTTTATGGCCCACAGGTCGATTTAATCTCCAAGAAATCTCCTTTTTCTTCAACCAAAAGTCTCGGCTTTTCCTTTCTTTCCAAACTCTTTGTACGCGTCTCATGCAGTTATCCAAGCTATACTCAGCCTATAAAATAAATCTTAGGGTTCATATCATCTCACAATCATCACAATATCTTCCAAATATTCTTCAAATCAAGATAAAGAAAACTCGAAACGTGCACGTTCTTTTTTTACTTCCAACAGGAGAAACTCTCGTATTCTTTCATCTAAGCACCGTACGTACTTCCCCTGTTTATCTCCTCTTCCCTTTTGTGATCAAGTTCTCGAGAATATCTCCCACATAGCTTCCATAAATATAGCAGCAAATACCCGAAAAAACTTGAACTTCCCTGTTTTACCTAAAATCGGTTTTTGTCCCTTTTTCTTCGTATCTACAAGTCTTACCAATCCTGTTTGGCTTAAACAGGCCCGAACCAAGTCAATTTGACGAGAAAATCCAACAAAATCTGCCCAGAAAATCATCGATATAAACCCGAGAGATATATCTTTCCCTGATTAACTAAAGCTCAATATCCAGCCAAAGTTCTTCCATTCCATCACCTATAGCGACATAGGATTGCCAAAACAGGCTTAGCCCATGAGAATCAACGTTTGAATCTCTTTGAAACTGGTCCAAATCACAACCCCTAAATCTGCCAGAAACTGCACCTACTTTCCCGCCATTTTGAAATTTGAATTTGGGAAGAAAGGTGGTCGCCCCCTATCCAGAGTAGGGGTGCGAATAACAGCTGCCTTGGGGGTGTCCAGGGGGTGCCCCTTATCCAAACCGGGGGTCCGAATAGAAAGTGTCCTCCGGGTGCTTTTCGACAACTTTTCGAGCCAATTTTTTCCAAAAATGTTTATTGGCCAAAAATACCAACAAATAAATAAAACACCATAATAAGTACAAAAATGAGCCCTAATAATATATAAAATCGAGATAAATCGGACATAAAAATGTGTCTATCAAATACCCCCAAACCTATTATTTTCTAGTCCTCGAGCAAAAATAAAATAGAAATAAAATCCTAACTCGCAGGCATCGCCGATTGCATTTAGCATATGCAATAAGCCTTTAAACCCCTAGGTGTTTCTAGTGGCGGAGTGTTGTCTCCGGAGGGCTTACCAGAGGTATACCCACAAAACCTTTATACTCCAGACCCTAGCTATCTACACAGAACCTTGGAAGGCACTAAAGAATCTCCTTGGTTGGCATACTTATTGACTACAGGAGGAAGTACCCTGATGCGAAATTCTAATTGTTGTACACGAGTTCGCACTCAAGCATACTAAAATTCATATGAAGTGACAGAGCTCTACTCAGATAGTCGCACTATGGACATCAATATCCGGAGTCAAAAATAATCACATGGATAGATCAAGAAGATGGATATAGAAAAACGTAGATGGTTTTGATGTTTACTAGATGAACGGTGTTTCTCATATCTTTCTGATGGCCTCCGCCAAAATGAACCTATCCTAATGGACTGAGATACTAGTCTGACTAATATCAACACACTGGCATATACAAGGGAACCAGTGATTGATAATCCTAACTCTAGGTCAACACACTGGCATATACAAGGGTTCCAGTGGTCGAATTTATTGAATTTATTCCAGTTGGTCTGATGGTCTGGTCTCAATTTCTATTTTTTTTTTATCTCAATCACTCTAATTCACCCTAGCATTGGTAACAACTTGAATCGTGAGCCCCACCTAATCACTTAGAGAAACATAGTTTAAAAACAAAACAAAATAAAAACAGAAGTGAAAAGGACTCAACGAGATATGGTGAAACTATCATGTTATTTCTAACACCTGAGCTCTGTGCTTTTATGAATAGACTCTTTAGATGTTGCCATCTAGTCAGATTGGTTCCTTAACTCCTACAACCAAAATGCTTCCATCCACTTAGATTGGTTAGTGCCATCCTTAATAGGGATAAATTTCTAGGCTCTGGAGTTTATTTATTGCAACGAAAAGGTAACAAAAAGTTCTACCCCACACCCAAACTTAAATCTAACATTGTCCTCAATGTTTCTAATTAAAGAACAGTACCAAAATTATAAGTAACATGAGGAAATAGTAAAGAGAGAAGTCGGAAAGATAGTACCTGGGTGAAGTGTAACCAAAAACCTACAAAATTATTATACAACATACAAAATCGCCTCGATGGTCAATCAAGGTAAACAGGGTCCTCCAGAGGGACCTCCTCAACATCACCTGTAGGAAAAGTCTCTAAAAGGGGCTTCAATCGCTGACTGTTAACCTTCGAAGAACTACTACCATCTGGTGTCTCAATCTCAACAGCGCCATGAGGAAAAACAGTACGGACCACAAAAGGACCGGTCCACCGAGAGCGCAACTTCCCGGGGAATAGATGCAAACGAGTGTCATACAGAAGAACTTTTTGATCTGGAGAAAATGACTTTCGTAAAATATTCCTATCATGCACAAGTTTCATTTTGTTCTTATACTCCTTAGCACTATCGTATGCATCTCTACGAATCTCGTCCAAATCATTGAGCTGGAGCTTTCTTTGAGCTCCTGCCTTGTCAAGTGAAAAGTTTAAGTTCTTAATAGCCCAATAGGCTCGATGCTCTAACTCAACAGGCAGGTGAGATGCCTTGACAAACACTAAACAATAAGGTGACATTCCAATGGGTGTCTTAAACGCAGTACGGTAAGCCCATAAGGCATCAGTAAGCCTCGACGACCAGTCTTTCCTGTTTGGATTAACTGTTTTCTCTAGAATACGTTTAATTTCCCTATTAGAAACCTCTACCTGACCACTAATCTGAGGGTGATATGGGGTTGCTACTTTATGGGTAATACCGTATTGTTTCATTAAAAGAGCAAACGGTCTATTACAAAAGTGTGAACCTCCATCACTAATTATAGCTCGCGGCGTACCAAAACGTGTAAGTATATTCTCTTTCAAAAACTGGACTACGACCCTGTGGTCATTCGTTTTACACGGAACCGCCTCAACCCACTTAGACACATAGTCTACAGCGACAAGTATGTAAAGATAACCAAACGAAATAGGAAATAGACCCATAAAATCAATGCCCCACACATCAAAGACCTCAATCACTAAAATAGGGTTCAAAGGCATCATATTTCTACGGAAAATGGTTCCTAACTTCTGGAAACGCTCACAAGAAACACAATAACTATGGGAATCTTTAAACAACGAAGGCCAGTAAAATCCACAGTGTAAAATCTTAGCAGTAGTCTTATTAGCACTAAAATGACCCCCACATGCATGTTCATGACAAGACGAGATAATACTAGACTGGTTACTCTCAGATACACATCTCCTAATAATCTGGTCCGGACAATACTTAAACAGATAAGGATCGTCCCAAAAGAAATGCTTAACCTCGGCTAAAAACCTAGAACGATCTTGCTTACCCCAATGTTGAGGCATTCGACCAGTAACAAGATAATTCACTATATTTTCATACCAAGGTGATTGGGAAACAAAGAACAATTGTTCATCAGGAAAACTGTCCCTTATAGGAAGGGAATTATTAGGGGAACTAACAACTAGCCTAGACAAGTGGTCTGCTACTACATTCTCTGCACCCTTTTGTCTCTAATGTCTGGACAAAATTCTTGTAACAAAAGGATCCATCTAATCAATCTAGGTTTGGTATCCTTCTTAGACAAAGGTATTTCAAAGCAGCATGATCAGTATAGATTACGATCTTAGAACCTAATAAATAGGATCTAAACTTATCCAAGGCAAACACGATGGCTAGCAATTCCTTCTCGGTAGTTGTATAGTTCATTTGGGATCATTCAGAGTTTTGCTAGCATAGTAAATCACATGAGTAATTTGTTTTCTCGTTGACCTAGCACAACGCCTATAGCATAATCTGAAGCATCACACATAATTCAAAGGGTAGGTTCCAGTTAGGTGCCTGGACTATCGGGGCAGTAGTGAGTAAAGTTTTAAGCTTCTCAAAAGCCTCTAAACAAGCATCATCAAAGACAAACTTAACATCTTTTGCAAGCAAATTGCAAAGAGGTCTAGAAATCAAGCTAAAATCCTTAATGAATCGACGGTAAAAACCTGCATGCCCTAGGAATGACCTAATATCTTTTACGGTTTTTGGGACCTGTAAAGTCTTAATAAGGTCAACTTTGGCTTTGTCTACCTCTATACCCTTTGAAGAGACGATGTGCCCTAACAATTCCTGATTTAACCATGAAATGGCATTTTTCCCAATTAAGCACTAAATTTTTTTCCTTACACCTAGTCAACACTAATGTCAAATGATGCAAGCACTCATCGAAAGATGAACCAAACACTGAAAAATCATCCATAAAGACCTCTAAGAACCGTTCTACCATATCAGAAAATATGCTCATCATACAACGCTGAAAAGTTGCAGGGGCATTACATAGCCCGAAAGGCATGCGTCTATACGCAAAGGTACCAAAGGGACAGGTAAAAGTGGTTTTCTCTTGGTCTTCTGGGGCAATAACGATCTGATTATAACCGGAGTAGCCATCTAAGAAGCAATAGTGACTATGTCCAGCTAATCGCTCTAGCATTTGGTCGATAAAAGGAAGGGGAAAGTGATCCTTCCTTGTGACCTTGTTCAATTTCCTATAGTCAATACACACGCCATCCCGTGGTCACTCGGGTTGGGATTAATTCATTATTATCATTCTGGACTACAGTGATACCTGATTTCTTGGGGACAACCTGAACAGGGCTGACCCACTTACTGTCTGAAATTGGGTAAATAATACCCGCATCTAACAACTTAAGCACCTCTTTTCGAACTACCTCTTTCATGTTAGGGTTCAGTCGACGTTGCATCTCCCTAGAAGGTTTGGAGTCTTCCTCTAAATGAATCTGATGCATACACACAGTAGGACTTATACCCTTAATGTCTGCTATAGTCCACCCTAAAGCTTCCTTATTGTCTTGAAGTACATTTACTAGCCTACTTTCCTGATCACTATCCAAATGGAAGCTACAATCACAGGTAAAGTCTCAGATGGGCCTAAAAACACATACTTTAGAGTATCGGGTAGTGGTTTAAGGTCCAACTTTGGGGGCTCTTCTAAAGAAGGAATTAGGGTAGTCTCAGAAACTGGTAACGGTTCGAACCTAGCTTTCCATCTATCAGTGTCTAACACGGGTAGAATCTAATAGAGCATTCACCTGTTCAATAGTGCTATCGTCGTCAAAATCTAAACCAAAATGGGATAGACAACTTTCTAATGGGTCTTCAGACAAATGTTTGGTAATGACTCCTGAACTAAGGCTTCTATCATGTTCACCTCTCAACACATGTGTCATCTAGCTCATGAGGTTGCTTACTGACATTAAAAATGTTCATCTCCATAGTCATATTACCAAAAGATAAACTCATCACACCATTTCGACAGTTAATGATCGCATTAGACGTAGCTAAAAATGGGCGACCTAAAATCACAGGTATCTGGTTCTCTGGGTCAGGGACAGGTTGGGTATCTAGGACCACGAAATCCACTGGATAAATAAACTTGTCGACCTCAATAAGAACATCCTCGATAACACCTCGAGGGATTTTAACAGACCTATCAGCTAACTGCAGTGTCATCTGAGTAGGTTTCATTTCACCAAGTCCTAGCTGTAAGTATACATGGAATGGCAGTAAGTTCACACTGGCTCCTAAGTCAAGTAAAGCTTTTTCTACCCGGAAGTTACCTATTGTGCAAGCAATGGTAGGAGAACCTGGGTCTTTGTACTTTGGAGTTGTGGTGTTCTGAATGATTGAACTTACGTGACTAGCTAAAAAGGCTTTCTTATGGACGCTAAGTTTTCGCTTTCGCGTACATATCCTTAAGGAACTTGGCATAAGCAGGAATTTGCCTAATTGCATCTAATAAGGAAGGTTTATGGTAACTTGCTTAAAAACCTCCACTATGTCATTAAAGTTCGATTCCTTCTTTGTTGGTACTAATAGCTGAGGAAATGGGGCTCTAGGCTAAAATCAGACCTTTCAGGAACCGAATTCACATCATCAGAAACTTTATCAGTCTCTTCAGCTACTGGTCCTGAGAGGTGAGATCTGAGGGGTGAACTACAGTATGTTCACTATCGGGCATGGTTACCTTATTGTCTACAACTCTACCACTTCTAAGGGTTCTAAAGCATTCAATTGATTCGATGGTTTTGCACCTAATTCATGAACTCCTCTAGGGTTGGGTTGTGTTTGACTAGGAAACTTACCTTTTTCTCTCAAAGAATCACTTATCAGACCAACCTGGGTTTTTAACTCGGAAATAGCCTGACTATTTTCTTGTCCTATCCTGTTACTAGCTTGTAGACTCTGTTCTACGGATAACTGAATTTTGCAGTTTGCTGAGTTAACAAGGCGAGAGATTCCTCTAAACTTAGGATTTTCTTATCTGACTGATTCTGAAACTGAGCTAGTCCTGAAGGATTCTTAGTATAGCCAAAACCTGGGGGAGCATTAGAATTACTAAACTGACCTTGACTTTGGCCCTTAGACCACGAAAGGTTCGGATGGTTTCTCCAACCAGGATTATAGGTTTCTGAATATGGGTCAATATTTTGACGGTTATCAAATCTAGTGTTATTATAAAGAGCATTGGCTTGCTCTTCAATATTCTGGCCTTCCCAAAAAGGCTCCACTCTACCACTAGTCTGGCCCACTTCTAAAGCTTTTAACCTTTTTGCTATAGCAACAATTTTAGAATCTGATTCATAGCCTCCTTCTACCCTATTAACGTTTCCTCTACTTAAAAGAATTGTTTTCTGGGGTGCCCTACTATTTTCCCATTGCTGGGTTTTTTCGGGGATTTCATTAAAAAATTCCATCTCCGCATCAACAGTTTGGTTTTCAAATCCACCAGTGCATAGAGACTCAACCATGGTCGTTGTGGAATAATCTAAACCCTCATAAAGGATCTGAACTAGCCTAACCTTTTCTAAACCATGATGAGGACACTGGGATAATAAATCATTAAACCTTTCCAAATACCTATATAAATATTCTCCCTCTTGTTGTGAAAATGTGCATATATGCGTCCTAATAGACGATGTTTTGTGCCTAGGGAAAAACTTATTGAAAAAGGAAGATGTAAGTTGTTCATATGTCTCAATTGACTCGGAGACCAAACTATATAGCCACGACTTGGCATTATCTTTCAGGGAAAATAGGAATAACCTAAGTTTCAAAGCATCATCATCTAAGCCTCTAATTCTTAGAGTACTACAAATTTCCTCAAAATCCCTAACATGGTAATAAGGGTTTTCATTTTCTTTCCCTAAAAAGATTGGGAGCATCTGTAAAGTCCCAGGTTTCAGTTCATAGGGTGCCTCCGTTTCAGCTAACTTAATACACGAAGGATGAGTAGTCCTAGTTGGATTCAACAAAGCTTTCAAAGTTGTCATTTCTGGCGCTATCGGAGCAACATGGATTCCCTCCTCAGTTAAAGGACGTTCAAAAACAGACTCTTCAAAATTCGGACTTTCTAGATTAAGGTAATCGAGACGCTTCGAACTACTAGGTTTCTCTTTAACAAATCTACCTAGTGCGTCTCTTTTACGTTCAGGCATATAATAGAATTTTATAAATTGGAAGAGTAAGCAAACACAGATCAAGGTCGACTCAACCAAATCAAACCTATTGATTTCTAGCAAACAAAAATCATGATGGCTCCACTTAGATTGTTTCTAGACCAACTTCTAATCCTTCGAACGGGAATTCGTTACAATTTAAGCAAACCCCTCTGGAATCAATCCGATTTAACGTAAGTTGAATAGAGGGGAGGGAAGCTCGGTGGAGCTTTGATACCCAAGGCCTCACCGGTATTACAAGGCGGCACAGTCACGCATTCAACTTACAGAAACCGTCAAGAACTTCGAAGTATGCTTAAGATAGTAACCAATATTTTTCGAATGACTTTCCTGTTAAGCTCGTTACCCTATCGGTCTCGTTCTAGTCAAAATTTTAGGATTAGGTTCGCGTAGGTTACGTGTTCCTAAAGCGGGCAAGAAGAGAACGGTAATGAAATCCGAACCCTTATCTTGTATGGCCAGGCCTTGCCCTTTACTAGAAAAATAAATGTCCATATTCAGTCCTCAACATATATGCATACGAAGGAGTCCAGTAACTCGCTGATAGGGGATTCGCGAGTGTTTAGAATCCTACCTCCCATTCCAGACGGGGGATGAATCGGTTGTAGTCGACTCGGGCCACTTACTCCGATGTCAAGTGTACGAACCCAAGGTGCAGAGACAATATCATAATTTTCCTCCTTATCTGCAAACAGTTTATATTTAAAGTACCCTTCCGTAGGATAATAAAAAAATAATGTCCCAAAGTCCAAAAGTCCAAAAAGTAAAGAAAATTACAAAAATAATAAACCCTAATACAATTTTTTTTTTCTGAAAGAAAATAAACAAACCCTAAACTAAAATTTTCTAAAATAAAATTGTCTTCTTTTATGCTCTTTTTGCTTTAATCTTTAGCTCCAAGTCTTTATGAAATCACCAAACTCTTTGGCTCAATTTTCTTTATGATCCAGAACCTGTAGACACAAGATAAATACAACAAAACATAAAAAAAAATAATAAAATAAATAAAAAAAAAAAATCTACTACCCTAAAAACAAGTCCCCGGCAGCGGCGCCAAAAATTGATGTGATTTGTAGATAGTTGTAAAGGTGGTTCGATTCTCAGACTTGTGAATGATATTAATTAGACTTAAATTCTAATATTAAAATAGAAAACTCACTAAAAATTATAGCAAACTCAATCAAAGTTGACATCAATATTAAAAGAATACTGAGTCTAAGATTCCACTATTTTCCAAGTTCAAAGTGATTAAACCAATACTTATATTTATGCAATTTTCTCGTTTAATTTGATTCTAAAATATCGCAACAAGTAGATTTTCAAAAGTAATAATTGTAAATACTAAGTATTAAGCATCAAAAGTCTTAAAACTATGCATACTCCATCAAAATAAATCACAATCACTCAAATAAAAATCATATTCAATAA
Source organism: Papaver somniferum (assembly GCF_003573695.1). Classification (NCBI taxonomy): domain Eukaryota; kingdom Viridiplantae; phylum Streptophyta; class Magnoliopsida; order Ranunculales; family Papaveraceae; genus Papaver; species Papaver somniferum. The sequence continues at coordinate 77,494,081 of NC_039365.1, forward strand.
TGGTTCAAGGCAAATAATCATATAATTATTGCAAATAAAAAGATAAAATAAAATATACCACTTTTTGTTGGAAAAATAGCTTCCTCTATCGCCTCAGCAATGAGGTTTAGCTCCTCATATTAACCATGGTCTCAAAGTATGTTTTTATAGCTCAAAAGTGTACAAGGAGGTGAAAAAGTGATAACATAGTCGATTCGCAACAATGTGAAGGTGTTGCAGAATCTCTGTTACAAAGGAGAAACAGTAGCTAAATACCTAATGCAATTACTATTGATAAACGATAGATGGGTTCTGCTGTTGAATAACTATAGTGTTCTGCGACAGATACTTGTGCGTCAATGTTCTTCGTGTTCTTCCTCTTCAGCAGCAGCAGCAGGATATTGTATTTTTCTGCAACTCGATCTCTAGAGCTCTGTGGTGTTCTAAACTTCTCTGAAAGGATTCGTCCCCCTTCTATGAGTTATCCCAACTCCTTTTATGGCCCACAGGTCGATTTAATCTCCAAGAAATCTCCTTTTTCTTCAACCAAAAGTCTCGGCTTTTCCTTTCTTTCCAAACTCTTTGTACGCGTCTCATGCACTTATCCAAGCTCTACTCAGCGTAAAAAATAAATCTGAGGGTTCATATCATCTCACAATCTTCACAATATCTTCCAAATATTCTGCAAATCAAGATAAAGAAAACTCGAAACATGCACGTTCTTTTTTTACTTCCAACAGGAGAAACTCTCGTATTCTTTCATCTAAGCACCGTACGTACTTCCCCTGTTTATCTCCTCTTCCCTTTTGTGATCAAGTTCTCGAGAATATCTCCCACATAGCTTCCATAAATATAGCAGCAAATACCCGAAAAAACTTGAACTTCCCTGTTTTACCTAAACTCGGTTTTTGTCCCTTTTTCTTCGTATCTACAAGTCTTACCAATCCTGTTTGGCTTAAACAGGCCCGAACCAAGTCAATTTGACGAGAAAATCCAACAAAATCTGCCCAGAAAATCATCGATATAAACCGAAGAGAAATATCTTTCCCTGATTAACTAAAGCTCAATATCCAGCCAAAGTTCTTCCATTCCATCACCTACAGCGACATTGGATTGCCAAAACAGGCTTAGCCCATGAGAATCACCGTTTGAATCTCTTTGAAACTGGTCCAAATCACAACCCCTAAATCTGCCAGAAACTGCACCTACTTTCCCGCCATTTTGAAATTTGAATTTGGGAATAAAGGTGGTCGCTCCCTATCCAGAGTAGGGGTGCGAATAACATCTGCCTTGGGGGTGTCCTGGGGGTGCCCCTTATCCAAACCGGGGGTCCGAATAGCACGTGTGCTCCGGGTGCTTTTCGACAACTTTTCGAACCAATTTTTTCCAAAAATGTTTATTGGCCAAAATTACCTACAAATAAATAAAACACCATAATAAGTACAAAAATGAGGTCTAACAATATAGAATCGAGATAAATCGGACACAAAAATGTGTCTATCAAGCGTGCACTGCGCCATTACAAGAACGTGTCAGGAAAAGGTGGGCGGTTAGCACTGATGAGGGAAGTGGACAAAGGTGTGATCGTGTGACAATCACCACTCCTACATGACCCCACTACTCCGTAACTCACCTCCTCCACTTCCTACGAGATGAGAGGTTGCGCTCAATGACTTGTATAAATAGGTCCATCACCTATTTCTAAATAACACAGGCAAGCATAGAAAACCAAGTGTTGTCATCCGTATCCAGAAAACACCAGAACTGATAGCTTACATTATTGCAAGCCTGTTCTTCTTTCTGATACAAGTCATAAACATCCAACACCTCCACAATCTCAACACCTTATTCGCTTCCCTCCCTAAGATCAACCCCATCTCCTTCACTTTGTGACTGAAGCAAGTCTGGAACGACCATTTCTTGGTTTAGGCCAGAATTGTATAGATTGATCTCTCGAATCAAAAAGTACTCCCGTGCAGTGCATTTTTTTAGGGTTAGTTTCGTTTCTCATCCATACACTCCTAAATTTACCAAAAACAGCAGAAACAGTTTTCACCCATAAACAATTGGCGACCACAGTGGGCGATTAATCTCTCGGTTGCAATCTCAAGATTTTCAAAAGATGGTTGGCCTCAGGGATGATTCTGTCACGACGGATCTCATCCAGAATCCCTCAAATGGTAATGTTTCTCACCCTTCTTTGAACAATTCTGCTTATAACGAATTTTCATATTTCAATACCCCCATTATCTCTGTCGCTTCAACCGATGGAGAAATCCCAACTCTGGCTGAACTGGCACGGGGACAAGAAATTCTGGCAAGAAGTGTAGACCGAATGAAAGGATCAATTGATACTTGTTCGCCTGCTTGGTACACGTGACGAGAATTTTAGGAGAAGAAATGGTGGAACGCCCGACGGAGAATCCTCCTTAGGTTAATAGTTTCACTATGAACCAGAGACCAGTAGACGAGGAAGCAGAATCTCTAGTGGAAAGTTGTGAATAATGTCACATTTGCAGAAGACGACATGATGACAGAGGAAGGTCACAACCTGGCCCTACATGTTACTGTACGCATCAAGGATTCATAGTTCAAGAGGTCCCTCCTCGACACGGTAGCGTCTTCGAATGTGATTACTTTCAAGACTCTCAGGACGGCCAAGGTTCGCCCAGGAAAGATCGTACGACAGCCTACTACGATGACAGACTTTGAAGGAAACCAAACCAACACGTACGGGTATGTCAATTTGAATTTATTTGTAGGGACCGTCTAGTCAAAGGTAAAATTCGAAGTCATAGAAAAGGAGCCGGACTACCATATGATACTGGGGAGACCGTGGATTCATGACAATATGATTGTCCCTTCGACATATCATCAGTTCCTGAAGAGTATGCTGAATAAAGAAGTCGTTCGTATTCCTGCATCGTTGTCTCCTTACATACCGATATATGGAGTGGAATTGTTTGAACCAAGGGAAGCTTCGCGGGAAGAACCATACAAATTTCATTGCATCCCACTCCCAACGTGGGCATCAATACAGGAGGAGAACCGACTTGCATCATTGAGGGCTAATCGCCGCAATGCATCTTTGCTGACAAGGCATTCTTCTTCATCCGGTGAAGCCGCGACCCACGTTCAAACTAAGAGGGAGCGAACTTTTGTGATGAGCCGTGATCATAAAGGAAAAACTGTGTACCGACGCCGCTGTTAGCAATTAGCAGGGGAGACTGTTACCCAGTCTCTCCGCTCAATGGGATGCTACAACAGCGACGAACCACAAGAAGAAGTGCTAGATGCTCCACGACAGCTGCAAGATGGCACCAACTCCATAACTGATGAGATCGAAATCATTAAGGAATCTCCTAGGCCTATCTCCATCAGCTCAACCTTGTGTACGGAAAAACGCACGAAGCTCGTGGAACTTCTCAAAGAGTACCATGACATATTCGCTTGGAGGTATGAAGAAATGCTCGGTTTAGATGAAAAATTGGTCACCCATCATCTACATGTCATACCTGGATCCAAGACGGTTAAACAGTCTCCGAGGCAGTTCAGATACGAGAAAAATGGACAGATCAGGTGCTGCGTGGATTTCAGAGACTTGAATAGATGCTGCCCCAAACACGATTTTCCTCTACCTAACATCAACATGTTAGTAGATGCAACCAGCAGACACGGCATGTTATCCTTCATGGATGGATATAGCGGCTACAACCAGATAAGGATGTATGAACATGGTGCAAGCAAATTTCTGGGATTCCAGGTGACTGCTGAGGGAATCAAGGTGGAACCAAGACCTAAGCTATCCTCACTATGCCGCCTCTATGAAGGATCTACAAAGATTCATGGGCAAGGTGAACTACATTCGACGTTTTATACCGGTTTAGCCCAACTCGTTGCTTCATTCACCCCCTTGCTGAAGAAAGGAACAATTTTCGTCTGGACCGCACTACAACAAGAAGCGTTTCCTAAGATTCAACGAATATTGTCGTCTCCAAATCATCATAAAGAGTTCGCCTATTATGTCAGCTCGGACGAGAGCGGTCCCGGGACATATTCAGATCTACTAGAGCCGACACCTCAAGGTGTAATTGTGCATCAATAGGGCGGTACCTGCCAATCGTGTTTTGTTGAAAAAACCAACGCTTTCAGACATTCTCTGAACTCCGTGAAGTTGCTAAACGCTCAGTTGCGACGGCTCCTGCCGTGATAGAAACAACAAGCCTTCCAGTAATGAAGAGCCTCACGACGTTCGTGGAAGCATACATCTCACCAACATGCAATACAACCTTCAGCCTTCTGTAAGCAGTTTCGCTGAAGAAGTAAGAGGAAAACCACTGAGATACAACATCTTGCGCGTCAAATCCAACTCCAGTACCGCATGCGCGACTGCCACAATGATGAAACAACGTCCAAGATATTTCATATCTGTATCGACGACAGAGACATCAATGAGAGACGCTTTCAGAATCTCGTCTCCCGTAGAAGAAGTAGTTGTGTTACCAAAGGAGATTGCACCCGAGACTTAAGAGGTACATACAGATTCTCCATGAAAAGAGCTTCATCATATTTGCAGAACCTATTAGTTAAGTCATTCGCATGAAGGAACTTCCCTACTCCTCAAAGACACGATCCAAAGATGATAATGGAAAAGGAGTGTGACTGGGGACTTCTTAGCACTGCCCATCTCAAAGATGCTGAATTTAGACAGATGCAAGCACGCTATCATTGTGATTCCAAGATGTCCAAAAACGAGGATATACTCAAGAAAGCAGACGTATTGTCAAAGACCAGCGATATTCCTGGATGTAACGTATTTTCAAAGACCAGCGATATTCCTGGATGTCTATGAAACGCAACGCAGGCGTAAACACAGCCTCATGAACCCAGAATGACAACGTCTATCAAGTTGAAGGCTCAGTGGATACTCGTGGGCAGGAGACTGTCTCCCTCTTTTCCATTCCATGAGGCAGCATCGAGGAAGCCTCTCTTGAAGAATCTTGCTTCAACGTTCGCTTTAGGAGAAGACACTTCAACGCTCTCTCCTAAAGAAGCTTGCTTCAACGTCTGCTCCAGTAGAAGCCGCTTCAACGCTCGCTCTAGGAGAAGCCGCTTCAACGCTCTCTCCTGAAGAAGCTTGCTTCAACGTTTGCTCCAGTAGAAGCCGCTTCAACGCTCTCTCTAGGAGAATCTTGCTTCAACACTCGCTCCAGAAGAAGCTTTCTTCAACGTTCGCTCTAGGAGAAGACGCTTCAACGCTCTCTCCTGAAGAAGCTCGCTTCAACGTTTGCTCCTGAAGAAGCTTGCTTCAACACTCTTTCCAAAAGAAGCATCTTCAACGCTCTCTCCTGAAGAATCTTGCTTCAACACTCGCTCCAAAAGAAGCTTGCTTCAACGTTCGCTCCAGGAGAAGCCGCTTCAACGCTCTCTCCTGAAGAAGCTTGCTTCAACACTCTTTCCAGAAGAAGCATCTTCAACACTCGCTCTAGGAGAAGCCTCTTCAACGCTCTCTCCTGAAGAAGCTTGCTTCAATGTTTTCTCCAGTAGAAGCCGCTTCAACGCTCGCTCTAGGAGAAGCCGCTTCAACGCTCTCTCCAGAATAAGCTTGCTTAAACACTCGCTCCAGAAGAAGCTTTCTTCAACGTTTGCTCTAGGAGAAACCGCTTCAACGCTCTCTCCTGAAGAAGATTGCTTCAACGTTTTCTCCTTTAAGTAGCTTGCTTCAACACTCTTTCCAGAAGAAGCATCTTCAACGCTCACTCTAGGAGAAGCCGCTTCAACGCTCTTTCCTGAAGAATCTTGCTTCAACACTCGTTCCAGAAGAAGCTTGCTTCAATGTTCACTCTAGGAGAAGCCGCTTCAACGCTCTCTCCTGAAGAAGCTTGCTTCAACACTCTTTCCAGAAAAAACATCTTCGACGCTCGCTCTAGGAGAAGCCGCTTCAACTCTCTCTCCTGATGAAGCTTGCTTCAACACTCGCTCCAGCAGAAGCCGTTTCAACGCTCGCTCCAGAGAAAGCATCTTCAATGCTCTCTTCAGAGGAAGTTGTTTCAACGCTCTCTCTAGGATCCGCTTCGACGTTCGCTTCAAAAGCTGCTTCAGAACACCTTCCGGAAGCTACATCAATGTTCTCTTTGGGAGATGCTTCAACGTATTTTTAGAAATTGCTTCAGTATGTTTTTAAGGATATTCCTCATGATAGGGCTCGTCCACATCAGAGTCGAGGATTATGACATAAACCGACATCATGCTAGGGGAACACTTACCTGGACGCCTCTTGAACGTGACATGTTCCAAGGACAGGACGACCCATTTCTCATGATAACATCTAACTTTGTCTCATAAGTTTTATCTTTATTTGTCACCATCTCATGCCTACCCCACAATAATGCAACCATTATGTGCTAGGCAGGGGACTTAATATTGATGGTGGATTTTAGTTCAAGGCTAAAATTGTAAAACCAAATTTAATGCGCTGACATCCTGCAAAGGGTAAAGCCGTTTGATAAGTGATGAGTACCTCTTCGCTTTATTCGAAGCGATTCAATAAATACATGAAATTCACCCAGAATGGTGCATGTAGCAACAATCCCAAATATTCTTTGAATTTTTTTTAGCATTATTAATTAATGCATGGATAGCCTAGTATTTCATATGTTGTTCCTTGCCGAACTCTCATTACTAGCATGACATGACGACTGAGTGCTCACTCTCAGCAAAGTAGCATGAATCTCCTGCCAATATTGAGACATGCATGAAATACCTACACAGTCTACACCACTCTCTGACAGAGAGAGTCTCGCATCGACGCGCTTTGGTTAGCCCGATCGAGCATGCTTTATTTCCTTAAGGGAAATCTGGGCTGTCCATATCAATCTCAGAAACGATCACGGCCACGCAGGTTGACTGCATGATTTAACCATCCTAGACGAACCCTAGCAGGAGAAGGCTATCACCGTGATGACCACTGGCGGGCCTATTTATGCCCTAGCTGGTCGAACATTACACTCTACTTCTCAACAAGCTAAAATGCCAGCCCCAAAGTAGGGTAGTCGCGCTGCTTTGGAAGATGCTCGAATGAGCAAGACTGCTTAAGACAATCTCAAAATGATCGTGACCGTCCAACTTCACTCGCCTGATTGGACGGCTTAGATCGCACCATGAAAGATGGAGGAGGCACTAGCACGCACATTAGCGGGCCCACTCTATCCCTACCTGATCGGTTTGCTCATGGCATGGTCATGCAGCCACGATCGCACGCCCGAAACATGGCTGGTGTGATGCTTTGCAAGCGTCACGAAAATTCAACTAATGTCTTAAATTGATCACAACTATCTAACTTCACCATCATATTTGGATGGCTTAGATCGTACCTAAGACCGTTAGAGAAGTGCACGCATGTTCACCGTCAGCCCAGTGTGGGCCCCACACAATCGGTCCCTCCAAAAGAGGAGCATAACTTGCCAAACCGTTTAGTGGAAGTCGTGTGTGCGTGGCTGTTTTAAAACCCTAATTAGGGTTTGCGGCACTGCATAGCTATCGCAGTTCGATCACGACCATCCATCTTCGCAAGCTTGGATGGAGGGTGTAGATATAAACTTAAAAGGTCCCAAGCATGTCAACATGATCACCGTGGGCCCATATTTGCGTGGAGATGGTCGGCCTAGGCATACTAGGACTCGACGACCTCGAAACGCGCGCCCGAAAGTGGCATGCTCAGCGTCTTCCAAATCCTTTACGGCAATGGATTTCTTCCGCAAATCGATCTCGACCACTCAGCTTTGCCGGTCAAATTGAGTGGCGTAGATCGCACCTTCATGAGACAAAGAGGTATCGGCATATACACCGGTAGGACGTCGACGCGCATGCCTGGTCGGCCCCACTAAAACTTGTGCCCAAGATCGGGTTCGGTCAAGCATAGGTGTGATGCTCGCGCACCTCCTAAAACCCTAAAAATCCATCAACTGTCGCAGATGAGGCTCTTAAACCATCCCGTCCGTCCAACTTCGCTAGCTTGGTCGGACAACCTAGGTTGAAAGCTAGACGACCATTGAGGCATCCCGATGATCACCATCCGCCACTCTTCCATAGGGAGTGATCGTCCAGGATATGGCTCGCCCATGCAGCCTCCAAACGATCACTCGAATATGGTTGGATGTGATGCTATTTTAAGACGCTTGGTCCGAGACTTATCCGGTCAGGCTTTAAAATATCGATGCTTCATACATGCTGATTGTCTGCGATGCATTACATGCATTGAGCATACACGATATTTCATAAATATCAAATCCTTAGTTATTTTAGCATCACATGCTACTTCCTACAGTGGGTCCCACAATCCACTCATTCGAGACATCAAGCATGTCACAAACTGGGGTATTGGTCAGGCGGTTTACAGCGTGCACCGCGCCATTATAAGAACGTGTCAGGAAAAGGTGGACGGTTAGTAGTGATAAGGGAAGTGGGCAAAGGTGTGATCGTGTGACAATCACCACTCCTACACGACCCCACTACTCCATCACTTCACCTCCTCCACTTCCAACGAGATGAGAAGTTGCGCTCAATGACTTGTATAGATAGGTCCATCACCTATTTCCAAATAACACAGGCAAGCACAAAAAACCAAGTGTTGTCATCCGTATCCAGAAAACACCAGAACTGATAGCTTACATTATTGCAAGCCAGTTCTTCTTTCTGATACAAGTCATAAACACCCAACACATCCACAATCTCAACACCTTCTTCGCTTCCCTCCCTAAGATCAACCCCATCTTCTTCACTTTGTGACCGAAGCAAGTCTGGAACGACCATTTCTTGGTTTAGGCCAGAATTGTATAGATTGATCTCTCGAATCAAAAAGTACTCCCGTGCAACGCATTTGTTTAGGGTTTAGATTCGTTTCTCATCCACACACACCCAAATTTACCAAAAATAGCAGAAACAGTTTTCACCCATAAACAAAAGGTTATATAAAGGAGAACTCTAGCAACTGGGAAACCTATTCCCCACACCTTCTGTGTGATACTAGTTGCATAGCTAGAGTCTATTCTCCTTTAACCTTTTGTTTCTTCTTCTAAACCAGGTTAACGACTTAAAAACTTCATTGGGATTGTGAAGCCAGACCGATACTACTTTCTCGTAGTTGTGTGATCTGATCTTGCATATTCTATCATACGAGTACAATCACAAGGATTGTCTTGAGATTAGTATCTCTGATAGGCAAGATATAAAAATAATCACAAACATCTTCGTCTCATCGTTTGTGATTCCACAACATCTTCTTTCGCCGTTTCGATTAAGATTGTTGTGAGGTGATTGATAATACTAGGATATTCTTCGCGAATATAAGTCCAGTTTATCAATTGGTTCCTATTCACCTTGATTTATCAAAAGACGGAAAAAAACTCGTAGGTATTTATGTGGGAGACAGATTTATCTATTAATGTAGACTTTTCTGTGTGATACAGATTTGTTTATTAAAGTCTTCGACTTTGGGTGGTAGCAACTCTTAGTTGTGAGTGAGATCAGCTAAAGGAATCAAGTGCGTAGCATCCTGCTGGGATCATATACGTAGGAGCATAACTGTACCTTGGATCAGTGTGAGATTTTTTTGGGTTCAACTACAGTCCAGACCGAAGTTAGTTTGGAGTAGGCTAGTGTCTGTAGTGGCTTAATACAGTGTGTGTTCAATCTGGACTAAGTCCCGGGGTTTTTCTGCATTTGTGGTTTCCTCGTTAACAAAATTCTGGTGTCTGTGTTATTTCTATTCCGCATTATATTTTGTTATATAATTGAAATATTACAGGTTGTGTGTTGTTCAATCAATTAGAATATCCGACCTTTTGGTTGTTGATTTAAATTGATTGACACTTGGATATTGGTCTTTGGTACCATCCAAGTTATCTCTCTAGTATTTGATAAAGACTCGCAGATTTCTATTGGCTTGAGTATATATCAAATCGAGAGATTGAGATATAAACTCTTTGATATACTTTTTATATAGATTGAGTCTGACTGTCTAGTTGATTCTCTAGAAAGTATACTGGAGTTTGTCCATACAGATTGCTAAGATAAATATTGGGTTTATTTATTGTACCCCCTCTTTTTCAGTTTAGCATAAAAGCATATGTGTTTCGGGGTTTTCAACCTTTGCTTGCAATAGTTAAAAACCGGTTTTCAACCTTTCTCTGGTAAAGGTTGGTTGTTGTTATTCTTTTGTTTTGCATAAGGATGACAACATAATGATATTTAGATATCAATTCTCCTTGGAAGAAGATGCAAACATATTGGAGAAGTGGATGCGAAATTTGAGGTAATAATCTTGTTAGTTAATTATTTTCCTGTTTAAGAAAAGCCTAATTTTATTTCATATATTTATTGCTTTTGCTTATCACTTATTTACTCCATATATTTCTCCCCCTTTTTGTCACAAATTTGACAAATAAACGAAAAAATAAAGTACAACACGAAAAGAATCTTACAAATCTCAATAAACTTGCAACCTGTAGAGTTAGGCACAAGGGTTCCACACATCATGTTCTGATAACCAATATCAAAACCGAAACTACAAGTAGTTTTATTTTAATATGTTACCAAGGAAACAATTGTCCGAAATAATTTTTCCACTTTAGTTTAGCAAAACACACATCAGCTAAGCACCTTAGTCCCTTTTCTAAACCGATTGTTCAAAAACAACCGCTTAATTCGATAAGACCAAAATAAAGATAACTCTATTTTTCTCATCAGGTTCTAATTATCCATAAACTTAGACCTTTCAATTTTAAACAAGACAAGTACTAGGTTAGTTAACTAGCATTTCTTGTTAAGGCATTCGATTAGACTTGAATAACCGAAACCTCATTTTGATAAGTCTAACTAAGATCAGAATTAACTTAGTTTCTCTTATCCAGAATCGAATTGGACTAAACAACTCATACCGTACACCTTTTATTTCGTTAAGCCATAAATAATTTGTACAAACTAACATAAATCAACTTGCATAATTATTCACCTCAACCGGAAGCAATTGAAACAACATAGACATTAAAAGCACCGAAATTGCACCGAATTTTTTTAAGCCTAAATAATTGATACCATACAAATGCAAGATAACAATAGTTTTTCTTAACCGGAACCAATTGAATCACACACAACATCGATTGTACCGAAATTTTGTAAGCCTAAACAATTGATACCAAACAATAAATCAAGATAACAATAGTTTTTCTTAACCGGAACCAATTGAATCACACACATCCACACACACATCATGGAATAAACATCAATTGTACCGAAATTTTGTTAAGCAAAAGCAATAAATATATATGATATAAACTCAGGCTTTTCTTAAACATGAAAACAATTAACTAACAAGGTTGTTACCTCAAATTTCGCATCCACTTCTCCAATATGTTTGCATCTTCGTCCAGGGAGAATTGATATCGAAATATCATCATGTTGTCATCCTTATGCATAAATAAAAGAATAACAACAACCAACCTTTACCAGAGAAAGGTTGAAAATCGGTTTTAACAATTGCAAGCAAAAGTTGAAAACCGTCGAAACACATATGCTTTTATGCTAAACCAAAACCGATTCCACATATTGTGACTTTTTCACATATTGTTTATACCAGAACCCCTCATGATTCTTTGATAAAGCCTACCAACATGGGATAGAACTTAATCCTGCTAAATCAAAAAGTCACCCAAACCACAAGGGTTCACAATATATGAGATCGAGTATTAAGGTAGTAAAACCGAAATCAAACATCCCATAAACATACATAGCAATAAGATAAAAGCATTCAAGCACAGCCTATGTAAACCGAAAACTATCACAAGAAAATTATAAATCAAATAAGTTTATTCATAAAAGATAGTTTTCTTCATAATAGACTTTATTGAAATAAATCAAAAACTATTGTCTATTTTTCCTTTCTTTTCCAGCTTAATCATTGGGAAGAACATTCCTCAGAATCAAGTGCTTTTTGTCGTTCTTCTTCAATTTTTGATTCTTGGTCCCAAAACTCTGATTCAAATTATTGAATTCCATTAAGAGTTTCCATGTCTTTTCGAGTACAAAATCCCAGCTGTTTCTGAAAACAGTCAGGTTGTTTACCTAAACTTTCAAGGTGAACAAGAAGAGTCTTCTTGTTAGAATTTGGATAAATTCTTCTAACAACATCATGGTGGGATTGTAACCCAATCATTTTACTTGTAGTCTTATTAGTAACAACATTAATGCTCATCATTTCGTCAAAATCTTCTCCTCCGACAGATTTTCAGATTTTGCTAATTATGCACGGAAAACCGAGATGTCTCTTGATACCAGAAGATGAGATAGAATCTGATATCTTGATCATTTGGCTGACAATGATACCACAAAGATCTATTTGAGTATCCTCTTTCAACAGAAAATAGACAAACTCTGCAAACGTCTTATCTCAGACTGATTTATCTCTTGTACTTGCAAATATGGTTGCTAAAGCAAGTTTACCGAAAACTCTAAGATGAAAGGGTATATTCTTTTTAGGTAATCTATCATTTTTCCATGCAACCTTTTTTTCAATGAGACATGTTGAAATGGTATCGTGATCAATTTCAACTCTGGTAATCAGGTGATTACTTTCCTCACTGTACTTAATAGCATTAGAAATTGTCTTACAATCAATATAATAGATACATCGACCAACAAAAGTCACAAAACTAAGTTTTTTGTGATCAACATTGTGTATATTGGCATAGAACACTCTTACCAAATCAGGTGAATATTCTTCAAGATTAAAAAGATTCCCCCAGTTTCGATCTTGAACGAAATTCACATAATCCTTGTTTTGGACATCTGGATCAAACTTCTTTTCAGTAGTAAAGTCCATTCCCTTAAGTGCTTCGTATTTCCTGAAGAACGAGCTATCAATGAAACGTGCAAATTCATGCTTGTTATCAATACTATTAGGAAATCTGATTTCATCCATATTTTCAATTCTGATCCGTCATTAGCGGATTTAGTTCTTGATTTCCCTTTTTTCATACTTGCGAAAATATGAAAAACCCTAGTTATGGTTTTGAACAATCTTCCCCAATATGTTTGAATACGTAGCAAGAGATTATCTTTTATAGGAAGACTTGACATCAAAAACCGGAAATAACTAGTATTAGGAAAAAATCTCAAAATCAGAAATCGTGGCTTGTGGGGAAACAATTCCGATTTTGTATCTAGGTCTTTCTTTTGGAAAACCGATTTTCTATGGACCGGATCTTTATTTAGGGTTGATTCCATGTTTTTGTCCAATAATCTGTGTACTCTTTCATTACCATAATGTGATAATATCACTTTAAATTTATTCAAGAATTTACTAGAATGTACAGAAATAAAATTGAACAAAATATGATATTTGTTAAAAATATCATCAGAATCATAAACCATGTAATATTTCAAAAGATCACTTGCTTCATTAAAACAGTTGTGAGGTGTATGAAGCAAACCATTGTTAATAGAATTATTAACTAAAAACTTATTCCTTGTAGGAATACATATTTTCCAAAGTCGCACCCTAGATGACGAAATATTGACAGAATTGCATCTGAAAATGTACATATATATATATTGGTAGGCCATCCAAAATATATTTAAGATTCCAGATTTAACAGGAATAAAATAGACATTGTTCATACAGATCATAAAAGGGATCTTATGCATTTCCAAGATACAACCTGTTAGATAGGCCTTAGTATCATTGTTACTCAGCATAACGATATACAATCCTATGTCTACCAAAGGATTATGTAAGTCAGTCAAGACATACATAAGCATAATTCCTAACATGTTTAGGAATAAGAGTATTACATACTTCATACGTGATTTCCACCACGATCTTATAAAGTAGTCAAATCCTGATATTACATTAACTGAATCAGACATTAGATTCAATTCTTATAGGTTGGATCTTACCGAACACGGATTGTTAGATCTTTTTCGTGTTTGCCGACTCTGATACCAATTGAAAAGGAGAGGGTACCCAAATATACCACAAGCTAAAACTTTTCCTACCAATAAGTCATTTCTTCGAAAGTGATTGTCTATGGACTGAGTCGAGACAATACAACTAATCGGTTCACACTTCGTGTGATCGTCTATGGATACGAGATCGAGACAATACGAATTAACCAAACACAATAGGATTGCTTATCAAGTAAATAGGAATTAACGTTTGTGTAATTTACTTTAATTATAATAAAACAATTATAATGCGGAAATATAAAGTAAATGACACAGCAAGATTTTGTTAACGAGGAAACCGCAAATGCAGAAAAACCCCGGGACCTTATCCAGAATTGAATACTCTCAAGATTAAGCCGCTACCCAAAATTACACCTAACTTCGTATAGTTGAGACCAAGCAATTAAACCTATAGTTCACCTAGTTCCGTCTGTATTCCCACGGCTCCAACTTATAAATAAGTCACGTACTTGGAACAATTCCTTTGGTTCGTATTCCAAACAGTCAAGGAACAACAAATCTGTTTGGTATCAACTCTATTCAACCAAGTGATATGAGTCGGACAAAGGCTATTCCGTTTATCTTAACATAAACTCCTTCGTCAGGTCCTTAGATCTATCTTATGTTCAATTACCGAAGTAATCGTTTAAGATTAAGCCAAAAACACTTTTAATACAAAGAATTGTGTTGATGCCAATCCACTCAACTAATCAATCTAATCTACCACAAGGATAAACGGAGTATTAATTGGATTCTCTTTTACCAAAACAAGTATTGTGCACACCAAAGATTATAAACCCAAGTCAGATCTTCAATATCTTCTTTGTCTTCAGATTTTCTTAAATCTTCAATAAAAACCTGCACACAATCACTTGAATCTCTTGTGATCAATCACGCACAGAACAGAGTTTGTTAACAATGGATTATCACAAGATCGTCTTTAGAACTAACAACAGTCTAAAGATCCATGTCGAAACTCTGAACTAGTTTGAGTGAATCTTATATCAGAAGAGAAGATCCTCAAGCATAAACAAACTAGGTGCAATCAGATTTCAACCATCGTTAGTCAATCAAATCAATCGGAAAAAAAAATATAAACCGCAATTATCTAGTTTCCCACCAACGGTACACGCTAGAGATTCTCAATCCCAAAGAAGACTTTAATTAGGTTACTCTCCTCTCCGAATAGGCGGCTACACCAGTAACAACACTAAAAGAGGAAGTCTGTTGTTACGAAGGATTAGTTTTCTAGAAAGGAAAACTTCAAGTATTTATAGACAAGGAATTTTGGACACCAAGGAATTTCCAGAACCGAAAATATTCTCAATATATTCATTAAAGCACAAATTCGGTTTCTATAATTCCTGGAAATGCTCTGTCCAAAAATAATGATCGAAATCTCTCGGAAAATGTAATTAGTAAATGCACATTACTAATTCTTATGTTTCCCTACAAAATGAAATTAATGACCTTAATTAAAAGATTGTTAACTTACTTATGTTTAGTTCCTGGGATTTTCTTCCTTTAACTATTAAGGAATAACTTTGAACAATTAAAGAAATAAACATTCACAGCACGTGTTCAAAGTATGTCGACATCCTTACTTTGTAAGTTCTCTTTCACACTTACAACCTTGAAACCGATTTTCCACACTTCCAAACAAGTTTAGAATTAGTTCATCTGACTTTCAAGAACTATGTGATTGATCAAACAAACATTCAATCACAATCATGGGTTTAACGGTTATACCAAAACAAGTTTCGGTTCTACCTCCATGTGAGTACTCTGCATAGTTACACTAGCTTTCCAAAATTCGGTTGACTAGGTACTAGGATCGGTTCCCCTTTCCCAAATTTGGTCAGACATAACACAAACCCGATCATACCATCTCAGGTGATTACTTAAGATCGGTTCCACTAATAAAAGTCATACCAATACATAAGTCAGGCCTTTGTGAATAGTTCTACCAAGAATAAAAACAAGTTGTGAGCGGTTATACTCAATCACACATATTGGTTGTTCATAAGATATGCAATGAATAACAAAACCAATAACACCTGGAAATTTCCTTTTCGGTTCACAAACAAGTTTATGAACTTACTTCCTTAGAACACATGTAAACATTGTTCCCTAGGATGAAATCCTCACCTCATACCCATACATAATCACAATAGCATTCAAACGATTATGGCGATGTCTTATCTATAAAGTTTAATGGTTAAGCAATAAACCTCGTATTTTGTATTTCTTAATACTATGTCTATCTAGAGTTCAAATATGCTTCGCAATTATGTTTTCAATATGCATGGCTTGAAAGATACGTTATGGAATGAAACAGTTCAAGTCAAATGTCACTAACCTCAAGTGGAAGGATGATTGTTGTCGTTGTAGCTCCTTGCTTCTTCACATCTTCAAGTCTTCGCAATACTTGTAATGTCTCATATCCTAATACTTTCAAGCTAATCTATACAAAGTTGACTCTAGTACACAAACAAGCGACTCTTAACATGAGTTTTGATTCACTAAAATATGATAACCAAACTTGACATACCAACGCTTGGTGGGTTCAACCGAGCAATGCTCTAACAGTTGTTATTATAATTTAAAGTAAATTACACAAATATAAATTCCTATTTACTTGATAAGCAATCCTATTGTGTTTGATTAAGTACGAACCCTTTATCAAGTAAACATACTTTGTTGTTCTATTGTCTCGATCTCGTATCCATAGACGATCACATGAAGTGTGAACCGATTTGTTGTACTGTCTCGACTCAGTCCATAGACAATCACTTTCGGAGAAAGGACTTATAGGTGGAATTTTTTTAGATTGAGGTATATTTGGGTACCCTCGTCTTTTCACCTACATTCCTTTTTCCTTCCTTGTAAAACTCTTTTTATCACAAGTTTGCTTGTAGAGCTTGCTTTGTGAATTTCTCTCAGAAACCCATATTTGTATGGAGACTCCAAGCATTATGACTTCTGATGGAAAAGAGGTTAATACGATTGTAAAGCCATCAATTATGAAGGAAAAAGATAAGGGATAATTGGTGTTTGGTACTCAGGTTTTTACCAACACTAAGCTTTGGTCTAATATTTGTCCAACGTTAGGGCTTGGTACCTGGACTGGACGTTGACCCGCGTTGACTAGGCTAAGTCTAAACTTCCGTTTAATAATTATTAACAAAATCATATAAAATTTAACTATTAAATAATTTTCTATCATACCCTTCAGTTTTCTTAATATTTACAAAAATCTCATTGTAAATAACGAAAATCTTTTTCTCTTCCTTCTCCAAACCTACACCACCACCACTTGCTCTGTTTCCACTCTCTATCTCACGGGCACTATCTACCACTGCAATCACCAGCACAATCACGATCTAATTATTTGTATTTCCGAGAATATATATCTTCAAGTTACTACTATGAATCACTCCCTTAAATACCTAATATCCCCTTCTGATTATTTGTATTTCAACATCTTTCAAAACAACCAAACCCTAATTTTTATTTAATAAAAATTACCCACAGAAATTCAGCGAAAACCCTTTTTCTTAAACACATATAAGATTTGAATCCCTATAAAAATTTACTCAAAAAATTAAGATTCATATTTTTAATTCAGAAAATCATGGTTTTTTCACCATCCTTACAATCATTTACAACAGAAGCCATTAGTTTTAGATATTCATCATCATCGAACTGTTGGCTCGATTTGTAATGGTTTTGGAGAAGGTTTGAACTACCAATGAGTGTGAGGCTATTTTTCAGTCAAGAAATGGGTTAGTGGTGGGAATGAAACCTTGTACGCATACCGGTTCGTGTACTGGCGTGAGATTCAGGTCCGGGAATTTCTTCTGAGTTTCAAGGTATGTGTACCAGTTCGCGTACTGGAAAACCCGTTAGAGCACTGCTCGGTCGAACTCGCATGCGTTGCTATCTCAAGCATGTTTGTCAATGTTAGTGATCAAAACTATAAGTCTTGATTTCGAGTCTACTATTAGCTAAGTCTCGTACTAGGATAGAAAGTGTAGTTGAGCTCAAGACTCCATCGCGATCATCATACAAACACGAAGAACTACTCAAGGAACTGGTGGAGCTTCATCGACTAAAAGGTATGTGGAGACATGAACTTATATATCACTCAAAATTCTATGTACTCTATCTCCTATCTTGATTCAAAAGTCGTTTTGCTATATAGACTTTGATTATACACATTTGCTATTTCGAGCTGAGTTTATCTCGCTTATCTATTTCTCGAAATATGTGTTGGTAAGCTTTCGCTTTGGAAAAGTTCATATTTACTAGTGACGAAAGTCATGATAAGTTTCAATAACTTGAAAATGTCTTTGAAAAAAAATGGTTTGTGAACAACAACTATATAACATCCTCTAAGAATGTTTCAAATGATTGAAATGAGAGTTTAGATTATATAAACATGGTTGGATATAAGCATTATGAGGTAACTCATACATGTATAAGTCCTTATTCCTTGAACCAAAGTATGCGTACTTTGCTGCTCAGGAAAACCGGAACAGAGTCCGCGAACCCATTCCGCGTACTGTCGGGGGTTCTCTTCCCGAGAAAATCTGTTGGAGTTTGTGAACTATTTACAAACTTATTCCGGGTACTTAAGTCGGGGTACCAGACCACGTACTTAAGTTGGTTATTTTCTAAAAACGATTATTTGTGAACTTAAACTTATATAAACTAAGGAATGCAAGTTTGCAAACCATGGCTATAAAGTTCATGAATCGATTCGAGTGAATCAAATCGTTTGTCTTTCAATTATGTCTATTCTAAAGATCTAAGCAATTGAACAAATTTCTTAGTTCATTTGAGTCATTTTAACTAGTTGTGGTAAATAAGAATATGGTTGATATGAAAGTGCTCATATGGCTGACCATTTGGTTAACTACTGTTGAACCAACTAAATGTACAAGTTTGGGTACGGTTACACAAACCTTGAAATGTGCATTTCATTTGTGTGTAACAAGCTAAGTTTCGATCTAACGATTGAAAGATATTAGCTTGAATCTAATCAGGTTTCATCTAACAGTGAATATTGAATGCTTTGTTACTAAGCTAACATTGATTGCAAAGCCTGATTTGAAAGACTATATAAGGGAGAACTCTAGTAACTGGGAAACCTAATCCCTATACCTCCTGTGTGATACTAGTTGTATTAGCTAGAGTCGATTCTCCATTAACCTTAGGTTTCTACCGATACCATGTAGGTTAACGACTTAAATACTTCATTGGGATTGTGAAGCCAGACCGATACTACTTTTCTTGTAGTTGTGTGATCTGATCTTGTTGTTTCTATCGTACTAAGTACAATCGTAAGGATTGACTTGAGATTGATTTCTCTGATAGGAAAGATATAAAGGTAGTCGCAAACATCTTCGTGTCATCGTTTGTGATTCACAAAAACTAGTTTTGCCATCATACGGTTTAGATTATTGTGAGGTGATAATACTGAGCTGTTCTTCGGGAATATAAGTCTGATTTATCAATTGGTTCCTGTTCACCTTGATTTATCAAAAGACGGAACAAAAACTCGTAGGTATTTCTGTGGGAGACAAATTTATTTATTACCATAGACTTTTCAGTGTGATACAAATTTGTTTATTAAAGTCTTCGACTTTAGGTCTTAGCAACTCTTAGTTATAGGTGAGATCAGCTAAGGGAATCAAGTGCGTAGTATCCTGCTGGTATCAGAGACGTAGGAACGCAACTGTTCCTTAGATCAGTGTGAGATTGATTGCGGTTCAACTACAGTCCAGACCGAAGTTAGCTTGTAGTAGGCTAGTGTCTGTAGCGGCTTAATACAGTGTATGTTCTATCTGGACTAGGTCCCGAGGTTTTTCTGCATTTGAGGTTTCCTCGTTAACAAAACTTTTGGTGTCTGTGTTATTTCTTTTCCGCATTATATTTTGTTATATAATTGAAACATCACAGGTTATGCGTTTGAATCAATCAATTGGGAAATCCAACCTTTGGTTGTTGATTGAAATTGATTGATACTTGAACATTGGTCTTTGGTACCGTTCAAGTGATTGTTAGAGCATTGCTCGGTCGAACTCGCATGCGTTTCTATATCAAGCATGTTTGTCAATATTAGTGATCAAAACTATAAGTCTTTATTTCTAGTCTACTATAACTAAGTCTAGGACTAGGATAGAAAGTGTAGTTGAGGTCAAGGACTTCATGGCGATTCATCATACAAGAAGAAGAACTACTCAAGGAACCGGTGGAACTTCTCGACAAAAAGGTATGTGAAGACTTGAACTTATCTGTTACTCAAAAGTCTATCTACTCTATCTCATACTTCTTGAGAAAAAAAGTCGTATGCTATATATAGACTTAGATTATACACATTTGGTATTTCGAGCCGAGTATACCTCGCCTATCTATATCTCGAAATATGTGTTGGTAAGCATTTCGCTTCGACCATGTTTATATTTACCTAGTGACGAAAGTCATGATATGTTTCAATCACTTTGAAAATTGCTTTGACGAGAATTGGTGTAACAACTGTATAACGTCCTCTAAGAATGTTTCAATGGTTGGAATGAGAGTTTAGATTATATAACCATGGTTGGATATAAGCATTGTGAGGTAACTCATACATGTGTAAGTCCTTATTCCTTGAACCAAAGCATGCGTACTTTGCTGCTCAGGAAAACCGCAACGGAGTCTGCGAACCCAGTCCGCGTACTGTCGGAGGTTCTCTTCCCGAGAAAATCTGCCGGAGTTTGTGAACTATTTACAAACTTATTCCGGGTACTTAAGTCCGTGTACCAATCCGCATACTTAAGTTGGTTATTTTCTAAAAACGATGATGGACATAAGTATTGTTGTGAAAACACATATGTGCATAAGTCATATCCCTTGAACCAAAGTTTGCGAACTTTGTTGATCAAGAGAAACCGGAAGAATGGATTGTTGCCAAGTCCACGAACTCAGTCCGCGAACTTCTGATAGACACATTTTTGTGTCTGACATAATCTCAATTGTATATATTATTAGTGCTCGATTTTGTATTTATTTTGGATTTTTATGTCTTTGTAGGTGTTTTTGGAAAAATAAGATTTTGCGGCGAAATTGGCTTGAAAAGTGTTTTTTGCGTTCATGGGAGGACATTTGCTATTCAGACTCACTTTGGATAAGGGGTAACCTAATTACTAAGGGGCATCTCATTTCTAGGCAGCTGCTAATCGCACCCCTACTCTAGATAGGGGGCGACCATCTTCAACATTTGAATTATCAATTTTGGCGGGAAAATTTGTGGCAGTGAAGAACAAATTAGGGTTCTTGATTTGGAGGAGTTTGAGGTTGATTAAACCTCTGATTTTCATAGGATAGACTCCTTATGGGTCTAGGAATCTGATATGGGTGTTGAAATCGATTAGACTGGGCTCAATCGACGGATTTTTATCACAACATAAATATATCGAAAGTCACGTGTGTGACCTGTTTTAGGGAATTTAAGAGAGATTAAAGTGCTATTAACCTTCCCAAAGATTTGAATCTATCTAAGGAAGAGTTTAGAATAAAAAGGAAAGCTCAGAAACGCGTAGAAATTCTAAAATAAGAAATTGGCGCAACTTTGCCGTGAAGAGAGGGGAAGAGATTTTGGAAGATTTGGGAGAGACTTAATCGGTATTTTTGATATAAATAGATTTGTTTGTCATATAGAAGGGGTGTAGAGAGTTTGGGGACCTGAGGAGAGCCAGAGAAGAATAAATCAGAGTTTTATCAAACTTTGTTTCTGCTGCTGCTACACAGCTCAAGAACGCGAAGAACATTGACGCACGGAAAACAGTCGCAAAACAGTATCGTTGTTAAACAGCAGAAGAGCAGTAACATTTATATACATCACTTAATCATTGTTCCTCTTTGTACCAGAGATCTGTAAAACTTTTACGTTGTTGCAAATCAGCTGCTTTACATCTTTCACTCTTTTAATCAACTTTTGAGCAACAAACATGTATTTTGAGCAAGTGATTAATATGAGGAGCTAAACCCCATTGCTTAGGCGATAGAGGAAGCTATTTTTCCAACAAAAAGTGGTATATTCTTATTTATTTATTTATCGCAATTATTTTTATGATTGTTTTGCCTTGAGTGAAAATTGTTTGAATGATTCTTGCTAAGCAATTGTTATTTCTTTTGATAGAGCATGCTTGGACCTAGGTTTTTGATGTTCTATGCTTCGGATTTACACTTGTTATTTTGAGAATCTACTTGTTGCAATAGTTTAGAATCAAATTGAACGAAAAAATTGCATGAATATAAATATTGGATTAAATCATTTTGAATTAGGAAAATAGTGGAATCTTAGCCTTAGTGTTCTTTTAATATTGATATCAACTTTGATTGAGTTTGCAATAATTTTTAGTGAGTTTTCTATTTTAATATTAGAATTTAAGTCTAATTAATATCCTTCACAAGTCTGAGAATCAAACCACTTTTACCACTATCTACAAATCACATCAATTTTTGGCGCCACCGACGCGGACTTGTTTTTAGGGTTTTAGATTTATTTTATTTTTATTATTTTTTTTCTTTTTTATGTTTTTGGGTATTTATCTTGTGTCTACAGGTTCTGGATCATAAAGAAAATTGAGCCAAAGAGTCTGGTGATTTCATAAAGACTTGGAGCTAAAGATTAAAGCAAAAAGAACAGAAAAGAAGACAATTTTAGTTTAGGGTTTGTTTATTTTCTTTTAGAAAAAAAAACTGTATTAGGGTTTGTTATTTTTGTAATTTTTCTTTACTTTTTTGGACTTTTGGACTTTGAGACATTATTTTTTTTTATTACTCTACGGAAGGGTACTTTAAACATAAACTGTTTGCAGAGAAGGAGGAAAATTACGATATTGTATCTGCACCTTGGGTTCGTACACTAGACATCGGAGTCAGTGGCCCGAGTCGACTACAACCGATTCATCCTCCGTCTGGAACGGGAGGTAAGATTCTAAACACTCGCGAATCCCCTGTCAGCGAGTTACTGGACTCTTTCGTATGCATATATGTTGAGGACTGAATACGGACATTTATTTTTCTAGTAAGGGCAAGGCCTGGCCATACAAGATAAGGGTTCGGATTTCATCACCGTTCTCTCCTTGCCCGCTTTAGGAACACGTAACCTACGCGAACCTAAGCCTTAAATTTTGACTAGAACGAGACCGATAGGGTAACGAGCTTAACAGGAAAGTCATTCGAAAAATATTGGTTACTATTTTAAGCATACTTCGAAGTTCTTGACGGTTTCTGTAAGTTGAATGCGTGACTGCGCCGCCTTGTAATACCGGTGAGGCCTTGGGTATCAAAGATCCACCGAGCTTCCCTCGCCTCTATTCAACTTACGTTAACTCAGATTGATTCCAGAGGGGTTTGCTTAAATTGTAACGAATTCCCGTTCGAAGGATTAGAAGCTGGTATAGAAACAATCTAAGTGGAGCCATCATGCTTTTTGTTTGCTAGAAATCAATAGGTTTGATTTGGTTGAGTCGGCCTTGATCTGTGTTTGCTTACCCTTCCAATTTAGAAAATTCTATTGTATGCCTGAACGTAAAAGAGACGCACTAGGTAGATTTGTTAAAGAGAAACCTAGTAGTTCGAAGCGTCTCGATTACCTTAATCTAGAAAGTCCGACTTTTGAAGAGTCTGTTTTTGAACGTCCTTTAACTGAGGAGAGAATCCCTGTTGCTCCGATAGCGCCAGAAATGGCAACTTTGAAAGCTTTGTTGAATCCAACTAGGACTACTCGTCCTTCGTGTATTAAGTTAGCTGAACCGGAGGCACCCTATGAACTGAAACCTGGGACCTTACAGATGCTCCCAATCTTTTTAGGGAAAGAAAATGAAAACCCTTATTACCATGTTAGGGATTTTGAGGAAATTTGTAGTACTCTAAGAATTAGAGGCTTAGATGATGAAGCTTTGAAACTTAGGTTATTCCCATTTTCCCTGAAAGATAAGGACAAGTCGTGGCTATATAGTTTGGAATCCGAGTCAATTGAGACATATGAACAACTTACATCTTCCTTTTTCAATAAGTTTTTCCCTAGGCACAAAACATCGTCTATTAGGACGCAAATATGCACATTTTCACAACAAGAGGGAGAATCTTTATATAAGTATTTGGAAAGGTTCAATGATTTATTATCCCAGTGTCCTCATCATGGTTTAGAAAAGGTTAGGCTAGTTCATATCCTTTATGAGGGTTTAGATTATTCCACAACGACCATGGTTGAGTCTCTATGCACTGGTGGATTCGAAAACCAAACTGTTGATGCGGCGATGAAATTTTTTAATAAAATCGCCGAAAAAACCCAACAATGGGAAAATAGTAGGGGACCCCAGAAAACAATTCTTTTAAGTAGAGTAAACGTTAATAGGGTATAAGGAGGCTATGAATCAGATGCCAAAATTGTTGCTATAGCAAAAAGGTTAGAAGCTTTAGAAGTGGGCCAGACTAGTGGTAGAGTGGAGACTTTTTGGGAAGGCCAGAATATTGAAGAGCAAGCCAATGCTCTTTATAATAACACTAGATTTGATAACCGTTAGAAGATTGACCCATATTCAGAAACCTATAATCCTGGTTGGAGAAACCATCCGAACCTTTCGTGGTCTAAGGGCCAAAGTCAAGGTCAGTTTAGTAATTCTAATGCTCCCCCAGGTTTTGGCTATACTAAGAATCCTTCAGGACTAGCTCAGTTTCAGAATCAGTCAGATAAGAAAATCCTAAGTTTAGAGGAATCTCTCGCCTTGTTAACTCAGCAAACTGCAAAATTTCAGTTATCCGTAGAACAGAGTCTACAAGCTAGTAACAGGATAGGACAAGAAAATAGTCAGGCTATTTCCGAGTTAAAAACCCAGGTTGGTCTGATAAGTGATTCTTTGAGAGAAAAAGGTAAGTTTCCTAGTCAAACACAACCCAACCCTAGAGGAGTTCATGAATTAGGTGCAAAACCATCGAATCAATTGAATGGTTAGAACCCTTAGAAGTGGTAGAGTTGTAGACAATAAGGTAACCATGCCCGATAGTGAACATACTGTAGTTCACCCCTCAGATCTCACCTCTCAGGACCAGTAGCTGAAGAGACTGATAAAGTTTCTGATGATGTGAATTCGGTTCCTGAAAGGTCTGATTTTATGCCTAGAGCCCCATTTCCTCAGCTATTAGTACCAACAAAGAAGGAATCGAACTTTAATGACATAGTGGAGGTTTTTAAGCAAGTTACCATAAACCTTCCTTATTAGATGCAATTAGGCAAATTCCTGCTTATGCCAAGTTCCTTAAGGATATGTGTACGCGAAAGCGAAAACTTAGCGTCCATAAGAAAGCCTTTTTAGCTAGTCACGTAAGTTCAATCATTCAGAACACCACAACTCCAAAGTACAAAGACCCAGGTTCTCCTACCATTGCTTGCACAATAGGTAACTTCCGGGTAGAAAAAGCTTTACTTGACTTAGGAGCCAGTGTGAACTTACTGCCATTCCATGTATACTTACAGCTAGGACTTGGTGAAATGAAACCTACTCAGATGACACTGCAGTTAGCTGATAGGTCTGTTAAAATCCCTCGAGGTGTTATCGAGGATGTTCTTATTGAGGTCGACAAGTTTATTTATCCAGTGGATTTCGTGGTCCTAGATACCCAACCTGTCCCTGACCCAGAGAACCAGATACCTGTGATTTTAGGTCGCCCATTTTTAGCTACGTCTAATGCGATCATTAACTGTCGAAATGGTGTGATGAGTTTATCTTTTGGTAATGACTATGGAGATGAACATTTTTAATGTCAGTAAGCAACCTCATGAGCTAGATGACACATGTGAAGAGGTGAACATGATAGCCTTAGTTCAGGAGTCATTACCAAACATTTTGTCTGAAGACCCATTAGAAAGTTGTCTATCCCATTTTGGTTTAGATTTTGACGACGATAGCACTATTGAACAGGTGAATGCTCTATTAGATTCTACCCCGTGTTAGACACTGATAGATGGAAAGCTAGGTTCGAACCGTTACCAGTTTCTGAGACTACCCTAATTCCTTCTTTAGAAGAGCCCCCAAAGTTGGACCTTAAACCACTACCCGATACTCTAAAGTATGTGTTTTTAGGCCCATCTGAGACTTTACCTGTGATTGTAGCTTCCGATTTGGATAGTGATCAGGAAAGTAGGCTAGTAAATGTACTTCAAGACAATAAGGAAGCTTTAGGGTGGACTATAGCAGACATTAAGGGTATAAGTCCTGTGTGTATGCATCAGATTCATTTAGAGGAAGACTCCAAACCTTCTAGGGAGATGCAACGTCGACTGAACCCTAACATGAAAGAGGTAGTTCGAAAAGAGGTGCTTAAGTTGTTAGATGCGGGTATTATTTACCCAATTTCAGTAAGTGGGTCAGCCCTGTTCAGGTTGTCCCCAAGAAATCAGGTATCACTGTAGTCCAGAATGATAATAATGAATTAATCCCAACCCGAGTGACCACGGGATGGCGTGTGTGTATTGACTATAGGAAATTGAACAAGGTCACAAGGAAGGATCACTTTCCCCTTCCTTTTATCGACCAAATGCTAGAGCGATTAGCTGGACATAGTCACTATTGCTTCTTAGATGGCTACTCCGGTTATAATCAGATCGTTATTGCCCCAAAGACCAAGAGAAACCACTTTTACCTTCCCTTTGGTACCTTTGCGTATAGACGCATGCCTTTCGGGCTATGTAATGCCCCTGCAACTTTTCAGCGTTGTATGATGAGCATATTTTCTGATATGGTAGAACGGTTTTAGAGGTCTTTATGGATGATTTTTCAGTGTTTGGTTCATCTTTCGATGAGTGCTTGCATCATTTGACATTAGTGTTGACTAGGTGTAAGGAAAAAATTTAGTGCTTAATTGGGAAAAATGCCATTTCATGGTTAAATCAGGAATTGTGTTAGGGCACATCGTCTCTTCAAAGGGTATAGAGGTAGACAAAGCCAAAGTTGACCTTATTAAGACTTTACAGGTCCCAAAAACCGTAAAAGATATTAGGTCATTCCTAGGGCATGCAGGTTTTTACCGTCGATTCATTAAGGATTTTAGCTTGATTTCTAGACCTCTTTGCAATTTGCTTGCTAAAGATGTTAAGTTTGTCTTTGATGATGCTTGTTTAGAGGCTTTTGAGAAGCTTAAAACTTTACTCACTACTGCCCCGATAGTCCAGGCACCTAACTGGAACCTACCCTTTGAAATTATGTGTGATGCTTCAGATTATGCTATAGGCGTTGTGCTAGGTCAGCGAGAAAAAAATTACTCCATGTGATTTACTATGCTAGCAAAACTCTGAATGATGCCCAAATGAACTATACAACTACCGAGAAGGAATTTTAGCCATCGTGTTTGCCTTGGATAAGTTTAGATCCTATTATTAGGTTCTAAGATCGTAATCTATACTGATCATGCTGCTTTGAAATACCTTTTGTCTAAGAAGGATACCAAACCTAGATTGATTAGATGGATCCTTTTGTTACAAGAATTTTGTCCAGACATTAGAGACAAAAGGGGTGCAGATAATGTAGTAGCAAACCACTTGTCTAGGCTAGTTGTTAGTTCCCCTAATGATTCCCTTCCTATAAGGGATAGCTTTCCTGATGAACAATTGTTCTCTGTTTCCCAATCACCTTGGTATGCAAATATAGTGAATTATCTTGTTACTGGTCGAATGCCTCAACATTGGGGTAAGCAAGATCGTTCTAGGGTTTTAACCGAGGTTAAGCGGTTCTTTTAGGACGATCCTTATCTGTTTAAGTATTTTCCGGACCAGATTATTAGGAGATGTGTATCTGAGAGTGACCAGTCTAGTATTATCTTCTTTTGTCATGAACATGCATGTGGGGGTCATTTTAGTGCTAAGAAGACTGCTGCTAAGATTTTGCAGTGTGGATTTTACTGGCCTTCGTTGTTTAAAGATTCCCATAGTCATTGTGTTTCTTGTGAGCGTTGCCAGAAGTTAGGAACCATTTCCCGTAGAAATATGATGCCTTTGAACCCTATTTTAGTGATTGAGGTCTTTGATGTGTGGGGCATTGATTTTATGGGTCCATTTCCTATTTCGTTTGGTTATCTTTACATACATGTCATTGTAGACTATGTGTCTAAGTGGGTTGAGGCGGTTCCCTGTAAAACGAATGACCACAAGGTCGTAGTCCAGTTTTTGAAAGAGAATATACTTACATGTTTTGGTACGCCGCGAGCTATAATTAGTGATGGAGGTTCACACTTTTGTAATAGACCGTTTGCTCTTTTAATGAAATAATACGGTATTACCCATAAAATAGCAACCCCATATCACCCTCAGACTAGTGGTCAGGTAGAGGTTTCCAATAGGGAAATTAAACGTATTCTAGAGAAAACAGTTAATCCAAATAGGAAAGACTGGTCGTCGAGGCTTACTGATGCCTTATGGGCTTACCGTACTGCGTTTAAGACACCTATTGAAATGTCACCTTATCGTTTAGTGTTTGGAAAGGCATGTCACCTTCTTGTTGAGTTAGAGCATCGATCCTATTGGGATATTAAGAACTTAAACTTTTCACTTGACAAGGCAGGAGCTCAAAGAAAGCTCCATCTCAATGAGTTGGACGAGATTCGTAGAGATGCATACGATAGTGCTAAGGAGTATAAGAACAAAATGAAACTTGTGCATGATAGGAATATTTTACGAAAGTCATTTTCTCCAGGTCAAAAAGTTCTTCTGTATGA
Source organism: Papaver somniferum (assembly GCF_003573695.1). Classification (NCBI taxonomy): domain Eukaryota; kingdom Viridiplantae; phylum Streptophyta; class Magnoliopsida; order Ranunculales; family Papaveraceae; genus Papaver; species Papaver somniferum. The sequence goes on from NC_039365.1 coordinate 77,522,824, forward strand.
CACTCGTTTGCATCTATTCCCCGGGAAGTTGCGCTCTCGGTGGACCGGTCCTTTTGTGGTCTGTACTGTTTTTCCTCATGGCGCTGTTGAGATTGAGACACCAGATGGTGGTAGTTCTTCGAAGGTTAACGGTCAGCAATTGAAGCCTTTTTTAGGTCATTTTCCTACAAGTGATGTTGAGGAGGTCCCTATGGAGGACCCTGTTTACCTTGATTGACCATCGAGGCGATTTTGTATGTTGTATAATATTTTTGTAGGTTTTTGGTTATACTTCACCCAGGTACTATCTTTCCGACTTCTCTCTTTACTATTTCCTCATGTTACTTATATTTTTGGTACTGTTCTTTAATTAGAAACATTGAGGACAATGTTAGTTTTAAGTTTGGGGGTGGGGTAGAACTTTTTGTTACTTTTTCGTTGCAATAAATAAACTCCAGAGCCTAGAAATTTATGCCTATTAAGGATGGCACTAACCAATCTAAGTGGATGTAAGCATTTTGGTTGTAGGAGTTGAGGAACCAATATGACTAGATGGCAACATCTAAAGAGTCTATTCATAAAGCACAAAGCTCAGGTGTTAGAAATAACATGATAGTTTCACCATATCTCGTTGAGTCCTTTTCACTTCTGTTTTTATTTTGTTTTGTTTTTAAACTATGTTTCTCTAAGTGATTAGGTGGGGCTCACGATTCAAGTTGTTACCAATGCTAGGGTGATCGAGATACAAAAAAAAAAAAAAGAAAAAAAAGAAACTGAGACCAGATCATTAGACCAACTGGAATAAATTTCAATAAAGTCGACCACTGGAACCCTTGTATATGCCAGTTGTGTTGACCTAGAGTTAGGATTATCAATCATTGGTTCCCTTGTATATGCCAGTGTGTTGACGTTAGTCAGACTAGTATCTCAGTCCATTAGGATAGGTTCATTTTGGCGGAGGCCTTCAGACAGATATGAGAAACACCATTCACCTAGTAAACATCAAAACCATCTATGTTTTTCTCTATATCCATCTTCTTGATCTATCCATGTGATTAGTTTTGACTCCGGATATTGATGTCCATAGTGCGACTACCTGAGTAGAGCTCTGTCACTTCATATGAATTTTAGTATGATTGAGTGCGAACTCGTGTACAACAATTGGAATTTCGCATCAGGGTACTTCCTCCTGTAGTCAATAAGTATGCCAACCAAGGAGATTCTTTAGTGCCTTCGAAGGTTCTGTGTAGATACCTAGGGTCTGGAGTATAAAGGTTTTGTGGGTATACCTATGGTAAGCCCTCCGGAGACAACACTCCGCCACTAGAGACACCTAGGGGTTTAAAGGCTTATTGCATACGCTAAATGCAACTGACAATGCCTGCGACAGTGAGTTAGGATTTTATTTCTATTTTATTTTTGCTCGAGGACTAGCAAATAATAGGTTTGAGGGTATTTGATAGACACATTTTTGTGTCTGATATAATCTCAATAATATATATATTGTTAGTGCTCAATTTTATATTTATTTTGGTTTTTATGTCTTTGTAGGTGTTTTTGGAAAAATAAGATTTTGCGGCGAAATTGGATCGAAAAGTGTTTTTTGCGTTCATGGGAGGACATTTGCTATTCGGAATCTCACTTTAGATAAGGGGTAACCTAATTACTAAGGGGCATCCCATTTCCAGGCAGCTGCTAATCGCACCCCTACTCTGGATGGGGGCGACCATCTTCTACATTTGAATTATCCGTTTTGGCGGGAAAATTTGTGGCAGTGAAAAACAGATTAGGGTTCTTGATTTGGAGGAGTTTGAGGTCGATTAAACCTATGATTTTCATAGGATAGACTCCTTATGGGTCTAGGAATCTGATATGGGTGTTGAAATCGATTAGACTGGGCTCAATCGACGGATTTTTATCACAACAGAAATATATCGAAAGTCACGTGTGTGACCTGTTTTAGGGAATTTAAGAGAGATTAAAGTGCTATTAACCTTCCCAAAGATTTGAATCTATCTAAGGAAGAGTTTAGAATAAAAAGGAAAGCTCAGAAACGCATAGAAATTCTAAAACAAGAAATTGCCGCAACTTTGGCGTGAAGAGAGGGGAAGAGATTTTGGAAGATTTGGGAGAGAATTAATCGGTATTTTTGATATAAATAGATTGTTTGGGTCATATAGAAGGGGTGTCGAGAGTTTGGGGACCTGAGGAGAGCCAGAGAAGAAGAAATAAGAGTTTTATCAAACTCTGTTTCTGCTGCTGCTGCACAGCTCAAGAACGCGAAGAACATTGACGCACGGAAAACAGTCGCAAAACAGTATCGTTTTTAAACAGCAAAAGAGAAGTAACGTTTATATACAGCAGTTAATCATTGTTCCTCTTTGTACCAGAGATCTGTAACACTTTTACGCTGTTGCAAATCAGCTGCTTTACACCTTTCATTCTTTTAATCAACTTTTGAGCAACAAACATGTATTTTGAGCAAGTGATTAATATGAGGAGATAAACCCCATTGCTGAGGCGATAGAGGAAGCTATTTTTCCAACAAAAAGTGGTATATTCTTATTTATTTATTTATCGCAATTATTTTTATGATTGTTTTGCCTTGAGTGAAAATTGTTTGAATGATTTTTGCTAAGCAATTGTTATTTATTTTGATAGAGCATGCTTGGACCTAGGTTTTTGATGTTCTATGCTTCGGATTTACACTTTTTATTTTGAGAATCTACTTGTTGCAATAGTTTAGAATCAAATTGAACGAAAAAATTGCATGAATATAAATATTGGATTAACTCGTTTTGAATTTGGAAAATAGTGGAATCTTAGCCTTAGTGTTCTTTTAATATTGATATCAACTTTGATTGAGTTTGCTATAATTTTTAGTGAGTTTTCTATTTTAATATTAGAATTTAATTCTAATTAATATCCTTCACAAGTCTGAGAATCGAACCACTTTTACCACTATCTACAAATCACATCAACTTCTGAACTTCTCATCTCGAGAAGTTCTGCTGGAGTTGACAAACTTGTTGCGTGAGTATCAGTCCGCGAACCGACGTAAAGTCTTTGCTGAGATTTTCTGCTGGAGTTTGTAAACTCTTCCCGGTTGCTTAAGTCCGCGAACCTAGTGTGCGAACTTAAGAAGGTTATATATCTGAAGATGATTTCTGAATTTAAACTTATAAAGACTAAGGAATGCAATTTGCAAACCGTGGATATAAATTTCATGAAACGATTCGAGTGAATCAAATCATCTTTGCCTTAATTGTGTCTTGTGTAGTACATAAGATTTTCTTGCAATTGAACAACTCTCTAACTTGTTCATTTGAAGTCATTTGAACTAGTTATGGTAAAAAAGAATATGGTTGGTATGCAATGCTCATATGGCTAACTTTTTGGTTAACTATTGTTGAACCAACAATGTACACGTTTGGGTACGGTTAACAATCCTAGAAGCGTGCATTTCATTTGTGTATAACAAGTTAAGTTTTCGATATAACGGTTGAGAAATATTAGCTTGAATTTAAATCAGGTTTTCATCTAACGGTGGATATTGTTTGCTTTGTGACCAAGGCGAAACCCTAATTTGAAAGACTATATAAAGGAGACATCTAGTATTGTGCAAAACTAATCCCCACACTTCATATGTGATACTAGTTTGCGTGCTAGAGTCTTTTCTCTTTTAACCTTTGGTTTTCTTCTTCTAAAACCAGGTTAACGACTTAAAGACTTCACTGGGATTGTGAAGCCAGACCGATACTACTTTTATCGTAGTTGCGTGATCTGATCTTGCATCTTCTGTCGTACGAGTACAATCATATTGATTGGCTTGAGATCAATATCTCTGATAGGCAAGATATAAAAAATAATCACAAACATCTTCGTCTCATTGTTTGTGATTATGCAACATCTTGTTTCGCTACCATACGATTAAGATTGTTGTGAGGTGATTGATTTATCTAGGATGTTCTTCGGGAATATAAGATAGGATTATCAATTGGTTCCTGTTCACCTTGATTATTATCAAAAGATGGAACAAAAACTTTAGGGTTTTTTTGTGGGAGACAGATTGATCCTTTGATAGACTTGTCTGTGTGAGACAGATTTGTTTATTGTCAAAGCTTGCGATTTTGGGTCTTAGCAACTCTTAGTTGTGGGTGAGATCATCTAAGGGAATCAAGTGCGAAGTATCCTGCTGGGATCAGACGCGTAGGAAGTACAATTGTACCTTGGATCAGTGGGAGACTGATCGGGGTTCAACTACAGTCCAGTCCGAAGTTATCTTGGAGTAGGCTAGTGTCTGTAGCGGCTTAATGCAGTGTGTGTTCAATCTGGACTACGTATCGGGGTTTTTCTGCATTTGCGGTTTCCTCTTTAACAAAATTTCTGGTGTCTGTGTTATTTCGGTTTCCGCATTATATTGTTTTATCTTTATAATTGAAATAATACAGGTTGTGCGTTAGATCATCAATTAGAGTAATCCAACCTTTGGTTGTTGATTGTCATTGATTGATCCTTGGATATTAGTCTTTGGTACCATACAAGTTATTCCTTGTATTTGATTAGTACTCGCAGTTTCTGTTTGAGGAAATCAAATCAAGAGAGAGAGATATAAACTCGTTGATGTACTTTTAACTGATTGAGTCTTGTTGATTCTCTTAAAAGTATATTCGAGTTTGTCCATACAGATTGCTAAGAAAAATATTGGGTGGTGTTGTTAGACCCCCGCTTTTTCAATTGGTGTCAGAGCAGGCAAACACCGTAAACTTGATAAGTTTGTGTTTGTTCATTCCTTATAAATTGTCCTATGGGAAATTTCTTTGGAAAACTTGCTCTTGGCATCTGTAAAGCACGCCATAAATCCTTAAAGATTGTTCAAAGATTATTATGGCTAACACCTCTGGTTTCTCATGATAATCTTACTTTATCTAAAAGGGGAGATTAAGATGTTAAGATTCAATCAGAAGGAAAAAATAAAAAGAATGAAAGATTGAGAAAACGTTCAATACGCTCAAGGATATGGAACCTCACTAGATTAACTCTTGATCTCTTTGAGGAATACTATCATAATGGATCAATTGATAAAGATCTGTTCAAAGCGTTCGAAGGCCTTTTTAAATTCTTAGAAAAACTTAAATATGTTAAGTCTAAGAATCATTCCGAAAATGGGTTTGTATGTGTTAAACCTGTTAATACTGTGCAACCCAGAAATTGGAGGTATCCTTCTTCTAGCCAGTACAAACGAAGGATAGAAATCTCTAACTGCTCTGACTATCATCATTACTTTGATTATACTACAGGGACTGTTCACACATATCAACCAGAAATATCGCATGAGAATTCCTCTGTGCATTATGCCTCTTGGTAACAAGGCTGGCATTTCCCCATTTGTATATATCTTGGAATGGGGCAAGAAATGGTTTGAATTATGTACAGTTTTGTTATTCGTTGTTTGAATATCAATTTTAGATTTCTATTGCATCTGTTGTCATTCACATGTATGTTGTCACAGAGTGCATAACCTTTAATGTGCAAATGGCTAAGAAAATCCCATCTTTCTCATGTGGGTCGTGGTTCATAAACGGGTCCAAGCCCATGTGTGGTCGTATAAATAAGAGGTTCGCGCACTCTAGTCTTCTTCTTTACCCGTCCACGTACATGAACCTAGGGTTTTGTGTATTTCCTCCATTAAAGCTTCCTTGGAGAAATCGAAACAAAGGGTGTTCAAATCTCACTCCAAGTAAGTAAAATCCTCTTGCTCCTTTCAATTTCTTAGACCTATGATGAATTCTAAGGGCACAAAAAGGAGTTCTAAAAACTCAAAATCCTCTAGCTTGAATCCTCCTTGTGACCAAAACTCTCTTAGAATTAGGTTTGTGGATGATTCTTGTGCTAGAATGTTTGATAAGATTGCTTCAAAAGGTTCCATTCTAGAAAACAGGTTGGATTTATCTAGTGGGCATGAAGAGGATTTGGTATGCTTTACAAAATTCAAGCTTGGAAATATCTTTGATGGTATTGGTCAAGGATTTGATTCTCTTAAAAGGATTTTCTATGCCAATATTCATGATGTTAATTACAACAAGATGGAATTCAAATCCATGATTGGTAGAGAAAGGTTCCTTGTTGATAGAGAATTAATTTCAAGGATTACCAAAATCCCGTTGGGGAACGTACGGCTACCTAGACCATGTGATGAACGTCCATCTTGTGATGATATATCGGTTGGGCTTTGTGGAAAGAAGGTCGTTTGGAGTCAGGGAAAGTTCCTTACTAATGATCTTAGTATTGCTTTGATGACTTTTGGAAAACTTGGTATCCCCAATCTTTGTCCCTCCACAATTGAAAATTCTTGGTGGAGTCATGAGTTTGCAGAATTGGTATATTTCCTTGAATCGGGTATTCTAAGTTTCGATATTTGTGGTTTTATTATCTTTCAAATGATTTCGATGACTTCACCCGTCAAGATGTTAGGGTACCCTTGCTTGATTAGTCAAATTTGTCATGATCGTGGGTTTGATTCAATAGGCAACTCTCTTGGGGTCCCCAAACCGGTTCGTCCGTGTACCTTTAGGCGCATAAGGGAAAATGCTTGCAAGCGACAAAGAATTGCTTCTCTTGATTTTAGCGACCCTACTACCATAAGCCTTCATCAAAAATTCATAAAGGTGTGTGTAAGGTTGATTTAAGAGTAAAGTGTGTTCAAGAACAATTGTCCTTGATTGCAACAAATTTTCCCGAGCTCAAGGAAGATTTGAACGCAATTCAAGCATCTTGGAGTATCTCTGATGAAGAAGAAGATGAGTAATTCGTGTTCTTATTGTTGCCTAGTATGTATTCTTTTTGATTTAGTTTGAAGAATAACTAGTGCTTGAATAGCAATGATTGTGACTATGCATAGCTATTATTTTCATCATCTTGTTCTTTTTTTAGGTTTATTGGTTTAAATTCTAAAAATATTTGGAGGATGATTGTTTGCAGTATTTAATCTCTATGATTTGTTATATTGCAATTTTTTATGGGATATTGTTGTTACGTCCGTAAACTATATTTTCCCATATTTTGTCAAAAGTAAAGTCGTTCATGATCGGTATTCATGTATTGATTTAAGGATGAATATATTTTTGACATATACAAAAGTTAAGCTTATATTATCAATTCTTTGATGGAAGATAGGTTAAAATCTTTTGTGTTCAAGGATCACGTCTATTAAATATCATTGTGCAAATAGTGATGGAAGATAGAATGAATCCTTGTGTATTCCACAGTATTGATCTTCACTAATCCATATTTTATGTAATACTGTGAGGCTCTGTAATGTGTCTTATGTTGAGCAAGATACAACCAAGTTGATTAATTTTTGATTAGCTTTGTCGGTTGTTCCTTAAGGTACTTTATGTTGAGCATTCTTGAACTAAATTAATCATCTTGTTTGGTTATTTATTTATTGCTCCGTAAGTCTTTCTATGTCGAGAAAAAAAAATGACAATTAAATTGATTAATTTTGTAATTAGTTTGGTTGTGTATTCCAATTAGATTAATTATGGGTTCTCTTATAATTAATCTAGTTGAGTATTTTCATACTCCGTAAGATTCCTATTATGTTGAGTATATGAACGACTATCCTATTCATTTTCTAATGGTTATGTTAGTCGTATGCTCCGTAAGTTCTCTTATGTCGAGCATAATCAATTAAGTTGATCACTTTTGTGTTCAATCTGATTACGTATTCCGATTATATTAATCATGGATTTACTTGTGATTAATTTGATTGAGTTTTTGGATATAGAAAATCATTCTCATGGTTTTTGGTGTCCAATCAAAATCCTTCTTTTCTTTTGAAATTAAGGTCGCTCTTGTTGTTCCCTTGGGAATGACATCTAATGGGGGAGAGTTCTTTTGAACTTGTGCTTAATTGTCATATCTTGAGGGTTGTGCGGCTGTGGAATTTTAGAGGGGTTATCTCGTATCTTTAAACTCCTTTATGAATGCTATTAGCTTCGGCTATATGATTGCATCTAAATTAGATGGTATGTATTTTTCTTTTAGTCATGAAATGTCTCTTACGAAAATTTCATTATGATCCCGTTCTTGTACCTTTGCCAATTTTATTGACAAAAAGGGGGAGAATTAATATGTAGTTCACACTAAAAATACATATGGTTTTCGGATCATTGTGTAAGGAGGAGTGGTTTCCATGTGAGATGGAGTATTGACTAAGGGGGAGTGATACATATCACCATGGTATTATTGTTGAAATTGTGATACAATTGGACTTTGACAATGTGTAATAAAACTATGACACTGTATAACAATGATCGAGACCGATACTTTCTCATTGTTATAGCTACGGATCTTCAACAACGGTGATGCTAAACTTATAACCTTTGGGATCATTGGAGTACTTGGAAGTGACGAAGATTTCGAGGAATGTTGAAGATTAGACATGTGGAATAGGATCTACTAAAGTTTCTTTATCTTTTTTGTATTCCATATGTATTGATAATTTTGTCACTAAAATTGATAAAGGGGGAGATTGTTAGAGCATTGCTCGGTCAAACTCGTGATAGATGCATTTATCTGTCTAATTTGTCCTCAATGTTTTGTATTGTTAGTACTCGATTTCGTACTTATTATGGTGTTTTGTGTGTTTGTAAGTATTTTTTGGAAAAAAATATTGTTGGAAAATTCTGCTCGAAAAGTTGCTCGGATCACCCCCGGAGCACGATTGCTATACGGACCCTGTATTTGGCTAAACAGCACCCACAGCTATGTGTAGCCCATTTATCATGTGGTCTGAGGATAGATCTAATCTTGAAGACCTTCTTGTTTCGCATTTTAAGAACATATCTACCACTACTAATCATGTCTTGAATAATGATTTTTTTTGAATTGCATCGATAAATGTATCACTGATGAGGACAATGACAATCTTTTGAGTCTCATTACTCCTGATGAGATTATGAATACAATCAAGCAAATGACCCCGTGGACTGCCCTTGGTCCAGATGGGTTTCCTCCAGGTTTTTACAAACAAAACATGAGTTTGCTTGAAAATGATGTTTTAGAAATTGTTAAAAGTTTCTTTCACTCTAAACATATTTTAAAAGAAATGAATCACATTCATTTCTTTAATTCCTAAGGTGAACGAGCCTATAAGTCCTGCTGATTTCAGGCTTATATCTCTCTGCAATTCTAACTATAAAATCATATCTAAGATTCTAGTGAATAGGATGAAACCATTACTAGGCAAACTTATTTCTCCATTTCAGGCAGCTTATGTTCCTGGTAGAACTATACAAAATAATGTAGTGATTGCCCATGAGTTGGTTCATTCTATGAAGAAAAAGAAAGATAAATGTGGTATTATGGGCCTTAAAATTGATATTTCTAAGGCCTTTGATAGAGTAGAATGGCCATTCTTAATTGGTGTTCTTAAAAAGTTTGGGTTTTCTGATCATTGGTGTCAACTATTTTTTTCAGTGTATTAGTACCTTGAATGGTTCACCTTGCCCCTCCTTTAATCCTTCTAGAGGTCTGAGACAAGGTGATCCCTTGTCTCTATATTTATTTATCTTGTGTATGGAGTCATTCTCAAGGTACCTCATCCATGCTGAGAACAACAATCTCATTTATGGCCTCAAAGTAACTAATAAGGCTCCTAGTATATCTCATCTGCTTTTCGCAGATGATTGCTTGCTTTTCACTAAAGTAACACATTATGAAACTAGTAACCTCATGTCTTTGATCAAAGACTTTAGCAGTATCTCTGGTCAAATGATAAACTTTGAAAAATCTTCCTGCTTTCTTAGCAAAAAAATCTCCCTGATCACTGTGTGTCTCTTATTAGATCCATGAATGTTAGGAAGATTGAACTTAATGAAAAATACCTTGGTATACCTCTTTTTATCACTAGAAATAGAACTGAAAGTAGGTCACATTTAAACAGTCACCATGACTCTAGAGTTTCTAATTGGAAAGGAAAACAATTAGCTCAATCTGGTAGATCTGTACTTGTTCAACATAATTTAAAATCTTCTTCTAATTACCATATGAATTCTTTCCTTCTACCTGACTCCATTATTGATAAAATGGAGAAGTTCCAAAGGGACTTCTGGTGGGGGTAAAATGGTCACAAAGGTTACTACTTTAAAAAGTGGGATAAGGTATGTTCTCATAAGTTACAGGGAGGCTTAAGATTTAGGAATCTGGAAAAAAAATGAACTTAGCTCTTTTGGCAAAAACTGCTTGGCTCTTGATTCATTCTCCTAATGATCTGTGGGTTAGAATTTTAAAATGTAAGTATTTCAAAAATTGTCATCCTCTTCATTACAAAAAACCTTGGAGCCAGTCTTGGGTTTGGTCTAGTATTTGTCATGGTTTGGATATTTTAAAACATCATGCTTACTGGGATTTAAGAGATGGTTCTGTTATTAATGTTTTTTTTCTGATAATTTGATATTAAATCCAACTATGCCTCTGTGTCTTAGCTCTCCCAATCCTAACTATAAGGTTTCTGAGTTCATAAACCATGACACTAAGTCTTGGAATGTTGCTTCAGTTGAGGATTTCTTCACTAATGGAAATAGTTAGAAGATATGTAGGATGAGAATCCCAGGTGTGACACTCTTATTTGGCCTTATAATAGGAATGGTATCCTAACTGTCAAATCAGTTTACAAGATTCTTGCTAATGAGATGCTACACAACTCTATCCCTAATCCAGACTTAGAGACATACAAGGCCCTTTGGAAATATCTACTCTTACCTAAAACTCAGTTATTCCTATGGAAGTGTGTTGAAAAAATTCTCCCTACAGGCAGTAAGTTAGCTAGATACAACAGTAACCATGATAATAGGTGCAAATCATGTAATTATGGAGCTAGTGAAACCCCAAAACATATGATTCTTCATTGTGATTTCGCTAGGAATGTTTGGTCCAACATACCTGTTGTTAGTCATGTTATTTCTCAAGATTTGAATGGAGATATTAGTATTAAGGATTGGATATCTAAATGGTTGTCTACTAAGAATCTGCAAGATAAATCCTCGATTGTTTTTACTGCAGCCTGGTGTATCTGGAAATACATATGCTCTAAGGTCTTTGATAATAAGTCTTTGAATCCTCATTTCACTGCCAGAACTGCTCTTAGAATGGCCGAAGAAACTGCCAGTTCACTTGTTTCTACTTCTACTCCTAATGCTTACACATCATCACCATCTATTACTGAGGATAACTTTATTAACACCATTCATCATGATAGTTTACTTATATTTTGTGATGCATCTTTTGACAAAGATACTAACAATTCTGGTGTGGGTACTGTGGCAATGAACCATTCAGGTGAATTCAAAGGCTGCAAACGAGTTTCTAGTATTGATACTTGTCCTGAAGGTGCTGCGAGTATGGCGATTCTTGGGCTGCTAGATGGATCCAAGCAAAAAAAAAAATCAGAACTTTTTCTTAATTAGTGATGCCAAAAATGTTATGGCTTATCTTAATAATTGCAAAGGCCAAACTAGCTGGACCTTTTGCTCTGTTTTAGATGATTGTTTATTTCTTTTAAGAAATTCTCACTTTGTCAGGTTCAAATATCTTAAGAGAAATCTTAATATTATGGCAGATTTAGCTGTTAAGCATATTAGGATTGGGAAAGTTACACGTGAATGGAATGAATCTAATATTCCCTACTTTCTCCAAAATGTTGTAAACTTGCATTAACCAATGAATTTTTTTCTTTCCTAGCAAAAAAAAAAAAAAAAAACCTCAACCCCAATCCTCCCATGGAAGTTCGTTGCAAAAGGTAGACCTAGCCTTTAAAAACAATCCTTCGCAACCTTATCTCTTACAACATCAGAGATCTCTTTCCGAAAGTAAGTGAGTTAATTAAGAATTCTAGCACATCCTTAACTCCAACTCTGAAACCTTAGCAAATGATCATCATAAGGGAATCTTGGTGCAATCCTTTCAGTTCCATAACCATTTTTCTGTCCCAAAAATTGGAAGACGAGGTGGTATTTGTCTAATGTGTGAGGATAACCCAAATATTCAAATATTACTTCATTCACAAAACTATATTTACGTATTGGTTACGCCACCTCTCCCTGAAAAACCCTGGATATGCACGGGTATATATGGTCCACCACACCCGGACATAAGGAGAAACTTTTGGCAAAACTTTCCGTCAATCTTCAACAACATCAACCCGGCTATACCATGGATTTTGCTAGGAGATTTCAACGACGTTCTGGATCAATCAGAAAAAATGAGGAAGACTAGTAACGTATGCACAATCTCAACCTCTTCTCACTATGATGGATCAGATGGGATTTATGGATTTAGGATTCCAAGACGACCCATACACATGGACAAACAACCATATGGGACAAGACAGCATTCTAGAGAGATTAGATAGAGCAACGGCAACCCATCATTGGGGTATTTCAAATCCACATGCAGCAGTTGCTTATCTTCCAAGAATCGCATCTGATCATATTCCCCAATCCTATTACATGGAAAAGCAATAGATTGGCAAGGAACAAAAAATTACAAATTTGAACATTTATGGCTCCCATACCCGCAACTCAAGCAGGTGGTTGACTCGTCTTGGGTACAACAGCAGGATTCAGAACCTACCTTAGACCTTCAACTAAATCTCATAACAACCGCACAAACCCTCATGGATTGGAATAATGAAACTTTTGGCCATCTTCCAACTATGATCAAAAAATCGACGACAAAGATAAAAGAGGCTCAACATCAGTGTGTTATCCAATCGGGTAACAACCAGAATTCTGGCTGGGTCAGGAAAAACAACTAAGAAGAGATCACACAGAATTGCTACAATGTCACGCAATATACTTGCAACAAAGATCCAGAATTCAATGGCAGGCGAGATCAACAACACCTTCTTCCACACTAAATAAACCATCCACCGAGCATGCAACAATATACAACAACTTCAAGACCCGATGAACAATTGGGTTAACAAGAAGGAAGACGTGATTCAACTCATTCTTTACTATTTCACCCAACAATATACGACTCAACCTACAATCATAGATGGGGATCTTTTCACAGATATCAATCCCAGATTAACTCTCAGACAAATGGACCTTTTGTTAGAGCACTGCTCGGTCGAACTGGCATGCGTTTCTATCTCAAGTATGTTTGTCAATGTTAGTGATCAAAACTATAAGTCTTGATTTGTAGTCTATTATAGCTAAGTCTCGGACTAGGATAGAAAGTGTAGTTGAGCTAAATAACTCCATGGCGATCATCATACAAGATGAAGAACTATTCAAGAAACTGATGGAACATAATCAACTAAAAGGTACGTGGAGACTTGAACTTATCTATCACTCAAAAGTCTATCTACTATATCTCCTATCTTGAGACAAAGTCGTTTTGCTATATAGACTTTGATTATACACATTTGCTATTTCGAGCCGAGTTTATCTCGCCTATATATTTCTTGAAATATGTGTTAGTAAGATTTCGCTTTGGCCAAGTTCATCTTTACCTAGTGACGAAAGTCATGTTAAGTTTCAATCACTTGAAAATGGCTTTGACGAAAAATGGTTTGTGAATAACAACTATATAACGTCCTCTAAGAATATTTCAATGATTGAAATGAGAGTTTAGAATATATAACCATTGTTGGATATAAGAATTATGTGGTAACACATATATGTATAAGTCTTTATTCTTTGAACCAAAGTATGCTTACTTTGTTGATCAGGAAAACCGGAACAGAGTCCGCGAACCCAGTCCGCGAACTGTCAGAGGTTCTCGTCCCGAGAAAATATGTTGGAGTTTGTAAACCTTTTACAAATTTATTCCGAGTACTTAAGTCCGCGTACTTAAGTTGGTTATTTCTAAAAATGATTATTCGTGAACTTATACTTATATAAACTAAGGAATGCAAGTTTTCAAACCGTGGCTATAAAGTTCATGAATCGATTCGAGTGGATCAAATCGTTTTTGCTTCGATTGTGTCTTTTATACTTATATAAGATCTAAGCAATTGAACAACTCTCCAACTAGTTCATTTGAACTAGTTATGGTGAATAAGAATATGGTTGATATGAAAGTGCTCATATGGATAACCATTTGGTTAACTATTGTTTAACCAACAAATGTACATGTTTGGGTACGGTTACATAAACCTAAAATCGTGCATTTCATTTGTGTTTAATAAGATAAGTTTTTGATCTAACGGTTGAAAGATATTGGCTTGAATCTAATTAGGTTTTCATCTGACGGTGAATATTGATTGCTTTGTTACTAAGCTAACATTGATTGCAAACCCTGATTTGAAAGACTATATAAAGGAGAACTCTAGAAAATGGGAAACCTAATCCCCACGCCTCCTGTGTGATACTAGTTGTATTATCTAGAGTCGATTCTCCTTTAACCTTAGGTTTCTTCGAGACCATGTAGGTTAACGACTTGAAGACTTCATTAGGATTGTGAAGCCAGACCGATACTACTTTCTTGTAGTTGTGTGATCTGATCTTTCTGATTCTATCGTGTTGAGTACAATCGTAAATATTGGCTTGAGATTGATATCTCCGATAGGCAAGATATAAAAGTAATCACAAACATCTTCGTCTCATCGTTTGTGATTCCACAATATCTTCTTTCGATGCGTCGATTAAGATTATTGTGAGGTGATTGATAATACTGAGCTGTTCTTCGGGAATATAAGTCTGGTTTATCAATTGGTTCATGTTCACCTTGATTTATCAATAGACAGAACAAAACTTGTAGGTATTTCTGTGGGAGACATATTTATCTATTACCGTAGACTTTTCTGTGTGATATAGATTTGTTTATTAAAGTCTTCGACTTTGGGTCGTAGCATCTCTTAGTTGTGGGTGAGATCAGCTAAGGGAATCAATTGCGTAGTATCCTGCTAGGATCAGGGACGTAGGAGCATAACTGTACCTTGGATCAATGTGAAATTGGTTGGGGTTCAACTACAGTCAAGACCGAAGTTAGTTTGTAGTAGGCTAGTATCTGAAGCAGCTTAATACAGTGTGTGTTAAATCTGGACTAGGTCCAGGGGGTTTTGTGCATTTTCGGTTTCCTCGTTAACAAAACTTTTAGTGTCTGTGTTATTTATTTTCCGTATTATATTTTGTTATATAATTGAAATATCACAGGTTGTGCGTTTGAATCAATTAGAATATCCAACATTTGGTTGTTGATTTACATTGAATGATACCTAACATTGGTCTTTGGTACCTTTCAAGTGATTTCTCTTGTATTCAATTAGACTCGCATATTTCTATTTGTTTGGTTAAGTATTGAATCGAGAAAGAGAGATATAACTCTTTGATATACTTTATTAAGATTGAGTCACGTTGATTCTCTTGAAAGTATATTGGAGTTAGTCCATACGGATTGCTAAGCAAAATATTGGGTGAGGTTGTTGTACCCCCACTTTTTCAATTGGTATCAGAGGAGGCAAACACTATAAACCTTATAGGTTTGTGTTTGTTTGATCCTTAAAAATTTTCCTATGGGAAATTTCTTTGGAAAACTTGCTCTTGGCATATGTAACGCACGCCAGAATTTCTTAAAGATTGTTCAAAGATTATTATGGAAAAAACCTTCGGTTTCCTATAATAATCTCATTTCATCTAAGAACTTGGAAAACTTAGATGATGAGAAACAATCTAAAGAAAAAAATAAAAAGAGGAGAAGACTGAGAAAATGTTCGTTACGCTCAAAGATATGGATACTCACTAGATTAACTCTTAATCTTTTTGAGAAATACTATCGTAATGGATATATTGACAAAGATCTATCTAGAGCGTTTGAAAGTTTTTTCAGATTCTTAGAAAAACTAAATTCTGTTAAGTTTAAGAATCAACCCAATAAAATTTCTGTACATATAAAACTATGGAATAATGATGTACGGACTGAACACTCTGTCAACACAAGTAGATCCAATGCGGGTTCTCATGTTTTTGACATAGGTTCAAGGAATCGGAAAAATCTTCTTTCCAATCACATCAAAAAGAAGATGGAAAGCTCTGCCAACCCAGATTATCATCATTACTTTGATTATATCACTAGGACTGCCCACAAATATCAACCAGAAATGATATATGAGGATTCCTCTGGACATCTTGCCTCTTGGTAACAAGCCTGGCACTACCCCATTTGTATATATCTTGAGATGGGGCAAGACATGGTTTGATTTTTGTACAGTTGGGTTAAGAATATCATTCTATCCTTTTTGGAAATAGAGCTTTATACTGCTTCCATCTTCTCTTACAAATTGTGTTATTACAGGATGCAACCTTGATGTATGAACTTTAAAAGAAAATCCTAAATTACTTTTGAGAGTCACGGTTCATAAACGGGTCCAAGCCCATTAATGGGTCTTATAAAAAGGAAGTACGCACACCTTCTTCCTCATCCCATCAGTCCGCGTACGTGAACACTTTAGGGTTCTTGTGTTTCCTCCATTAAAACTTATTTCGAGGAAGATTAAAAGGAAGGGTGTTCAAGGTTCATTCCAAGTACGTAATTTCCTCTTGGTTCCTTCCAATTTCTAGATCTCTGATGAATTTTAAGGTTTCAAAAAGCTTGAGTGCTTCTAGCATGAATCTCCCTTTGGACCAAAATTCTCTTAGGATTAGGTTTGTTAATTATTCTTTTGCTAATACTTTTGAAAGGATTCCATCTATGGGTTTTATTGTAGAAAAGAAATTTTATCTTTCTAGTGGACATAAAGAGGATTTAGTTTGCTTTGAAAAATTCAATTTTGGAAACATCTTTGATGGTCTTGGTCAAGGATTTGATACTCTCACAAGAATTTTAAATGCCAACATTCATGATGTTGATCTCGGAAAAATGGAATTCAAAACCATGATAAATAGAGAAAGGTTTCCTGTTAATAGAGAGTTGATTTCGAAAATTAGCAACATTCCATTGGGTAATGTTCGTCTACCTAGACCGATAAGAAAGACCATCACATGAAGACATTTCTCTTGCTCTTTGTGGTAAGAAGGTTTCTTGGAATCAAGGGAAGTTTCCTACTAATGTTCTTAGTGTTACCTTGATGGCTTTCGGAAAACTCGGATAATCTTTGTCCCTCCACAATTGAGAATTCTCGGTGGAGTCGAGAGTTTGCGGAATTGGTCCATTTCCTTGAATTGGGTGTTCCGAGTCTTGATATTTGTGGTTTCATCATTTTTCAAATGACTTCGATGACTTCACCCATCAAGAAGTTAGGTTACCCTTGCTTGATTAGTCAAATTTTCCTTGATCGTGGTTTTGATTCAATTGGCAATTCTCTTGGGGTTTCCAAACCTGTTCGTCTATGTACTTTCAGACGTATAAGGGAGAATGTGTGCAAAAGACAAAGAGATGATTCCCTTAACGATTGTGACCCTACCACCTTGAGTCTTATTCAAAAATTTCACAAGGGTGTGTGTAAGGTCAATGCAACGGTGAAGTGTGTGCAAGAACAATTTTCATTGGTTGCAACTAAGTTTCCCAAGCTCAAGGAAGAATTGAACATGATTCAAGCATCTTGGAGTGTTTCCGACGATGAAGATGATATTATGATTTTATTTTTCCTAGTAAATCTTCGGGTGAGAATTTTATTTTCTTGTTTTTTTTAGAAGAATAACTAGAGTTTGGAATAGCCATTATTGTGATTACACATAGCTATGTCCAACGTTTTCATCTTCATGTTTTTAGGTTTATTTGTTTAAATTCTAAAATTGTTTGGAAGATGATTTTTGCAGTAATAATCTTTATGTTTTATATTGTTATGGGATATATGTGTTTGCGTCCGTGAACTACGATTGTCTCAACCTTGTCAAAAGCTAAGTCTTTCGTATGTCGATATGCATGTATTGATGAAAGAATGAATGAACTTTTGACATTACAAAAGTTTGAAGCCTATTGTGTCATTATTGATGGAAGACAGGATGAACTTTTGTTTGCGAGTATTATGTCTATTGTATATCATTGTGCAAATAATGATGGAAAATAGAATGAATCCTTGTTTATTTCACAGTATTTTGTTGATCTTCGATCCACAATCTTTGTGCATATATTGTGTTATTCCATAAGGTTTCTTATGTTGAGCACAATCGAATGAGTTGATTAATTTTCTTATGATTAACTTAGTTGTTTCTCCGTAAGTTCGCTTATGTCGAGCATGGCCGATTAAATTGATCATTTTTTTGTGATTAATTTGGTTGAGAATTTCCGATTAGATTAATCATTGGTTTTCTTGTGGTTAATTTAATTGAGTATTATTTGGATTCAAATTCATATTCGTATGTGATTTGTTATGTCCAAATAAATCCTTCTTTTCTATTGAAATTAAGGTCGCTCTTGTTGTTCTTGCGGGAATGACATATTATGGGGGAGAGTTTTTAATTGAACTTGTGCTTAATTGCCAAAAATTTTTGGTGAGTGCGATTATGGAATATTATAAGAGTTATCTTGTATCTTTATAAACTCCTTGATGAAATGTCTAAATAAGTTGATATGTGCTTGCTTTTGGTCATGAAATGTCTCTTTGGAAATTTCATTAGGATCCCGTTTTCGTACCTTTGCCAATTTTATTGACAAAAAGGGGGAGAATTAATGTGTAGTTCACACTACAAATACATATGGTTTTCGGATCATTATGTAAGGGGGAGTGGTTTTCATGTGAGATGGAATATTAATTAAGGGGGAGTGATACATATCACCATAGTATTGTTGTCGAAGTTGTGATACAATTGAACTTTGATGCCATATAATAATACTATGAAACTGTATAACAATGATTGAGAATTCTTGTTTTCTCATTGTTATAGCTACAGATTTTCAACAACGATGATGCTAAACTTACAATTGGAATCATTGGAGTACTTGGAAGTGACGAAGATTTCGAGTAATGTTGAATATTAGGCATGTGGAATAGGAGCTACAAAAGTTTATTTATCTATTTTTGTATTACATATGTATTAATAGTTTTGTCACTAAAATTGAAAAAGAGGGAGATTGTTAGAGCACTGCTCGGTCGAACTCGCATGCGTTATTATCTCAAGCATGTTTGTAAATGTTAGTTATCAAAACTATAAGTCTTGATTTCTAGTCTACTATAGCTAAGTATCGTACTAGGATAGAAAGTAGTTGAGCTCAATAACTCCATGGAGATCAACATACAAGACGAAGAACTACTCAAGGAACTGGTGGAACTTCATCAACTAAAAGGTATGTGGAGAATTGAACTTATCTATCCCTCAAAAGTCTAACTACTCTATCTCCTATCTTGAGACAAAGTCGTTTTGCTATATAGACTTTGATTATACACATTTGCTATTTCAATCCTAGTTTATCTCTCCTATCTATTTTTCGAAATATGTGTTGGTAAGCTTTCGCTTTGGCCAAGTTCATCTCTATACCTAGTGACGAAAGTCATGTTAAGTTTCAATCACTTGAAAATGGTTGTGACAAAAAATGGTTTGTGAATAATAACTATATAACGTCCTTTAATAATGTTTCAATGATTGAAATAAGAGTTTATAATATATAACCATTATTGGATATAAGAATTGTGTGGTAACACATATATGTATAAGTCCTTATTCCTTGAACCAAAGTATGCGTACTTTGCTGATCAGGAAAACCGGAACAGAGTCCGCAAACCCAGTCCGCGAAATGTCGTAGGTTGTCGTCCTGAGAAAATCTACTGGAGTTTGTAAACCTTTTACAAACTTATTCCGGGTACTTAAGTCTGTGAACTCAGTCTGCGTACTTAAGTTGGTTATTTCTAAAAACGATTATTCGTGAACGTATACTTATATAAACTAATTAATGCAAGTTTGCAAACCGTGGCTATAAAGTTCATGAATCGATTCGAGTGAATCAAATCTTTTTTGATTCGATTTTGTCTTGTATACTTCTATAAGATCTAAGCAATTGAACAACTCTCTAACTAGTTCATTTGAGTCATTTGAACTAGTTATGGTGAAGAATAATATGGTTGATATGAAAGTGCTCATATGGCTAACCATTTGGTTAACTATTGTTGAACCAAAAAATGTACATGTTTGGGTACAGTTACACAAACCTAAAATCGTGCATTTCATTTTTGTGCAACACGCTAAGTTTTCGATCTAACGGTTCAAAGATATTAGCTTGAATCTAATCAGGTTTTCATCTAACGGTAAATATTGAATGCTTTGTTACTAAGCTAACATTGATTGCAAACCCTGATTTGAAAGACTATATAAGGGAGAACTCTAGCAACTGGGAAACCTAATCCCCACACCTCCTGTGTGATACTAGTTGTATTAGCTAGAGTTGATTCTCCTTTAACCTTTGTGGATGGTGGATTTTCGACAAGGGTTAAAATCATAAAACCATAATTATACATGCTCCTGATCCATCAATCAGATGAGTATTGAGGCTCATGTCTCTCATTGAAGCATGAGAGCTCGTGCCATGAAATATCTGACTGAGAATACTGTCTCTCAAAGTATATGTAGATGTGTAGTCTCTCAGCTGAGGCAACGTCACATCTCATGAATACTGAGCAATTTCAGTAATTACTTATATATAGAATCGAAAGATTGGATGGCTCCTAGACAGCTTGCCTGCTAGTATAGAGCAATAACGTCTTCAGGATGCAACAATGTTTTCCCTGACTATATAAAAGAGATATGACATTTCAACAAGCTTATATTTCTCAATTCTCAGATAATTAATGCTCCTAGACAACATGCTTGCTAGTATAGAGCCATCAGTTAATTATCTCTAATAGTTAACTAAATACTCAACAATATTCTACTCTACGGTTCTTCGTAACATTTCGTCACTTCAATTCATAGTTCTTCCCAGCAGAATTCCACGGGTTAGTGATAGATGTTCAACGTACGAGCATCTGAGCAGCTATCGAGTAAGCCCCGACCAAAATGGTGCGAGTGTACTCAGCAATAATGCACAAACGACCATCTGAATGCGCAGACGAGCATTCCAAAACACGAAGGAACGATGAACCTATGAATAGGAAGAAAAATAATAATAATAAAATATTATCAAAGGCGCTAGGGGACTGGGCCCACCAACCGGCCAGTCATGTCGTGGCCAGTCCCACGCGCAATTCTATATTTTATCATACTTAGTTATTTTTCCCTGATCTCATGAAAATCTCTTCATTTAAACAAATTTCCTTCGTTTCAAGGAAACTCCCCAGTCTCGTGGTGTTTCCTCGCATTAAAGAAATAAAATAATTAGGAAAGATATCGTGGGACCGTGCTCACTAGCCGTCCGGCCGTGCCCTAGCCGTGGCCGGTCCCACACCTCATGGTTCCTTATTATTTTGTTATTTCTTTCATCCCATGAAAATTCTCTGATTTCATGATATTTCCCTAAACTCATGAAAATTATGTAAAATTAGGGAGAAAACGCACGGGACCGGGCTCATTGGCCGGCCGGCCATGCCCTAGCCGTGGCCGGTCCTATGCGCTCTTGTCTCATTATTTTAATATTATTTGTTTCACTCATCCCATGGAAACTCCTTCACTTCAAGGAAATTCCCTAGTTTCAGCAAACTCCTTGAATTCATGAAATTTCCCTCAAGTCATGAAAATAATATAAAATCAGGAAAACTCGTGGGGCCGGGCCCTAGCCGGCCGGTCATTCCCTAACCAGTCCCACACGCTCCTTATTTTATTATTATCATTTTTTATGTTTCCCTCATCTCATGGAAATTCCTTAATCTCATGAAATTCTTCAGTTTCATGGTATTTTCCTCACATCAGGGAAAATACATAAAAATTACACAAAATTGGGAAAAGTGCTGCGGGACCGAGCTTGCTAGCTGGCCGGCCATGCCCTGCCGTGGCCGGTCCCACACCTTGCGATCTCATATTTTATTAATTATTTTCATCATCTCATGAATTTTTCCTAGTTTCAGCAAAACCCTGGATCCTTCATATTTTCTCAAAATGTTGCTCAAACGCGCACCAGAAAATATCGTAACTCTCAGAACTGAGACACGAACATTATGGTAACACGGGCATATCCCATTGACCGAGCAAGGCTGTCCCTAAGGCTTGTAAATAGCCGGTCCCACATGTTTTAATAATTTTGACCTAATTTGCTCAATTGCTCATATTAGGTCCAAACTCTTTTCAAACAACTTGGAGTTTGCTCAAATGATCATCAGCTGGTCCCGCGACCACCAAGGACCAGTATCATGCTCTCTTGATCGGTCCCTCATATTTTCATAACTAGGTTTTACTATCTAACGCTCACACGAGCATTATTTTAATAAATGATTAAACAATCATTCCATCATCCTTTCACCAACTGGTCTTCAGAGACTTTGGTATTTTTGCTCACTTGAGCATATGGGAGCTATACGGTCGATTCATCAACCCATGTAGCCGGTCCCTCCTTCATATCATGAACGGTCTTCAATAAATCATCAATTCAGCAATTGATCAAAATTAGGGTTTCGAATCCAGAGCTCTGCAAAAAACATAACATTAACAATTTTACGTTGATCCCGTGGTCAACATTTTAATAATTATGCTCGACTCAGATGCCAGCATCTTAAACCAACATTTGCTCAGACGAGCAACATTTGTTCAAATGAGCAACATCTACTCACACCAAAGAATATTGGTTCAATTATTAATATTCAACAATTTATCAAATGAGCAACATTCGCTCAAATGGACAATATTTGTTCACGCTGAAGAATATTGGTTCAACTATCAATATTCAATAATTCATCAGATGAGCAACATTTTCTCAGATGAGCAACATTTTCTCAGATGAGCAATATTTGCTCAGACTAGCAATATTTTCTCAGACTAAGGAATATTGGTTTAACTATCAATACTCAACGATTCAGCAGCACAGTTTGCTCAGGTTATCAACACTTATTCGACAATGATATTTTCTGTCTCAGCAGACATGTTCGATTCATGAGTCTCAGAAAATTTGCAAATTATGTTCAACTCATCAATACAAGGACTCATAGTCCCATAAAGTAAGCAACTGACTAACTAAATACACGTCTGTCTTGCAGACTCCACATTCATGAGATATCAATCGTGTCACATGGGGGGATATTAACTAGGGTTTTGGTCTGGCGGTCTACGGCACGTGTGTTCATACACACGATGAGAATGCGAGAAAGTCGTGCAATCAGTTGGAGGAGTTAGCAAAGTAGTGGGTGGAAAGTTAACCAAGTCTCCACACGATGAGCAACTGGTTTCAACACGATTTTCCATTTCCCCACTCTTTGACTCCTGCAACTGTCGCACTTCATGGGATCATGGTGTTTTCAATTCAGCAATATAAAAGGCCTCTGAATCATGATTGAAACGGACAAGAATTTCTCGACAAGTTCATACAGACAATCTTTTGTCTACACGAACTCATTGTCTAAGCAATCACTCTCAACTAAGTAAATTCAATCATTCAGAACTTTATCACGCAGAATACACAACACACCTACAATCTCGATCACCATTGATCTCACACATTTCTCAGCTTCCCTCTTACAGATCAACCCATCCTCTCTTGTGACCGAATTGACTCTGGAACGACCATTGTTTTGGTTTAGGCCGGAGTCCTACAGATTGATCTCTCGAACTTAAAGCACTCCCTTCTTGCAGTGCATCTTTGTGAGGTTGAGCATTTGCTCGGTTCAAGGAGCCTCCGCACGGTCATCTCTTCAATTCCATAAAAACCAGCAAATCGTTTTTCCCCATCTACAGATTGGCGACCACAGTGGGAGATCATTCTCTCGGTTGCAATCTCATTATTCACAAAGATGGCTGGTCTTAGATCTGGGTTAGTTACAGGTTCTAACACAAGCGACGCTAGCACTAGCAACAATAACAATGAGGATATCCCGGAAGCCATTCCGGACTCTAAGACTAACAGTGGTGATGTTATTCCTCCTCACGCTAACATATAAGTTCATCCCCTGTTCGAACGAAACCTTGAGGAATTCAGGGGGAATCCACCAGCTACCATGGCTGATTTCATCAAGGTGCAAGAGACTCTTTCAAAGAATCAAACTGACATGGATGCAATACAGAAGGAGCTATTCAATTATCTCAGGACTCTCACTGACAAGATGTCAGAGAAGACTCAAGGAAAAGGAAAAGACAATGAAACATCCTCAGATGCTGATCCTGAAGTAGTTCCAATTCATACAGTGGATGACAGCAAAGTCCGCAAAGCTGCAGACGATCCATCAGCGAAGGAATCATCAAATTTCATTACTCGGGAAGATTTGGAACTCCTCTTGGAGAACCATGGAAAAGACAAGACGTCACATATACATCGTCACCAACCTCCATACCCTGGTGCTACACAAAGTATTCCTCTTCCAAAAGGTTATACCTCTCCAACCTTCATTTTATATAACGGAACATGCAATGTTCGGGAGCATGTTTCTCGGTTCCTGGAAGCTTTGGGTAAACATGAGCATAACCATGTTGTTCGCCTCAAAGAATTTTCAAAATCCTTGAAAGGCAGGGCATACACCTGGTACAACAACATCGCACCAGGAAATATCAACAATTGGGGAGAAATGATTAACGCCTTCTACAGAAAGTACTTCTTTGTGTCAGAGCAAGTTACTCTCTCTGATCTTGGAAGGATGTTTCAAAGGAGAAAAGAACATCCTAATGATTATGTGAAAAGGTTCAGTGTTCAAGCCCTGGACTATCATGATCCAAATGTCACAGAGCAGCAACTTGTAGACTTGTGCATCAATGAAATGATCCCGGTCTATAGAGCTTTACTGGAAAATCTCTGGTTCCAGACCTTTTCATAACTTCATGAAGCAGCTAAGAGATCAGCAACTACTGCATCTTCTTTAATGGAAAGATCAAGCTACAAAAACTGAGGAACCACGAGAATCTCGAGGTAATAGACGTTTGATGAACAAACAGTACAACCTCTAAACTTCTAAAAATGTTGTTACAGAAGGGAGCAAATGGAAAGCTGAGTCACAATGCAAGCATGCTTCTCCAGCTCCTCTGAAATCACCAAAGAAAGATAACCAATCTTGAAATGCACAAACCTTGACCCGGCATCAACGAACGGGGAAATGATCGGACAGACTCAAACTTCTCTGTTCTCATGAAGGAGTGATCGAGTTACTGGAAGATTGGGTTCAAGATAGTGCAATCAAATTGTTGCTCATCATAGAGAGGCAACTGAAGAAAAAATGAAGAATCCTAGGTACCGTCACCTTCATAGATTTATCAATCATCCGACAAGTAACTGCAATATTTTGAAGCACGTCACCAAAGAGAAGGTTGATCCACAATATCTTCAACTGGGGAATGAAGGAGTATACAAGAATCCTCTCCCAATCATAACCTTTACACTCTCTGAACAACCTAGAGGCAGTTCAATCCTTAGTCGAATGTGAATTGCTCTATATGTCGAAGGCACAAAGGAGAGACATGTTCACAGCACTGAACCACATCGTGTCAAGAAGCTTATTCTGGAAATACTTCTTGAGCCTCCAGCCACAAACCAAGAGATGTACGACTGGGGACTGCTTATCACAGTCAATCTCAGAAGAAACGAATTTGTAAGAACGTTGATCGATGTTGGCACCGCCATCAATAACATTCCACTGAAAACCATCGGATCCACGGGCATCACTCGACAAGAAACTACTCATGCTCCCATCTCAATCAGATACCTTGAAGGAACGCTCGAAAATATTTATGGCTACATCACTCTTAAAGTGAACATAAGTTCAACCTGGACAGAAACCAAGTTTCACATAATCAGGAAGATCCAGGATATGACATGTCCTTCAAACGAGCGTGGATCCACGCTGAAAAGATGGGTACTTACAAAGCGCCTTTGGTTACACATCTCTCCAACGAAGAAAGTTCTGATCCAGGAGATTTGGCGGACGTTCCATCATCAGAGCACTTGGAGGAATTTCGAACTTTGATGAGGTTGAAACAAGAACCTGCAAAAGATGCATAAACATTCATCAAAAGGTCCTTCACTCAGGATCTCATTCCTCCCATGTCTATTTCATTTATTTCCTCACATGTTATCTTAGTATGGGGACTCAATTATGCTAGAATCTCTACTATTGCAAGACGTTATAAGTGGATAATCTCACTTCAGCAATATTTTACCAAGTGCTTGAATCTGACATTTCTCCGAATCGAGCATCTCATTGAGATGCTGTTCAAGCATGGAAAAGAACAATTTGTGCATTTCTACATAGCCTTTCGGGAGTTTCCATGTGTGCCACAAAACCAGAAAGCTTTGATATCTGCACAAATGTCGAATCCCACTACCGCGACTAAAGGAATGTTGAATCAACAGAAGATAGTTGGGATCCAAACGATCAAACCTAAGACATGCTCAAGGGATATGACGCTTCAACGCTCAAGCATCTAAGAAGCCTTCAAATTGTACTCCCAATCAAAGAGTACACCTCCTATAACGGCGCATCTAGCTTCAGCACAAATATCTCGACGATGACACACTGATTCAACACCAACGCAATCAAAGTGTAACTAAATTACAATCGCTAATTCTTCATTATCCCATGATAAGACTTCTGAAGCAGATTCAACATCATTCATCCATGGATGGCACAAACTCCTTCAACATATACTGGGAACTTGATCTTATTGGAATTTTCAATCTGATGTGATTCTATGAAACTTCATCAACGGAACCTCTCTACATCACAAGCATTGCACGACCAAGGAACTTTTTCTCCTCACATCCAGAATGGAGACTGACGTTGTTATCTTCCACAACAACATCGATTCTCTGACGAAGCCACTTCACAGTAAAGTCATATTCAGGAGAATTTGGGTTGAAGTCATAGAACATCTTCATCTTAGGAATGCTCAACTCACCAACTAGTTCGTGAAAGGCTCACTGGATGAAGGAGGAAAGGCTATATCTATAATCATGGTTCTAGCTTGTATCTGGAGCAACTCCAAGCATAGTATCGACATCAACAAGGATATGTGGAGGATATCCGTTCATGGTCTCAGCATCAACAAGAATTTCTGGAGAAATTTCAATCGTGATCTAGCATCAACAACGGTCTCAAGAGCAACATCCACATGACAGGGATTCATCAATTAACCTCTGAAGTATTGCTCGACGAAGCGGACTTCTCCAAGAACTAATGATTTATACCAAGGTGTGTATACATGAAATATGTTCACATGAAAGTCTTTCCAAAGCTTGCACGATGGGCGGGCACAATCCCAAGTCTTCTACAAGATGTTCCCATCACCTCTACGAATGAGATACAACACACTTCAGGCCATGGGTTTAGAAAAACGTACCAATGGTGAGGAATGTGACAATTCTTCCTGAACAAAATATGTTTGTCTATGTCTCTTCTACAACATACCAAAAGGGCGCATCAGTCGGATATACGAGCTGAAAGATATGTCCTTTACCGTCAGGTCTACGAAATCTGAAAATTTTATACGGGATTACAAATTACAAATGTGCATGCTTCGCCGGCTGACCTCTTGATTAAATATTTTCTGTGGTTGTAGTAATGAGGTTCAAACTCTCGGACTTGTGAAGGATATTTTTTTTAGAAAATAAATATATATACAAATATATTGACAAATTGGTAGAGAGTTACTGGGACTAAGGACTTGGCCAATTCTCATGCATGTGGTACATTTTATTTATCCTTAACAATTATCGCTCAAAACATAAAATGTACGAACTCTTATTTTACCAATATAGATTCTCAGAATATTAGTTATAAATCGTAAGCATGTGACATCAAACATTTAAGCAAGCATGCCGCATCAAATAAAATGATAACTAATTAATCAAAATAATTTTTTCAATTTTAAATCAATGCAAAAGTCATAAAAAGAATAAATTAAATTTACCAGACTGACGAAAATCGCCTCTCCGTTGTCCCAATGTTGGGTTTAGCTCATCATGGTGAAATACCTCTCAAAATATTTTATTAAGCTCAATTCGTATTTACAAGAAGAGAAAACAATGAAACAGGAAATCTGCAACAGCGCATGTGCGTTACATACCGACTGTTTCAAGTCTCAACTTTATGCTGAAGATAATCGTTACAAATCTGAAGATAAATGTTGCAAACGAGGATGAAGAAACTGTTACAATGAAGATAAACGTTGCAATCCAGTTGAAGAAACTGTTACGACGGATGAATAAACCGTCGCCGTTTCCCTGTTCTTCACGAGCAGCAGGAGCAGCAACAACAGAGTTTTGAAAACTCTTGATTCACGCCTCCTGAGCTCTCCTCTCGACCCCAAACTCTCGACAGCCCTGGTAGTCGACCCAAGGAGCCTTTATATACTCACATGCACGCTGAAATCCCTCACAATAACTCCAAATAATTCTTCTTTACTCGGGCAGTGAAGAGAGAATATTTTGAGATATTTTCTTTCTCCACGCGTTTCCAGCTCTGATTATTCCCTTTTTTAGACTTTATACGCATCAAACAATAGTTATAACTCTCCCAGATCATCTCAGCCATACGCAAACACAAGAAATCCCGTGAATAATTCTTCTCTGCACGTTCTTCCCTGTTTCCAGTTCGTGGCTTCCCTAGGAAATTCTAGCCAAATTTAATCGACCACAACACTCGCAATAGATTTCTAAATGTCCCAGGAACAATACCACAAATTTTTAGCGATTTAATCTCCCTATAACACCTTCATTTTGTTGATTGAAAATCTTCCAGAGAGTAAAAATATTTTCCCGCCAAAAAGTTTATTTGAATTTGAGAAGAAGGAAGGGTGTCCCCCTATCCTGAACTGGGGTGCGAATAGCAGGTGTCCAACTGAGGTGCCCCTTAACCAATAGTGAGAGTCCGAATAACAATTGTCCTTCAAGGTTGCCCCGGGCAACTTTTCGAGCTGATTTTTCCAAAATTGTTTATTTCCAAAAAATACCTAAAAACACACAAAACACCATAATAAGGACAAAAACAAGTACTAATAATACGGACATTGAGGACAAATTAGACACAAAAATGTGTCTATCACCTCTACAACTCCAAATTGAGTGATTCTTGTCTCATGGGATAAATCAGTCTCTTAGCTTAAACATTTGAGGTCAAGCATCAACATACGACGTCGTATGAGGTTCCTGCAGCTTCCAGAGCATACAATATGCAAGCAGCAATTCTTAGACGAGATTCATAACTTCCACAGTCGATCGGTTTCCACCAGGTCTTTCCACTAAGTCCTTCGTCAAGGTACCTTCAACTTCGACCACCTAGGGGTCTTTACATCAATTTTTCTACCTGGGTCCTCTTTCCAAGTCTTGCCAGAAGAAGAGAAAACGAAAAGGAGAGATTTAACAATATACTGGGGACTGACAGTCCACTGATCATGATGATCAGTTTCACAGTCCGAGACCCGTGACACCAGACTCTCATGTGCTAATCATTCATCATAAAAGGAATTCTACCACCAAGACATGCAACCATGGTCATTACATCACCCCCTCTTGAGAGCAACCTCAGTTATGGTCCCGTGACCAGGTTTTCAGAAGTGATGTTTCTACGACTGACAGAAACAAGATGGCACTGCAAGCACCATGCTCATGTATCAAACAAGGGGTCCTGATATCAAATGAATCGATGACATTAAAATCATTCACCAACCGTTCCGGACACAAGAGAGTGGTCTAAAGACACAACATGAGTGTTTTACTACAAGCTCTCCTGAGATGATTTTACACTGTCACGTAGAAAGCAGCGATCTGGGAGAAATTGTTAAATAATATAGGTATGGGTCATATAGCATTCTCTTCGTATGGATGTCCTCTACAACATATCCAAAATTCATAGCAATTGGAGAAACGAGCAAAAAGATGTGGCCAAAACATTGGACTACATACCAGCTGAAAATTTTCTGGAAGTCTCCTGGGAGTTTACTGTTTCGTCAATTTCGATCCTTAAACATGCTCAAAATCTGAAAATCTTCTTTAAAAAAGCTTGTAAATTTTCTGAGGATGAAGAAACATGGGTAGATCATGAAAATCCGACATCGGACAAAGATTCTACAACATTTTCAATGAATACCTGACTTTTGAATTTTCCGATGACGAATTATGACGAAATTCTTCATTCATCTACATCTGAATCAGAAGCTACGCCTTCCGCGCGAGATCAAACTTCATCTTCATCCGCTAGTCTCATTTGCTGAAGCCGGCAGTGTTTTGCTGATAAGCTGCAAGCCTTTCATCTTCAGCTTTCCTTTTCAGTAATAACTCATCTCGTCCCTGCTTCTCTTCTGCATCCGCTAAGGCTAAGAAAGCATTGATTCCGCCACGGACGACTCCCAGATGATCGAGAGACATACAATGCATCAACTTTCCAGCGTCTCTGAAAGGTTGATTCACCTCGGCATGAACATCTGTAAAAGTCTTCATCTTTGACATGGTATTTCTGGAGAGTTCCCCGGAAGGGCCAGAAGAGTGGTTGTAACCAGAAGTCACCACTATCTGAGGCGAAAGACATGGAGTCATGGATATACCAATAACAAACGTGTAACAAAATGACGATCAAAATTCATCATTCAAAATCATGACTTGATTTTCATAAAACCGTGAACAACCCACGTGAATTTTAACATCCACTGGTTTTTCAAAAACTAGACAGACGTCCATTCTACAATTGTGAAAACTCACATACAGACATTATTTCACCATGTATAATGGTCTACTTTCAACAGTTGTTCAAAATCAAAACATGAGTTTACAAAATGTATAAATATTTAACGTGAAACTCACGTAAATTTGAAAAATATATCTATATATTTTTTCTCCCTCGCACGAGCATCTGTCTTTGAAGCGAGAGTATATTTTCAAAGATTTCTGAAAGCTCGAAGATAAAATAATTTCATGAAAGCTCATAAACAAAATTTTATTACTAACAGACGCACGTCTATTAAAAAAAACTTTTCTCTCGTACGAGCATCCACCTTTGAAACGAGAGTTTATTCCACTTTGTGAAATATCACATATTTAAAAAGAAATAAAAAAGAAATTTTGGTTTTCTTGAAAGCTCATAGATAAAATTTTATATCATCAGACTGAGGTCTATTTTGTTTGTTCCTTAAACTAACAAACGAACGAGCGTTTGTTCCTAAAACAAGGATTTCTTTTCTTGGGCCCGGACCCATGAATCCTAAATCAACCAAGGTTCGATCACCAAATCAGCAGTGCTACACCAATTTGTGCTCGATGCTCTATCATGCTACTGGGATCTTCGTTCAAGCCGTGGTTCGCTCGCGCGATCGAAAATCCGATAACATCTTATCTTACGACTAAGTTCAATTACTTGTTTCGTTCATAACTGGAAAATCACCATTCGGTGCTGACTAAGGAACATGAATGTCCCTCACCAAGCAGGGGACTTAATGTAGATGGTGAATTTTCGACAAGGGATAAAATCGTAAAACCATAATTATACATGCTCCTGATCCAGCAATCAGATGAGTATTGAAGCTCATGTCTCTGATTGAAGCATGAAAGCTCATGCCATGAAATCTATGACTGAGAATACTGTCTCTCAGAGTATATGTAGATGTGTAGTCTCACAGCTGAGACAACGGCACATCTCATGAATACTGAGCAATTTCAGTAATTACTTCTTTATAGAATCGAAATATTGGACGGCTCCTAGACAGCTTTCCTGCTAGTATAGAGCAATAACGTCTTCAGGATGCAACAAGGTTTTCCCTGACTATGTAAAAGAGATATGACGTTTCAACAAGCTCATATTACTCAATTCTCAGATAATTAATGCTCCTAGACAGCATGCCTGCTAGTATAGAGCCATCAATTAATTATCTATAATCGTTAACTGAATATTCAACAATATTCTACTCTACGGTTCTTCGTAACATTTCGTCACTTCAATTAGTAGTTCTTCCCAGTAGAATTCCACTGGTTAGTGATAAATGTTCAACGTAAGGGCATCTGAGCAGCTATTGAGTAAGCCCCGACCAAAATGGTGCGAGTGTACTCAGCAATAATGCATAAACGAGCACCTGAATGCACAAACGAGCATTCCAAAACACGAAGGAACGATGAACCTATGCAAAATAGGAAGAAAAATAATAATAATAATAATAAAATATTAGCAAAGGCGGGGGACTGGGCCCACCAACCGGACAGTCACGCCGTGGCCAGTCCCACGCCCAATTCTATATTTTATCATACTTTGTTATTTGTCCCTCATCTCATGAAAATCTCTTCATTTAAGCAAATCTCCTTCGTTTCAAGGAAACTCCCCAGTCTCATGGTGTTTCCTCGCATCAAAGAAATAAAATAATTAGGAAAGGTGTCGTGGGACAGGGCTCACTAGCCGGCCGGCCGTGCCCTAGCCGTGGCCGGTCCCACACCTCATGGTTCCTTATTATTTTGTTATTTCTTTCATCCCATGAAAATTCCCTGATTTCATGATATTTCCCTAAACTCATGAAAATTATGTAAAATACGGGAAAAAACGCACGGGACCGGGCTCATTGGACGGCTGGCCACGCCCTCGCTTTCGCCGGTCCCACGCACTCTTGTCACATTATTTTAATATTATTTGTTTCCCTCATCCCATGGAAACTCCTTCACTTTAAGGAAATTCCCTAGTTTCAGCAAACTCCCTGAATTCATGAAATTTCCTTCAAGTCATGAAAATAATATAAAATTAGGGAAACTCATGGGATCGGGCCCTAGCCAGTCCCACATGCCCCTTATTTTATTATAATTTTTTATGTTTCTCTCATATCATGAAAATTCCTTAATTTCATGAAATTCTTCAGTTTCATGGTATTTCCATCACATCAGGGAAAATACATAAAAATTACATAAAATTGGGAAAAGTGTTGCGGGACCGAGCTTGCTAGCTGGCCGGCCATGCCCTGCCGTGGCCGGTCCCACACCTTGCGATCTCATATTTTATTAATTATTTTCATCATCTCATGAATTTTTCCTAGTTTCAGCAAAACCCTGGATCCTTCATATTTTCTCAAAATGTTGCTCAAACGCGCACCAGAAAATATCGTAACTCTCAGAACTGAGACACGAAAATTATGGTAACACGGGCATATCCCATTGACCGAGCAAGGCTGTCCCTAAGGCTTGTAAATAGCCGGTCCCGCATGTTTTAATAATTTTGACCTAATTTGCTCAATTGCTCATATTAGGTCCAAACTCTTTTCAAACAACTTGGAGTTTGCTCAAATGATCATCAGCTGGTCTCGCGTCCACCAAGGGCCGGTCTCATGCTCTCTTGATCGGTCCCTCATCTTTTCATAACTAGGTTTTACTACCTAACGCTCACACGAGCATTATTTTAGTAAATCATTAAACCAACATTTAATCATCCTTTCACCAACTGGTCTTCAGAGACTTTGGTATTTTTGCTCACTTGAGCAGCTGGGAGATACACGGTCGATTCATCATCACATGTATCCGGTCCCTCCTTCATATCATGAATGGTTTTCAATAAATCATCAATTCAGCAATTGATCAAAATTATGGTTTCCAATCCAGAGCTCTGCAAAAAACATAATTCTGAACAGATTCAAACATTAACAATTTTACGTTGATCCCGTGGTCAACATTTTAATAATTATACTCATCTCAGATGCCAGCATCTTAAATCAACATTTGCTCACACCAAAGAATATTGGTTCAATTATTAATATTCAACAATTTATCAAATGAGCAACATTCACTCAAATGGACAATATTTGTTCACGCTGAAGAATGTTGGTTCAACTATCAATATTCAATAATTCATCAGATGAGCAACATTTGCTCAGATGAGTAATATTTGCTCAGACTAGAAATATTTGCTCAGACTAAGGAATATTGGTTCAACTATCAATATTCAACGATTCAGCAGCACAATTTTCTCAGGTTATCAACATTTATTCGGAAATGATATTTTCTGTCTCAGCAGACATGTTCGATTCATGAGTCTCAGAACATTTGTAAATTATGTTCAACTCAGCAATACAAGGACTCATAGTCCCATAAAGTCATCAACTGAATAACTAAATACACGTCTGTCTTGCAGACTCCACATTCATGAGATATCAATCGTGTCACATGGGGGGATATTAACTAGGGTTTTGGTCTGGCGGTCTACGGCACGTGTGTTCATACACACGATGAGAATGTGAGCAAGTCGTTCAATCGGTTGGAGGAGTTAGAAAAGTAGTGGGTGGAAAGTTAACCAGTCTCCGCACGATGAGCAACTGGTTTCAACACGATTTCCCACTTCCCCATTCTTTGACTCCAGCAACTGTCACACTTCATGGGATCATGGTGTTATCAATTGAGCAATATAAAAGGCCTCTGAATCATGATTGAAACGGACAAGAATATCTCGACAAGTTCATACAGACAATCTTTCGTTTACACGAACTCATCGTCTGAGTAAATTCAATCATTCAGAACTTTCTTACGCAGAATACACAACACACCTACAATTTCGATCACCATTGATCTCACACATTTCTCAGCTTTCCTCCTACAGATCAACCCATCCTCTCTTGTGACCGAATTGACTCTGGAACGACCATTGGCTTGGTTTAGGCCGGAGTCCTACAGATTGATCTCTCGAACTTAAAGCACACCCTTCTTGCAGTGCATCTGTGTGAGGTTGAGCATTTGCTCGGTTCAAGGAGTCTCCGCACGGTCATCTCCTCAATTCCGTAAAAACCAGCAAATCGTTTTTCCCCATCTACAACTTTAGGTTTCTTCGATACCCTGTAGGTTAACGACTTGAAGACTTCATTGGGATTGTGAAGCCATACCGATACTACTTTCTTGTAGTTGTGTGATCTGATCTTACTGATTCTATCGTGTTGAGTACAATAGTAACGACTTTCTTAAGATTGGTATCTCCGTAGGAAAGATATAAAAGTAATCACAAACATCTTCTTCTCATCGTTTGTGATTCCACAATATCTTTTTTCGCTGCGTCGATTAAGATTATTGTGAGGTGATTGATAATACTGAGCTTTTCTTCGGGAATATAAGTCTGGTTTATCAATTGGTTCCTGTTCACCTTGATTAATCAAAAGACGGAATAAAACTTGTAGGTATTTCTGTGGGAGACAAATTTATCTATTATCGTAGACTTTTCTGTGTGATACAGATTTGTTTATTAAAGTCTTCGACTTTGGGTCGCATCAACTCTTAGTTGTGAGTGAGATCAGCTAAGAGAATCAAGTGCGTAGTATCCTGCTGGGATCAGAGATGTAAGAGCATAACTGTACCTTGGATCAGTGTGAGATTCATTGGGGTTCAACTACAGTCCAGATCGAAGTTAGTTTGTAGTAGGCTAGTATCTGTAGCGGCTTAATACAGTGTGTGTTCAATCTGGACTAGGTCCCGGGGTTTTTCTGCATTTACGATTTCCTCGTTAACAAACTTTTAGTGTCTGTGTTATTTTTTTTCCGCATTATATTTTGTTATATAATTGAAATATCACAGGTTGTGCGTTTGAATCAATCAATTAGAATATCCAAACTTTGGTCAACCTTTGGTTGTTGATTTACATTGATTGATACTTGAACATTGGTCTTTGGTACCGTTCAAGTGATTTCTCTTGTATTCAATTAGACTCACAGATTTCTATTTGCTTGAGTAAGTATTGAATCGAGAAAGAGAGATATAACTTTTTGATATACTTTATTAAGATTGAGTCTCGTTGATTCTCTTGAAAGTTTATTGGAGTTAGTCCAAACAGATTGTTAAGCGAAATATTGGGTGAGGTTG
Organism: Papaver somniferum; assembly: GCF_003573695.1. Classification (NCBI taxonomy): domain Eukaryota; kingdom Viridiplantae; phylum Streptophyta; class Magnoliopsida; order Ranunculales; family Papaveraceae; genus Papaver; species Papaver somniferum. The sequence goes on from NC_039365.1 coordinate 77,558,605, forward strand.
TTGTACCCCAATTTTTCACCTTCTTACTAAGGAGGTAACTGCAATAGAAATAAAACAAGTTCTATTCTCCATAAAATACGAAAGTGCTCCTGGTCCAGATAGTTATCCGAGTAAGTTTTTCAAATTTTTTGGGAAACAACTCATCCTCAATTGATTGCTATGGTTCATAGTTTTTTCAATGATCTTAATATACATCCACTCGTGAATCACACAACCTAACACTAATACCCAAAGTGGACCACCCATCAAAGCCTTCTCAATTCAAACCCATAGGACTCTGTAACGTCACTTATAAAATCATTGCAAAAATCCTAGTTAATCGAATTAGACCCCTACTCCCTTTTCTAATAAGCCCTTTTCAAAGTGCCTTCGTACCACAAAGATCAATTCATGATAACATAGCAATTGTTGGAGAGCTATTCCACCATATAAAAACTTCAAGCCTCACCAAAGACCCAAAAATTGCTTTAAAACTGGATATCCAGAAAACCTACGACAGCTTAGATTGGGGATTCATCAAAGCTACCTTCACTAAACTTGGATTTCCAACAATATTTGTAGATTATATTATGCTATGTGTCACAACAGTTACATACTCGATCAACATAAATGGTACACCTCATGGATATATCAGCCCAACTAGAGGTATTAGACAAGGAGACCCACTATCTTCATATATGTTCATAATATGTGCGGAAATCCTGTCTACAAATCTGAGAAACCTTCAAAACCAAAAGTTGGTTCGAGGACTTAACATTTAAAGAAAAGCACCACCAATTATTCATTTAATGTATGTTGATGATATGCTAATCACTTATAAATCCTCTGCTCAGAGTAATCTCCATTTCAAGAAACTGCTTCACTCTTACAGCACTTCGGCGGGCCAGGTAATTAATACTTCCAAATCAGTAATTATTCATCATCTGAGATTGGATCAAGTTGAGATAATTAATCTTCAACAATTTTTCGATATATCGTCCACATCAAAACCTCCAATCTATCTTGGAGTCCAATTCAAACAAGGAAGAGCATCTAATCACACATTTGCGCCTTTTCTTCAAAGATTAGCTGCAAACGCTAAAGGGTAGATGACAAAATGTATGACTCCAGATGGAAGATTGGTCCTCATTAAAACCTCCCTAACCCTCACATCAAACCACCTAATGCAAACACAAAATCTACCCATCAATGTCCACAAACAAATAGATCGTATCACCAGGAATTTTTTCTGGGGACATGATTCGCAGTTAGAAAGCTTCATCCTATTGATTGGGATAAAGTAACAAAACCAATATCTGAAGGAGCGCTAGGTATAAGAAAAAGCAGTGATCATAACAAGGCACTTCTCATGAAAAGAATCTTTACGTGAACAACCTAACTCCATCTGTGGAAGTCTCTGCGGTGAAAAATATCTCAATCAGCAACCAATGGAGACAATTAGCTTCACTCGTCCCTCTCATAAAACAATTGATTTTTCATCGTATTGGAAATGGGTTGTCAACACCAATAGAAGCCAATTGGGTTCCATTCCCAAAACCTAGACCCAACTCAATGTTACCCTATCCTGAAAGTAGTTGATATCATTGATCCAATCTCTCATAACTGGAACCAGGAAAAATTAAACACCCTACCCAATCTTACAACTCAAAAAATAATAAACACTCACCTACACCAAGATAGCCCCCAAGACAAAATAATATGGCCCCACTCAAAATCTGGAAAATACACTACTTCATCGGGATACAAATGTGTAACCCAAGATCAACATACTCAACCCCCCTTCCACCAACAAAATTTTTGTGAACTTTACCGTGTCTACCGGAAATTTAGCTTTTCTTGTGGAAAGAAATCAATGAGGGTCTATCAACCTTCTCTCTTCCACATCACATCCATCTGACCAACTCGGATATTTGCCTCAGATGCAACACTAATCAGGAATCAGCGTCTCGCCTGCTAATTCACTGCCCAACTGCGACTTCAGCTTGGAACACTTTATTCACTCAGCTATCAACCTAACCAAACCCCAACTATAACCCCACATGCCCTTTAACGCCTTAAACAGCCATTTCCCAAATTCTACAACAATTAGCACCAGTGTCTGTCATCTCTTCTGTCTGCTTTCTATTTTGGACCTTATGGTTGGCCAGGAATGAACTAATCGATTTCCAAAAGCAAACAACATCAGAAGATATCCTAGCTTGGGCGCAAAAACAACAACAAGAATATTCTGTGGCAATAGAATCCTCACCTCCTGTGTTACCAGGAGATTCTCCGATAATTAACCACTCAAGAAATGCCAAAAGAATCTCAAGAATTTCGGTAGGGTGGTCCGCACCAAACTTTAATTGGATTAAGATTAACACAGATGGGGCAGCCAGGGGGCATCCAGGTTTCGCAAGGGCGGGTTTCATTTGCAGAGATTCTGAAGCACGAACAATTATGGCTTTAGCTCAACCTCTAGGAGTTACAACATCCTTAAATGCATAAACTTGGGCTCTGCTTTTAGCATCAAGAACAACAAAAGAAAGGCAATGGCCAAAAGTTCTCTTCAAAACGGACTTAGAAAACTTTCTGTTTTTCACATCCCTGCTGAACCCCCTTGGCACATCTCAGGGATGATTGGAGAAATAAATTATAGAATACGACAGATTCCTGAAGTCGCTAGCGGATGGCTTGGCCAATCAGGCTGCAGATGAAAGTCAAATGAGAAACTTTTCAACCAAAATTTGGGACCATGCAATCCCGGTTTGTATTAGTCAAGTTATCTTCCATGACTCGTCCCAGACCTATTTTGCATACATTTGCTAAAGAAAAAAATCCATATTTTTTAAAGTTGGTGAGAGAAGAGGTCAAGAACATCAAGCAAATTTCTAGTTTTAATGAAGTTGCTCCAGCAAATATTGATCTGCAAAAAAATGAAGTTGCTCCAGCAAATATTGATCTGCAACAAAGGAGATGACTAATAGGACTTTTCTTTGTGGCTTTGACCCCAATGATTTTTTGTTTATCTCTTTCCCGTAACCAATGTTCTGTCAAATATTATAAAGGGTACATTATTTTATATGTCCCTACTTTTGACACCCAATAAATATATCCTTATACAACAATAAATTTTTCCCTACTTTTTTATAACCTTACCCATTTAAAATTAGATTACCTTAATACCCTCACCCATATAATATTTTTCTTTATTTCAAAATGTAACAAGTTTCTTCCACTACCACTTCACCACCACCACTAGCACCACCACCACCAACATTCAACTACCATTCCACCACCACCGTTCAACAACCACCACCTACCAACCGCTACCACCACTAATATTTCACCACCACCATTACACCACCACCAGTCCTCCATCACCACTAGTTTGTTGCCGCCACCACCACTAGTTCGTCGCTGCCACCATTGATTCAGATATTTTTGTATCAATAGCAGTAGTAGATCCAAATAAAAATAGAACCAACAGTAGAAGTTGATCCAGTTTAGGGGATCAACAACGATAGTTGATCCAATTTAGTGGATCAACAATGGTAGTTGATTCACTAAATTGGATCAACAATAAAAGTCGATCCATGTAAATAGAGTGAACTTGGCGTGAGTCGAACACGCATCATCTGACATGGAGTCAGTCATGCTACAATTGCACCACAAGTTCAACATTGGAAGAAATTTACATGATTTAAACTACAAAGCATGATTTAAACTACAAGCATGATTATACTTATCCAAGGAAATATTGTCAACAATAGGAGTTGAAAGGATCAACAACAGTAGTTGATCCATAAAAAATTGGGTCAACAACAGGAGTAGATCCCATAGATGGATCAACAACCATAGTTGATCCCATAAAAAATTGGGTCAACAACAGGAGTTGATCCCATAAAATGGATCAACAACAACAATTAATCCCGTAAAAGCATAAACATCATTCAAAGCAAAATTTATCACTGCCCTAACATCCACCACCACTGCCGCAAAACAAAAATAACCACCACTACAACTATACCTTTCACCACCATCAAAAACATCCAACACAAATACAATTATAATACTGTCATTACCACCAACCTAAAAAAAGGTGTCAACAACAATAGTTGATCCCATTTAGGGGATCAACAACATTAGTTGATCCAATAAAAATTGGGTCAACAATAAGAGTTGATCCAATAAACGGGATCAACAACAGTAGTTGATCCAATAAAAACTGAAGTAAGTAGGTTACTGAAAGGACAATTTCTATACCTGGAACACCATCAACATATTGAACTCGATCTCGAACACAAATTCAAACCTCCATTAAAATAGCACCAATAGTTCCCGTCACCAACTGTGACCCAAATCAAACAGAAACTTCATCTTCTTTGTTGATCTAACTCGATCTCAATCTTAATTTCATCTTAGGAACCCTGATTTCACATTTTTGTTCTTCAATCTCTCAGTTTAGATTTCACAACAGCAGAACATATTAACCTTAATAGATCTGTTGGTAGCGGTTGCGGAGGTAACGGAGGTGATGGTGCTGGTTTTGGTGGAGGAACTCGAGATGATGATGATTCTTTGATAATCTAACTCGATCACAATCTTAATTTCATCTCAGGAACCCTAATTTCACCTTTCGTTCTTCAATCTCTCAGTTTAAATTTAACAGCAGCAGAACATATTGACCTTAATAAATCTGTTGATAGTGGTGACGGAGGTAACGGAGGTGGTGGTGCTGGTTGTAGTGGAGGCGATCAAGATGGTGTGGTGATGGTAACGATGAAGATGGTGGTGGCGACGGAGATGAAGATGATGGTGAGCTCGATCGTTTTTCTCCGGATGAGAAATAAAGAAGATAAGAAGAAGCAGAAATGGAGTATATTTGGAAGTCCCTAAATTATTGATGGGCTTATAGATAAAGAGGGACATAATTATTATGTGATAAGGATATTTGTATAGACCATCAAAAGTAGGGACAATAATTCAGTTACCATTATTATAAAAGAGAGGTTGATCCCACTGTACTTTTGGTACAGCAAATCCTTAACCATTGATCAAAACCAAACCCTATGACACGGCAATCTAGTACAAGAAATACAAACAACTCTATCTTTGAACATAAAAAATTCCCTGATGATGAAACTGGGACACAAATGTGTGTCTAACTGGTGAAGCTGGAGAGTTTAAATGGAACAACAGGGTGCCAAAATAAAAATACAAGGCTTGACAATCTTATCATTGTTATCAGCTGCTCATAATAAATTATTTACTAGTAAACAACTATGAAACATTCAATATTGGATAATGCATATTTAGAACATGCCAAATGGAAGTTGTAGAAAAACCTAAATGAAATCACACAAAAAAAAGTGTAAATTGGATGGGTGGAGTCTGCTTTTTCTGATTTCCCATTCTTATATGGCCGTGTCATGAAATGACTTAGCATTACCAATGATAGTTGACAAAAAAGACTCACGTCACATACTAAATGAACTTAATCTGGTGATGTGAACTTAATCTGGTGATGTACACGCACCTTCAAGGTGCCAAATCTGTTCCAAATCTCAAAAAGCAATAACCAAACCCATCCTTAAAATGATGACAGCAAAACTAAGAATGCTAACAAAAGTTGTACCATGGCCTAAAGGGAAAAAAGAAACACTCATCAACAGTACAAGATTGAGCAATGTGACCAACCTAGGTGGTGAGCTCCATAATAGCACTCACAATATCCCCATTGTGGGTCTTGAGAGCCTTCACAGCTTTTCCCTTGGAAACACCAGCTTGGGTCATCACCAAATCAATGTCACGAGCCTCCACCCCAGTATCATCAACTTCTTCCTCTTCCTCATCAGCAAGTGAAGCACCTGCACCGGATACATCAGGCTTCGACATGACAGAACCACCGTCGGGCAGCTTGAACTGTTGGGCAGCTTGAGTTTGCAGCTGAGAGCTCAAATCCTCAATCTTTGCCTCTCCAAATATGACATAGGTCTCAGAATTTGGACTCTTGAATACATCAGGTCTCGAGATAACAAAGAGTATCTGAAAAGACCAAAGTAAAGAAGGTGAAATTCAATGGGCCATCATCATCATCATCATATAATAAACAAAACGATTGAATATAAAAGAATGTTTATTCAATGCTTACGTTCTTTGTACGCTTGATAGTAACCCTGCTAACGCCTGTAACAGGTTTCATTCCCAGCTTCAACATTGCCTTACGGCTCTTCTTCTCACTTCTACTCTGTTTTGAGCTGTCAGTAGTTCCTACACCTTCATTACCAGGCAAGAGTTTCAGCAGCAAAACATAATAATCCCACAAATGAATTCCATTTCTTTCCCAGTCAAATGTATAACCAATAATTATACCTCTGGAGGATATTATGAGCTGTAAACAGTAAACTTTGTGACTAGTAATCATTTAAAATCAATAATCAATTGAGTATCAAATTCGGCAGTAGTATTCAAACAGAGAATATACAATTGATTTCGACGATGTCAATATTGCCAAAACTAACAAGCCAATTAGAGCATTAACAGTATCGGATCTGTATATCCGACAAGCCATTTGTAGAAAATTGCGAAATTGGAAATCAACAATGAGTAAATATAAAATCAACCAAAACGCGGATGAAGATTAGCCCAACATCGTAAAGTTAAATAAGTCACTATAGAAACCCTAGAATTGAATATCCAAAAGACCCGAAAAAGAGAAAAAAACCTAGAAAAAACAGAGCTATCCATACCTTCTTCCTTCTCATCGTCCTCGTCGTCGTCATCATCATCATCTTCTTCATCCTCATCTTCCTTCACATCAACAACGGGTTCATCCTCCTATAATAACCCACCGGAAAAATCATAAGAAAAAGTGCAAAAACCCAAGAATAATACAAATAATCACAAAAAAAATACATGTTACATACTTGTAACTTTTGCTGTTCCTTAACGGAGATCACCTGTTCTTCCTCTTCAACTACAGGTCCTGGCATTTTCGGAGAATATTGAGAATAGCGAAGCCTTTCAGTGGTTGTTTTGCTTATCACTTTTGAAGATAATACTGGTGTGTGTATAAGGGTTTTAATATTTGTGGGAGTGTATCGAGGATGATGTTTCTTAAATTCCTTTTATACAGTAATATTAGATTAGATCTTATCTAGCGGATCTAAAAATCTTAACCGTTTAATTGTTGGACCATTAAAAAACTTAGACCAAGTCTCGTGATCTTGGGGCTTATTATGGCCTTCATTTTGTTGGGCAATCGGTCGTTGAAAGAAGCTTTTCCGTTATGATAGGACGACACAGGCGAATTACTATGGTAAGTTTGTTTGGTTTTGTACAAAGATTAAGAAAATTAATTATGATAACCACTTTTTCCTATATTTTCCTAATTTGTTTTTGGTTTCATTCATCTGATATGGGAGAAAGAAAAAAGAGAAGTAGTCTTTTTGTTGTGTTAATAGAGAAAAAGGAGAGAGACATGTCTCTTAATAGGTTGATAAGTAAATTTATAACATTTGACTTTCCATTTATGAAAACCAGTCTATCTTTTAACATACCCAAATAAGAAACCAAGTCTATCTTTTAGAAACGTAAAGAGCAATTAGGAACGAATTATACACCCGTCCAATTAATACCTCGTATCTGATTCACACCTTTTCTGGTCTCTCCAAATAGGACGTGCATTACAACAGTATCAGTATAACTTTTTTCTTATATAAGTTGGAATCGATATAGTCTATAAAGATTTTTTTTCTTCTTTCAGGTTGTTTTCAAATATTAATTCACATGGGAATTGAAGTATGCAAAATATTTCAAAAATTGCATAGTTCATGAATTATGTTTATGCTAGTTCAAAAGATTAGAATGTTAGTTTACGAACTACGCATAAACAGATCCCAATAAAAAAGACTTCAAACGTATTAAAAGTTAAAACTAAAAATGATAATTTGTGAACTGTCTCTTTCATGTTTTTCTCTAATTTGATGTCTATCGATAAAAAGTTTTCTCTCTCATTGCACGACTCCTTCTCTCTTCCTCTCACCTGATTTCTCCCCTCCTCTCACCTGATTTCTCCCCTCTGGTCTCTTCTTTTCTTTCCGTTGCTCTGTCTGCTAGTGTCCTAACAGCTAGTTTTGGTCAGATTTCTCACTGCCTTTTCGTCCCCCTCTCTCGATTCTTTCATGAAGGCTCATTAATCACTCATGGCTTCACTACAATCATTGAATCTCGTTCGTCCAAGTATGGAAGGCTCCTCCAAAATCACAGACACAGTTGGTTTAACTAAAATCACTAAAATTACTGAAGTAGGAAATACTATGAAATACAATTACCAAATGTATCTCTGCTTATGAAACTGTATCAACATAACCAACAATACCCTCAATACTGATTGTGCAAAAATTCTCAATGAAGACTGTGAAAAAATCACTAGAACCATAGATGCAATCTCCACGATCATAACCACACCTGGAACTTCCAAACATCTAGAACAGCAAGAACAGCAAAATCAACAACAACAACTGCAACTAATAGTTTAATACTCGCAATCCCTTTGGAAAAAGAAATCACAACCACAAACTCATATCTAAGTCATCTGAGAACTCTCACAGCCAAGCTCAATTTCAATATTTGAGCATTCTTACCTACAATCCAATCAACTATACTAAACGATCCTATAACCCCACCAAAAAGCACCCAATAAACACCTCAATACCCCATTCAATCCAAATAAAGGATGACCCAAACACTACCAAGCCCCTGATAAAACTACCTTCCCAACAACCCAGTCCAAATACTCTCTGATCCATGTCCAAATCTACACAAAAATTCTTGCAAACTATGAAAACACTAGTTGTTCCTCTCCTACCTTAAGGAACAATTATCTCAGGAATACTCAGGTAAATCTTAATCTTTCTCTGATCTTGCTAATACCAACTTAATTATGAATACTAACCCTTCTAATTTACATCCTAATATTCTTATTCATCCTAGTCATATCTATCTCATAAACCTCTTATCCTGGAATAGTAATATGCAATATAATAACAATGTTATAATCATGATCATTCAGTCATTCAATATCTTTGAAACCATATTAAATTTCAAGACTAACATTCATAAACATTCAACTACCCTCCAAACCACCAAAATAAGCAAAATAACCAAAAAAGTGAATTTGTCTGGAAAGCAAAAAGTCTTAAGTAGCATCCCTCCCATCTCCCGGCATCTAGATTTGCATTTTACCTGTTTAGATAGAATTGGGTCTGTTTGGCCCAGCATTTCGCATCCTCTGGTGTTCCCGACTAGCTTGTCTACTGGTTGGACGAACAGAAGGGTAGGCTTGTCCATTTCTATTTCTTACAGGTGCAGGTTCCACTGGTGCTGCTACTGGTGCCGGTGGTATTGGACCTTATGGTGCTGGTCCCATGTGTGGTGGATTCACCTCTCCATAACCTGTATTTGCCACTGCAACCACTTTAGATGCAATCCGGCTAACAAATGGATACAACATGTCAAGTCGTGGAAATACAACTGCTTGAGGAAGAATGGGGATTGTAGTGTTCCTTCGAATCTCAATTCCAACATATGCTGACATAACATTAGCAAAGAATCCCATATGTACCCCACTAGTAACAACATAATGATCCCCAACAAGCACAACACCTTCATTCACCACATATTGACCACTTTGAGGATGAGTAACATACACAACATAACCATCATTTGTACTCCATGCATGTCCTGGTTCACGACTCACAGAAATTAGTACGGGTACATCCCCATTGTTCTAAAAAGGGATGGTCCCCTCATCTCTGTTGGTACCACTGCAACTCCCAGTCTCATGCATACTATGGTGAAAGTTTACCCTTCTCATACCACCACCACTACTACTCCCTCCCTCTTCATACACACTATCCTGAAACATTCTTTGTGTGGTGCAGGCCTAACCCATGCATGATGCTGAAATACATCATAGCATATTTATTAGTCAAGGATCAGGATTGAAACTAAACTTTACAAGAATCAATATAAAAATTCAAATTACCTGAGATGGAGTTGGTATGTTGGATCTTTGGTGCACTATAACCGTTCCATTTCCTGGTGGGATCTGATCATACATCTGTTTTATCTTTACCCTTCGGTTATAGCGCAAATTCTCCCAGTGCCAGTTGAAACTGCAGGTATAATTGATTTCCTCTCGCCCATTTGGGAAAGAAATACCATATGGAAAACTGGAGATGGGATAATTGGTATTGTACAAACTCAAAGTATGCTCCTCCAAAATCTCTGGTGTTTCTTCGACAATCCCTCCTCACTGTAGAACAATCAAGGCATGTTTTCTTGATTTTTCTGATAGAATGAAACTTCTCTCTCTGGTTATTCTCTGAGATGAAGATGAATAAGAAAATGAAAAGTTGACTCTTCAAATTGTTTTTTATATTCAGTGGAATAGCAACAAGCTATTATTTTCTACCGTCAAGAGTAACCGTCTCGAAATATAATTACTAAGCTTAATGAACATTTGTTCATAATTGATCAATTTCGGTGGAGAACAATTTATTGTTCGGAACCAAATCATGATTCAAGTTTATCATTCGAAAATAACCTGGAACAGTGATATGTGTCATTGATGTTATTCGGGAATGTTTCGAATTGATTTAGAGAAATAAAGAACTACTATATTCGGAATATAAGACTGTGTTGTCAGTCTTACAAACTGAGAAAACTGTTATACATTTGAATCCGTATTACATGTACTCATACAAGTAGTGGAGTAGCTATATATCGACTTACGGATTTGTGTGATACGCATATTCGTATGTACATCATGGGAAAATCTGTTTGTTTCGTGATCCGGATAGGTATGTATATCCGTATACAAACCATTTTGGAACTGTGGTAAGAAAATCGGGTTTAAGTATCCAAACCGGTATGCGAACCAATACAGTTCTATGCTCTAGAACCAGTTTAGTATCCAAACCGGTATGAAAACTGAAAAGGTTATGTGAACTCCGGAACCGGTAAAGTCTTAAGGTTTTCAAACCGGCTCGCAAACTGAAAAGGTTTTGTCAACTCCGGAACTCAGTTTTGCACCTAAGTTTGTAAAAGGGTACGTGAATTGAAAATTTTCTATCAACTCCGTAACTCGGTTGTGCTTATAAGTTTGCAAACCGATCCGCGTACCATGACTCACCCAATTCACGAACGACTCATGTATTTGTACTTTATGCATTTACCAACAATGTCGATTGTGTTCAATTGCGATTAAATTATTTCTATGAGATAATTTGTATTTTTTCAATTCTCTAAAACACTAGACTTATTTGATCACATGATTGTGACTCAAGATTAATGTCTTTGTGTTCATGAAAATGAGTGTTAAGCTTTTAAGTTCAAACCGGCTAGTTTCGGCTAACCACGTTGAACATAGTAATTATACACGGTTCGGTTACGGTTTAGCTAACCAGAGTGTATATCTTGTTTATGTGAATAAGATTCAAAGCTTTCATCTGACGGTGAATATTGTTTGCTTGGTTCCAAAGTTATCTTAGCTTAAACCTAAAGCAACCTTGGATTTGAAGTCTATATAAGGGGATCTCTTAGTGAAAAAGCGGGGTCTAACAACCACACCCAATATTTCTCTTAGAAATCTGTATGGACAAACTCCAATATACTTTTAAGAGAATCAACTAAACAGTCAGACTCAATCTTAATAAAAGTATATCAAAGAGTTATATCTCAATTTCTCGATTCAATACTTACTCAAGCAAATAGAAATCTGCGAGTCTAATTGAATACAAGAGAAATCACTTGAACGGTACCAAAGACCAATATTCAAGGATCAATCAAAAACCAAAGGTTAGATTACCCAATTGATCGACTCAACGCACAACCTGTGATATTTCAATTATATAACCAAATATAATGCGGAAAAGAAATAACACAGACACCAGAAGTTTTGTTAACGAGGAAACCGCAAATGCAGAAAAACCCCGAGACCTAGTCTAGATTGAACACATTGTATTAAGACGCTACAGACACTAGCCTACTACAAACTAACTTCGGTCTGGATTGTAGTTGAACCCCAATCAATCTCACACTGATCCAAGGTACAGTTGCGCTCCTTATATCACTGATCCCAACAGGATACTATGCACTTGATTCCCTTAGTTGATCTCACCCACAACTAAGAGTTGCTACGACCCAAAGTCGAAGACTTTAATAAACAAATATGTATCACACAGAAAAGTCTACGGTAATAGATAAATTTGTCTCCCACAGAAATACCTACGAGTTTTTGTTCCATCTTTTGATAAATCAAGGTGAACAGGAACCAATTAATAACCGGACTTATATTCCCGAAGAACAACCTAGAATTATCAATCACCTCACAATAATCTTAATCGACTAGCGAAAGAAGATATTGCGGAATCACAAACGATGAGACGAAGATGTTTGTGGCTTCTTTTATATCTTTCCTATTATAGAAATCAATCTCAAGCCAATCTTACGATTATACTTAATACGATAGAAACAGCAAGATAAGATCACGCAACTAGAGAGAAAATAGTTGGATCTGGCTTCACAATCCCAATGAAGTCTTCAAGTCGTTAACCTACAGGGTCTCAATAGAAACCTAAGGTTTTGGATAATCGACTCTAGCTAATACAACTAGTATCTCACAGAAGGTGTGGGGATTAGGTTTCCCAGTTGCTAGAGTTCTCCTTTATATAGTCTTTCAAATCAGGGTTTGCAATCTAAGTTACCCTGGTAACAAAGCATTCAATATTCACCATTAGATGAAAACCTGATTAGATTCAAGCTAATATATTTCAACCGTTAGATCGAACTTAGCTTGTTACACAAAAATGAAATGCACATTTATTTAGGTTTGTGTAACCGTAACCAAATATGTACACTTAGTTGGTTCAACAGTAGTTAACCAAATGGTTAGCCATATGAGCACTTTCATACCATAACTAGTTCAAATGACTCAAGAGAACTAGTTAGAGAGTTGTTCAATTGCTTAGATCTCATAAAGGTATATAAGACACAATTGAAGCAAAAACGATGTGATTCACTCGAATCAATTCATGAACTTTATAGCCACGGTTTGCAAGTATGCATTCCTTAGTTTATATATGTTTAAGTTCACGAATAATCGTTTTTAGAAACTAACCCACTTAAGTATGCATACTGGTACGCGGACTTAATTACCCGGAATAAGTTTGTTTTCAGTTCACAAACTCCATCAGAAATTCACAGGATGTGAACTTCCGACAGTGCACGTACTGGTACACGGACTTCAGTTCCGGTTTTCCTGAGCAGCAAAGTACGCATACTTTGGTTCAAGGAATAAGGACTTACACACGTATGAGTTATCACATAATGTTTATATCCTTTCAAGATTATACTCTAAACTCTCATTTCAATCATTGAAACATTCTTAGAGGACGTTATATAGTTGTTGTTCACAAGCTATTTTTCGTCAAAGCGATTTTCAAGTAATTGAAACTAATATGACTTTTGTCACTAGTAAATATGAACTTGGCCAAAGCGAAAGCTTACCAACACATATTTCGAGAAATAGATAGGTGAGATAAACTCCGCTCGGAATTGTAAATGTGTGTAATCATAGTCTATATAACAATACGACTTTTGTCTCAAGATAGGAGATAGAGTAGATAGAATTTTGAGTGATAGATAAGTTCAAGTCTCCACATACCATTTATTCGATGAATTTCCACCAGTTCCTTGAGTAGTTCTTCATGTTTGTATGATGATCGTGATGGAGTCTAGAGCTCAACTACACTTTCTATCCTAGTCCGAGACTTAGCTATGAGTAGATAAGAAATCAAGACTTATAGTTTTGGAAGCTAAACTTGACAACAATCTTGAGATAGCAACGCTTACGAGTTCGACCGGGCAGTGCTCTAACAATCTCCCCGTTTGTCAATTTTAGTGACAAAACTATCAATACGTATGGAATGCAAAATAAATAAATAAACTTTTGTAGCTTCTCTTCCACATGCATGATCTCTTTGGTTCTCCAACATTACTTGAAATATTCGTCACTTCCAAGTACAATGATTCCAAAGGTTGTAAGTTTAGCATCATCGTTGTTGAAAATCCGTAGCTACAACAATGCGAAAACAAGAGTTCTCAATCATTGTTATACAATGTCATAGTATTATTACACAACATCAAAGTTCAATTGTATCACAACTTCGACAACAATACTATGGTGATATGTATCACTCCTCCTTAGTCAATACTCCATCTCAAATGGAAACCACTCCCCCTTACATAATGATCTGAAAACCATATGTATTTGTAGTGTGAACTACACATTAATTCTCCCCTTTTTTTTCAATAAAATTGGCAAAGGTACGAAAACTAGTGGGATCCTAATGAAATTTCCATAGAGACATTTCATGACCAAAAGAAAGAACATATCAACTTTTTAGATGTCATCATATAGCCGAAGCTAAACGCATTCATCAAGGAGTTTATAAAGATACAAGATAACCCCTACAATATTCCACAGCCGCACTCCCCACAAAGATTTGGCAATTAAGCACAAGTTCAATTAAGAACTCTCCCACATAAAATGTCATTCCCGAAAAAACAACAAGAGCGACCTTACTTCCACAAGAAAAGAAGGATTTATTTGGACTTAACAAATCACATACGAATATGAATTTGAATCCAAAATACTAAATTAAATTAACCACAAGAAAACCCATGATTAATTTAATCGGAAATGCTCAACATAAGAGAACTTATGGAGCCGTACAGTATATACATAAAAATATGGATCAGGGAAGATCAATATTGCGAAATAGACAATGATTCATTCTATTTTCCATCACTATTTGCACAATGACATACAATAGACATAATCCTCGTAAACAAAAGATCATCCTATATTCCATCAATATTTGCATAATGACATACAATAGGCTTAACTTTTGTAATGTCAAAAGTTAATTCATTCTTTTATCAATACTTGCATATCGACATGTGAAAGACTTAATTTTTGACAAAGTATGGGACAATCATAGTTCACGGGCGCAAACACACATATCCCATAACACATTGCAATATACAAAACCATAAAGATTAATACTACAAAAATCATCTTCCAAACAATTTTAAAATTTAACCAAATAAACCTAAAAACAATAAAAATGAAAACGTTGGACATAGCTATGTGTAATCACAATAATGGTTATTCCAAACTCTAGTTATTCTTCTTAAAAAACACAAGAAATATAATTCCCATCAGAAGATTTACTAGAAAAATAACTCCTATAAAGCATTTCACTTACTTTGAATACTCTTCTCACATTCTCTGTATTCATCAAGCTTATCTTTGATCAGATCGATTCTAGATTCCAGATTATCCATCTTTTCTTCAAGTCTCTTGGAAGAGGCTTCCAGTTCAGTTTTCAGGGCTCGAACTTGTTCCAAGACGAGATTCATGGTTAAGGAGAGCTTATCAATATTAGAGACAGAGGAGTTCCCATCTAGGGAGGAACCGTGAATGTCAGGGCTCATCACATTATCATAAGAATCAAACTGAATCTTCGTAGAAGGGAAAAGAACAGTCCAAACATCACTTTCTTTGCTTGAAAGACTTGAAGATGACATGATTGGAGAGATAGATGGAATATTTATGCTTAGGATAAAAACTTCCTCTTAAAAAGAACTGAGGATAGGGGATAAATATCCAAAATGACTTTTGACCAAAAACCTTAACTGAATTTGGTTATCCCCGGAAAAAGTCTTAAAGGAGAAAACGTTTGTAAACATAAACAGTTCTAGGCTAAAACAAATTTAAACAATGACAAAAGTATTTCATCACAACTCTCTTGAAGATTATGATTTTTGTCTAAAAGGGATATACAAAAATCATCAACACAAAATTACAGGATGTAATTGTTCCAATCCACTACAAGACTGAGTGACCCCTTACGAGGGGATGGAGTATTTAGTATTTCTTGTTTATGTCTTGTTTTTAAGATAGAAGAGTTGTGTACATCATTCTTTCTTTCTTTTAGCATAGTTTTGAATACCTTGATTGCTGATTTTTGCAAACTATGCAGTCTTTTGGAAATCTCTTTTACAAAGAACGAGGGTTTTGTATGAGATTTCTTTTTCTTCTTCTGCAAACAACGTTTGTCAGAGAAGAGATTTTCATGTTTCTTAGTGCTAAATGTTTTAAGATGATCCTGATATTCATATGAGGAAATCACAAGATTAAGTACGTTCTTGTGGTTTTCTATACTATCCTTGTCGTCAGGGTGACTTAATAATGATATAGAAACAAGAGGAATTTGCTTACAATTTTAAGAGGCATAATCGAAGAGGTTCGACATGTCTTATAAGAATCACGATTGCAACTGATCACCTCCAATTTTAAATTAGACAGTTGGCATTCCCGATCTTCAATCTTTTTAATTAAGACTTCCTTTTCCAGTTGGAGTACTTCTGGAGAAGTAAGATTGTTTATCATGGAATAATCAGGACTGTTAGGAGGACAGACGTGATTATCAGCAAAAAGATTAAGAGAACCATCAAAGATATCATCCTCAGGACAGTAGTCAAGAGTAGCCATCCATTATTTAGTTACCACACTCAACTCCGTATCAAGACTTTTAGAAGTATCGTGGATACTTCTATAACACTTGAAACTAGTTTCGCTAACTTAGTTTTTCTGAAATTTGTTATTGATTGACTGAGCCTTCTTTTGAGACTTTCTTTTACTCTGTCTAAGAGTTTTCTTAAGCTGTTGTACAAACAGTGACAGAGTCGAATTAAAGCAATTCTCATTCCTTTTATCAATCAATTAAGGACGTCGATACTTACTATCAGATGCAGCAACATGGTTGCTGAACAGGTGACGCTTCTCTCTTTGTTTAAGTTCAAGATCGAAAATTTTTCAGCTTTCCAGCTAGGCAATTTCTGGAAAGTGTATCAAGGTTATTTCCCTCAATGATGGCATGCTTCTTAGAATCGTATCTAGATGGAAGCGATTTGAGAATTTTCATCACAATGTTCTTTTCAGGAATAGTCTTACCCAATGTAAAACATGCATTAACAGTTTCAGACACTTTGTGATTAAACTCATCAAATGATTCTTCATCTGCCATACGAAGGTTTTCCCAATCAGAATTTAGGTTTTGAAGCCTATCTTCTTTCTCACTGGTATTTCCTTAAAATACGGTTTCTAAGATATCCTAGGCTTCTTTAGTCTTTGTGCACGTAGTCACATGGTGTTGAAGATCTGGGATAGCATTTAAGTCGTCGGAGTTTTGCTTTGCAGCAAGGATTTATTCTAGAGTATATCTACCAATATCCTTAGGTATAGATACATCGCCTTCTGTATTAACCGGAGAATCATATCCATTAACAACACATACCCATGTTTGAAAATCACGAGCTTGAAGAAAAGCACACATAACTATTTTTTACCATAATTAGTTTTGTTAGAGCATTGCTCGGTCGAACTCGCATGCGTTGCTATCTCAAGCATGTTTGTCAAGTTTAATTGTCAAAACTATATGTCTTGATTTCTAAACTACTTATAGCCAAGTCTCGGACTAGGACAGTTAAGTGTAGTTGAACTCCACGGCGATCATCTTACGAAGACGAAGAACTACTCAAGGAACCAGTGGAACTTCATCCGACTAAAAGGTATGTGGAGACTTGAAATTATCTATCACTCAAAAGTCTACTTCTCTATCTCATATTCCTGAGACAAAGTCATATAAGTATGATAGTTTTCATATATACACATTTGTTATTTCGAGCCGAGTTTACTCGCCTATCTTTTTCTCGAAACATGTGTTGGTAAGCTTTCGTTGTAACCACTTTTCATCTTAACCCGTGACAAAATTCATGATGACGTTTCAATCTTGAAAATAGCTTTGATGACGATAGTTGTGAATAACGACTGTTATAAAATTATAGAAGAATGTTTCAATGATTGAAATGTAGAGTTGAGATTACGTAACCAACTATGTATATAAACATATATAGTGTGTTCGCACATTAGTGTATAAATCCATGTGCCAGAAACCAAGTGTGTGCATATGTGTGCATACGGTATTGGCGAAGGAGACAGGTTAGGTACGCGTACCAGCGGAAGTTTTCGAACCGAATATTTCTGCTGAGTTTGTAAGTTTGCAAACTGTTAAACCAGTCACCTTAGGTATGCGTACCCGTACGCGTACCCACGGAAGTTTTCGACCGAAAATTTCTGCTGAGTTTCTAAACTCAAATCCGGTAGCTATGGTACACATACCCGTACGCGTACCCAAGCTGGTTATATTTCTCAAATCAGAAGTTCATGAACTTAAACAATAAATCAATAAGGAATGCAATCTTTTCAAACCGTGGCTATATTATTCATGAATTGATTCAAGTGAATCAAATCGATTTTGTTTCAATTGTGTCTATTTATAAAGACCTAAGCAATTGAACAACTCTTCAACTAGTTCTTTTGAAGTCATTTGAACTTAGTTGTGAAGAAGGTGAGTACGGTTAATATGAAAGTGCTCATATGGCTAACCATTGGTTAACTATTTGTGAACCAACTAAGTGTACACGTTTAGGTACGGTTACTCAAACCTAAATGAAATACATTTCATTTGTGTGTGACAAGCTAAGTTTTGATCTAACGGTTGAAAGATATTAGCTTGGTTAAATCAGGTTTTTCATCTAACGGTGAATATTGAATGCTTTGTTACCAAGGTAACTTAGATTGCAAACCCTGATTTGAAAACTATATAAAGGAGACATATAGCAACTGGAAAAACTAATCCCCAAACTTCATGTGTGATACTAGTTGGTTTTTATAGAGTCGGTTCTCCTTTAACCTTAGGTTTCTTCTCGAGACCCTGTAGGTTAATGAATGAAAGACTTCATTGGGATGAAGCCAGACGAAACTACTACTCTTGTAGTTGAGCGATTTGATCTTGCCATTTTCTATCGTACGAGTTCAATTGAATAATTGACTTGAGATTATATCTCCGATAGGGCAAGATAAAAAGAAATCACAAACATCTTCGTCTCATCGTTTGTGATTCCGCAATATCTAGTTTCGCTACCATACGATTTAGATTATTGTGAGGTGATTGATAATTCTAGGCTATTCTTCGGGAATATAAGTCCGGGTTATCGATTAGTTCCTGTTCACCTTGATTTTATCAAAAGACGGAACAAAACTCTTAGGTTTATCCGTGGGAGAAAGATTTATCTATTATCATAGACTTTTCTGTGTGATACAAATTTGTTTATTAAAGTCTTCCACTTTGGTTCATAGTAACTCTTGGTTGTGGGTGAGATCAGCTAAGGGAATCAAGTGCGTAGTATCCTGCTGGGATCAGAGATGTAAGGATCGCAACTGTACCTTGAATCAGAGTAAGATTGATTAGGGTGCAACTACAGTCCAGACCGAAGTTAGTCTGTAGTAGGCTAGTGTCTGTAGCGACTTAATACAGTATGGTGTTCAATCTAGATTAGGTCCCGGGGGTTTACTGCATTTGAGGTTTCCTCGTTAACAAAACTTCTGGTGTCTGTGTTATTTCTATTCCGCATTATATTTTGTTATATAGTTGAAATATCACAGGTTGTGCGTTAAGATCAATCATTTAGAATATCCAACCTTTGGTTGTTGGTTTAAATTGATTGACACTTGGATATTGGTCTTTGGTACCATCCAAGTTTATCACTCTAGTATTTGATAAAGACTCGCAGATTTCCATTTGCTTGAGTAAATATCAAATCGAGAGATTGAGATATTAACTCTTTGATATATTTTTTGTTAGAGCATTTCTCGGTCGAACTCGCATGCGTTGCTATCTCAAGCATGTTTGTCAATGTTAGTGATCATAACTATAAGTCTCGATTTCTAGTCTACTATAGCTAAGTCTCGTACTAGGATAAAAAGTGTAGTTGAGCTCAAGGACTTCATGGCGATTCATCATACAATAAGAAAAACTACTCAAGGAACCGGTGGAACTTCTCAACAAAAAGGTATGTGAAGACTTGAACTTATATGTCACTCAAAAGTCTATCTACTCTATCTCCTACTTCTTGATACAAAAAGTCGTATGCTATATATAGACATAGATTATACACATTTGGTATTTCGAGCCGAGTATACCTCGCCTATCTATATCTCGAAATATGTGTTGGTAAGCGTTTCACTTCGACCATGTTTATCTTTACCTAGTGACGAAAGTCATGATATGTTTCAATCACTTTGAAAATTTCTTTGACGAGAAATGGTGTAACAACTGTATAACGTCCTCTAAGAATGTTTCAATGGTTGGAATGAGAGTTTAGATTACATAACCAATGATGGACATAAGTATTGTTGTGGAAACACATATGTACATAAGTCCTATCCCTTGAACCAAAGTTTGTGAACTTTGTTGATCAATGGAAACCGGAAGAATGGCTTGTTGCCAAGTCCGCGAACTGCCGAAATTCTCATCTCGAGAAATTCTGCTGAAGTTGACAAACTTGTTGCGTGAGTACCAGTCTGCGAACCGGCGGAAAGTATTTGACGAGATTTTCTGCTGGAGTTTGTAAACTCTGCCCGGTTGCTTAAGTCCGCGAACCTAATGTGCGAACTTAAGAAGGTTATATATCTGCAGATGATTTCTGAACTTAAACTTATAAAAACTAAGGATTGCAATTTTCAAACCGTGGATATAAAGTTCATGAGTCGATTCGAGTGAATCAAATCATCTTTGTTTCAATTGTGTCTTGTGTAGTACATAAGATTTCCTTGCAATTGAACAACTATCTAAGTAGTTCATTTGAAGTCATTTGAACTAGTTATGGAGAAGAAGAATATGGTTGGTATGAAATGATCATATGGCTAACCTTTTGGTTAACTATTGTTGAACCCAACAAATGTACACGTTTGGGTACGGTTAAAAAACCTAGAAGCGTGCATTTCATTTGTGTATAATAAGCTAAAATTTCTATCTAACGGTTGAGAAATATTATCTTGAATCTAAATCAGGTTTTCATCTGACGGTGGATATTGTTTGCTTTGTGACCAAGACGAAACCCTGATTTGAAAGACTATATAAAGGAGACATCTAGTATTGTGCAAAAATAATCCCCACACTTTACGTGTGATACTAGTTTGCGTGCTAGAGTCGATTCTCCTTTAACCTCTGGTTTTCTTCTTCTAAAACCAGTTTAACGACTTAAAGACTTTATTGGGATTGTGAAGCCAGACCGATACTATTTTTATCGTAGTTGTGTGATCTGATCTTGCATCTTCTATCGTACGAGTACAATCAGATTGATTGGCTTGAGATTAATATCTCCGATAGGCAAGATATAAAAAATAGTCACAAACATCTTCGTCTCATTGTTTGTGATTTCACAACATCTTGTTTCGTTACCATACGATTAAGATTGTTGTGAGGTGATTGATTTATCTAGGTTTTTCTTCAGGAATATAAGACCGGATTATCAATTGGTTCCTGTTCACCTTGATTATTATCAAAAGACGGAACAAAAACTTTAGAATTTTTCTGTGGGAGACATATAGATCCTTTGATAGACTTGTCTGTGTGAGACAGATTTGTTTATTGTCAAAGCCTATGATTTTGGGTCGTAGCAACTCTTAGTTGTGGGTGAGATCAACTAAGGGAATCAAGTGCGCAGTATCCTGCTGGGATCAGAGGCGTATGGAGTACAACTGTACCTTGGATCAGTGGGAGACTGATTGGTGTTCAACTACAGTCCAGTATGAAGTTAGATTGGAGTAGGCTAGTGTCTGTAGCGTCTTAATACAGTGTGTGTTCAATCTGGACTAGGTCCCGGGGTTTTTCTGCATTTGCGGTTTCCTCGTTAACAAAATTTCTGGTGTCTGTGTTATTTCAGTTTCCGCATTATATTGTTTTATCTTTATAATTGAAATAATACAGGTTGTGCGTTAGATCATCAATTAGAGTAATCCAACCTTTGGTTGTTGATTTTCATTGATTGATCCTTGGATATTGGTCTTTGGTACCATCCAAGTTATTCCTTGTATTTGATCAGTACTCGCAGTTTCTGTTTGAGGAAATCAAATAAAGAGAGAGAGATATAAACTCGTTGATGTAATTTTAATTGATTGAGTCTTGTTGATTGTCTTAAAAGTATATTCGAGTTTGTCCATACAGATTGTTAAGCGAAATATTGAGTGGTGTTGTTAGACCCCCGCTTTTTTAATTGGTATCAGAGCAGGCAAACACGTTCAAGACCTCAAAAGTCTGTGTTTGTAGCAATATGACTATATGGACCATAAAGTCTCAATTGACGCTTCACCAGGTTTAAAAACTAACCGTAGAAAAAAGTCTGATAAACTGGTTACTCTTCAAAAAGGGTTGGATTAACAAATCTGGATCAACTCTGGTCTTGTTGCAGAAATTGCAATTCTTAAGGATTCGATATCTGGTAATAGTCCCTTGGTGAATCTGAGAAACTGCGGTTGTTCCTCTTTAAAGAATAGTCGTATATCAGATGGTAATCAATGACCGGTTGTTGTGAAAACTGATATGACTAGGAACCACTCAGACAAACTTAAAGTTTTTGACCCGTATTGTTGTTGTGATTCTTCCAATCACCTTCAACAGGCTTGTATGTCGTTTCAAAAGAGTCTGAATGTTGCAAGTAATCTTTGTAAGAAAATTAAACAACTTTTTGATACTCTGAAAGGACATAAAAAACTATCAGGAAACTCTAAACATAGAAGTATTAATAGTATGAGTTCCTTTGCTTTAAGATCTACGTCTCCTTTTCAATGGTTTCTTGATAGTGGTTGTAGTAGACATATGACAGGTGATCTCACATGGTTTGTTTCGTCTATTGACTATGAAGTAGGTCCTGTAACGTTTGGAGATGGTAGTTGTTGCTACATCAGCAAGAAGGGAACGATCAAGTTGCCCGGTGTTCCAGAAATCCATGATGTAGTATACATAAAAGGTATGACTGCTAATCTTCTTTCTATTAGTCAAATTTGTGAAAAAGGCCATCGAGTTGTCTTCAATGCAAATGGATGTGACATTGTAGACAAAACTGGGAAAGTAATTTTTCAATGAACTCGTGGTAAAAACAACTGTTATCTACTTGATACTCAGTTTAGCACCGTTGCAATTTTACTAAGGTGGAATCTACACATCTTTGGCATGAGCGTTTTGGTCACATAAATTATCGTCTTCTAACTAAGATCATTAACAAAGAACTTGTTAGAGGCATTCCCAAAATCAATGCAAAGATTGAAGGTGTATGTGGTGCCTGTCAAAAGGGTATGGAAACGAAAGTTCACCAAAAATCATCTCGAGATATTCTCACTAAAGCTCCACTTGATTTAATTCATATGGATCTCTTCGGACCAATTCAACAACCCACTGTTGCTGGTAAGAAGTATGCTTTAGTTATGGTAGATGATTACACCAGATTCACTTGGGTTGCATTTCTATCTCATAATAATGAAACTCTTAGTGAATTCAAGATTATTATTAAAAGAATCCAGAACGAACAAGGTCGCAAACTAAAGAAAATTAGAAGCGATCGTGGAACTGAATTCAAAGACACCAAAGTATTTGAATTCTGTGAAGAACTGGGGATCATTCAACAGTACTCACCACCTATCACTCCTCAAGCTAATGGAGTTGCTGAAAAAAAGAATAGGAATATTCAGGAAATGGCCAGGGTAATGCTCCATAACAAAAACTTACCATTAATATTTTGGGGAGAAGTTGTTTTTACATCATGTTACTTGATCAACCGTGTGTATTTACGGTCTAAAACCCTTAACACTCCTTATGAGTTGTGGTACGGAAGGAAACCCAACCTACACTATCTCAGGGTGTTTGGAAGTAAGTGCTATATTCTGAAAGATCGAGAACAAAAAGGGAAATTCGACACCAAAAGTGATGAAGGTATCTTTCTTGGCTATGCTTCTGATAGTCGTGGTTTTCGAGTGTTTAATCTCAGAAAACAAGTCATGATGGAATCTGCTAATGTTATCATCGACGACATTAGTAACTTTCGTCATGATAATCCTCATGTTGAATTGCCTCAAACCGAGACAATTGAGAAAATCAAAGAAATTCCAGAATCAGTTGAAGTTATCCCAAGGGTTACTGATCCTGACATTTCTAGTGACGAGGAGAAGAGCACTGATCAAGCCATTCTTGACGAACAAGATCGTGTCCCTCCACGACATCTCTGGTTTCAAAGGAATCATGATCCCAACAGTATTATTGGAGGAAGAGATTCTACATCTAAAACAAGAGGACAACTTCAAAATATGTGCAATTTGGTTGTTATCTGATAGACACATTTTTGTGTCCGATTTGTCTCGATTCTATATACTGTTAGGGCTCATTTTTGTACTTATTATGGTGTTTTATTTATTTGTAGGTATTTTTGGCCAATAAACATTTTTGGAAAAAATTGGCTCAAAAAGTTGTCGGAAAGCACCCGGAGGGCACTTGCTATTCGGACCCCCGGTTTGGATAAGGGGCACCCCCAGGACACCCCTTAAGGCAGCTGCTAAAGGCCCCCCTTTACCTTCACGATTTGAATTCTCAAATTTGGCGGGAAACTGTTGCAAATGAAGAACAGATTTGGGTTTAGATTTTGGACGTGATTTTAAGAGATTCAATCACTAAACTCGATTGGGTTGGACCTGTTTAGGATGGTATGACTGCTTGGATCGATTAAATTGGGCTAGGTATCGATCAGAAACAAAACAGGGGAGAAAACTATTTATGGAAACATGGAAAGAGTTGGTCGATGTTTTGTTGGATTTTCTCAACTGTTGGATTTGGTATTAGTTGTAACAACATAACAGGATTTCTACGCGTGCTAGAATTGAGAGAAAATAGGAGTTGTCGACAAGTCAGGAAAGATATTCTCGGCATTGTTTTAATTTATCTTTGGCAGTTAGTGCAATGGGAGAAGGTATAATCTTCATGGATTCGTATCTTCCAGATTTGGGAAGTTCATAACCATCAAAAGACGCGTTAACTGAGGTGGCAGAGTTATTATCGTTACTTGGCAGAAAATAAAAAAAGATAACTCCGTAACTTTTGGTGAAAGGCAGGGGAGATTTTATCGAGTATTTTTTGTCATGTTTCCTATATATAGGTTGAGAAGGAGTCATAACAGGATAATCGAGAGTTGGGGGAATTTTCGAGAAGAACAGAGAACGAAATCAAGAGTTGCAGGAAATCGTTTCTGCTGGTGCACAAGGAAGAAAAAAAGGCCATTGAAGACAGTCGTTTCTGGGGTCTTAAAATCAGTGACAAAGCAACGGTATTTACAACAGCTTTCTGTAACAGTTCTATTGTAACAGCTGTTTTGTAACTCCGATACACTGTTGCAAACAGCCTGTGTTATTAGTTTTCACTCTTTTAATCATCTTTGAGCAACAAACACATATTTTGAGACCATGATTAATATGAGGAGCTAAACCCCATTGCTGGGGCGATAGAGGAAGCTATTTTTCCAACAAAAAGTGGTATATTCTATTTTATATTTTTATTTGCAATAACTATATGATTATTTACCTTGAACTATTATTGAATATGATTTTAATTTGAGTGATTGTGATCTATTTTGATGGAGTATGCTTAGTTTTAAGACTTTTGATGCTTCATACTTGGTATTCACAATTACTACTTTTGAAAATCTACTTGTTGCAATATTTTAGAATCAAATTAAACGAGAAAATTGCATAAATATAGTATTGGTTTAATCACTTTGAACTTGGAAAATAGTGGAATCTTAGCCTCGGTGTTTCTTTTAATATTGATATCATCTTTGATTGAGTTTGCTATAATTTTTAGTGAGTTTTCTATTTTAATATTAGAATTTAAGTCTAATTAATATCCTTCACAAGTCTGAGAATCGAACCACTTTTACCACTATCTGCGCCGCCGACGCGGACTTGTTTTTAGGGTTTTAGATTTTATTTTATTTATTTTGTTCTTTTTTATGTTTTTGGGTATTTATCTTGTGTCTACAGGTTCTGGATCATAAAGAAAATTGAGCCAAAGAGTTTGGTGATCATAAAGAAGACAATTTTAGTTTAGGGTTTGTTTATTTTCTTTTTTAAAAAAAAAACTGTATTAGGGTTTATTATTTTTGTAATTTTTCTTTTCTTTTTGGACTTTTGGACTTTGGGACATCTTTTTTTATTACCCTACGGAAGGGTACTTTAAATATAAATTGTTTGCAGAGAAGGAGGACAATTACGATATTGTCTCTGCACCTTGGGTTCATATACTTGACATCGGAGTCAGTGGCCCGAGTCGACTACAACCGATTCATCCCCCGTCTGGAACGGGAGGTAAGATTCTAAACACTCGCGAATCCCCTGTCAGCGAGTTACTGGACTCCTTCGTATGCATATATGTTGAGGACTGAATACGGACATTTATTTTTCTAGTAAAGGGCAAGGCCTGGCCATACAAGATAAGGGTTCGGATTTCATCACCGTTCTCTTCTTGCCCGCTTTAGGAACACGTAACCTACGCGAACCTAAGCCTAAAATTTTGACTAGAACGAGACCGATAGGGTAACGAGCTTAACAGGAAAGTCATTCGAAAAATATTGGTTACTCTTTTAAGCATACTTCGAAGTTCTTGACGGTTTCTGTAAGTTGAATGCGTGACTGCGCCGCCTTGTAATACCGGTGAGGCCTTGGGTATCAAAGCTCCACCGAGCTTCCCTCGCCTCTATTCAACTTACGTTAACTCGGATTGATTCCAGAGGGGTTTGCTTAAATTGTAACGAATTCCCGTTCGAAGGATTAGAAGCTGGTCTAGAAACAATCTAAGTGGAGCCATCATGCTTTTTGTTTGCTAGAAATCAATAGGTTTGATTTGGTTGAGTCGGCCTTGATCTGTGTTTGCTTACCCTTCCAATTTAGAAAATTCTATTGTATGCCTGAACGTAAAAGAGACGCACTAGGTAGATTTGTTAAAGAGAAACCTAGTAGTTCGAAGCGTCTCGATTACCTTAATCTAGAAAGTCCGACTTTTGAAGAGTCTGTTTTTGAACGTCCTTTGACTGAGGAGAGAATCCATGTTGCTCCGATAGCGCCAGAAATGGCAACTTTGAAAGCTTTGTTGAATCCAACTAGGACTACGTCCTTCGTGTATTAAGTTAGCTGAAACGGAGGCACCCTATGAACTGAAACCTGGGACCTTACAGATGCTCCCAATCTTTTTAGGGAAAGAAAATGAAAACCCTTATTACCATGTTAGGGATTTTGAGGAAATTTGTAGTACTCTAAGAATTAGAGGCTTAGATGATGATGCTTTGAAACTTAGGTTATTCCCATTTTCCCTGAAAGATAAGGCCAAGTCGTGGCTATATAGTTTGGACTCCGAGTCAATTGAGACATATGAACAACTTACATCTGCCTTTTTCAATAAGTTTTTCCCTAGGCACAAAACATCGTCTATTAGGACGCAAATATGCACATTTTCACAACAAGAGGGAGAATCTTTATATAGGTATTTGGAAAGGTTCAATGATTTATTATCCCAGTGTCCTCATCATGGTTTAGAAAAGGTTAGGCTAGTTCAGATCCTTTATGAGGGTTTAGATTATTCCACAACGACCATGGTTGAGTCTCTATGCACTGGTGGATTTGAAAACCAAACTGTTGATGCGGCGATGGAATTTTTTAATGAAATCGCCGAAAAAACCCATCAATGGGAAAATAGTAGGGCACCCAGAAAACAATTATTTTAAGTAGAGGAAACGTTAATAGGGTAGAAGAAGGCTATGAATCAGATGCCAAAATTGTTGCTATAGCAAAAAGGTTAGAGGCCTTAGAAGTGGGCCAGACTAGTGTAGAGTGGAGCCTTTTTGGGAAGGCCAGAATATTGAAGAGCAAGCCAATGCTCTTTATAATAACACTAGATTTGATAACCGTCAAAAGATTGACCCATATTCAGAAACCTATAATCCTGGTTGGAGAAACCATCCGAACCTTTCGTGGTCTAAGGGCCAAAGTCAAGGTCAGTTTAGTAATTCTAATGCTCCCCCAGGTTTTGGCTATACTAAGAATCCTTCAGGACTAGCTCAGTTTCAGAATCAGTCAGATAAGAAAATCCTAAGTTTAGAGGAATCTCTCGCCTTGTTAACTCAGCAAACTGCAAAATTTCAGTTATCCGTAGAACAGAGTCTACAAGCTAGTAACAGGATAGGACAAGAAAATAGTCAGTCTATTTCCGAGTTAAAAACCCAGGTTGGTCTGATAAGTGATTCTTTGAGAGAAAAAGGTAAGTTTCCTAGTCAAACACAACCCAACCCTAGAGGAGTTTGAATTAGGTGCAAAACCATCGAATCAATTGAATGTTGTTAGAACCCTTAGAAGTGGTAGAGTTGTAGACAATAAGGTAACCATGCCCGATAGTGAACATACTGTAGTTCACCCCTCAGGATCTCACCTCTCAGGACCAGTAGCTGAGAGACTGATAAAGTTTCTGATGATGTGAATTCGGTTCCTGAAAGGTCTGATTTTAGCCTAGAGCCCCATTTCCTCAGCTATTAGTACCAACAAAGAAGGAATCGAACTTTAATGACATAGTGGAGGTTTTTAAGCAAGTTACCATAAACCTTCCTTATTAGATGCAATTAGGCAAATTCCTGCTTATGCCAAGTTCCTTAAGGATATGTGTACGCGAAAGCGAAAACTTAGCGTCCATAAGAAAGCCTTTTTAGCTAGTCACGTAAGTTCAATCATTCAGAACACCACAAACTCCAAAGTACAAAGACCCAGGTTCTCCTACCATTGCTTGCACAATAGGTAACTTCCGGGTAGAAAAAGCTTTACTTGACTTAGGAGCCAGTGTGAACTTACTGCCATTCCATGTATACTTACAGCTAGGACTTGGTGAAATGAAACCTACTCAGATGACACTGCAGTTAGCTGATAGGTCTGTTAAAATCCCTCGAGGTGTTATCGAGGATGTTCTTATTGAGGTCGACAAGTTTATTTATCCAGTGGATTTCGTGGTCCTAGATACCCAACCTGTCCCTGACCCAGAGAACCAGATACCTGTGATTTTAGGTCGCCCATTTTTAGCTACGTCTAATGCGATCATTAACTGTCGAAATGGTGTGATGAGTTTATCTTTTGGTAATATGACTATGGAGATGAACATTTTTAATGTCAGTAAGCAACCTCATGAGCTAGATGACACATGTGTTGAGAGGTGAACATGATAGAAGCCTTAGTTCAGGAGTCATTACCAAACATTTGTCTGAAGACCCATTAGAAAGTTGTCTATCCCATTTTGGTTTAGATTTTGACGACGATAGCACTATTGAACAGGTGAATGCTCTATTAGATTCTACCCCTGTGTTAGACACTGATAGATGGAAAGCTAGGTTCGAACCGTTACCAGTTTCTGAGACTACCCTAATTCCTTCTTTAGAAGAGCCCCCAAAGTTGGACCTTAAACCACTACCCGATACTCTAAAGTATGTGTTTTTAGGCCCATCTGAGACTTTACCTGTGATTGTAGCTTCCGATTTGGATAGTGATCAGGAAAGTAGGCTAGTAAATGTACTTCAAGACAATAAGGAAGCTTTAGGGTGGACTATAGCAGACATTAAGGGTATAAGTCCTACTGTGTGTATGCATCAGATTCATTTAGAGGAAGACTCCAAACCTTCTAGGGAGATGCAACGTCGACTGAACCCTAACATGAAAGAGGTAGTTCGAAAAGAGGTGCTTAAGTTGTTAGATGCGGGTATTATTACCCAATTTCAGACAGTAAGTGGGTCAGCCCTGTTCAGGTTGTCCCCAAGAAATCAGGTATCACTGTAGTCCAGAATGATAATAATGAATTAATCCCAACCCGAGTGACCACGGATGGCGTGTGTGTATTGACTATAGGAAATTGAACAAGGTCACAAGGAAGGATCACTTTCCCCTTCCTTTTATCGACCAAATGCTAGAGCGATTAGCTGGACATAGTCACTATTGCTTCTTAGATGGCTACTCCGGTTATAATCAGATCGTTATTGCCCCAGAAGACCAAGAGAAAACCACTTTTACCTGTCCCTTTGGTACCTTTGCGTATAGACGCATGCCTTTCGGGCTATGTAATGCCCCTGCAACTTTTCAGCGTTGTATGATGAGCATATTTTCTGATATGGTAGAACGGTTCTTAGAGGTCTTTATGGATGATTTTTCAGTGTTTGGTTCATCTTTCGATGAGTGCTTGCATCATTTGACATTAGTGTTGACTAGGTGTAAGGAAAAAAATTTAGTGCTTAATTGGGAAAAATGCCATTTCATGGTTAAATCAGGAATTGTGTTAGGGCACATCGTCTCTTCAAAGGGTATAGAGGTAGACAAAGCCAAAGTTGACCTTATTAAGACTTTACAGGTCCCAAAAACCGTAAAAGATATTAGGTCATTCCTAGGGCATGCAGGTTTTTACCGTCGATTCATTAAGGATTTTAGCTTGATTTCTAGACCTCTTTGCAATTTGCTTGCAAAGATGTTAAGTTTGTCTTTGATGATGCTTGTTTAGAGGCTTTTGAGAAGCTTAAAACTTTACTCACTACTGCCCCATAGTCCAGGCACCTAACTGGAACCTACCCTTTGAAATTATGTGTGATGCTTCAGATTATGCTATAGGCGTTGTGCTAGGTCAGAGAAAACAAATTACTCCATGTGATTTACTATGCTAGCAAAACTCTGAATGATGCCCAAATGAACTATACAACTACCGAGAAGGAATTGCTAGCCATCGTGTTTGCCTTGGATAAGTTTAGATCCTATTTATTAGGTTCTAAGATCGTAATCTATACTGATCATGCTGCTTTGAAATACCTTTTGTCTAAGAAGGATACCAAACCTAGATTGATTAGATGGATCCTTTTGTTACAAGAATTTTGTCCAGACATTAGAGACAAAAGGGTGCAGAGAATGTAGTAGCAGACCACTTGTCTAGGCTAGTTGTTAGTTCCCCTAATAATTCCCTTCCTATAAGGGACAATTTTCCTGATGAACAATTGTTCTCTATTTCCCAATCACCTTGGTATGCAAATATAGTGAATTATCTTGTTACTGGTCGAATGCCTCAACATTGGGGTAATCAAGATCGTTCTAGGTTTTTAGCCGAGGTTAAGCATTTCTTTTGGGACGATCCTTATCTGTTTAAGTATTGTCCGGACCAGATTATTAGGAGATGTGTATCTGAGAGTGACCAGTCTAGTATTATCTCCTTTTGTCATGAACATGAATGTGGGGGTCATTTTAGTGCTAAGAAGACTGCTTCTAAGATTTTGCAGTGTGGATTTTACTGGCCTTCGTTGTTTAAAGATTCTCATAGTCATTGTGTTTCTTGTGAGCGTTGCCAGAAGTTAGGAACCATTTCCCGTAGAAATATGATGCCTTTGAAGCCTATTTTAGTGATTGAGGTCTTTGATGTGTGGGGCATTGATTTTATGGGTCCATTTCCTATTTCTTTTGGTTATCTTTACATACTTGTCGCTGTAGACTATGTGTCTAAGTCGGTTGAGGCGGTTCCGTGTAAAACGAATGACCACAGGGTCGTAGTCCAGTTTTTGAAAGAGAATATACTTAAACGTTTTGGTACGCCGCGAGCTATAATTAGTGATGGAGGTTCACACTTTTGTAATGGACCGTTTGCTCTTTTAATGAAACAATACGATATTACCCATAAAGTAGCAACCCCATATCACCCTCAGACTAGTGGTCAGGTAGAGGTTTCCAATAGGGAAATTAAACGTATTCTAGAGAAAACAGTTAATCCAAACAGGAAAGACTGGTCATCGAGGCTTACTGATGCCTTATGGGCTTACTGTACTACGTTTAAGACACCAATTGGAATGTCACCTTATCGTTTAGTATTTGGAAAGGCATGTCACCTGCCTGTTGAGTTAAAGCATTGAGCCTATTGGGCTATTGAGAACTTAAACTTTTCACTTGACAAGGCAGGATCTCAAAGAAAGCTCCAGCTCAATGAGTTGGACGAGATTCGTAGAGATGCATACGATAGTGCTAAGGAGTATAAGAACAAAATGAAACTTGTGCATGATAGCAATATTTTACGAAAGTCATTTTCTCCAGGTCAAAAAGTTCTTTTGTATGACACTCGTTTGCATCTATTCCCCGGGAAGTTGCGCTCTCGGTGGAACGGTCCTTTTGTGGTCCGTACTGTTTTTCCTCATGGCGCTGTTGAGATTGAGACACCATATGGTAGTAGTTCTTCGAAGGTTAACGGTCAGCGATTGAATCCCTTTTTAGAGCCTTTTCCTACAGGTGATGTTGAGGAGGTCCCTCTGGAGGACCATGTTTACCTTGATTGACCATCGAGGCGATTTTGTATGTTGTATAATATTTTTGTAGGTTTTTGGTTACACTTCACCCAGGTACTATCTTTCCGACTTCTCTCTTTACTATTTCCTCATGTTACTTATATTTTTGGTATTGTTCTTTAATTAGAAACATTGAGGAAAATGTTAGATTTAAGTTTGGGGGTGGGGTAGAACATTTTGTTACCTTTTCGTCGCAATAAATAAACTCCAGAGCCTAGAAATTTATCCCTATTAAGGATGGCACTAACCAATGTAAGTGGATGGAAGCATTTTGGTTGTAGTAGTTGAGGAACCAATCTGACTAGATGGCAACATCTAAAGAGTCTATTCATAAAAGCACAGAGCTCAGGTGTTAGAAATAACATGATAGTTTCACCATATCTCGTTGAGTCCTTTTCACTTCTGTTTTTATTTTGTTTTATTTTTAAACTATGTTTCTCTAAGTGATTAGGTGGGTCTCACGATTCAACTTGTTACCAATGCTAGGGTGAAATACAGTGATTGAGATCCAAAAAAAAAAGAAAAAGAAAAAGAACTTGAGACCAGACCATCAGACCAACTGGAATAAATTCAATAAAGTCGACCACTGGAACCCTTGTATATGCCAGTTGTGTTGACCTAGAGTTAGGATTATGAATCACTGGTTCCCTTATATATGCCAGTGTGTTGATATTAGTCAGACTAGTATCGCAGTCCATTAGGATAGGTTCATTTTGGCGGAGGCCTTCAGACAGATATGAGAAACACCGTTCACCTAGTAAACATCAAAACCATCTATGTTTTTCTCTATATCCATCTTCTTGATCTATCCATGTGATTAGTTTCGACTCCGGATATTGATGTCCATAGTGCAACTATCTGAGTAGAGCTCTGTCACTTATATATGAATTTTAGTATGCTTGAGTGCAAATAATAGGTTTGGGGATATTTAATAGACACATTTTTGTGTCTGATTTGTCTTGATTCTATATATTGTTAGGGCTCATTTTTGTACTTATTATGGTGTTTTATTTATTTGTAGGTATTTTTGGCCAATAAACATTTTTGAAAAAATTGGCTCGAAAAGTTGTCGGAAAGCACCCAGAGGACACTTGCTATTCGGATCCCCGGGTTGGATAAGGGGCATCCGTAGGACACCCCTTAAGGCAGCTTCTAAAGGCACCCCTACTCTGGATAGGGGGCGCCCCTTTACCTTCACGGTTTGAATTCTCAAATTTGGCGGGAAACTGTTACAAATGAAGAACAGATTTGGGTTTAGATTTTGGACGTGATTTTAAGAGATTCAATCACTAAACTCGATTAGGTTGGACCTGTTTATCTTAAACAGGGATGGTATGACTGCTTGGATCGATTAAATTGGGCTAGGTATCGATCAGAAACAAAACATGGGAGAAAACTATTTACGGAAACATGGAAAGATTTGGTCGATGTTTTGTTGGATTTTCTCAACTGTTGGATTTGGTATTAGTTGTAACAACACAACAGGATTTCTACGCGTGCTAGAATTGAGAGAAAATAGGAGTTGTCGACAAGTCAGGAAAGATATTCTCGGCATTGTTTTAATTTATCTTTGGCAGTTAGTACAATGGGAGAAGGTATAATCTTCATGGATTCGTATCTTCCAGATTTTGGAAGTTCATAACCATCAAAAGACGCGTTAACTGAGGTGGCAGAGTTATTATCGTTACTTGGCAGAAAATAAAAAAAGATAACTCCGTAACTTTTGGTGAAAGGCAGGGGAGATTTTATCGAGTATTTTTTGTCATGTTTCCTATATATAGGTTGAGAAGGAGTCATAACAGGATAATCGAGAGTTGGGGGAAGTTTCGAGAAGAACAGAGAACGAAATCAAGAGTTGCAGGAAATCGTTTCTGCTGGTGCACAAGGAAGAAAAAAAGGCCATTGAAGACAGTCGTTTCTGGGGTCTTAAAATCAGTGACAAAGCAACGGTATTTACAACAGTTTTCTGTAACAGTTCCATTGTAACAGCTGTTTTGTAACTCCGATACACTGTTGCAAACAACCTATGTTATTAGTTTTCACTATTTTAATCATCTTTGAGCAACAAACACATATTTTGAGACCATGATTAATATGAGGAGCTAAACCCCATTGCTGGGGCGATAGAGGAAGCTATTTTTCCAACAAAAAGTGGTATATTCTATTTTATCTTTTTATTTGAAATAACTATATGATTATTTACCTTGAACTATTATTGAATATGATTTTCATTTGAGTGATTGTGATCTATTTTGATGGAGTATGCTTAGTTTTAAGACTTTTGATGCTTCATACTTGGTATTCACAATTACTACTTTTGAAAATCTACTTGTTGCAATATTTTAGAATCAAATTAAACGAGAAAATTGCATAAATATAGTATTGGTTTAATCACTTTGAACTTGGAAAATAGTGGAATCTTAGCCTCGGTGTTTCTTTTAATATTGATATCATCTTTGATTGAGTTTGCTATAATTTTTAGTGAGTTTTCTATTTTAATATTAGAATTTAAGTCTAATTAATATCCTTCACAAGTCTGAGAATCGAACCACTTTTACCACTATCTACAAATCACATCATTATCTCTCACAAGTAGAACCAAGGAATATTGATGAAGCTCTGAACGATCCCTTTTGGGTGAATGCAATGCATGAAGAGTTAAATCAATTTCAAATACAATATGTGTGGGAACTTGTACCTTGTCCCTCCAATGTCAATATACTTGGTACCAAATGGATATTCAAGAATAAGTCTGATGAATTTGGCACGATTTTCAGAAACAAAGCTAGACTTATCGCTCAAGGATATTCACAGATTGAAGGGATTGACTTTGACGAGACCTTTGCTCCTGTGGCACGCCTTGAGTCCATTCGTCTTTTGCTAGCTCATGCTTGTTTTCTTAAGGTTAAGCTGTTTCAAATGGATATAAAATCCGCGTTCCTAAACGGAATTTTAAAGGAGGAAGTCTATGTCGCTCAACCTAAGGGGTTTGAAAATCCTGATTTCCCAGATCATATGCTAAAGCTCAAAAAGGCATTGTATGGGTTGAAACAAGCACCTAAAGCCTGGTTTGAAAAACTTACCACTTTTCTCATTAGAAAAGGTTTTTCAAGAGGCGGAGCTGATAAAACTTTGTTTACCAAATGGAGTGGGAAAGATGTGGTTATTTCTCAAATCTATGTAGATTATATTATCTATGGATCAACTTCTGAAAAATTTGCAAAGAACTTTCAAGTCTCTCTTGCTAAAGAATTTGAAATGAGCAATGTTGGTGAATTGAAGTTCTTCTTAGGATTACAAATTCAACAATATAAGGATGGAATTTACTTATCCCAATAGAACTATGCTCGAGACCTTGTGACAAGGTTCGGTCTGGATAAGTCTTCCCCAAAATCAACATCTATGCCCACTACTGGTAAACTACATAGAGATGAGTAAGGAGAAAAAGTGGATCAAAAGTTGTTTCGATCTATTATTGGTAGCCTTTTGTATCCTACAGCTACTAGACCTGATATTTCCTTCAGTGTTGGTTGTTGTGCCAGGTTTCAGGCAAATCTAAAGGAATCTCATCTTGCAGCTGCAAAAAGGATCATTCGATATATTAATCACACTGCCGGGTATGGTTTATCTTACACTTTTGATATTAATATTGATCTATATGCTTATTCAGATGCTGATTAGGCAGGATGTGTACAAGATAGAAAAAGTACATCAGGGGGTTTCTACTATGTAGGACTGAATTTTGTAGCTTGGCATAGCAAGAAGCAAAATTCTCAATCCCTGTCTACATGTGAGGCAGAATATATTGATACTGGATCATGTTGTACTCAACTCCTATGGATGAAACAAATGCTAGCTGATTATGGAGTTGATAATGGAATAATGAAGATCTTTTGTGATAACTCTAGTGCGATTCGAATCATTGAGAATCCCGTTGAGCACTCAAGAACAAAGCATATTGACATAAGGTACCATTTTATTCGTGATCTCTATGAAAATGGTATCATAAGTATGGAAATTATGCCTTCTGAACAACAATTGGCTGATATTCTTAACAAACCATTAGACACTGCTACGTTTCAACACTTGTGGCAGTTTATTGGTGTTGTTTTGGTTCATTAAAATGTTTCTATAACTCTTTCCCCTATGATTATCTCTATCTTTCGGGCAATTGAGTTTGAAACTCCAGTAGGTTTACTCCAGTTCAGTTTCTGTAGAGTTGTTTTTGTCTTGTTAGTGTCATTTTTGTTTCAAAATCCTTCTTTTCTTTTGAAATTAAGGTCGCTCTTGTTGTTCCCTTGGGAATTACATCTAATGGGGGAGAGTTCTTTTGAACTTGTGCTTAATGGTCATATCTTGAGGGGTATGCGGCTGTGGAATTTTAAAGGGGTTATCTTGTATCTTTAAACTCCTTGATGAATGCTATTAGCTTCGGCTACATGATTGCATCTAATTAGATGGTATGTATTTTCTTTTAGTCATGAAATGTCTCTTACGGAAATCTCATTATGATCCCGTTCTTGTACCTTTGCCAATTTTATTGACAAAAGGGGGGAGAATTAATATGTAGTTCACACTACAAATACATATGGTTTTCGGATCATTGTGTAAGGGGGAGTAGTTTCCGTGTGAGATGGAGTATTGACTAAGGGGGAATGATACATATCACCATAGTATTATTGTTGAAGTTGTGATACAATTGGACTTTGACATTGTGTAATAATACTATGACATTGTATAACAATGATCGATACCGATGCTTTCTTATTATTATAGCTACGGATCTTCAACAACGGTGATGCTAAACTTACAACCTTTGGGATCATTTGAGTACTTGGAAGTGACGAATATTTCGAGGAATAATGAAGATTAGACATGTGGAACAGGAGCTACTAAAGTTTCTTTATATTTTTTATATTCCGTATGTATTGATAGTTTTGTCACTAAAATTGACAAAGGGGGAGATTGTTAGAGCATTGCTCGGTCGAACTCGCATGCGTTGCTATCTCAAGCACGTTTGTCAATATTAGTGATCAAAACTATAAGTCTTGATTTCTAGTCTACTATAGCTA
The DNA here is from genome assembly GCF_003573695.1 of Papaver somniferum. Lineage (NCBI taxonomy): Eukaryota > Viridiplantae > Streptophyta > Magnoliopsida > Ranunculales > Papaveraceae > Papaver > Papaver somniferum. The sequence goes on from NC_039365.1 coordinate 77,596,062, forward strand.
AGTCTCGGACTATGATAGAAAGTGTAGTTGAGCTCAAGGACTTCACGGAGATTCATCATACAAGAAGAAGAACTACTCAAGGAACCGGTGGAACTTCCCGACAAAAAGGTATGTGAAGACTTGAACTTATCTGTCACTCAAAAGTCTATCTACTATATCTCCTACTTCTTGATACAAAAAGTCGTATGCTATATATAGACTTAGATTATACACATTTGGTATTTCGAGCCGAGTATACCTCGCCTATCTACATCTCGAAATATGTGTTGGTAAGCGTTTCGCTTCGACCATGTTTATCTTTACCTAGTGACGAAAGTCATGATATGTTTCGATCACTTTGAAAATTGCTTTGACGATAAATGGTGTAACAACTATATAACGTCCTCTAAGAATGTTTCAATGGTTGGAATGAGAGTTTAGATTACATAACCAATGATGGACATAAGTATTGTTGTGGAAACACATATGTGCATAAGTCTTATCCCTTGAACCAAAGATTTCGAACTTTGTTGATCAAGAGAAACCGGAAGAATGGCTTGTTGCCAAGTCCACGAACTGCCGAACTTCTCATCCCGAGAAATTCTGTTGGAGTTGACAAACTTGTTGCGTGAGTACCAGTCCGCGAACCGGCGGAAATTCTTTGCCGAGATTTTCTGCTGGAGTTTGTAAACTCTGCCCAGTTGCTTAAGTCCGCGAACCTAATGTGCGAACTTAAGAAGGTTATATATCTGAAGATGATTTCTGAACTTAAACTTATAAAGACTAAGGAATGAAATTTGAAAACCGTGGCTATAAAGTTCATAAACCGATTCGAGTGAATCAAATCATTTTTGCTTCAATTGTGTCTAGTGTAGTACATATGATTTCCTTGCAATTGAACAACTCTCTAACTAGTTCATTTGAAGTCATTTGAACTAGTTATGGTGAAGAAGAATATGGTTGGTATAAAAATGCTCATATGGATAAACTTTTGGTTAACTATTGTTGAACCAACAAATGTACATGTTTGGGTACGGTTAACAAACCTAGAAGCGTGCATTTCATTTGTGTATAACAAGCTAAGTTTTCGATCTAACGGTTGAGAAATATTAGCTTGAATCTAAATCAGGTTTTCATCTAATGGTGGATATTGTTTGCTTTGTGACCAAGGCGAAACCCTGATTTGAAAGACTACATAAATGAGACATCTAGTATTGTGCAAAACTAATTCCCACACTTTACGTGTGATACTAGTTTGCGTGCTAGAGTCGATTCTCATTTAACCTTTGGTTTTCTACTTCTAAAACCAGGTTAAGAACTTAGATACTTCATTGGGATTGTGAAGCCAGGCCGATACTACTTTTATCGTAGTTGTGTGGTCTGATCTTGTATCTTCTATCGTACGAGTACAATCAGATTGATTGGCTTGAGATTAATATCTCCGATAGGCAAGATATAAAAAGTAGTCACAAACATCTTCGTCTCATTGTTTGTGATTCCGCAACATCTTGTTTCGCTACCATACGATTACGATTGTTGTGAGGTGATTGATTTATCTAGGCTGTTCTTCGGGAATATAAGACCGTATTATCAATTGGTTCCTGTTCACCTTGATTATTATCAAAAGACGGAACAAAAACTTTAGGGTTTTTCTGTGGGAGACAGATTGATCCTTCTATAGACTTGTCTGTGTGAGACATATTTGTTTATTGTCAAAGCCTGCGATTTTGGGTCGTAGCAACTCTTAGTTGTGGGTGAGATCAGCTAAGGGAATCAAGTGCAAAGTATCCTGCTGGGATCAGAGGCGTAGGGAGTACAACAGTACCTTGGATCAGTGGGAGACTAATTTGGGTTCAACTACAGTCCAGTCTGAAGTTAGCTTGGAGTAGGCTAGTGTCTGTAGCGGCTTAATACAGTGTGTGTTCAATCTGGACTAGGTCCCGGGGTTTTCTGCATTTGCGGTTTCCTCGTTAACAAAATTTCTGGTGTCTGTGTTATTTCAGTTTCCGCATTATATTGTTTTATCTTTATAATTGAAATAATACAGGTTGTGCGTTAGATCATCAATTAGAGTAATCCAACCTTTGGTTGTTGATTGTCATTGATTCATCCTTGGATATTGGTCTTTGGTACCATCCAAGTTATTCCTTGTATTTGATTAGTACTCGCAGTTTTTGTTTGAGGAAATCAAGTCAAGAAAGAGAGATATAAACTCGTTGATGTACTTTTAGTTGATTGAGTCTTGTTGATTGTCTTAAAAGTATATTCGAGTTTTTCCATACAGATTGCTAAGCGAAATATTGGGTGGTGTTGTTAGACCCCCGCCTTTTCACTTTTATCTAGATTGAGTCTGAATGTCCAGTTGATTCTCTAGAAAGTATATTGGAGTTATTCCATACAGATTGATAATCGAAATATTGGGTGAGGTTGTTAGACCCCCGCTTTTTCAATTGGTATCAGAGCAGGCAAACACGTTCAAGACCTCAAAAGTCCGTGTTTGTAGCGATCTGACTCTATGGACAATAGTGATATCTCTGTCTTCGCAAAACTGTATCAGGATCCTCTTGATGATGATAAGAGTTCTGAGACTTCCAAGAAATCTATCATATCTTCCGCTCTGTCAGAAACCAATGTAAACTGGGAAAATCATCTAGATGAACAATTGGATGAACTTTCAGATGAAAGTGAGTCAGACGAGGGACCAAGTATTGATGAAATAGTCTCACAGTATATTATACTCTTTGATGATATCATAGAAAAAAGGGATCAACTGCCTACCTGGCAGAATATATGTTTCCTCTCTGTCGTGAAAACAGGAAACTAAAAAAACTCTTTAAGGGATATGATAGTGGTTATAAGCTTATACAATCAATCCTTAAAGATCGTGATGAAGAAGTCCATTCAAAGGTTGCTGAATGTGAAAAACTTCAGAAGAGTTTACTTGTGCTGAGAGAAAGACTTGCTGAATCTGAGGCAAAGTATGACTCTCAACAGATCTACTATAATGACAGAGAATGCCTTTTTCTTTCCAAAGAAAAACAATTGAAGAATGACCTATCTACAACTGTCAACAAGGTAAAATCACTAGAAGAGAATCTGAAAAGATTCAACACTAGATCTACAAAATTATCTTCCATGTTAGGAGCATGTAAAGAACATCGTGATACACGTGGTCTGGGCTATAAAGGAATAGACGCTCCAAGCACTGGAAAGATCAATTTTGTATGTGCTAGTGATAACTCCCTATGTGAAAATTCACCTATTACAGCCGATGTTTCTATAAAGAAAGATTGTCATACTTCAAAGACAGGGCATAGGAGAACCGTTAAAAACGTTACCTTAAACTGCTACTATTGTGGAAACAAAGGTCATGTTGAACAGAAATGTCGTTTTCGGATAAGGAATGAAAAACTTCATAACATTCTTATATGGATGTCGAAAAAAGTAATCAAACCTGTTTCTCTCCGCACTGAGAACATTTGTGCCTCAAATTCAAAAGAGCACCGTGATAAGTCCTCTCTTAGTTATATGTATGATACTAACTCTTTATACAATTTTAGAGGAAAGAAAGTCATATGGAAAACTAAGTTGGTTGACGTTCCAGTAAAGAGAAAAAAACGCCAAAGGAAGAAGGATGGTTCAATCAAGGAAGGAATATCATCCATTGGCAAGGATCACACTGCTTCTAAAGTATCAGGCTCTGATTATATACACATCAATAATCATGCATCTGATCTAAGGACCAGTGTAAACAATCTCAAGCGGAAAATCAAAAAATTAAGGAAGAAAGCATCTTCAGGTATGACTTGTACTCTATGTAATAATTCTTTTGAAAGTATTTCCATTGTTTCTCCCTGTATCCCAGAGAAGGAAAACGATGACTACCTACATGCTCAGATTACAACTTAACCAGCATTTTAAGTGTGCATTCTCATATCAACCTTAGGAGAATGCACATAGAGTTCAAGATACAACTTGTCTTGACAAAAAATGGTTGTTGTAATACTTGCCTGATTCTTTACAAATGATTCCTTCTATGAAGAATTTTGTTCTGGCCTTCCTTTCAAAATAAATCTTAATTGATCAATATAAACTCTTGAGAAAATCATGTCTTTTTTTAAAATCCTTTGACAAAGCCTTTTGAATTAAGGGTCCTTTGCTTAGACGGTTTAGAACCTGGTTCATAACCGTAAACGTTTGCGTAAACGAGTAACCCTAGGGTTCCATTATACGTGTCATGAACATGTATATATATATTGTCGGGAAACCGAGGTTATGTTCATCTCGAACCGGCATGTTTCCATAGAAGTTAATTCCATGAAACATCCTACTTAGATAACTTAGCTCGAATCCGTCTCTTACATCTTTAGATTAGCATGACCGAATAATACTAGCACGAATATATGATAAATACGATAATAGACAATCACACACGACACAAAGATTACGTGGTTCACCTTTGTAGGGAACATCCATGGCAAAAACCACCCTGAGAATCTTCATTATCATAACAAGTTATTACATCGTCACACATCATATAATCAACTAGTTATGTAACCCACTAGCGCTATACGTTAGAAACAACAAGACATATTACGAAGAATTTACATCTTCCTTTGTTCTTCATATTCCATAAACTTCCACCGCCATGGTTGCTTCGACTTTAGACAAGAACATGAAGAACATCATGAATTCTAGCTTCTCTCATATGAACCCTAGAAACCCTAGATTTCTCTCATACCCGTTCTCACTACAAGTCTCTCTTCTCACAAAGATTTTTCCCCATTGTTGATGGTGGTTTTTAGTTCAGGGTCAAAATTGTAAAACCCTGTATTTAATGCGCTGTTATCCTGCAAAGGAATAAAAGCCATTTGAAAGTACGAGTGCTCAAACCTCTTTACTTACACATGAAAAATTCAGTATATATATGAATTCATTCAGAATGGTGCGCATAGTAATAATCCCAAGTATTGCTGTGAATTCTATTTTATGCTAGCATTATTAACTAATGCATGACTCGCCTGATATTTTTCCGTGCTATGTTCCCAACCAAACTCTCAATACTGACACGACATGATGATCAATTCTCACTCTCAGCAGAGTAACATGAATCTCCCGAAGTGCTAATATTGGTATATGCACAAAAATACTCATACAAGTTACATCTTTATGACAAACATATCAATACGTTCACACACTTTTAATTAAAGTTAGAACACACATTTATCCTTAAAGAAAGTCTAGACTGTTAATGTCAGTCTCAGAAAAAATCACGGCCACACAGTTTAGCCGCGCGATTTAACAAGCATGGCCTATTCCTACCAGAACTAGGCAATCATTATAGTGGCCACCGGCGGTCCCACTAATGCCCCAACCGGTCGAACACTACACATACTTCCCTATCGCCGTCAAACGCCAACCAAAAGAGGGGTGACCGGGCTGTTTTGGGAGAAGCTCGAATGAGCATAGACTGTTCAATGCAGTCTTAAAACCATCACAACCGTCCAACTTCGACAGCCTGATTGGACAGATTAGACATCCCATGAATGATCAGGGAAGCGCTAACGCACACGTTTGCGGGCCCACTTTTCCTTCACCCAATCGGTTTCGCACGGCAAGGCCATGGAGCAATGAAAAGTTTGCTCGAATCATGGCAGGCGTGATGCTTCTAAGGGTCGCGGAAGTCCACTAGTGTCTTAAATCGATCACAACCATCCAACTTAGCCAGCCTGTTTGGATGGATTAGTTCACATTTAAGACCATCAGGAAGGTGCACATACGTTCACCGGCAGCCCAACATGGGCCCCATGTGATGGATCTCCCAAGAGGAGGATCACGACGTGCCAAACCGCTTGGCCAAAGTTACCTGTGTGTGACTGATTCGAAAACCTAATTAGAGTTTGCGGCAATGCACATCTGTCGTAGTTCGATCATGACCATCCATCTTCACCAGCCTAAACAGAGGGTGTAGATATAGACTCAAGAGGTCCCATGGATGTCAATGTGATCACCGTGGGCCCACCTTTGCGTGTGATCGGCCGACCTATGCATACTAGAGCCCGGCGCCTCGAAACGCACGCCCAAAGGTGGCATGCCACACGGCTTTTAAACCTTTGCGGCAATGTACTTCTGTCGCAAATCGATCACGACCACTCATATTTGCCTGTCAAATTGAGTGGCATAGATCGAATCTTTGTGGGACAGAGAGGTGTAGGCATGCACGCCGGAGGGCCGTCTCCATGCATGCCTGTACGGTCCCTCCAAAATTAGCGCCCATGCTTGGATTCGATCAAGCCAAAGAGGGGATGTTGCGCACCTCTAAAAAAATCCTAAAACCCATCAATGGCAGCAAATATGTGCCATAAATCATCTCGTCCGTCCAACTTTGCCAGCATGTTCGGACATCTTGGGATTAAAAGTTAGGCGATCAATGAAGCGTCTCAATGATTACCGTCCGCCACTCTGCCACAGGGAGTGATCGACCAGATGGTGGCCCATCCATGTGGCCTCCAAACAATCACTCGAAGATGGTTGGACGTGCTGTCATTTTAAGACGCTTCATCCGCGACTTGTTCAATCAAGCTTTAAAACAACGATGCTTCATACATATCGATTGTTTTGAGCTGCTTGCTTAAAAGCGATGCATTACATGCATCGAGCATACACGATATTTCATGAATATCAATTCCATAAATAACTTAGTTATTTAACCTGATAGCACTGTATGGTATTTCTTGCGGTGGGTCCCACGACTCGACCCACTCATTCGAGACATCAAACATGTCACAAACTGGGGGATACTTACTGGGGTATTGGTCTGGCGGTTTACAGCGTGCGGCGTGCAACGCGCCCATTGCGAGAACGTGTGAGGAGGCATGGACGGTTAACGATGATGAGGGAAGTGGGCAAAGGCGTGATCGTGTGACAATCACCTACACGACCCCACTACTCCATCACTCAACTTCCTCCACTTCCTACGAGATGAGGATTGCGCTCAAATGACTTGTATAAATAGGTTCTTCAACCTATTTTAAAAGGAGGACAGAAAAACTAAGTGTTGTCACAGTATCCAGAAAACACCAAGAACTGATAGCTTACATTGTGCAATCCAGTTCAACATTCTGATACAAGTAATAAACAGCCAACACCTCCACAATCTCAACACCTTCTTCGCTTCCCTCCCTAAGATCAACCCTTCTCCTTCACTTTGTGACCGAATTGAATCTGGAACGGCCATTTCTTGGTTTAGGCCAGAGTTTTACAGATTGATCTCTCGAACGTAAAAGCATTCCCGTGCAGTGCATTTGTTTAGGGTTTCAACTCGTTTCTCATCAACACACCCCAAATTACCAAAAACAGTTGAATCAGTTTTTACCCCAAAACAACTGGCGAGCACAGTGGGAGATTAACATCTCGGTTGCAAGATCAATTTCAATTTTTAATTTTCTCGAATTCGGGAAGGTGGTTTTAGGATCTAAACACATTCTTTAACTCAATCTCGTTTTAATCACAAATCTCAAAAACTTCTATTCTGTGATGCATCCTCGCCTGCCAAGCCCTTCGAAAGTCATGAATGATGGAAATGTGGAAGACATAGCTAGGGTATTCAGAGATATTCTCGCAATTCAGGCCCATATCTCCAAACGGCAAAAAGAGATGCTTCGTCTTTTACGAAGTATGGTAAACTGATGGTGGAAAGAATCGAATAACATCATTAACGATAAAGATGACATTGGACCTTTATCTGAAGTCCACACTTCTACCAGCGGTGATGCAGACACGATACATAGCCGTAGATATGAGCCGAAAGGAAACGATCAAAATACACCCAGCAACGAAGGGCCAAAGACATTTCGCAGGGAACATGACTCTCCAGGAGTGTCGCAACACCTGCAGAATAAGAATCAAGGCCCAGCTTATGAAACTCTGTTGGAGAGTATATATCTCAAGACCCTTTCATAATTTCAGAGAATTGTTCAGCAGTCCACGCCCACAACCACAACGCTTTACCAAATAGAGAGGCACTTGAAGAAGGGGAAATTTACCAAGGCCATCATGAAGATGAAAACTTCACTAACGAACGGTATTTAGTTCAACCGCGTCGTAATGCCATTGATGCGGGACCCTCAAGAGGAGCTACACTTCGGCAATGCCACCAAATTAAACGGTTTGCGTCTATGTCAACGCACAACTCAGCCCCACTCTCGAAACTAGCCTCGTATCAAAACCCGCAAGAATTCTCACGATAACAGCTACAAACACAAGAAAAGCCGGACTCAGAGTACCCGCATTTTCCATTTTCAATAAGAAAGGTTCTGGAGATGTTGAGGCTTGGGTGCAAGATGGAGTAATTCAACTACCTCATGTATGGAGTTCACCAACTGATCAAGAAATGATTGATCCGCGATATTGTCATTACCACAGATTCATCCATCACCCCACCAGTGAATGCAACGACCTGAAACGCATTGTCTGGGAAAAAATCAATTCAAGGGAGCTGCGCCTATGAACTGTGAATGTTTCCTCTCTCCACAAGCCGACATGTGCAGTTTCACAGGAGATCGAATCAACTGGGGACTTTTCATTAGCAGAGGTCGTCAGCAGAGGCGTGTTACAACAACTCGAGACGCGACTTGGATTTTAAGCAATTATCTGGGGAAGCCCAATTTCGTTGGAACTTCGTCAACAAGTAAGTCTCGTTAGAACAATTATTTGTACGGGAAATCTTTTGGAAATTTGTTGGGGACTCACACGCATCCCTTTTTTTTTGAGAATGAAGTCATTATCGTTCCTTATCTTCGTTTTATGTTTCGCTTAACATGCTTTCCTTTCATGTGATGTTTGCAATTTTCATGCAACATACACAATTTTTTAAGGCACATTATCTATGTTCAAAAATGAGAATTTCTATTAACCCGCTCATAATTCCTCTCAGAGAAAACTACTCATAAATTATCCCAAAATCAAATTCAAATATCTTCATAAAAGCAATCACTTGTTGATTCAAAAAAAAAAAAATATCAAATCAAACCATGAAAGGATATTCCTCACATCACTCAAAATATCTAAAAGAGAAGTATAAGAAAAGAAGATGCAAAGTATCAAGGGAAGTCTTTCAGCAACAACTCGCTCTTCTCGGAAAGAGCAGCTTTCGCGTTTTGAAGGGCGGCCTGCTTCAGCTGCAACTCCTTAGACAACTTCTTGATTTCTTCCTCCTGACGAGCAATACAATCCATGGAAGGAACTTCATTCATTTCGCCTTGCAGCTTCTGTATTTCAGAAAGTCCTTTGGAGAACCAGGAGGCGTTAAACTCATATCGCACGAACATGTCTCGACGAAACTTCCAGCTTTCAATTACTTCCTCGGAAACAGTGCGTCCAGTCACAATGCTCATACCATAAATGGAGGATAAAGCTTCTAGGACACGACTGACTAATGCAAAACGAATTTTAAGCTTTTTGGAAGTAGCTATATGGCCCTACTTCTTCCATATCTTGGTGTATAACTCTTCATACTTAGCTGGCACACTGAACCCTCCAACCAGCACGTGATCGTGAAAAGGGACATCAAAAGGGGGGTCAAAAGTGACCCCAGCAGTAGAGTAAACAACAACGGAGTGCACATCCAATGTTTTGTCGGTCACAGGGGGATCCTTAAAGGTAAGCGCCACTTCAGTCATGGATGTAGCCTCTCCAACATCCACCGTATCATTCGCTTCACCCCGAAGGTTGATTTCTGTCACGGTCTCATCCACAAGCTCACTGAAACGATCAGACTCCTTGCCACTCTGGAAGAAGCTTCCTTCGTCACTGACCGAGTTTGCATCATCCTTATCATCATCACTTTCGAGAGATTCAGTTTCAACGGATTTCTCTAAAGCTGCATTACGACTACGTGCCAACCTCGTCAAAGCATTTTTCTTCATGGTGTCATGATTTTGAACAAAAATCACGTTTAGTGGAAATGGCGTGTAAAGTCGACGGATCAAAAGAGAAGTTTAAAGTACCTGCATATAGGAAGAATTGAAAACCACTTGTCCATTTTCCTGCCTCTTAGGCCTTGATCCTTCATCCCAGGGACTGCAATCACCAGAAGATCCAACCCTGGTTCGCTTTCCCGGAAGTGGCTTCAATCGTTTATGCTTTTCCAAAATTGCAAGGGTGGGCTCACCACGAGGAACTGTCACAATTTCTTCCGAGAATCTTTGAAAATCTAGCAGCTCTTCTCGCCAAAAACTTTTATACCTACCAGTCTGGGATGGTTTTCTTCCAAGGGGCAGGAATGGAAGGCTCTGCTTCGCTGCAAATAGGCTAGCATCAAGAACAGACGGCACAAGCTCCTTTGAAGGCATTGGCGGGCGATCAAACGAGATGCCTTGATCAAATTCCATCTGAAGGGCGGCTCTGTCAATATTATAAGGAACCACAGTGAGGACATCATCAAAATAAGATGGAATATATCCCGGAATACAGCTTCGCAGAAATATAATCTCTCTAGAGCTCATATCCTTTACATCGGTGTGCAACACAGTGCCGGAAACAGTGGTGAAGGTCTTTGTTTGAACCACAAAATAACGAACCGGACCCCATGGACGGAAATCTATGGTGTACACGTTATCGAGAAAATCGACAAGCCTCACCCCCGGTTTTTGTCGTCTGTTTTGCTAACAGAGAATTCTAGAGCCACCATACAAGCTAGAAAACGAAGTTGCAGGGACGGGAGCATAATCCTTGAAATGTTCCCATAAGCATGCTTGGAGGAAAGCTATGTGAATATGCGACTCCACTTTCTTATACCCGTTGGAGGCGTGCATGTCTGCTGCCAAAGCATCCAGATGAGAGTACAACGATCCAAGGAATAAACTGCCTAAGGGGGGAACCACTCCTTTCACTAAATTTATGGAAAACATGACGAGATCGTGTCTTATAGTCTTATTTCCAGATCCGTCATTGAAGATGTCTCTAGACATCCACAAAGACAGAAATGCGACCACGCTGAGTTGATCATCCACTGCCTGGCCCGACCTTGGTTTTGTAGGGAACCATTGAGACACCCACCAAGTGTAAAAGCATTTCTCGTCCTTCTTATGTTGATCATTCTCTTCTTCCTTCTGAAGTATAGCATCGAGGGTGGAATTTTCTTCGGTGGATAGTTTATAGTGGAAACTTCCCGCACTGGGGAGATTCAGCAACGCGGCTACGCTTTCCAGAGCAATAGTCATTTCTCCCCATTTATATATAGCCGTGTGTGTGGAAGGACGCCATCGAGAAATGAAAGTAATCAAACCTGCAACTTCTTTCTTGATATGAAGTGTTGCAGACGCCATGATAGCTTCGACAATTTGCGCCTTGGCCAAATTATCTCTAAGCGCTCATTACTCAACATATGCCTCATCCATCTTTCATAAGAGTTCAACGGGGTGTGGCAAACCTTGAAATCAATAGGAGAATCTGGATATTCATTTTTCCGAAGACAGAACCTCATCATATCTGTTGGGGGAGCGGATGAAGCAGTCTTTTCATTTTCTGAGCCTGTGAGCAGGACCCATTTATAGCCAGGATGAGTTCTAACGTTTGGAAAAGGCATGGTAAATAGCCCATCATCTATGTTTGGCATGTCTTTGGAGTTGTTAACACGTCCCGACTTGGCAGCAACATTATCCCCAGGTGACATCTTAACAGGAGCTTCTTTGTTCACTTTCAAATAACTACAATGAAGCGCAATAGAAATGAGTCATTACTTCGTACTAAGGGAGAAATCACACATGCATACGATGCAACATGGGTGAATATGGCCGCAATATGGATGATGATGGCCGGAGCCGATGGATGAAGAAGTATATAAAAAAAAAATTCACGGGATGAACGTCCACAGCAGGGTCGGACCTCCGCAGGCTCGATCACCATCTAGCCTCTTCGTTCATTCTATGGACCATTGCATGCTCGATCACTCTCTTGGCCTTCTCTATCGTGTTGGATATGGAAAGAACACAAAAAATTGTGCCTTCTAGGGTTTTCGTTCACAAAATTCATGCCGCGGACATTGCATTCGCAATCGCAACCTGAAAGCTAGGTTTTGCATGCAAAGACGGTATGGAGCAAACAACACATCTACATGGGATTCTTTGCTCATTTTACTAATGATTCTAGCAACATTAACTACTTTGCTATTGATTCTACTGGTGGAGTTCGTTACAATATGGCTAAGAAATAATTTTTGTTCGTAACGAGATGGTTTTCTCAAGTTCAAGGAAGTTACACCTAAAAATAGGGTTTACATCCGCAAAAAAAAGGGAAACGAAAACGAAGAAGAGGTGGAGCACTCACCTCGCTGCTAACGAGCGCTCGACGGCGGAAATGGCTGATGGCAGTGGCAACGATGGCAGGGAGTTGGAGCAAACGAAAGTAAAAAAGAAAAATAGAAAAGAAGAAAGGGTCGACTCCCTTTATATGCGAGATCGTCTGGCGGAGTTCTAATAGGAGAAGGTTTCCTATTTCGATTAGAACACGAAGCAAGGCAGTTGGGCCCACCGCGCCGAAGCCCAATGGCCGCACCGACGCCGCCTTGCACGCCCGCTGATGCTCGACTTCCCCGGAAATCCGTTTCTCTTTTGTCTTCATCCTATCCTGTATGTCACCATCTATTGCTTACCCCGCTACAATGTCATTGTTACGTGCTAAGCAGGGGACTTAATGTTGATGGTGGTTTTTAGTTCAGGGTGAAAATTGTAAAACCCTGTATTTAATACGTTGTTATTCTGCAAAGGAATAAAAGTCATTTGAAAGTGACGAGTGCTCAAACCTCTTTACTTACACATGAATAATTCAGTATATATATGAATTCATTCAGAATGGTGCGCATAGTAGTAATCCCAAGTATTCTATTTTATGCTAGCATTATTAACTAATGCATGACTCGCCTGATATTTTTCCGTGCTATGTTCCAACCGAACTCTCAATACTAACATGACATGACGATCAATGCTCACTCCCAGCAAGGTAACATCAATCTCCTGAAGTGTTAGTATTGGGATCTGCATAAAAATACTCATACAAGTTACATCTTTATGACAAAGAGATCAATACATTCACACACTTTTAATTAAAGTTAGAACATGCATTTATCCTTAAAGAAAGTATAGACTGTTAATGTCAATCTCAGAAACAATCACGGCCACACAGTTTAGCCACGCGATTTAATAAGCATGGCATATTCCTAGCAGAACTAGGCAATCACTATAGTGGCCACCGGCGGGTCCACTAATGCCCCAACTGGTCGAACACTACACATACTTCCCTAGCGCCGTCAAACGCCAACCTAAAGAGAGGTGACCGCGCTGTTTTGGGAGAATCTCGAACGAGCATAGACTGTTCAATGCAGTCTTAAAACCATCACAACCGTCCAACATCGCCAGCCTGGTTGGACGGATTAGATCATCCCATGAATGATCAGGGAAGCGCTAACGCACACGTTGGCGGGCCCACTTTTCCTTCACCCAATCGGTTTCGCACGGCAAGGCCATGGAGAAACGAAACGTTTGGTCGAATCATGGCAGGCGTGATTCTTCTAAGGGTCACGGAAGTCCACTAGTATCTCAAATCGATCACAACCATCCAACTTAGCCAGACTATTTGGATGGTTTAGATCGCATTTAGGACCATCAGGAGGTGCACATGCATTCACCGTCATCCCAACATGAGCCCCACATGATCGATCTCCCAACAGGAAGATCACGGTGTGCCAAACCGCTTGGCCAAAGTCACGTGTGTGTGACTGATTCGAAAACCTAATTAGGGTTTGCGGCAATGCACATCTGTCGTAGTTCGATCATGACCATCCATCTTCACCAGCTCTAAACGGAGGGTGTAGATATAGACTCAAGAGGTCCCATGGGTGTCAACGTGATCACCGTGGGCCCACTTTTGCATGTGATCGGCCGACCTATGCAGACTAGAGCCCAGCGTCTCGAAACGCACGCCCAAAGGTGGCATGCCAAACGGATTTTAAACCTTTGCGGCAATGTACTTCTGTCGCAAATCGATCACGACCACTCATCTTTGCCGGTCAAATTGAGTGGCCTTGATCGAATCTTTTTGGCACAGAGAGGTGTAGACATGCACGTTGGCGAGCCGTCTCCACGGATGCCTGGTCGGTCCCTCGAAAATTAGCGCCCATGCTTGGATTCGATCAAGCCAAAAAGGGGATGTTGCGCACCTCTAAAAAACCCTAAAACCCATCAAATGGCACATATTCTCTCGTCCGTCCAAATTTGCCAGCTTGGTCGGACGGCTTGGATTAAAAGTTAGGCGATCAATGAAGCGTCTCCATTATTACCGTCCGTCACTCTTCCATAGGGAGTGATCGACCAGATGGTGGCCCTCCCATGCGGCCTCTAAACGATCACTCGAAGATGGTTGGACGTGCTGCCATTTTAAGACGCTTAATCCGCGACTTGTTCAATCAAGCTTTAAACAACGATGTTTCATACATATCGATTGTTTTGAGTTGCTTGCTTAAAAGCGATGTATTACATGCATCGAGCATACACGATATTTCATGAATATCAATTCCATAAATAACTTAGTTATTTAACCTGATAACACCGTATGCTATTTCTTGCGACGGGTCCCACGAATCGACCCACTCATTCGAGACATCAAACATGTCACAAAATGGGGGATACTTACTGGGGTATTGGTCTGGCGGTTTACAGCGTGCGGCGTGCAACGCGCCCATTACGAGAAAGTGTCAGGAGGCATGGACGGTTAACGATGATGAGGGAAGTTGCAAAGGCGTGATCATGTAACAATCACCTACACGACCCCACTACTCCATCACTCAACTTCCTCCACTTCCTACGAGATGAGGACTGTGCTCAAATGACTTGTATAAATAGGTTCTTCAACCTATTTTAAAAGGAGGACAGAGAAACCAAGTGTTGTCATAGTATCCAGAAAACACCCAGAACTGATAGCTTACATTGTGCAAGCCAGTTCAACATTCTGATACAAGTCATAAACGTCCAACACCTCCACAATCTCAACACCTTCTTCACTTGCCTCCCTAAGATCAACCCTTATCCTTCACTTTGTGACCGAATTGAATATGGAACGACCATTTCTTGGTTTAGTCCAGAGTCTTACAGATTGATCTTTCGAACCAAAAAGTATTCTCGTGCAGTGCATTTGTTTAGGGTTTGAACTCGTTTCTCATCAACACACCCCAAATTACCAAAAACAATAGAATCAGTTTTTACCTAAAAACACCCATCACTAACCATTGCAGGACACAACGGTTGTGACCCAAACACTCTCATAAAAAGAGAGGATTCTACTAGAGAATTAACCAAGAGAATGATTTCTCCTCACCATATAATCCTCTTATATAGTAGTTACATCCTTGTTCCTCAAGTCTTAGAAAACTCCTAAAAATAGTCTAACACCTTAATTAGGAAACCCTAAACTTGGAAAGCACTCCTCCAAACTGTCATACAAGTTTCATAATACAAGTAAACCTTGTAGACATTCCAAACCCGAAACTGCCCTTTAGCCACGGTTTTGACAGCATTAGATCACTGTTTTCTACTGCAAAACTGTTACCTAAAGTCTATTTCAGCCATATTCTTTTGTATACAGAACAAAACCCCAACAATCACCACCTTTTGTGACGTGAAAAAAACCTTCATCTTCACACCAAAAAAAGCATGAATGTTTACCACCTTATACAAGGCCATCCTTGCGGACATCATCACTAGCACGAATCAAAATTTTCTGGTACTGTGAGCTTGAACCACCACCTAAGCCAAATTCCTCCTTTGCACTTGCACCACCGGAATAGCTATTTGTCGACCTTCGAGCCTCACCACTAAAAACTTCTTCATATAATTTATACAAGTTTCTGCATTACTTGTATCAAACTACTTCGTCGCCATGATCACTCATTATCCCACCTTAGTAGAATACTTCTTCTTCGACACATGTCTAACACTTGATATTATTTGATCTGAGCCATCAAACAATTCCATACGAATTTCACCAACTCCAAGAACCAACAATCTTGAGTCATCCTCCATGTAGACAAACATGCTACAATCTTCATATTTTGTGTATGAACGATTGTCACTTAGCACCACCATGATTCAAAATATTCTCCTGGCAATATTTTGAAGACGCCAGATGAACGAACGATCTTCTCTTGTAAAGAAAACACCTTCAACACGAATCATAGTCACATCAAGAAAAGTTGTCGAATCTTTCTTGATATCATCCCATTCTGTGTTCGGTCTTGATTTACTCATCATCTACATGATCTATATCATTCTGCTACGAACCAAGATTTTCTCTTCTTTGAAATTTCTTGTTCAAATTACTGAACCAATGCCATCTTTATCCACGCTCACCGCACCACTTATCGTGAAATCGAGGTTACGTTCATCTGGAACCGGCATGTTTCCATATAAGTTAATTCCATGAAACATCCTACTTAAATAACTTAGCTCGAATCCGTCTCTTACATCTTTAGATTAGCATGATCGAATAATACTAGCACGAATATATGATAAATACGATAATAGACAATCACACACGAAACAAAGATTACGTGGTTCACCTTTGTAGGCTACATCCATGGCCAAAACCACCCCGAGAATCTTCATTATCATAACAAGTTATTACATCGTCACATCATATAATCAACTAGTTATGTAACCCACTAGCGCTAAAGGTTAGAAACAACAAGACATATTACGAAGAGTTTACCTATTCCTTTGTTCTTCTTCTTCCATAAACTTCCACCGCCATGGTTGCTTCGACTTTAGACAAGAACATGAAGAACATCATGAATTCTAGCTTCCCCCATATGAACCCTAGAAACCCTAGATTTCTCCCATACCCGTTCTCACTACAAGTCTCTCTTCTCACAAAGTTTTTTCCCTATCACCAACCATTGTAGGACACAACAGTTGTGACCCAAACACTCTCACAAAAATAGAGGATTCTACTAGAGGATTAACCAAGAGAATGATTTCTCCCCACCATATAATCCCTCTTATATAGTAGTTACATCCTTGCTCCTCAAGTCTTTGAAAACTCATAAAAATAGTCTAACACATTAATTAGGAAACCCTAAACTTGGAAGACACTCTTCCAAACCGTCATACAAGCTTCTTAATACAAGTAAACCTTGTAGACATTCCAAACCCGAAACTGCCCTTCAGTCACGGTTTTGACAGCATTAGATCACTGTTTTCTACTGCAAAGCTGTTACCTAAAGTCTATTTCAGCCATATAGTTTTGTATACGGAACAAAACCCCAACATATATATCATGAAATTCTTCATTGATATATACTCGTACGGTAATGGCAATAGTTCCCCTTGAGATAATGGTGCAAACTATGGATGGAAGCATGAAGGAAGTCAAGGATGAAGGAAACAACATTGCTGAGTTTTATGAGAACCTTGTTCTTATAAATTGATATCATGCAATTGATCATGAAAACAGACAACCAGTCCAGATGTCATCACAACTGGTAGGAAATCTTCTTAAAGATTTTGAAGTCGTGCGTGATCAATTTGTCATTGCCTTTAAGAATCTCGAGTTTGTGAAGATCAAACTAAAGGAAGCCAATGAGGAACATGAAAGTTTTAGAGCGTTGATTGCCCGTATGGAATAGATATTTTTATTGTCTAGTAAAACTTCTTAAGAGAATTTTTGTTTTTGTTTAAGAAGAATAACTAGGGTTTGGAATAGCCATTATTGTGAGTACACATAGCTATGTCCAACGTTTTCATCTTGCAATGTTTTTAGATTTATTCATTTAAATTCTAAAGTGATTTGCAAGATGATGTTTGCAGTATTAATCTTTATGGTTTTTTATATTGCAATATGTTATGGGATATGTGTGTTTGCATCTGTAAACTATTATTGTCCCATACAATGTCAAAAGTTATCTCTTTCATATGTCGATATGCATGTATTGGTACAAGATTGATGAACTTTTGACAAACAAAAGTTAAGTCTATTATGTCAATTCTTCGATGGAAGATAGGTTAAAATATTTTGTTTACAAAGATTATGTCTATTATATGTCGTTATGCAAAAAGCGATGAAGATAGAATGAATCTTCGTATATTCCGCGGTATTAATCTTCCCTGATCCATATTTTATGAATATACTGTGCGGTTCCATAAGTCTTCTTTTGTGAGCATTTCCAACTAAACAAATCATAGATTCGTTTGTGATTAATTTGGTTGTGTATTCTGATTAAATTAATAATGGATTCTCTTATGATTAGTTTAATTGAGAATTTTTGGATACAAAATCATTTTTTGGTTTTTGGTGTCCAAAGAAATCCTTCTTTTATTATAAAA
The DNA here is from genome assembly GCF_003573695.1 of Papaver somniferum. Classification (NCBI taxonomy): domain Eukaryota; kingdom Viridiplantae; phylum Streptophyta; class Magnoliopsida; order Ranunculales; family Papaveraceae; genus Papaver; species Papaver somniferum. The sequence continues at coordinate 77,614,412 of NC_039365.1, forward strand.
GTAAGGTCGCTCTTGTTGTTCTTTCGGAAATGACATGAAATAGGGGAGAGTTCTTTTGAACTTGCGCTTAATTTCCATATCTTTGTGGGGAGTGCGGCTGTGGAATATTTTAGGAGTTATCTTGTATCTTTATAAACTCCTTGATGAATGCATTTAACTTCGGTTATTTGATTGCATCTAAACAAAGTTGATATGTACTTTTATTTGGTCTCGAAGCATCTCCTTGGAAATCTCATTAGGATCCCGTTTTCGTACCTTTGCCAATTTTATTGACAAAAAGGAGGAGAATTAATATGTAGTTCACACTACAAATACATATGGTTTACGTGTTTTACGGATCATAATGTAAGGGGGAGTGGTTTTCATGTTGAGATGAAAGTATTGACTAAGTGGGAGTGATACATATCACCATAGTATTGTTGTCGAAGTTGTGATATAAGAACTTTGATACTGTGTAATAATACTGTAACACTGTATAACAATGATCGAGAGCTTTTGTTTACTCATTGTTATGGATACGAATCTTCAACAACTATGATGCTGAATTAACCATCTATGGAATCATGGGAGTACTTGGAAAAGAAGAAGTTTTCGAGTTATGTTGAAGCAACTAGGAGATCAAGCATGTGGACGAGAAGATACAAAGTTTTATTGACTTTGTAATCCATAAGTATTGATAGTTTTGCCATTAAAACTGACAAAGGGGGATATTGTTAGATCATTGCTCGGTCGAACTCGCCTGCGTTGCTATCTCAAGCATGTTTGTCAAGTTTAGTTGTCAAAACTATATGTCTTGATTTCTATACTACTTATATCTAAGTTTACGGCGATCATCTTACGAAGACGAAGAACTACTCAAGGAACCAGTGGAACTTCATCCGACTAAAAGGTATGTGGAGACTTGAACTTATCTATCACTCAAAAGTCTACTTCTCTATCTCATATTCTTGAGACAAAGTCGTATAAGTATGATAGTTTTCATACATACACATTTGCTATTTCGAGACGAGTTTACTCTCCTATCTTTTTCTCGAAATATGTGTTGGTAAGCTTTCGCTTTAAACACTTTTCATCTTAACCCGTGACGAAAGTCATGATGACATTTCAATCTTGAAAATAGCTTTGATGACGATAGTTGTGAATAACAACTGTTATAACATTATAGAAGAATGTTTCAATGATTGAAATGTACAGTTGAGATTACGCAACAAACTATGGATATAAGGATATATATAGTGTGTTCGCACATTAGTGTATAAATCCATGTGTCGGAAACCAAGTGTATGCATATGTATACATACGGTATTGGTGAAGGAGACGGGTTGGATACGCGTACCAACGGAAGTTTTTGAACCGAAAATTTCTGCAGAGTTTGTAAGTTTGCAAACTGTTAAACCAGTCACCTTAGTTACGCGTACCCACGGAAGTTTTCTACTGAAAATTTCTGCTGAGTTTCTAAAATCAAATCTGGTAGCTATGGTACCCGTACCCGTACGCGTACCCAAGATGGTTATATTTATCAAATCATAAGTTCATGAACTTAAACAATAAATCAATAAGGAATGCAATCTTTGCAAACCGTGGCTATATTGTTCATGAATTGATTCAAGTGAATCAAACCGATTTTGTTTCAATTTTGTCTATTCATAAAGACCTAAGCAATTGAACAACTCTTCAACTAGTTCTTTTGAAGTCATTTGAACTTAGTTGTGAATAAGATGAATACGGTTAATATGAAAGTGCTCATATGGCTAACCATTGGTTAATTATTTGTGAACCAACTAAGTGTACACGTTTAGGTACGGTTACTCAAACCTAAATGAAATACATTTCATTTGTGTGTGACAAGCTAAGTTTTGATCTAATGGTTGAAAGATATTAGCTTGGTTAAATCAGGTTTTTCATCTAACGGTGAATATTGAATGCTTTGTTACCAAGGTAACTTAGATTGCAAACCCTGATTTGAAAACTATATAAAGGAGACATCTAGCAACTGGAAAAAATAATCCCCACACCTCCTGTGTGATACTAGTTTGTTTTGCTAGACTCGGTTCTCCTTTAACCTTAGGTTTCTTCTCGAGACCCTGTAGGTTAACGAATGAAAGACTTCATTGGGATTGTGAATCCAGACGAAACTACTTCTCTTGTAGTTGAGCGATCTGATCTTGCCATTTTCTATCGTACGAGTTCAATTGAATAATTGACTTGAGATTATATCTTCGATAGGGAAAGATAAAAATAAATCACAAACATCTTCGTCTCATCGTTTGTGATTCCAAAATATCTAGTTTCACTACCATACGATTTAGATTATTGTGAGGTGACTGATAATTCTAGGCTGTTCTTCGGGAATATAATTCCGGGTTATCGATTGGTTCCTGTTCACCTTGATTTTATCAAAATACGGAACAAAACTCTTAGGTTTATCTGTGGGAGACAAATTTATCTATTATTATAGACTTTTCTGTGTGATACAGATTTGTTTATTAAAGTCTTCGACTTTGGGTCGTAGCAACTCTTGGTTGTGGGTGAGATCATCTAAGGGAATCAAGTGCGTAGCATCCTATTGGGATCAGAGACGTAAGGATCGCAACTGTACCTTAATCAGAGTGATATTGATTAGGGTTCAACTACAGTCCAGACTGAAGTTAGTTTGTAGTAGGCTAGTGTCTGTAGCGGCTTAATACAGTGTGGTGTTCAATCTGGACTATGTCCCAGGGTTTTTCTGCATTTGCGGTTTCCTCGTTAACAAAATTTCTGGTGTCTGTGTTATTTCTATTCCGCATTATATTTTGTTATATAATTGAAATATCATAGGTTGTGCGTTTAGATTAATCAATTATAATATCCAACCTTTGGTTATTGATTTAAATTGATTGACACTTGGATATTGGTCTTTGGTACCATCCAAGTTTATCTCTCTAGTATTTGATAAAGACTCGTAGATTTCCATTTGCTTGAGTAAAGATCAAATCGAGAGATTGAGATATTAACTCTTTGATATAGTTTTAGCTAGATTGAGTCTGACTGTCTAGTTGATTCTCTAGAAAGTATATTGGAGTTAGTCCATACAGATTGCTAACCGAAATATTGGGTGAGGTTGTTAGACCCCCGCTTTTTCAAGTTTGAGCCATCAGAGACTAGTGGTACATTTATGGAGATAGAATTATTTTCCATAGAGTCAGATCGCTACAAACACAGACTTATAAGGTCTTTAAACGTGTTTGCCTGCTCTGATACCAATTGAAAATGCGGGGGTCTAACAAATACACCCAATATTTCGCTTAGCAATCTGTATGGACAAACTCCAATATACTTTTATGAGAATTAACTAGATAGTCAGACTCAATCTTAATAAAAGTATATCAAAGAGTTAAATCTCACTTTTTCGATTCAATACTTACTCAAGCAAATAGAAATCAGCGAGTCTAATTGAATACAAGAGAAATCACTTGAACGGTACCAAAGACCAATGTTCAAGGATCAACTTCAATCAACAACCAAAGGTTGGATTTCCCAATTGATCGATTCAATGCACAACCTGTGATATTTCAATTATATAACCAAATATAATGCGGAAAAGAAATAACATAGACACCAAAAAATTTGTTAACGAGGAAACTGCAAATACATAAAAACCCCGGGACCTAGTCCATATTGAACACACATTGTATTAAGACGCTACAGACACTAGCCTACTACAGACTAACTTCGGTATGGACTGTAGTTGAACCCCAATTAATCTCACACTGATCCAAGGAACAGTTGCGCTCCTTACATCTCTGATCCCAACAGGATACTATGCACTTGATTCCGTTAGCTGATCTCACCCACAACTAAGAGTTGCTATGACCCAAAGTCGAAGACTTTAATAAACAAATTTGTATCACACAGAAAAGTCTACGGTAATAAATAAATCTGTCTCCTACAGAAATACCTATGAGTTTTTGTTCCGTCTTTTGATAAATCAAGGTGAACAGGAACCAATTGATAACCCGGACTTATATTCCCGAAGAACAACCTAGAAATATCAATCACCTCAGAATAATCTTAATTGACTAGCGAAATAAGATATTGCGGAATCACAAACGATGAGACGAAGATGTTTGTGACTTCTTTTATATCTCGCCTATCGGAGAAATCAATCTCAAGCAAATCTTACAATTGTATTTAACACGATAGAAACAGCAAGATCAAATCACGCAACTACGGAGAAATAGTTGGGTTTGGCTTCATAATCCCAATGAAGTCTTCAAGTCGTTAACCTACAGGGTCTCGATAGAAACCTAAGGTTAAAGGATAATCGACTCTAGCTAATACAACTAGTATCACACAGAAGGTGTGGGGATTAGGATTCCCAATTGCTAGAGTTCTCCTTTATATAGTCTTTCAAATTAGGGTTTGCACTCTAAGTTACCTTGGTAACAAACAAATGAAATGCATGTTTATTAAGGTTTGTGTAACCATACCCAAATAGGTACACTTAGTTGGTTCAACAGTAGTTAACCAAATTATTAGCCATATGAGCACTTTCATATCAACCATATTCATCTTAACCATAACCTGTTCAAATGACTCAAGAGAACTAGTTAGAGAGTTGTACATAAGACACAATTGAAGCGAAAACGATTTGATTCACTCGAATAAATTTATGAACTTTATAACCATAGTTTGCAAGTATGCATTCCTAAGTTTATATAAGTTTAAGTTCACGAATAATCGTTTTTAGAAACTAACCACTTAAGTACGCATGCTGGTACGCGGACTTAAGTACCAGAATAAGTTTTTTTTCAGTTCACAAACTCCAACAGAAATTCACGGGATGTGAATTTCCGACAGTGCGCGTAATGATACGCGGACTTCAGTTTCGGTTTTCCTGAGCAGCAAAGTACGCACACTTTGATTCAAGGAATAAGGACCTACACACGTATAAGTTATCACACAATGTTTATATCCTTTCAAGGTTATATTCTAAACTCTCATTTCAATCATTGAAACATTCTTAGAGGATGTTATATAGTTGTTGTTCACAAGCCATTTTTCGTCAAAGCGATTTTCAAGTAATTGAAACTAATATGACTTTCGTCACTAGTAAAGATGAAATTGGCCAAAGCGAAATCTTACCAACACATATTTCGAGAAATAGATAGGAGAGATAAAATCGACTCGAAATAGCAATGTGTATAATCATAGTCTACATAGCAATATGACTTTTGTCTCAAGATAGGAGATAGAGTAGATAGACTTTTGAGTGATGGATAAGTTCAAGTCTCCATATAACTTTTAGTCGATGAAGTTCCACCAGTTCCTTGAGTATTTCTTCGTCTTTGTATGATGATCGCCATGGAGTCTAGAGCTCAACTACACTATCATAGTCCGAGACTTATCTATGACCGAGAAGTGCTCTAACACTTGGCAACTGGGATCTTTGAATCCTGACACTACTCATCGGACAAGCGTCGATCAAAATTATCAAAACATCACAATCCATCAAGACTCGACGTTTATCCATTATTTTTTATCAGCAGACACCTTATGCTCAATCCATGAGTCTCAGAGCATACCTCATTCGTTCATTATGATCGACTCATCAAGGATAAGACTCATGTCTGGTCAAATCAATAATTGACCAATTAAATACACGTCTGCCTTGAAGACTCCACATTCATGAGACATCAATCATGTCACATCGTGGATTTCACTAGGGTTTTGGTCTAGCGGCCTACAACACGTGTGTACACCCACAATGAGAAATGTGAGTAAGTCGTGAAAGCAGTTGAAGTAGTTATCAAAGTAGTGGATTTACAATCAACCAAGTCTCCGCACGACGTGAAACTGGTTTAACCACGATTTCCCACTCTTTCGCTCCAACAACCTTAACACTTACTGGGATCAATGTGTCTACTAATCTTGCAATATGAATAAGTTTCTCAATCCACGATTGAAGATGAAGAATTATCATATGAACAATAACTCTCAACGGAGCAGAATTCAATCAATCAGAACTTATCTTATTCGAACTCAACAGTTCATAAAACATGCAAAGTCTACAAAACATCCACAATCCTTGATCATCATTGATCTCACACACTTATCAGCTTCCCTCCTACATATCGACCCTCATCCTTTTTTGTGATCGAATTGACTCTGAAATGGCCATTGTCTTGGTTTAGGCCTGAATCTTATAGATTGGTCTCTCGAACTCCAAGCACTGTCGTGCAGTGCATCTGTTTGCAAAATGTTTACGCAATTTGCTCGTTCGAGGAATCATTTGTCTCTCCACTTTTCCTCAAAATCCAGTGAATCGTTTTCATCCATCAACAAATTGTTAAGCGGAAGAGCCTTTGTCAAAACTTAACAGATATTTTATTCAAAGATTGATAGAGTGTTTACCAAATATCTTTCTTCCTTTACTGGTTGAAATACGATCAAAAGTAGTTGAGTGCTGAAGACTTTACACTGGTAAAGCAACTCAAGATAGTGATTTTTTATCTTGGGATTCACGTGCATTGGCCAGACGGTTGTAGGCACAGGAATACCAAGGGAACTAAGTAATTAGGAGTAGATTACTTTGTCTCAATTATACGAAGTTGGCTTTGTTCTTTGTATAGCAGCTTAATTCTAAGGGTATTCAAACCTGGACTATGTCTCGGGGGTTTTCTGCATCTGTGGTTTCCTCATTGACAAAATCTTGTTGTGTCATTTATTTTACTTCCGCATTATAATTTTTTAGTTATGATAAAGTAAATAACACTTGTACGTTAATCCAAGGTACTTGATATTGATCTTATAGTATATCAGTCTTGTACCATAAGTATTATCAAGTGATTACCTTTTCGTTGTATTGTCTCGACTTTGTCCATAGACGATCACACAAGGTATCGGACTTATAGGTCGATATAGAAAAGATTGTGGTGTACTTGGGTACCCTCGTCATTTCACTCATCCTCAAGATTGAATAAAAATCCTCTTTTATATATATATAGGTATCCTAAAAGTAGAAGTACCGGTGCATTAAATCCCGGTCGAAATAGGTTTCCAAAGTCGCAACCTTTCAAAAATAGGTCACTTCTAAGTCTAGTCGGGTGAAAAATCATAAACATTCAGTCGGATCGCGTGCTAGCGAAGAAAGCCTAACCCATTTGGTTTTAGCTGTATCAGTTTGCCTGTGATCTCATTGGAACTGATAATGCAAGATTCCAACACCTTTCTCGTGGATACTACTCTTTCCGTAAAGATTTAAATATTCTGGATTTTCTATTCCAGCAACTAACTTCCCCGAATATTCACTCTATCGTGAAAATATTATTCTGCTGACTTTTCAAAGCTTAGTTGATGTGCATCTCGACCACCAGACTTTATGTGAAAATATATTTTATCTGAATTTATCTTTTCTGGACTAGCACACCCACTTATACCAAGTTATCCGTGAACTTTGAAAATATTTGAGTTCTCAAACTCCGTTTCTTGTTTCACTCGGTCACTCGACTTGCCGCAAATATTTATTTCTTATCGATTTCTTAAAAAAAAACTCGATCTTCTCACTGCCTTCGTCAATCATTGATAGTTGTCTAAAACACCTTGATATTTATTTATTGTTTATACTTTCTTTGCTAGTTTTCTTGTAAAAGTGTATTTTTGAGCTTTTAGGTACTTTGGAGTCATTTGGAGCAAAAGGAGAAGAAATCATCCATTTTGAGTATAAAGGGTAAAATTGGAGGAAGAAATCATCTGATAAAATTGGAGTATAAAGGGTAAAAGCATCATTTTACAGGTACAAGTGCTATTGGGAGCACAGTGAAGGAATAGGAGATGTTATTTTCTGGGTGCCTGTATTCATTTTCTGGGTGCTTTAAGCAATTCCAATTCCTACACAAACCTAAAATTCAGAAAAGAAATAATTTTTTCTCAACATCACCTCCTCTATCTGAAATTGGGAGAAAGAATGGAGGCAACATCACTCAGTGGAGAAAAATGGAAATAAAAAAGCATATGTAAGAGATGAGTATGGTGGTCGAGAGAGGTTCTGATGGTGCGAAGAATAGGGAAGAAGAACTCATGACTACTATTGGTGGTTGATTTAAATGGAAGAATTAGGGTTTGGTGTGATTTGAATTGACTGGGAGATTGGGGATCTGAGTTTGATTGTTATTGTGTCATGAAATCAAATAAAGCATGCTGAGAAGATAAGGAATAAGATGAATAATTATTTGAGATCAATTGTTGCTGCAATTGAAAGAATTTCTGGCTTGAACTGATCTGTGGTTGTTGAATTGAGGTCTAGAAAAGGGAAATGGGGGGTTGTGGTGATATCAGAAATAACAAGAAGAAATAGGTCTTGGATAAGAGAAGAAGAACATGGAGTAAATTGCTAACTGAAATTTCCAAGAGATGTTCTTGAGCTGAGATGGGATTAGTGAAATTGGAAGAATAAATCAAAGTGGGTGATGTTCTAAATCCTAAGAGATTATGTTGGTGGTTGGCAGTGGCTTGGTTCTGCTGGTGGTCTGAATTGGAAGGAGATGATGATATATGACTAGGGTCTGATGCTGGAATATTGCAGTGGTGATAGAGGAGAGATAAGAACAAGTTTATTATTGCAGTTGAGCTGAAATGGATAGATAAATGTGTAGGATTGAATGACTATGAGAAGAGTGCAAGAATGGGTCAGTATCTGAGTTGAAATCCATTACGAATTGGAGTGGTTGATACTGATGGTGGAACTGAAAGGGTAGTTGGAATTTCAGGTGTTGGTTTTAGGTGTTCTTGAATTAGAGATGTTGGAGTTGTTTGAGTGCGGTGATAGTTCTGGTGGTTTTAGTGTCTGAGCTTCACATAATGGAAGTAACTGGTGTTGGTGGTATATGAAGTGCAGTTAGAGTTAAATACATTGCAGATGATAGGATTGGAAGCTGGACTGAAATGGCAATGGATTCAGGTAGATTTGAAGCTGCAGTATAGTTGTGGTTGCACTGAAAATAAAATAGAAATTGGTGATGTTGCTGCTGTTATTAGGTTGTTATGCCTTAACTGTGTGTTTTAATTGCAGTTGAAGCAATGAGATGAATGGAGTATGGATATTTCAGAGTGGTGAGCAAGGAGGGCATCAAGGTTTAAATTGTTGTTCTGGTGGAATTACAGGCATGAAATGCACTGAATAGGTTTTCGGTTGGCCTGAGATTGAATACTTGATGTGGTGTTTTAAAAAGATTCAAGAGTCTGTAGCTGTGGTGGTTTTCTGCTACATTGCAGTGAGATTGCAGCTAATGGGGAGTTGAGATAGAGATGAATGACATTGTTGCTGTGACAGCTTGATGGTTTGAGCTGAGACAGATGGTAAACTGAAGTGCTAGTTATTAGTATTAGTAGAATCGTTTACATGGAGTGGGAGAAGTATTGCAGTTGAATTGAAGAAATGGTGGTGCTGTTTTTGTTAGAGCACTGCTCGGTCGAACTCGCAAGCGTTGATATCTCAAGATTGTTGTCAAGTTTAGTTGCCAAAACTATAAGTCTTGATTTCTAGTCTACTTATAGCTAAGTCTCGGATTAGGATAGAAAGTGTAGCTGAGCATTAGACTTCACGGCGTTCATCGATTGAAGACGAAGAACTACTAAGGGGAGCTTGTAGAACTTCATCAACAAAATATATGTAGAGACTTGAACTCATCTATCACTCAAAATTATATCTACTCTATCTCCTATTTCAGACAAAAATCATATAGCTATATAGACTTCAATTATACACATTTGATATTTCGAGCTAAGTTTAACTCCTTACATAGATCTCGAAATATGTGTTGGTAAGCTTTCGCTTTAACAAAGTTCATCTTATATTCTTGACGAAAGTCAAAAGATGATCATCTGAAAATCGCTTTGTAACATCTTACATGATTTGTGTGAGACAGTCATTTGATGTAGACTTGGAATGTTTCGTATTGATTACTTAAAAATTTCTTCGAAACTGATGGGTTGTGTGAGACAGCTATTTTCGTCTTCTAATAATGTTTCAATGATTGAAATGAGAGTTTAGAACAATTAACCATGATTAGATATAGCACCGTACGCAGACTTGGATAAAAAAGTCCGGGAATCATAGTATGCATACCCGTACGCGTACTGGTTGGTTAATGAAAGTCCGGGAACTTAGTATGCATACAGGTATGCGTACTGGCGTGAGCTCAAAGTTCCGGAAATTCAACTGAGTATCGAAGGTATGCGAACCCGTACGCATACTGGCGGACCCAAACTTAGTCCGGCCACTTAGGTATGCATACCCATTTGCATACTTGAGTAGGTTATGTTTTGAAATCGGTTTGTTCATGAACTAATATATTTATATATTAAGAAATGCAATCTTTTGCAAACCATATCTATAATGTTCATGAATTGATTCGAGTGAATCAAAATCGATTTTGCTTCAATTGTGTCTTGTATACTTCTGTGAGAATATAAACAATTGAACAACTCTAGAACTAGTTTTATTTGATTCATTTGAACTAGTTATGGTTAAGGTGAATAAGGTTGATATGAAAGTGTTCATATGGATAACTTCGGTTAACTATTGTTGAGCCAACAAGGTGTACACGTTTAGGTACTGTTACTCATATATAAATGAAGTCACTTTTCATTTGCGTGTAACAAGCTAAATTCGATCTAACGGTTGAAAGATATTAGCTTGAATCTAATCAGGTTTTCATCTAACGGTGAATATTCAATACTTTATTACCAAGGTAACATTGATTGCAAACCCTGATTTGAAGAATATATAATGGGGAACTCTATCAACTGGGAAACCTAATACCCATACCTCATGTGTGATACTAGTTGCGACTAGAATCGGTATTCCTTTAACCTTAGGTTTTCTCCAAAACCTTGTAGGTTAACGACTTGACGACTTCATTGGGATTGTGAATCCAGACCCAACTATTTCTCTGTAGTTGCATGTTCTGATTTTTCTATTTTCTATCATATTGAGAACTATCTTCTCTAATATTTGCTCGAGATTTATTCTCCGATACTCAAGATAAAAATTAGTCACAAACATCTTCGTCTCATCGTTTGTTATTCCACAATATCTTATTTCGCTACCATGCGATTAAGATTATTCTGAGGTGATTGATATTTCTAGCCTGTTCTTGGGGAATATAAGTCTGGTATATCAATTGGTTCCTGTTCACCTTTATTTATCAAAAGACGGGACAAAACTCATAGATGTATCTGTGAGAGACAGATTTATCTATTCAATAGACTTTTCTGTGTGAGACAGATTGGTTTATCAAGTCTTCGACTTTGGGTCGTAGCAACTCTTAATTGTGGGTGAGATCAGTTAAGGGAATCAAGTGCACAGAGTCCTTCTGGGATTCAACTACAGTGTGGTTAGGTCTCAACTACATTCCAGTCCGAAGTTAACTTTGAGTAGGCTAGTGTCTGTAGCGGCTTAATACAGTGTGGTGTTCAAATCTGGACTAAGTCCCGGGGGTTTTATGCATTTGCGGTTTCCTCGTTAACAAAACTTCTGTTTGTGTTATTTCTTTTCCACATTATATTTGTTTATATAATTGAAATATCATATGTTGTGTGTAAGTTCAATCAATTGTGAATCCAACCTTTGGTTGTTGATTAAATTGATTGACACTTGGATATTGGTTTTTGATACCGTCCAAGTTATTTCTTACATTCAATCGGGTTCGCAAATTTCTATTTGTTTGATTGCAGATTAAATTGAGAAATTGAGATACAACTCTTATATTTCCATTGATTGAGTCTGACTGTCTAGTTGATTCTCTTGGAATTATATTAGAGTTTGTCCATACAGATTGCTAAGCGAAATATTGGGTGTGGTTGTTAGACCCCCGTTTTTTCAGTTTTTATAGTGAATGTTCAGAGGTTGAGAAGTGGAGCTGGTGGTACTTGAACTGAACGGGATGTGTTTGAAAGGGTAAGAATTGAGATACAAATGTATGAGATGGGTATGAGTTGTTGTGATTTTGGTTTCCGCTGCAGTAGATGAATACTAGTCGAAATATAGGATGAAGCTCCATCATGGATGAAGTTGATGTTGTAAAACGCCATCATGGCGCAACACAAGACTAGGCTCTACAATATTAATGATGGCCTTCGGAAGATGCCTTTGTCCTGATCTGACTCATCCCAGTCAGCTGAGTTAGATAGATGACTCAGTGCTATCTTAAGTACATCTTTAAGATTGAAGATGAATTCCTTAACCAATATTCTAAACTCATTGATTACTTTCTACTATTTACTTTGATTTTAATTTAGTCTTATTCATTACATAAAAATCAAAAACTCCCCCCTTGGTTACTTAAGAAATTGAAAATATAATAACAACAATAGCCCCCCGTGGATCGAACTCTTTCTTTCCGTATACTTAAGTTACATCTTGTTAAAGTGGGAAAGTAAATATAATTTTGACGCGTTACCACAAAGATCAACCATCCACCAACAATATCCAATATCATCCAATCAGCGACAGACTCAAGTTTTACTCCTTCATTCATCAACTTCATCTACTTCCAACCAAATCAGTCACACAACACTATACTTCTTCACCATTAACTCTGGTCCACCAGAAAGTCAAGTCTATCACCATCCTTCATTGGTGATATTCGAGCACTGCTCGGTCGAACTCGCATGCATTTTTATCTCAAGCATGTTTGTCAATATTAGTGATCAAAACTATAAGTCTTGATTTCTAGTCTACTATAGCTAAGTCTCGGACTAGGATAGAAAGTGTAGTTAAGCTCAAGAACTCCATGGCGATCATCATATAAGACAAAGAACTATTCAAGGAACTGGTGGAACTTCATCGACTAAAAAGTATGTGGAGACTTGAGCTTATCTATCACTCAAAAGTCTATCTACTCTATCTCCTATCTTGAGATAAAAGTTGTTTTGCTATATAGACTTTGATTATACACATTTGCTATTTCGAGCCGAGTTTATCTCGCTTATCTATTTCTCGAAATATGTGTTGGTAAGATTTCGCTTTGTCCAAGTTCATCTTTACCTAGTGACGAAAGTCATGTTATGTTTCAGTCACTTTGAAATGGCCTTGTTGAAAAATGGTTCGTGAATAACAATTATATAACGTCCTTTAAGAATGTTTCAATGATTGAAATGAGAGTTTAGATTATATAATCATTGTGTGGAAACACATATATGTATAAGTCCTTATTCCTTGAACCAAAGTATGTGTACTTTGTTGATCAGGAAAACCGGAAAAAGAGCTGTGAACTCAGTCCGCGAACTGGCGGAGGTTCTCATCCCGAGAATATCTGCTGGAGTTTGTGAACTCCTTCCGGGAACTTAAGTCCGCGTACTTGAGTTGGTTATATATAAAGACGATTATTTGTTAACTTATATTTTTATTAACTAAGGAATGCAAATTGCAAACCGTGTCTATAAAGTTCATGAATCGATTCGAGTGAATCAAATCGTTTTTGCTTCGATTGTGTCTTGTATAGTTATATAAAATTTATACAATTGAACAACTCTCTAACTAGTTCATTTGAGTCATTTGAACTAGTTATGGTGAAGAAGAATATGGTTCATATGAAAGTGCTCATATGGCTAACCATTTGGTTAACTACTGTTGAACCAACAAATGTACATGTTTGGGTACGGTTACACAAACCTAAAATCGTGCATTTCATTTATGTATAACAAGCTAAGTCTTCGATCCAACGGTTGAAAGATATTAGCTTTAATCTAATCAGTTTTCATCTAACGGTGAATATTGAATGCTTTGTTACTAAGCTAATATTAATTGCAAACCCTGATTTGAAAGACTATATAAGGGAGAACTCTAGCAACTGGGAAACCTAATCTCCACACCTCCTGTGTGATACTAGTTATCTTACCTAGAGTCGATTCTCCTTTAACCTTAGGTTTCTTCTCGAGACCCTATAGGTTAACGACTTGAAGACTTCATTGGGATTGTGAAGCCAGACCGATACTACTTTCTTGTAGTTGTGTGATCTGATCTTGCTAATTTTTTCGTGTTGAGTACAATCGTAACGATTGACTTGAGATTGTTATCTCCGATAGGCAAGATATAAAAGTAGTTACAAACATCTTCGTCTCATCGTTTGTGATTCCACAATATCTTCTTTCGCCGCGTCGATTTAAGATTATTGTGAGGTGATTGATAATTCTAGGCTGTTCTTCGGGAATATGATTCTGGGTTATCAATTGGTTCCTGTTCACCTTGATTTATCAGAAGACGGAACAAAAACTTGTAGGTGTTTCTGCGGGAGACAGATTTATCTATTACCATAGACTTTTGTGTGTGACACAGATTTGTTTATTAAAGTCTTCGACTTTGGGTCATAGCAACTCTTAGTTGTAGGTGAGATCATCTAAGGGAATCAAGTGCGTAGTATCCTGCTAGGATCAGAGACGTAAGGAGCGCAACTGTACCTTGGACCAGTGTGAGATTGATTGGGGTTCAACTACAGTCCAGACCGAAGTTAGTTTGTAATAGGCTAGTGTCTGTAGCAGCTTAATACAGTGTGTGTTCAATCTGGACTAGGTCCCGGGGTTTTTCTGCAATTGCGGTTTCCTCGTTAACAAAATTCTGGTGCCTGTGTTATTTCTTTTCCACATTATATTTTTTTATATAATTTAAATATCACAGGTTGTGCGTTAGTTTAATCAATTAGAATATCCGACCTCTGGTCATTGATTTACATTGATTGGCACTTGGATATTTGTCTTTTGGTACCATCCAAGTTATCTCTCTTATATTTAATCAGACTCGCGGATTTCTATTTGCTTGAGTAAGGATTAAATCGAGAGATTGAGGTATTATAACTCTTTGACATACTTTAGTAAGATTGAGTCTAGTTGATTCTCTTGAAAGTATATTGAGTATATTCTCTTGAAAGTATATACAGATTGGGTGTGGTTGTTGTACCCCCGCTTTTTCAGGTGACTATATCTTCTGTCGATCTCAAATCCATCTAGCACCACCAGTAATGGTCGATAACCACCAAAAACCATTAATAGCAAAGACCAAGATCCATGCTTCTCTTTCGAGATCCACCACTGATCACCAACCACCGATAATCATCATCATCGTCACTCCTCCACTGATCTTCTAACCATCATCCAACATCAAACCCATTTATTTCATCCATGATTTCAACAAAACCCCATTGAAGTCCACCAATGTTTAATATCATCTCAAATCAACTAATCACTATCGTGATCATCATCTGCCACCAACGCAACAACACTTCTCCTTCCCTGTATTCTCGGTTGGTATAACGATAATACAAAAGACATACGAATGAAGAAGATGGTGTGCCCGTAGTAAAAGAGACTGACGCATTTATACAAAGGTGTCTTCCCTAAGTAATTTGCGCGTCTGCCTTTAGTAATTCTATGTCTTCGCAGCTTTGATTTGATTCAAATGCTCATAATTTCTTCATATGAGGTCGGAATGACGTCATTATTTCACCTTGACTTCATAATCATGTCCTCTTCAAGATGATGAGAAGAAATCTCGTATTTGAATGAGTTCCGCTTCTTTTTGGTTAAGATAACTCCAGACACCTAAGAAACTCAAAACAAACAAAATCAAGTGAAAGCTAACAATAAAGCAATGAATTAAAGTCTCAAACTAGTGCAAATAATGCACCTATCAAGTATCGTTCAAGAAATTAGGTTACCAATAAAATGTAGGATATTAGATTTTTTAATAGGTCCACTTTAAAAGCTTAGCATTTTTAGGGGCGACTACCAAAACAAAATAGGGTTAGTAAGACGTTAAATGAATCCACCCCTTATCTGCAGGATTTCATATTAGCTAATCTACCTCTGATAATCGGTATTTAAGTTTTTAATCGGTAGTTATAGGTTAGTGTTAAGAAATTATTTGAGTCTTTGAGTATTTGAGTTTTAAAATTTTAGAGTAGAAGAAGAAGTGGGAGAAAACCGTTTTTTTTTTTAAATCAATAACATACATGGATAGGTATGAAGCAGAAAGGTGGAAAACATCATGAAAAATATCATGTTGAAGGCTCAATAACGGTTAACGAGACGATTGAATGCATTCAACGCCATTAACGTCCCAGAGTTGGTAGATAATAGAATGCTTTATCTGCCGATTATATTCTTCTGTTCCAATAAAGAAGCGCAATCGATAGCTTTGTGATGTTCATTATCTATCGATTATATAATCGGTATTCTCGTGATGTTCATTATCTACCGATTGTGATAGTAGACCCAAATTCTGATTTTCAAAAACTAATAAAATTTCGAATTTGTCTATTTTCACAATCGGTAGATATAGGTGGATGATATCTACCGATTATGGTTAAATTTTAGTATAGAACAATTGAATTTTTTGACGCAACAATAACCGGTAGATAACAATCTATTTTACCTACCGATTATGTTTCTGCAACTGTAAATCCTAAAAAAAATCCGATCACTTTTTTTATTTCAAGCAATCAAATCCTAATTTGGATCACAACTACTATCATTTATCCGTTTTGTTTGTTCAACTAGATTTTTTTCTGATGTTTTAAGTTTCAACTTTTAGATTAATGAATTTTGGGTTTTGATTTGTTTGATCCACGATATTTAGTTTCAATCAAAATTAAAACGATGAAAAAAAAAATTGATCCGTAGAATAATGAAGGAAAAGAGGAATTTGATATGAAAATAAAGGATATAGATTTAGATTTAGTACAAAGATGAAGGACAATATAGACAATTTTTATTTTAAGACACCCCGTAGCCATCTTCATTATAAAAAGGTCGCCCATAATTCTTTTCAGGTCTCCCCTAAAATTGCCAGGTTTAGAAGGTTTCTATTATAACAGGGTAAAAAAGTAATAATGTGTCACCAATTGGAAGGTCATACTCAAAATATAGAATGGATTTCAATAACCATATGGAAAGGGATTCATATTCAACGTATGGAATGGATTTCATAATGAAAGAATCACTCGACCCTGGAAAAATTCAATCAACCCCCAAAAAAACCTGGCATATTTAGGGACGAAACAAAAAGACAAAAAAGCTCACCCACACGTAAAATGTAGCCATCTTTTATCTCTCGTTTTTTTAATGGCCAAACTACCCTTTACAATCGGTAGATAACTTTACAATCTGGAAGTTAATCCACAATCGGGAGTCAATTTAATTTATATGACTTCCGAATATAAAGTATTCCCAAAATAAAATCCTCTATCTTTGAATTTTGATTATCCTATAATCGGTAGTAAATAAAGTTATCTTAACTCCCGAATAAAGCAGACGTTTGGCTAAAATGCTACCATAATCGGTAGTGAATTTAGGTTATTTAACTCCCGAATATAGAGTAGCCCCAAAATGAGATTTTGCAAAAATTCTCTATTTTTTGAATATTGGTTGAGCTTATAATCGGTAGTAAATGAAAGTATCCTGACTTCCAATTATAATATAGACGTCTTTACCGAAATCCTATCATAATCGGTAGTCAACATAGTTCATATAACTACCGAATATAGAGTAGCCCCAAAATGAGATTTTGTCAAAATCCTCAATTTTTTGAATTTTGGTTGAGCCTATAATCGGTAGTAAATGAAGTTATACTGACTTCCAATTATAAAGTGACTCTCTTTGCAAATATCCTACCATAATATGTAGTCAAGATAGTTCATATAACTACCGCATATAGAGTAGCCCCAAAATGAGATTTTGCCAAAATCATCTATTTTTGGAATTTTGGTTGAGCCTATAATCGGTAGTAAATGAGGTAAAAGCCTAACTTCCGATTATACAGTAGCTATGTTTGCAAATATTCAACCATATTCGGTAGTCAAAATAGTTCATATAACTACCGAATACAGAATAGCCCCAAAATGAGATTTTACAAAAATCCTTTTTTTTTTTTGAATTTTGGTTGAGCCTATAATCGGTAGTAAATTTTATCATCAACTTCCGATTAATAGTAGCCCCAAATACGCATTTAGCACAAATTCATATCAATCGGTAGTCTTTGTGCGTTACTTAACTACCGATTTAATTAGGGATGTTCATGGTCGGTTTTGGTTCGGTTTCTAGCCAAACCAAAACCGAAACCAATACTATCGGTTTCTAAAAATCTAAACCAAACCAATCCATTAACCATTGGTTCGGTTTCTAAATGGTTCCAGCCGGTTTCGGTTTGTCCCAGTGGTTTTTGGTTAACCAATAGTTCTGTCAAACGACTCAAACAAAAAAAAAGATACACAAATTTACAGATAAAAAAACCGTAGCTGCCGATAGTATTGGTTTACACAAATTTACAGACAAAAAAAATAAAAAAAAATATCAAGAATAGTTAAAGCTTACTCTAAATCTAGAGATCAAAAGAAGATATATAATATATCTTAATTTAGTTAGTGATAAACAAAAAAGAATGAAGAAGGGAAGAAGAAAGTCGAGTAGCAGCAGTGATTGTTGTAGTTAGGGGTGGAGAAGGGAGGAGACTGAGAGAAGGAGAAAGAGAGAGAGGGAGAATATCATACTGAAATATTAGATTTAGGGTTTCTATTTATCTTCTAAATCAATTGGTAGAATCTAATACTTGTTAATCAAGGTAGAAACTAAGTTTAAAAATTAATCGGTTTTCCAATGGTTTTTGGTTCGGTTTTAGAGGTCAAACCAAAACCAATACTATCGGTTTTCCACTTTGTACACCATAACCAATCCGTTAGTAAATGGTTCGGTTTGGTTTCTTCCTAATTGGTCTGGTTCGGTCCGGTTACTACGGAAAACCGAAACCATGTTCAGCCCTAGATTTAATATTAACAATCGGACACAATAACTTCCAATTACGGAAGGGCATTAACGTATTCTACTATCCTTTTGGACATCCCTTAACCTTGTGTATGGGTTGGGAAATAAAAAAGTCGTCCCTAGTTCTTTTGGAGTCGCTCCTAAATATACCAGGCAAAAAAAACTGAAGACTAAGAGGGCTGTTACGTAAGCCCCAATTAACTTTTAGTTTACCCGTAGTCCATCCTGTAGATGTTCTTTTACTTTTGTACAAGGCCTCAAAGAAACTGTAAGAGCAAATAAGCTCCTCAATCCAAAAGAATCGTTGATCACTTGCCAGGCATTTCATTACAGATGCAGACCTAACCTGTCAAGAGGCATCCATTTCTTACAATTTCTGCAGGACAAAGTGTGACAACACTTTGCTTCCTTCCCATTCATTTTTGGCATCGTTTGAGAAGGATTAACTAAAATGTGTGTTATCAATGTCTAAAAAGGTGAAAACAAGACGATTACCAGTACCGAATTTTAATTTTCGATTGTCACATTTAACCGAATTACAAATGAATGCATATGAATTGTGTGTATAGCTCATTAGTTCATACTGTACTTACCAATTGCCCCCAAATGAGAACTTCAGACAACAAGAAAAAGAAGAAGAAACGCGAAAAAAAATAAGTAAAGAGAAAGAACAAAAATCCTGGTTGTCTGATTGGTCATGATGTAAGATTGATTCCGGGCTTCCATTTTTCTCAGCAGCTTACTGGAGTTTTTGAATTGCTCACCAAAAACATGGCAATGGATTGATGATTAAAGCACAATGAACATTTCTTCTGGTCCATCAAAACAACTTACTACCATTAAAGATGATTCCTTGGTAAAAAAAAAAAAAACAAGAATAGTGTTTTTGACGATCAAAAACCAAATTCTTACCTCAAAATGTGAGAGGAAGTTGGCTGACTTGATATTGTTGACGATAAATGAATCAAGGGAATGTGAAAGATCCTCCGATCTCAGTGCTGCCTTCTGGAGGCTTAATAGCAACCCAAAGAAGAGAGATGGTAATAGCAATGAGACCTGACCAGACAAACACGATTGTGGGTGTCCTTCCTCTTCTTCCCATTAGACCTTTAGCGAATGGGTACAGATGTGCCAGGACCCAGAAACTGAAAAACACACCACCAATAAGACGACTCCATTGTGGTATGGTACTGTAAATTGTCCTGCTGAAACCTACGGCGATTGCTATCAAGTTGGTCATCATGATCACTATAGGTGGTATCATAAGAGACGTCCATTTGACGACATAAAGATCAGCAAACTCATCATCAACATCATCTGCACCAGATTTTGATGTCAAAGTGAAAGAAATCTCAATTCCAGCAACCACTTTAAGTAATCCTTGGATAACTGCAGCAAGATGAGCACTTGTTCCTCCAATCAACCAGAACTGTTCATTCCTCCACCACTCCTCAAGTTCAATTCCTGACCACTTGATCTCGAGTATGGCTAGCAGGCAAAGTGTAACGGTGATAATGAGAAGGTAAGTGAGGAAAACCACGCTAAGAGACTGAACAATGAATTGACCAGAGAAAAGGGATAAAGCTGGTAAGAAGCAGTAGACGATGAGAAAGAAGGAAGTAAACGGGTAAATTCCAACATTGAGATATGCAATCCTCTGCAAAAACTTCATCTTAGGGCTCGCAAGGAAGGCGTTGTTACGTGAAAAGAATATTTCAACTGAACCAGTAGCCCATCGAAGGACTTGATGAAGCCTATCGGTAAGATTAATAGGGGCTGTTCCACGGAAAGCATCACGTTTGGTAACACAATAAACTGATTTCCATCCTCTGTTGTGCATCCTGTACCCAGTCACCACATCTTCTGTAACAGAGCCATAAATCCACCCAACACGGTCACCCCACTCAGTTTTGTCTTCGTACCAGCAAGAGATAACACTGATTGCTTCTGCAACTGTGGATGCATCGAGAAGCTCTCTAGGAAGAGTGAGCGCACCCGAAGGACGACCATTTTTCACTGCTGGGTGATCTGCAAGCGGACGGCCTTGATATTCTGCAACTGGTATTGAATCAAGAAGGAATGTTGAATTGCCAAACCTCTTTGGAAGCAATTGCAGGTTCATCTCATCTTCATCATCGTCGCCCATCCTAAGGGCTCGGTGCTCTTCAGAGTTGGAAGAAACAGAAACTCTCTTCTTTCGAGGAAAGCACCAGCTCATGCAACCATTAGTACGTTCCTTTGCGCGGGGTGGGTCGAACCCATAAAGAGCAATTCTACGAAAGAGGCAACCAGTGCCAACATAAACAGGGCCCTGAAGACCATCAAGTGCTCGCATGTTGACATCAAAGAAGACCGTATTGTGGTTGGCATACCGATCAGAGGGGTCGATACCTTCAAACCTCTGTGGGAACTGAACGTAACATATGCGGTCCCCTCCACGGTCCATCATGAAGCACATGCCTTCCCTCATTGCTTGCGAGTTGTAAATGTAATGATCACAGTCAAGGTTGAGGATGAAGGGACCGTTGGACATGATGGCAGAGGCTCTCACAAGGGCATTCATGGCACCAGCTTTCTTGTTGTGGTCGTAACCAGGGCGCTTCTCACGAGAAACATAGACTAGTAAAGGAAGACGGATGTCAACTTCAGTAACATCAAGGATGTTAGTTTCATCTACAGTTCCACGTAGTGGTTCATCACTGGGGGGCTTCAACATAACCTGTAGATGGTTAAGTTAGTTTTTGTCAGAAAATGTTTAAGATAAAAAATAGATCGAAAAGGTTGAAGAGCGAGACTTGATCGGTTCATCTAAAGAATGGAAAATATATATATATGTATATATACATACCTGAATAATTCCAGCATGATCACCCTTAGAGTGCTCAGATCCAGGAATCATCCAAGTGCCAGGCCAATGGGTTCCATCTGCCATCCAAGTGGCTTTTGGGATCTTTACACTTTCAACAGGCTCCTCATCATTTCTGTTCTGTCTCTGGAGCTTCATAGCCTTGATCTCCTCTCTAGCATGATAGGCATCAGAACGGCGACGAATAGATTCAGGTAGACCATTGGTCCTAACCTTGAACTCATCATACTCCCGCTTCATTCTTCTTCGGTCCTTAACAAAATCTGCGCGCACCTTATTCTTGTAAGGATCTCTCTTCAAACTAAAATACGACTCAGGATTCCTAGGCTCGATATTATGCTTACGGCAGAATGGAACCCACATGTTGGCAAAACTTGCAGCTTCTGCCATGGCCTCAAAGGTTAGTAAGGCACCTCCATCATCAGAAACGTAACAAGCAAGCTTTTCAACTGGGTAATCAGTAGCAAGGATAGAAAGAATAGTGTTTGCAGTGACAAGAGGAGGCTCTTTCTCTGGATCTGCAGTAGAGACAAAAATATCTATCCCAGGCAAGTCAGATTTTCCTGTGGGATTGTTGATCGTAGGTGTTTCAAACTTATCTCTAAGAACAGCAAGATCCGTCGAACGGTTGATCGGGCAGAGCTTAGGAAGCTGGTCAAGTAGCCAAGACAAGGCAAACCACAGCTCACAGACAATGGACATTCCCCATAACCAAATGGCATCAGTATTTGGATTTTTTATTCTCCACTGAAGAAAGAGTGCAAGAACAACTACTCGCACAACAATTAGCAGCCTGACACAAGTTAATAAAATCCGTTAAACAATATCTTACAGAAATAGTCCGAAGTGCCAATAAAGGACCTTATACAGGTTCTCCGCAGAAACCATCCTTAACGACAATTCTAAACCATCAGATCGGAACAAAGATGCGCACATATAAATCAAGATCCATAGTTAACAGATCAAACTACGAAAACAAGAGAGAATCAACCGATACAGATGTTTAGAAAATGAACTCATCCATGATAAGAGGTTTCAAGGAATAAATGATACGATCAGGTTCTTTGGAATGGATGATATTACAGAAATACTAGTTAGTACGACTAAACACCTACTCAACACTGACCCAAATGATCTCTGGCTGACGATCTATAAAAGCTAAAAAGCTAGATTACGATTTGGGCCCACTCATTAATATCTAGTTAAAATATTGGCTCAAGTTCAGGATCCCGATATACAACTTCTAATAACTATCAATGAAGACCCAACTCCAGGGCTGTTGATTTATCAGTATCTTAACCAGTGCAGAATTTTAACTATGATCATAATCCGGTTAAATGATACAATATAAATCAACCCCATTGATCCCACTTTATGAGCCTAATACACAGAGGAACAAAGGAAAAGTAAGGGCCAAGACAGACCAATCTTATAATGATTCATTTTCTAATTCCCCTTTTCTTGTGCTGTCCTCTTTTCCCACTCAATCATGACAAAACAACAGTATGATAAACAATGAGAAATACTATAGATTATCAAAATAAGACAATTCAACACCGAAAGATATAATCGCAAAAAAAACAAAAAAAAAAATTGGCAATGCTATCTAATATAATGATTATAACTTATACCTATATGGACTGAGAACAGCAGCTGGGATCTTCAGTTTCCTAGTAAGTGGCCTCCATGGTTTGCTAGCAAGTTCTCTAGGCTCATGATGAACACCATCCTCATCATCTTTCCCGTCATACCCACTACCATCTTTTGGCCATATAGCATTCCCATACCCATATGTTCCTTTTGTCTCAAACAACCATCGATTATGGTCAAATTCACCAGTCTGACTTCTCATCAACACAGATTTAGTTGACTTCATTAAAGACAACCTCCGTCCCATTTTGGACATCCCACTTCCACCTCCTTCTCCACCTGGTAGCATGGGAAGCTGTCGTGCACCGTCCACAACGCCCAATTCATCTAAATCAGTACTCTTATAAGGATCTTTGCAACCTGGGCAAATTCCATCTCCTCCTTTAACAGCATCGACATAACAATCCCTACATATCTTGAAATCACATTCACAAGGAAGTATATCTAATCCACGTTCATCACTCATAACCTTTCCATCACAACCAGGAATCATACACGCTGATCCTTTGGATCCAGCCATTTGTGGATGATTAGTTTCAGAATCAATTACCTTATCCATAAGATGAGCTCGAGTCACACTATTAAATCCACCGGTAAATAACGAATTAGAAACATACTGTTCTTCCACTTTTTGTGAAATCGATGGATCCATTGGTTGATTATCAGGTGTTGGTGGTATATGAACTGTATAGTTTAAATACTCAGCATTTCCGAGCTCACTATTTCCAAGCTCACTATCTAAATCATCCCTTGAGTAATTAACATACCTTCCTGATGATGTTCTTCTACCAAATGTTACAGTTTGTTGAGGCATAGGAGGTCTGCCATTATTATTATGCTGTGATTCTTGAAAATCCGACGAATTTGATACTGATGATCGACTCGCTTTAAACGATCTCGACGCCATTTTCACCTATCAAAACCTGCAAAATTTCCAAATCCAAAATCAAATTTATGAAAAACAAAACAGATCTACCTAAAGAAATAGCTTGATCATCAACACATAAATTCTTCTTAATTAGCGATTTCATTACTCACCGAAAATTTTATTTGGTGAAGATCTACTTAAAAATATTTGAATCTGTATGAGATGTAATCACCTAAATACCCAGACCTTAAAGAGATTTTTTCAAAAACTTTTTGAAATTTGAATGAGATGTAACCAGGCTGTATTCGACTTCAACTTTGGAGAAATAGACTAAGTCATCTAATCTTCTTCATCATAACAAGCTACTACAGTCCAAGTAGCTAAGCTTCTCTCAAGCCTTCATTTTCAAAAACCTAATACACTTGAAACTTTCAAACAATGCCGTCTCTCCAGAAACAGTGAAACTTTTCTCATTTCTTTAAAGAGTTCTCTTTTTCTGTTCCTAGAAATGAGAAGGAGAGGAACTAGGGTTTTTATTTCTTCTTCTTACAAGAAAGAAAAAAAAAGTCCTTGATTTAGGTGGTAAATAGAAGATTTAAAATACTAAGAAAGGAAGGAAAAAGACAGGAAAATAAAATGTAGATTGAGAGACGCGTTGACACTTTGTATTTTGCTGATGTGGATAATGTGCTGTATCATGGCTGTGTTTCTGTTTACTAGCCCATTCCCATGCTCTTGTTCCGGCAAAGTTTTTTTGCGTGTTAAATTTTATTTTCCGGAATTGACCTTTGGTTTTCTTTAAAATTTCGGGAATCGGGAGTGGGAAAGGAAGATATTCCTCTGAACGGTCGAAAAACAAAAGAGAGAGGGTTTTTTTTTCCGCGTGTTTGTTTGTTTTGATTGTTTCGTGTCATTCTCATTTTCGATTTCGAACATGCCGTGCGTGTTTTGTTAATTTGCGATCAATAATATTTGACTATTTGGTAATACCTACTTTGAATATGCAAAGACATCAAAATTTTGATTCTCTCCTTTCTCAATTAAATGAATTGTTCTTCGGAGATTGAGCCAACCGAGTAAGGAATGCGAGTTAAGGTTTCCATGACCGGGAAACGACATTCCCCAAGATAAGGTTTCGGCTCGCTTTTATATGCCTATTATCAACGTTCTTGCCATAAAAAGTGTCACGAGCAAAGAATACTGACGTACAGTGTAATAATCGGGAGGAGAAATTTATCGGTGATGAATTGAATTTTTTTAATTTATATACCCGTATACATGTTAAGGTTTGATAAAGAATTATTTTATTTTTTTGGAAATTATATTTTTTTTATCTTATTCTATTAGAAAAGTGTCAAGTAATCGGGAGGAGGAACTTACCGACGTACAGTGTGACAAAAGTGTCACCGGAAAGAATACTGACGTACAGTGTGATAATCGGGAGGAGGAATTTACTGATGAATTGAAATCATAGGCCTTTTGATTTTATCCAATGAATTGAGACTGAGCAAACCTGAAGAGGTCAGGTATGTTTAAGACAAACTAGATCATACGCCTGAGTGTTCCATTATAAAAAAAAAAAAAAAACTACGGGTAAAATTATGGGCCTGTTTTCAACTTTAGAGATTAGAGATCTAATCGAGACTCCTAAAAGAATTAACTGCTCATCCATTCTTTGGATACTGCTACTAGTTGTTTTCTTCTTCCACCAATAACTTTCGACTTTTTTTTTATCTTTATGCAGATTGTCCAACACAATATACTCCTTGTTTACCTTAACCTTTGATCTTCAATAATCTTTAACTATACGAGATTAAACACAAAAGAAAGAATACTTTGTCAGCGACGTCATGATAATAACAACTACACACTAAGTTATGGACTAGCACGATAACTTAAAGACAAAAGGCACTAATAAGGTATCATCTCAAAAGCAGAAAAAGAACTCATTTTATAATCTAGACACTGTATTGGTTACAGAGGAATTAAGACACAGTTAATAACATTTGTTCTGTTTTACCCCAAAAATGAAAAGGTTAGCAACAATATCACAATTCACAGGTGAAATTCTGCCAACAAGTAAAAATATTACACAACAACTAATTGACAGAAATTACAGTACCTATCACGAAAGAAAAAAGACTATATCTACCAGCTGAAAAAGATAGTGTAAAAACAGCTGCAAATTACAATGCTGAAGTACTGCGAACGCGGTCTCACACCGTTCTAGTACGGTTTTACTTGTACCACCACACCATGTCTACATGGGCTGTCTGGTCGAACCGTGGAACTAATTAATTTTATTACAAAAATATAAGTGCAAGTTTCATAGGAAGTGTTTTTGTCTCCTGGAATAATTTACGACTCGCGCTACACTCAACCGCGTGCCACTTAGACATACCATGGGATCTGTCGTGATCGCGGGCGATCAAAAGTGTTTGGAAGACGCGGGCTGTTAATGTGCCGATCTGGGACCCACATGGGGTGTTGGTGGGGTAGGGGAGGAATGCCTAAAGTTCGCAAGAAGAAAAGATTTGAATCAGCACGTGTGAGGGAGACATCCATCACGTATTCGCATGGAGATCTCGGCGGTGCCGTGCCGTTAATGCAGGAAATTTGCAGAGAATAAGTGCTCGTAGGAATTATATAATATGTGAAAAATTAAGTGACGGACATGCCCTTAGCTACCCCAACATGTGCTCCAGAGCTTCGCGATGCACAGTTCTAACAGATTCGAGCTCATCTCAGAAGTTTATAATACCCCTTTAATAATTGTAAAAATTCTTAATTTTGGTTTTCCTATAAGATTTAAGATCCAATATTCTTATAAATTTATCTCCAATGATAGAGTTCCTAAGAGCATTTCTAAGGATGGGTGTAAAAAGTTCTATGCGGAGATCCTATTTAAATCTTTATTTAGGTGGATTGATACATGCATCATTGACCAAAGATGGACAACACCTCCGGCAATTCAATCTAATATCACTTTTGTAGGTTATTAACGTTCATTTTAACTAACATCTGTCCGTTATTACACACGCTCACAATATACAGATACAACTCACCTGATACACACACATATAGCGCGAGTGCAAAACAATACTATTGTCTAACACTTTAATGCTTCTTGGGTCGATTAAATTTCTCTTGCTAGTTAGTATAAACTTAGTCTAATACACCGTTCTGATTCAGGTACAGTTATCCAAGCCAAATCTGAGACCATTAATGCTACCAGTGCAGAGGAATCAGAAGCTCTCAGCTTGCTAGAAAGTAGCATAATAAGCTAAAAGTATGAACATCAGGCAATTATGAAGAAAAAAATGTAATTTCCAGAGGTTAATACTTTTTGCACGGGATAAAGCAAGTATCCTATAATGGAGAAATCAAACTATAGCCTCTGAAGCAATGAAGATTCCGCAACCCTGTGATTTTTTTGTGTGGGGTATTTTGTCCAAGAACATAAGGTATAATGAAGTTGCAGATATCTTGGCTGAGGAAGCAAGGAAAAGCAAAGCTCATAACCAACAATGGATAAAAATGCGAAGCTTTATTACTTCCGCATTTCTTTTAGATAATCAGTTTCCAATTTCAAATATAATTTTCTTTCCGTTATCAGGGGTTCGCAATATGTTGGGAGATCAATTTTGGGATAAGTCAACTTACACTCTGGAAAATCCTATGTAACCTTTTGTAGTTTTGATATATCTAACTTTCAAAAAAAAAAATTTATCTCCCATAATAAAATTCAACTCTTATGGATTTCTTATATGAATACGCTTTTAAGTTTTAGTAACTACCTTTTTAAGAAAATACGGGAAAAATAACATGAATGGTCTAACTTAAAGTCATAAATTATCAGGTCTGGTTTGATATCTAAATTTAAGACTTTTCTCTAACTATTGGAGATACTTTGCAGGAGCGATGACATGGATTAGAAAATGTTAAAAAACTAAGTTTTGACTAGACTTTTAGTCAGACCACCAACAAATTCCACAACGTCATTCTTATTTACGATAGTGTGATTTTAGACTAATAAAATATATTGAATCAGTATTTTTATGTTTATTATGTGTGTTTTCCTTTTTTTGAAATTAATACCTTAACTATTGGAGATTGTGTTTCATTCAAAATGCCATACTACTGCCAAATATGAAAACCTTCACAAATGAAGGTCTGCATAAGATTTTTTTGACCCATTATTAAAGATGCACTAAAAAAAATTGATGTAACACATAAACGTTTAAAATTGATGATAAAACTGCATTGGAATTTAAAAAATTGAAAGTAACCTGTAAAGGAATAAGATTTAATAAAAGTTAGTTGATCTTCAAATAGATGTCATAAATTCTATGGTTTATCTTGACGTTCGTTATTTCACTATATTATAGATATGAAATTAGTATTTAGACCTCGGTATAAATCAACTATGGGTAAATACCATAATCAAACAAGTTTATAAAAAACAAACTAATATATGTTTTTGAAACTCCTTATTTATATAACTTCTCCTAGACAGACGCTAAACTTATCAAAAACCTTCCCACGGCATCTACTACCTTTAATTAACTCTCCTCACTAGTATAAAACTCTTAATATTAACTTTTAACGCTCTAATTATCTTAAATAATAAGTCCCAAAATGAATTATTTTTCTTCTAAAATATTGCTAACAAAATAATAAACTAAATACATATAACAATTACAAAATAATATATTTAATCTCGATAAATTTCCCTTCATCATTCTTTTCGGTGCTGGAGAAGAATCGACCACAAATTTTGGTGGTACGGTATTCTGCATGTATATCATATTTATGACAATCTTCAAACACATTAGTTGATGTCACAAAAAAAATTATTTGCACCATACAGAAACATGAGGAACAAAACTTACATTATATGAAACACCGAAATAATATGGTATATTAAACTAAGATGAAATTAGTGTTTCGTTGATGGAAAACAAAATGGATCTTCATATACCGACACAAACGAAGCTTCGTCCTGTAGATATACATAGTGAACTTGTAGTTTATCCCAATCAACAACCAATTTTTATTTATTGTTCTGTAAGAAAAAAAATCTTTTATAAACATCTTGATGGATTTTTAGTAGGCATGAAAAACAAATCTCGAAGGAACGTAGTTGGATCTAACAATCAACTGAAACACCAGGGAAGCGTTCAAAATTGATTATAAAACTGCAACAAAATTTAAAAATTGAAAGTAATTAATAAAGCGGAAAAATTGACAGATTTTAGTTGATCTTTAAAGAGATATCTTAAAATATATGAGTTATCTAGACCTCGTTAATTAACCAATAATAAAAACTACATGAATGAGATTAGTATCCAGATTTCGGTATAAACCAACTATGAATAAAACCAGAACAGATAAACTGAACAAGTTCAAATAAAATAACTTTATGGGTCCAAGGGCATAGATCAGTGGTATCCCATCAACTCCAGTAAGGAGGAAGTCAGAGGTTCGATCCCCACCGTAGAGGTATGTATTTAAATTAGTTGTATAAAGGGGTTTGGCGGGGTTGGGTCTAGCAGTGGGGCTAGTCCAACCGGCTGAATTTGGGTAGGAGTCTGGGTCCGACTTTAGCCTAGCAAAAAAAAGGAAAAAGAAAAAACTTTAACTAATTAAGAAAGCTATCAATTTTTATTTTTTGAGCTTCATGTATAGATAACTCCTCCTAAACAAACTTTAAACTGACCTGAACCTAGAAAGTTGTTCTTAGAGGGCATCTACATTTAGGCAACTTTTCTAACTAGTTAAAACTCTTAAAGCAAACTTCTAACCCTCTTATAAAATTAGGCCAAATAATAAATCCGAAAATCAATTTTTTTTACCAAAATATTGCTAGTAACATGATAAACTAAATAAATATAATATAAGAAAATAATATATCTAATCTCCATAGATCTTCCTTCATCAAAAATGAGCAGAAGTTAATAGAGGTGGATTTTCTTTTTTTTTTGGTTGAAACAAGTGAATATTTCTAGTATCGTCTTGGTCTACGCCGATTAAGAATTTTAGTTTGGTTATGTGGTCGTTGTTTAACTCACATGGCATGGCTTAGTTTGTTATTTGTGTGCATTTTAAAAAAGCGCTTGTATGTTATGCCTAGTTGTGATGTTTTGCGTAAAAATACAGCTGAACGTTTGGTGAAATATATAAATTAAAGTTTTTTTTTTTTTTTGTACTAAGAAAAATAAGGCCACTAAACCAAAGAAATTATAAGTATTGAGACATGAAGGGAGGAATTGTATCCAACCGTTCACCAAGTACTCTTAACTTATTACAATACTTAGATGTAGTGTCGGTAATACTGTTGAAATTTCTTTTTAGAAATTTTACTCTAAAAAATAAAAAATTATTGTGAATCAACTTGCAATCATCCACTATTGTTTTATTATACCAGAATAGCTGGTTATTATTAGAATTGAAACAACATACTACGAATGAAGCATACTTTGTTGTTGTTCCTTTCTTACGCCCAAATACTAGCTTCCAGCAAGGCTAAGCATTCAGCTTCTTCAGCGTTTCTGGCTACTCCCAGGATGACTTTGCATCCAATATAGTTACATGTTGTATCGTTCATGATCAAACTAGTTCTAGAAAGATTAGTATTAAGGTCAAAAGAAGCCTCATTGTGTACGATTATGCATTCCTCTGGTAATGAAGATACTATATAATTTAAATAATTTTCGACAGTAGAAATGTTTGCAGGCGTATTTACAGCAGAATTAGATCTAAGAAAGGTATCAATATCATTCACAATCTTAAGCGCTAATCTCACAGTAGTGATATGATTTAAATTTGAACTTTGAAACTGAAAGAACATTTATCCTTACATATGCTCTAAGCAATGGAAAAAATAACAACAAATTTATCTTTTAGAATATCAGAAGATAACCACTGCCTAACCCATTGTTTTAAGTTCTGCATAGAATCCCTAACTTGTGAGACTATCTTGTAATAAGGAGTTAACGACCAAACTGCTTGAGAAAAAGGGCAATGTAAAATCAGATGCTCAGCAGTTTCAGGCACCATAGTTCCATACAGATTGCAGTTCATATCATGAGAGTTATTAAATCTACAAATGAGTGAATTCACATGAAAGATATTCTCATAGCATTTCCACACAAAAATCTGAACTTTGGGAAGCAATGGAAGCTTCCAAAGAGACTTATACGAAGGATTTATATTCTGGGAATTACGAATGTGCTCGAATTGACCAGACAAGACTTTATATGTAGTTTTGATAGAAAAATGCCATTTTTTAGTGAATATTAATCTTTCATGACCTGAAAGAGGAATTATAATACCATGTATGAATTGTGCATTCTGAGGAGTGAAATAAGCATCAACTAGATCAAGATTCCAACTATTGGTCTCTGTATCTATCAAATCAGAAACTAAGAAGTTTGGGTTTGGGAAGGCATTATATAAAGACTGAGCAGCATTGGGTATCCAATTGTCCCTAAAAGACAAAATGCTATTGACATCTCTTAGATCCCAAACAACATTATGGAGAATAAAATCTAAGCCTCTGCAGATGCTTCTTCATACCCAAGAGCAGTCTCTACTCAATGAGTAATGGAGTGGAGATCAATTTTTGAAATACTTACATTTCAAAATCTTAAAACACATATCATTTTGAGATGGATTAAACTCCATGCAGTTTTAGCGAGTAAAGCTACATTAACATGTCTAACATTTTTAAAACCAAGACCCCATTGAAATTTGTGAGTACAAATTTTGTCCTAATTTTTCAAGTATAAGCAACCATGTCTGTTTTTTTCCTCACCAAAAATCCCTTTGGGATTGCTCCATTTGATGATTAACTTTTTCGGGATACAGAAAGTGTTCATTTGATAGACCGGAAAATCCTTGAGCACATGATTTACAAGAACAAACCTTCCTGCATGGTTAATGTTTTTACCAGACCATTTTGCTATTCTCTTATCAAATTGACTAGTTAGATGAATAAAAGAATCCGTTTCAGACTTATTTATAAAGTTCAAGCTGATTAAAAAAATAATTAAATTGTGTTGGGTAAAATATAATATTCAACTATTATTATTGTAGCAAATGACATAAAAATAGACATATCTGAAAATAGTTTTATTTTCTATTCAATTTTATTGGGTTTTAAAATAATTAAATTATATATATATATATATATAATATTTTTTAAAACTTAATAATATTGAAATTACTAATTATTATTATTAATACAGTTAAAAAAGATTATTTTACTTGACCACTTTTTATTATCGGTATAGTTTTCAAACAAAAATCAAACTAAAACTAATTATTTAGTGTTTGCTCTTATATTTTTATTGATAAATTAAAATAAAAAGCTCGGTGGAAGGATATACAAAATAAAGTGGTTAAAATATAAGAAATGAAAAATTGATTGTAAGTTTAAGGGTAATTTATGTCATTTATAAAATTAAGTAGGGATAGAAAAGATAAAGCAAGCATTAAATTTAGTTGGACCAAAACTTATGCTTTTGTAGCTTTTGAAAGCTCCTCTTGTCAAGCTTCTAAAAATTGGAGAATTTTATAAATGCTTTGAAGTACTTTAAAGATCATTTTCCAGACACCAATATCAAAAATTATTGAAAAAAAAATCACACCACTAAATCTAACTTTTCCAAAAATGCTACAAAGGTGCTAGCTAGTATCTATGGACCTACCAATACCATTTTTGCGAGAACCTTAATGACATAGAGTTTGGCAACTTTGCGTTATATTGGACAGTCCCTTATGACAACCATCGACTTTTTTAGTGCAAGTTTTTGCAAATTCGTTACAATTTATATTATCTTCATCTATTAATGGAGTTTCCATGTTTTCACAATTCTTAATAAAAGGAGAAATAATGTATATTTAAGTTTTTTCATGTCAACCTCCTTTATGTTTAACAATGTAACAAAATTTCGAAGAACCGTATCTCCTAAAATAGATACCAAAATTTTACTTAATTTTATGTCGATGGAAAACTTCTTAAAGACTTATATAACATGTCTTAACATGCCTATCAAAATATTTTATTTTTTGAGAAAAAAAAGGCAAAACCGATTAAAGTTTAACGAAGGAAAATATAAAATCTGTTGTTTTTAACCACAACTCCCAGTTACAAATTAAGGTACTTAAAGGGTAACCTTCAAAGAGTTTTTTATTCAAGGACCAACTGAACAAAGTATACTTAACAAAAGTTATCAGCTGGTTAAAAATTCTGCTTTTATTTCTATAAAGCCTGCAATTATGTTCCTTCTATAAATTTCACATATTCGTTTTAAATGTTTAAAAATATATAAAAACATTCCACCATATTACAAAAGGAAGCTGTTGATGGTGGTTTTTATCTTAGGGTGAAAACCGTAAAATTAGTATTAATGCTCCAGTATTCAAAATTATGTGCTTTGATGTATCTTAATTCCGTAAGGAATTTAAGAGATATATCAGAAACCTGTGGAGAGCTATGTCTCTCTTATTGTATACATGTAGCTATATTTATGAGCTTCGCCTGGATGAACTCAAAATATATGTATACGTATAATAGTATTCAATGCGTAATGCAGTACGCACATATGTAAAATTATCAGAACAATATTGGTGCATATTAAAATAATCCAAGGTGTTCTAATATTTTATCATGAAAACTCAAGCTCCCACTGGTATACAAAGGTTACATTAAAGAGAAAAGGCCCTAGCCAAATCCAGGAATACAAAAGAACCAAATCCTAGTCACGAAGACTGCAATACAAAGATGGAATGAATTTCATAACTTGACTTACTGAAAACCAACAAAAAAGGCGAAAAGAAATAACACCATATAGCACAGGTACAAAAAACTAGACCGCAGGAAAAAATCCAAAATTGGAGGCGTAATAAAACATGACTTCAGGTAGAAAAAATAACTGCAAAACTAATGGGTTGAAATACTTGGAGCAAAATTAACATTCGCAGAAGTCAGCCTAACCCATTTCAGCATCTGCACCATCTTACAGCAACAAAACTAAATTCTTTCTTTTCAGACGAGATCCTTCAAGGCTGCAGATCATAATCAAAAATGGTCATAAGTACAAAATGAGCTCCCAATTGTGGAGGATGTTATTACTGTCAATGGATCTAAAAGTATCCACATCACAGCTCCACAACAAAAGTTTATTTGACAAAAACTATAATCTCGTAAACAGATTTTGCTCTTTCACCAAAAACTCCATCATTCCTCGCCTTCCAAATATTCCACATAACAGCATATGGAAAGAGATTCCACACCATTATGCATCTTTCACTGAAAACATTCCAATCCCACGCTTCAAAGAACCCTTTTATAGTAGCTGGAATAGTCAAGCGATGCGAAAAGCCTTGATAGAATAATCCCAGATTTCAAAAAATGAAACTGCAGTGGAGGGGAAGATGATCAGCACTTTCCACCACTGAGTTATAGAAAACACAATCGTTACTCTCAAGGTTCACTCCTCTGTGTGTTAACATGGATTCTTAGCTGAGTAACATGGATTCATGTCTAAATTAAGATATGCATGAAAGGCACCGCAAATCATTCCAGCAAGGGTAAAAAAATTAGTAATTTTTTTGTTGACATATATAATTCACCTAAATTGATTAATTTTGTGTCAATACACAAAATTCAATTATTAACCTAATTTTGTGTCAACTCACAAAAATTGCATTTTTTGCCTTAAAATGGAGCATGCACGATATCTTGATCCCTATTGGTCGAGACTAAACCTATGAAAGCTAGGAATTGGCCCATCATAGAGCCAGTAGGAGTAAAATCCTAAAAGAAGTTGGAAATAAATAAATAAAGAGGAAACCATGACTAATTAGGTCAGTCATGGAAGAAGCACGACCGCGCCACTTGGCCAGTCGAATTTCCCTAACTCGCGCCTCCATGGTCGTCCGACCATGCTCCGTGCCAGCCTCCTTGCACCCCTCTTTCTTATCAACCAATCACATCGCTCCTAGCCTACATGGTCCGTTCTAAATTGTTAGCCAAAGTAGGCTGGTCGAGATGCTTAATTTCTTAAGGAATAAATCTTGTTTACCTAAGTCAGTCGCAAACTGATCACGACCACACAACTTGGCCGTCTCAATTAGCTAACCTAAACCCTTACATGCTCGGTAAACAAGGTGTTGTTGTGATGACTAGTCACCCACCTATTATCTCGACCAATAAGATTGCTCCTAGCATACACGTTTCTCTCTAATCATCGGCCAAAGTAGGTTAGTCGAACTTACTTTTATATAAAGAATTAAATCTTGGTCGTCCAAGCCAGTCGTAGAATGATCACGACCACACAACTTGGTCGGTCGATTTAACAGGCCTGGCCCCTTCCACTCGATTGAGCAAGTTCCCTGGTGACTACTTGTCGCCATTCTGCTATTTCAGCCAATTAGAGCACTCCTAGCCTACATGATCCGCTCGAAATCGTCGACCAAAATAGGCTAGTCGAGCTTCCCATAAGAGTCTTAATTAGGTCAACGACGATCCATAACTGCTGCAATTCATCTCAGCCTTCCAACTTGGCTAGCTGGTTTGGCCGGCCCAGATCCAAGCTTAGGTGACCAATGAGGTACAGTGATTGCCATCTTCCATCCTTCTTCTTAACGGACTAACACGTCGTTCATATCCTACGTGTGCATCCACGAATTGCAGGCCAAACAAGGGTGGTCACGCCACTTTCTAAACTACGAAATCTGCGACTAATTTAGGCAAGTTGTACACAACAATACTTTACATGCATAAAATATTTTGAGCTTCTTGCTTGAAAACGATGCTTCACACGCATCACTTACAAATGATATTTTCAGGGCATCAATCATATAATTTTATTATTTAACCTAAAGCATTATGTGCTATTTTTTGAGTACTACTCACAACAAGTCCCATTCTTCCGACTTGACTTGTCACTTATGACCACCTGCTGCTAGCTTCCGCGTGATTGGTCAAAATATCTCCCTACATGTAGGTTTGACACACAAGACCCACAATACATGTTAGTTGAAGGAATAGTCACGTATTCCTTCTTCCACTCAGCAACTACCACACTTCACATTACTAGTCGCGATACAACTTTCTCCATGTCATATAGACTTTACCATGCAAGTAGGCCTAGTTGTACAAGTAATATAGCTATGCAAGTCACGACTAGGTATTATTTTCTAAAAAAATACTCGAGACATCAAGCATGTCACAATTGGGGGATGTTCAACAGGATATTGATCTGGCGGTTTATAGCATGCGGTGTGTAACACACCCATTACGAGAAAGTGTTAGGAAAGGCGGACAGTTGACAAAAGTATGGGAGTGGTGGATGTAAAACCGGCTAGTCTTCCTTTCACAATAGAGACATGGTTCTCATCACTTTCACACGATCTCCACCTCTTCACTACTCAACTACCTTCACTTCCTATGAGATCAGGGTGTTCGGCTATGACTTGATATAAATAGATTTTTAATTTATTCAATCAACAACTAACACGAAGATCCAGAAAACACAGAGAACTTACAATTTACCATCTCTTGCAACAAGTTCCATATTCTGATACAAGTCATAAAACAACCACACCTTATAGAGCATGTTTCTCTGATCTCAACACCTTCTCTACTTCCCTCCCTAAGATCAACCCTTCACCTTCATTTTGTGACCGAAGCAAGACTGGAACAGTCATTTCTTGGTTTAGACAGAATTGTACAGATTGATCTCTCGAATCTAAAGTACTCATGTCCAGTACATTTTTTTACAGTCTAAACTCGTTTCTCATCAACCTACCCACTTTTACTCTTTTCTCCAGAATCAGTTTTTACCCTACTACAGAAGCAGTCCTCAAATTCTCTTCAGAACGCTTCTGCTCTTCTCGATATACTATTCCCAAATACAAGCCTTGATATTTTCAGTAAAGATATATCCATCTTACACCAAAGCTATCCATGAAGTAATATAATATTTTCCTAGGTTCTGAAAATGTAGAAATAACTGGTTGTTGGATTCCTGATCTGCTGCACACAAGAAGCATCGGCTTAAGTTCACTTTTGTGGCTCTGAGTAAGTAATCCAAAGTAGGAACACCTTTATGACATAAATCACAGACCAACAATGATACTTTCAAAGATATTTTTGGGTTCCATATTTCCTATCAGAATATATACATTCATTAGAATAAAGTAAAAAATATAATTTATCAAAAAGATTATCTTAGAAGAACATCACATATAAAAAATAATATCACTTAAATTGGGACAAGAATTAAAAAAGATGATCACTTGTTTAAGAACGAAAAAAGAATTTACAAATCCTAAAATATGATATTGTTTATATCTATTATTATTATTTTCGAAGCACTGGTTATATTTCTATTTCTACTAAATAATAAAGATAAAGATATTAGATATGGGGAGATCCCCTCGTGCTTTTATTTTCACGCTAACTCACTCTTTGAACTCTAATATTTTTTTGTAAAGATTAAACGGTAATGTATTTGAAGTTAATTTTTTATGGATATGTTTATCTTTTAAAAGTCTCTATATATTCAGAAAGAATGAGCATATTCTGAAACGTATAACTCCATCAGCTACTACTTTGAAAATTAACCTTCGAAATCAACAAATTTTCAACCGTTAAACTAAAATTTATAAATGGTGAAATTTGATATTTCAGAGAATGTGCTCATTTTTTGTAGGTATATATAGCTTTGTAAGATGAGTATATTCCAAAATATTTGCTTCAAATACGCTACTATTTGAATTTCATTGAGAAAAATGTCTAATGTCTCCGTAAATGTGAGATAGTATGAATTTAAAAATGCGAAGTGATTCTCCCTCATTAAATATAATTGTAACAATCTAAATGTGGGTTTGGAAATGTTTTCTTTGAGAAGAAAAATGTAAAAGCAGGAAGGAAAAAGCATATGTGCTACACTTTCGACTTCCTAGTAATGCTATTAGTTGGAATGATAACACTCTGATGAGTGATTTGGTTTCTCTTATAAGAGAAAAATAATGTATATGTTCTTAAAAAAACAGAGTCATCACTCTTTTATTTTAGCCTAAAAATAGGTCACATTGAAAAACAAAAAGTGACTCTTTTTAAGAGACGGAGAAAATATAATGGGTTTTGAAGGAAAGAGCATGTGAGCTAGCCTTTTTCATAAAAATTTCAAACATATAATTTCAACTTTTATTGTTACACATAACTCCACGTTTCCTACATTTCTTCATTCCTCTCTTTCTTTGTGCAACGTCTCTTAAATCAACTCCTCTATATCCTGTATAAGAGGGTATCATATGCTTCTGCATCTAATTATCTCTTCAATGATTCTTTTTGAACTTTATCAGGTGAAAAATGGTTTGTGACATAGTTTTTGAATTCTGATGCGAGGAACACTGTATTCACAATCCTGGACACTCAACAAAAGCAAAACAAGTTTTAGTCTTTCCTTCTTGATTCCATGATTCCTTTCAATTTTTCATTTGAATTTCACGTTTCAAGACAATGAATCTCTCTGATGTTTCAGGTTATATTTATGATGGCATTGATGGGCACGACATGTACTGGAATGGGCTTGTGAACACGTAAATCACGAAGGCATCTATATGTTCACAAACAATGTTCGCATTCTATACACATGCTCGCACTGATGAGACGATTGTATTGATTCCTTGGATCAAAACCTTCGGGTTTATCATTGCCTCGTCTAATATCATCACCAGAGGCGTTCACATAGAGGAAGATAAAGAAAACGAAGTGTAAAAGTAATACTCGTGGAGTATGAAATGGATGTAAAGTGCTGAAATGTAAATAAGACTGGGATTTACGTGGTTCATCACTAAGGCCTACATCCACGGGGTTGTCGTTTTCACTATGCATTTGATGATTACAGAGGTAGTCGAATGACTTTGGAGTTTACATAGGTCTGCGAATTTTAAAAGGTAAACTTACACTAACAATTCTTCTCTCTCGACTTCCCTCTAAACCTCTCTCTCTTTTTCGATCCCCTCTCTCTTGGTGGAGAGGGGGTATTTATAGGGTTAGAGTGTGGGACCCGTTTCTGAGAGCCGTTGGAACCTTATCTTCTTGTGCTTTGTGTCCATCACGCAGGGGTCTTCGTTCATTGCTTGATCACGCAGAGTCATCCTCGTTCGTTCCACGGGTTGATCGACACGTACACTACTCAGAGTGTTTAATGCGGGTAGTTGAGACGCATGCTCGTGTCAGACAAGTGTCTTCTGCCCCTGTCACGTCCATGTCAGTCAACCTTCTCTTCACCGTTGATCTTGGCTTCTTTTGGGGATGAGATAAAGCAACTCTTCGGGAGTTATTTTGTGCTCTGCAGTACACCGTACTTTTGGTACATCCTTTAACTTTTGCCCTTGGATTTGTTTGGGCGAAGATCCGACGTCGACTGGATGGGCTTCTTGGTTGTGGGCGTGTGTCATCATGTTTTGATGACTTGGTCTGCATGCTCTCCACGTGTCTTCTCACATACACGTGTTTGATGATGAAATATGTACACACAATTTGCCCCTTTTCTTTGGGCTTGAGTGTTTAGTGGGAGCATTGAAGAAAACAGACGTTACATATTCCTCCTCTTTCCTAATAACTTCTTCTAGATACTTGGGTACGTTTCTCACTCATGCATTAACTGCTCATTTAATGGGAACGTTTCCCATTCCTCCATTAACTTCCTTCTCTTTCTTTCGAGTATATTAAGGAGAGGAGAAAAAATTAATTTCATTCTCCTTGAAAATTAATTTCATTCTCCCTGTCAGACTTCATCCTTTGTTCTTCAACCATTAAATTCTCTCTTCCCTAGCATTAATCACGCTCGTTTCTTCTTTGTTCCTGGTTTGTTCTCTCATTTGTCTTCTTTTGGGATTTTGTTTGTGGTGGTAAGGTTTCTTTTCTTCGTTTCTGTTGTTTTAAATTTTGTGTTGATTGTAAATTTCCTGCTGCTGTTGTACCTTGTTTGTGATGAAGAACATCTTTCGATGCATGTATGCTAGTTTGCCCCTGTTCTTCTTCTCAAGTCGAGGAGTCCATTGTTTCAATTGTATTGATTGATTTTTTTTTTTGTAGGGTTTCTGGGCTATGCTGAGATGAACTGTTAATTTTGTGGTTTTTTGATCTTTGGTGATGCCCTCGTGTTTGCTTCTAACTTGTTTTTTGTACCTCCTCGCAGCCATGTCTGACCGTCCGTGGCTTCCTTATCAAACTCCGCCTTCCAGTCTGCCGAGATCCCCTCCGCGTTGAGAGTCTGATACATCTCCACATGGGGGAGATCTCTCTAAATTGTCGCAGATGGATCCCCGCGGTAATAGAGTTTCGTCTTCTTCTGGGACGAAGGCTTCACCTCCTAGGAAGGGGGATCCGTAGAAGGGCCCTTCCGGGTCTCGATACGCTGCTAGACGTGCTCCTTCTCGTCCTCGTGATGACTTCAGGTGTACGCAGATACCTCCTCGCGGTGACACCTTCGATATTCCCCCTCTTCGTTTTATAGTGCCCGTGCAGAACCCTCTGCCCGCCGCCTCCAGTACTTTCTTTCAAAGGAAAGAACTCCAAAGGTGTTGTGCCGAGAGCTGAATCATCTAAAAATCCTCCTTTCAAAAGAAAAGCTTCCGAAGCTTTTGTTGGTTCGTCCGATCCCGCGGAAGAAGAGGAGGTTGTCCCGGTGATACGCAGTGTTTCGGTTAGCAAGAAGAAAGTCACGTTTAAGCACATTGACCTTGAAGTTTTCAAGGAAAAGCATGAGATCCAAGCCTTCGAGGTTTGTTTCTATGCCCCTGAGGATGATATTACTTACGAGCTCATCTCGAAGTATCAGTTTGATGAGTTTCATCTGTTGACTACGGTTGGAGCCTTCGAGGCGGGTCTTATGCTGCCGTTGTATAAGTATGGTGATTCCTTTTATTATGATGTGTTGGCTGGTCGCTAAGGCTCTTCCACCAATACTCATAGTCGTTATGTGTCCCAATTATCGGGGAACTATCTCCGTGCACTGAGGGAATGTTATCTGCGGAGTAAGGGGGAGACGACGATGACATGTTACGTTCCAAATCCCGCTGAGAGGGAGTGGTATACTCCTGAAAACTTCAACAACTCCTTTGGGGATTATGTCAATAGTAGGAACCGTAAACCGTGGAGTGTTACTCTTCGTAAGCTCGCTGCTCCTCGGGGAGAAATTCGTCACTTAAGTGAGGTGAGCGATGCCAAACTGAAATACGTTCCAGGCACCGAGGGGTCGGCTCAGCGGAAACTTTTTCCTTCTCGTGAAAGGATCAAGCGTGACCATGATTATGAGCGGAATGCCACTGTTATTGAAATTGTTGGTCCTTGGGCGTATGGTTGGATTCCCGGTCCGCGCGGTTGGCGTCCTTTTGAGAGTAGCAGGCCTCGTGAATCTCCTCCTGCTCGTTATGGAGATTTCTGTCCCTGGCGTTTAAATTTCGAGGGCATGAACTTTCCTTATGCTCTCGACGTTGTTGATGGAGACGAGGAAGAGGGTTCTGGTGCTATACTTCCACCGAAGAGTGCCGCTGCTACCAAGGTATGGTTATTGCAGATTCTGGTCGCGCCCCTCCTTTTTTGAAAATCAAACTTTGTGTATGAGGAAATAACTCTTTTTGTGAAACGTGTATTGGTTTGCAGGTGTCGAAAAAGAAAAAGATTGGTCCCAAGAAGTCTTCTACCATTGTGACGGGTGAGGCTGAGGTTCATGAAGAAGTTACCAGTCCAGTGAACGAAGAGTTTGCCGAGGATGAGGAAATGTCTGATGGGGAAGAATGCTTCCCCTCCTGATGTCGAGGAAGAGGTTGATGCGGGTTGTGATGGTGTTGATGGGGGAAATAATACCGCGGTGGCCGAGGGAAGTGTTACCGCGGAAATGTCTGCTCCTGCTGGTGATAACCCTGGTGGTCCGGAATTTATCGGAGGGGGTGAGGCTGCGGAAACTCTCCCCACCATTTCTCAATAGTTCTCCTTTGACAGGATATATTCCGCAAGGGAACTCTTTGATGATGCCCTCGATTTTCACGAATACTTTTCTTTGCTTTCCCCCAATGATGATTGAGATGTGCTCAGGGATTTTGGTAAGGAAAATGCTGCAAAGGGGAAGTCTGTGGTTGACTCACCTTCCGAGGATTTCCCTCACTCGCTGATGTTTGAGGGTGAGGATGCCATAATGGATTGGCTCAAGAAAAAGAGGCTGTTGTTTGTTCCCCATCCTGCCCCGGTGGTTGCTGGCGAGAAAGATTCTGATGCTTATACTCGTCGGATGATGGAACTATCTTCCGAGGAGCGTGTTGCCGAGATGTGGGGGAAAAGATTGAGTGTTCCAGAGGCTACCCTCGTAGCGGACCCTCCATATTTTGTTGCTGAAATGATGGCCATAGCCGATGGGTACCAATATGGTTTTCCCCAGCAGCGTGTCTTGGAGGTAAGTCCTCATACATATCTCTTCGTTACACTCGAATCCTTCGGTGTAATAATGTTTGTCGTTTTATGTGTAGATGATGAGGAGTGAGCGTTGTAACCATGTGCTGTATCAATTCTTTAAAGCGAAATCTTTGAAGCTGGAGGCTAAGCTTCGTCACAGGGAAAAGGCATTATCTGCGGATGAGGTGGAGATAGAAGAACTGAAGAATAGACTTAAAGAGAAAGAAAGGCTGGGTGAAGCGGAGGCTGGTCTTCGTTCAGAGCTTGCCACCGTTCGTGCTGAGTTAGAGCAAACTCGCGGCAAAGTTTCAGCTTTCACAGGTTTAGTTCTTCTCCATCTTTTATCCCTCGTAATTCCTTTCTACTACTTTGTTGTTCTGTCTGAGTCTCCCCACCCTATCTTCAGTGAGTGGAGTCCCCGAACTGATATGGCTTCGGAATGAAAGGGCACGACAAAAATCTCGTATCAAAGAGTTGGTCGAAAAAATTAAGAGCGAAGCTAAAAAGTGGGACGCTCAGGCTGAGGGATGGCGCGCAAGGCATGTTTAGATGGTTGATATGCAGAATCTGTATAACCATGACCGTATTTTGTTCAATGGTACGCTGCCGTGGACACGTGAGAATCTGCGGGAGTCCCGTGAGCGTACTTCGTTATTAGAGGCTAGAATACATCTTCTGGAAGAGGAATTACGAAAGGCTCGCTCCCTTCCGTTTCCGGGAATTAGGGAGAGTATGTTGTGTCTTACCAGAAAAAGGGACGACGCCAGAGCCGAGGTTGGGGCTCTCAGCAAAGCCCTTGCTGCGTCTCGCGCTGAAATAGCCCGCTAGACTGAGTCTGAGAGAAATCTCGAAGTATGCATGTACAGACTTAACAAAGGGGTAACAGAGATAAACAACGAAGTCAACCATCTTCGTCACATGGATTCGATGAAGCAGGTAGAATTATATGCAAGTCAATTTGCTCTCACCAACCTTCAACTAGATTATAAGAAACTATCCGAGGAATATGACTATCTTGACGAAGCGCGAGACGCGGTTGTTAATGAGTATGAAGAGGCTTCGGCTTATGTCGAAGGTATAACCTCATTTCATCGAGTGTGATTATGTCTTTTCTATGCTAACTCCCTTGTGTTGTCTTTTTCAGAGCTCGAGGGAAAACTCCGCGCTGCAAATGAAAAATTTGAAAAGGCTCAATCTTCCTTAGTGCAGCAGGAAGGACAGACTAATTATTTTAAGAGTCTGGTGGCATCCCGCGAGGAGGCCGTTGGTGCTGCTTCTAAAGAAATGAATCGTCTGTCCTCGTTGTTATCTCAAGCCCACCAGCGAACGACAGTTATTATGC
The DNA here is from genome assembly GCF_003573695.1 of Papaver somniferum. Lineage (NCBI taxonomy): Eukaryota > Viridiplantae > Streptophyta > Magnoliopsida > Ranunculales > Papaveraceae > Papaver > Papaver somniferum. The sequence goes on from NC_039365.1 coordinate 77,658,405, forward strand.
ATAAGGCTCGGTGTCAATTGGCGGAGGAGACAAACAAGATGCTGGAGAAGATTGAGCTTGGCCTTAAGACCGATCATGGCCTCGTCAAGAGCTATCCGCGTCGTCCTGTACCTTCCTCCTTGCCTGGCTCCTCGGGACCCTCTTCTGGAGGGAGCGTCCCTTCAACTCTTCGGAACAACCCTGCTGATGGGGGCATCTTCCAAGTAGAAACCACGCATTAGCCTTCAGTTAGATTTTGCTAGTATTTTGTAAAAAGAATGTTTTGATGTGTTTTTTTCTTGAATTGGCCTTGCCGCTTTTGTAACCAACCTTATGAAATGGATCATTCTTTTGGTATACCTGCAGTATCAGTTTGTTTTTTATTTTAAGCATTGTGAGGAAACATAAAAACAAAAGAAGAATGTTTTAAGTGTTTGGGTGCGATACCGAAGGGAGGTACCTTCGTGATCGTCTTGAGACCTGTCACCCCGCTGGCGAACCCTGGCCAGAGGATTCCCAGACGGTGGGGGCCGAGGCAACGTTCTAGGATATGGGGTTAAAATATTTACATACACCCATTCCGTCGACCCGTTGCCTTAAGATTGGTTGGGTATCTCTTTCTGCTGGGTGCCTTCCCCCGGTCTTACACTCATGACACTGATGGGGGAGCCCTGAGAGATTGTAGATTAACTACTTTCCCCAATATTGTTTAAGTTTTGTTTACTTGAATTTCAAAAGCTTGTTTGATTGATAGGTTGAGGCCTGCTACTCCTCGTCCAGAGATAGAAACATGTAAGCGGTTACGCTGCCTTCTTCTTCTGGTATTCTTCACGCAGATGCAAAGCTGCGTTGCTCCTATGGGTAGTACGGTTTGAGCCACTTAGCATTCCAAGGATGCCGGAGGACCTCGCCTTTCAGATTGCGAAGATAGTAGGAACCGTTTCCCGCAATGTCGTGTATTATAAAAGGTCCTCCCCATGTAGGTGCTAACTTTCCCCATTTCTTTCTCGTTGATACTGTGGGATTGTTCTTAGCACATACTGCCCCTCTACAAAATTTCGAAGCTTTACCTTTTTGTTGTACTCCCTTGCTAGTCTTCGTTGATAATTTTCCATCTTCTGCAATGCTGCTTCCCTCTTCCTTCCAGGTCGTCCAATCTCTCTAACATCATGTCTGTTGTGAGATTTTTCTCCCATGCTTCGGTCTTTGTGGTTGGCATGAGGATCTCTGTTGGGATGACTGCTTCAGCTCCATAAGTGAGGAGAAACGGGGATTCCCCAGTGGCAGATCTTCGTGTTGTCCTGTATGCCCATAACACATTGTGCAACTGTTCACACCATCGCCCCTTATGTTCGTCTAATTGCTTTTTGAGGATAAGGGCGAGGGTCTTGTTAGTGGCTTCCGCTTGTCCGTTGCTTTGAGGGTATATGGGGGTGGATTTGTTCTTCCTTATTTTGAAAGTATCGAAGAGCATGTCTATATTTTTCCCCTGTAATTGCTTACCATTATCGGACACGATTTCCGCTGGTATGCCGAACCTGCAAATGATGTTTTGGAATATGAAAGTAAACACATCCACGTCTCTGATCCTGGCTAAGGCTTTAGCTTCCACCCATTTACTGAAGTAGTCCGTGGCTACTATCAAAAATCGTCTTTTCCCTGATCCTTCGATGAAAGGCCCGACGATATCTATGCCCCATTTTGCAAATGGCCACGGGCTATCTACAGAATTTAACGTTGTTGCTGGCGCGTGTATCTTTTTGGCGAAACGCTGACATTCTTCACATCGTCGGGACATTCTTGCGGCATCCTGTATCATTGTGGGCCAGTAATATCCTTGCATTTTTGCTTTGTCGGCTAGTGATCTCATGCCGCTATGATTCCCTGCGTCACCATAATGGATGTCGTTTAGAATTCGATGCCCCTCTTTCTGGACAAGCAACGTAGTAACGGTCCGAGGAAGGATTTCTTGTACAGGACCCCATCCCGAAGATCATATCTTCCTACTTTGGAGAGTATTTTCCTGGCTTGTTTATGATCCGCGGGTAAGGTTCCTCTTTCGAGAAACGCATGGATCACCATTCTCCAATCATCTTCGTTGCTGAAATCTTCGTCTTGATTTGCTCTTGACAGGATATCTTCTTCGTCAAAATCGTTATGGATGTCTTCTCCTACCTCTTCGATATTTTCTTCCACTGTATCTTGATTGGTAGCGAAGGAGAATTGCGATGCAATCGAAGGCTCGTATACCCTTGTTATTTTAATAGCTTCGACGCTTTTGTCCTTCAGCATGGATGATATATGCTAGGGCATCCGCGTGCCTGAGATCCCTTCTGCATAAGTGCGGAAGGAACTTGATGTTCGGAATTTGTGATGCCAATGTTTGGACCAAGGCCATGTAAGCTGAGAGGGTGTCGTCGTACACATTGTACTCGAGCCCTATTTGCCGTATGACAAGCTGCGAATCACTTGTCAGTCTTACATCGGTTACCCCCATCTATATTATTAAGCGGAGGGCATGTACGACTGCCTCGTATTCGACGATGTTGTTAGTATGCTCTTTGAATTCTAACCTGAGTGCCTGTACGATCCTTTCTCCTTGGGGTGGTGATGACAATGCCTATTCCTGCCCTTCCTTATTTTTGGAACCATCGACGAAGACTTCCCATTGTCTTTGACTCGCGGGTTCGAGGATATCCATTGGATCCTTGCTTTCTTCTCGGCTTCTGGTATTCCCTTAATCTCTTCGTCGTTGTCCAGGGGGAGGTCTGCTAAGAAATCCGCCAAAACTTGGGATTTTGGGAATGTTGAATTTCATGAATGATGTTGAATTGGTCCAGGTGGGTGTTCCACTTGGCTATTCTGCCCACTTTTCCGCGCTTTTGAGGACTGCTTCCAGTGGTGCTTTGCATGGGACCGGATGAAGTGAGTTAGGAAGTAGGTTCTCAGCTTTTGAGTAGCCCATACCAATGCCAGGATAAGTTGTTCGATCTTCGTGTAGTTCCTTTCCGCAGAATTGAGGGTCTTACTGACATAATAGATAGGTTCTATCTTCGTATTGGTTTTGACCAACACTGCGCTAACTGCGTCTTCTGTCGCTGCTATGTACAATGCCAAAACCTCATCAGGATCAGGCTTCTGCAGGATTGGAATTGAAGCCAGGTGTTCTTTGATTTTTTGGAAGGCTTCTTCGCATTCTGCGGTCCATTCAAACTTACTCCCTTTTTTGAGAATATTGAAAAAATGTTTGCATTTGTCCGAGGATCGGGCAATAAATCTGCCCAAGGCTGCTATGGACCCATTGAGCTTCTGCACTTCTTTTAAATTCTTCGGGGATGGCATTTCTACTATGGCCTGAATCTTCGCTGGGTCTACCTCAATGCCCCTTTTTGTTACCAGATATCCGAGGAATTTCCCTGAGGTGACACCGAAAGTGCATTTTCTGGATTTACTTTCATGTGATGTTTCCTCATTGCTTCGAAGATATCTCTCAGATCCTGGTGGTGATCTTTGCGCAGCTTACTTTTGACGAGCATGTCATCAACGTAGACTTCTAAGGTACTACCAATCCATGGCCTGAAGATAGCATCGACCATTCTTTGGTATTTGCCCCTGCGTTTCGAAGTCCAAAGGGCATTCTAGTGTAGCAATAAAGGCCATGTGGTGTAGATGTGTGTAGTTGATCTTCTTCTGCCAGGGCTACTTGGTTGTAGCCAGAATATCCATCCATGAATGACAGCTCTTTATCCTTCTACTGCTTCAACCAGCTGATCTATGCTTGGCAGGGGATAGCTGTCCTTTGGACATGCCTTGTTGAGGTTAGTAAAATCGATGCATATCCTAACCCCTCCATTTTTCTTAGGAACGACGACCATGTTGGAGATCCATGTAGGGTACTTGACTTCCTTGATGAACCCTGCTTCTAGTAGTTTCCGAAGTTCTTTTTCCACTGCCTTATGATACTCCGGTGCAACTTTTCTTATTTTCTGCCTGAAAGGTGTGCCTGGTTTGATGCGCAGCTCGTGTTGGATTATTTTCGGGTCAATCCCCGGCATATCTCCTAGCTTCCAGGCGAATACATCCGCGTATTCTTTAAGTAATTTGGTTAAGGAATCTTCTCTTCTTTCGTCCATTATGGTCCCTACTTTGATCATCTTCGGGTTTTCTTCCGTTCCTATGTTGATTTCTTTTACGGGCTCTACTGGTGTGAACACCGGCTTCGGATCCCCGAGGACTGGGACGTTCTTTGATTGCTATTTGGTATGTTTTGTCCTTCGTTGGCTGCTGAAGTACCTGTTTCTGTGTTTAGGACATTATCATCTTTGTCAAACCCCTCCTGTGGTTTCCTTGAGGAACAGGTCTATGGCCTTTTCTTTCGCGGCTTCTTTATTTTTAATTCTTCGGGTTTTTCGCTGCTCTTCTTGTTCGTTGTTGATACGATCCTGAGTGGTTGGCACTCTTGCAGAGACCCGATCTCCCTTGATTTCCATCACTCCCTCAGGTGTAGGGAATCTGAGATATTGGTAGTAAGTTGCCGCCACTCCTTGAGTTTATGTAACCACTTTCGTCCAATAATGGCGTTTAGGGGGATGGGGCGTCAACCACGCTGAATCGTGTTTCTACTTTCATGGGTCCGGCGTTAACCTGCAACACGATGTCTCCCAATGGCTTCGTGGGTGCTCCATTGAATCCGTAGATGGTGTAATAAGAGGTCATTAGTGTTCTTCATGGAGCTTCATTCGTTTGAATGCGTCGTAGAATAGAACGTTTACTGAGCTTCCCCCGTCTATGAGGATCTTTTTGAGGTTACATCCAGCCACTGGTAGTGTTAGGACCAGGGCGTTATCTTCCATATCTTCTTCGATATCTTCAGCATCGAAGATAATAGGTGCTCCATCCACTCTTCGTGCTCGTCCACCTCTACACCATCAATCTTATACAATTCGCAGTGGTCCTCGAACTGCTTCCGTAGCCTCTTTCCTATCTGCGTTGTAAGTGAGGGCCCCGGCTTCAGAACACGAGATGGTGTTGATTGTGCGGTTCCCTCTGGAAGTTGGACTGGCTTGGTCCGTTTGGATCTATCCTCGGCGACCTCCTTTCGTATGTAATGTTGGAGTTCGCCAGCATCAATCAGTTTTTGGATCATTATTTTGAGGTTTTTACATTTCTCGGTCTGGTGTCCGTTGAAGCAGTGATATTCACAGTAATCTTTAGACTTCTCGGTTCTTGGGGTGTTTTCCCTTAGACCACGCCACTCCAAATTTTCCCTTCCTTTGATCTCTCGCAAGATCCGAGCATAGCTAGCATTGAGCTTCGTGTAAACTTGATCTTCGAATTTTCGATCGTCTTTTCGTCGTTCATCCCTTCGTTCCTTCCTATCTTCGTGAGGCCGTTCCACTGAGCTATTCCTTTGGCCCCATTGGTTTGTTCTGCGGAATTGGTACGGTGAGACCTCTGCGGGTATGCCCTCGGGTTTCACGCTGGATTTCTTCAAGACGAGCGTGCTTTTCAATAATTATTCGAAGATCTCCTTCTGTCTTAGGCACGCTTCCATGAATCTCAACAAATAGTGGACTCATTCGGTCTAATCCCCACTTGTAGCAGTTGATACTTACCACTGGGTCCACACTTCCTATGGCTTGGCAGATCTTGTGCCATCTGTTAGTGTATTCCCTCGTGTTTTCCTTGTAGCCAATTGCCAGCGAAAAGAGCTTATCCATTCCGGTGTTAACAGCCTTGTTGTACATGTAAGTTCTTAAGAACTTTTCTGCGAGTTGATCGTAGGAGTGGATGGAGTCCGGCAAATTATCAAACCAAGACAATGCCGATCCCTTCAGGCTTGATGGGAAGTATCTACAGAGTACGGCGTCGTTCTGACTCCATCTGGCTAAGACACGGTTATAATACCGAATATGTGCAGCGGGATCACTGGATCCGTCATAGCATTCGAAGGTCGGGACAGGGCACTTCAGCGGAATAGGGGTGTTGGCCAGGCGATGAGTTAGGGGCGTGGAGTTAGCTTCTCTCATGACCTCTTCTAACCTTCCCCCGCCTTGTCTAGTTTTTAACTTCCTGATCTCAGCCATCATTTCATCACGCAGCTCTTCCATCGCGCGGTGGTTCCCTACGCTCTCCTGCCCGTGATAGTCTGACTCTTCGTCATTATAATCCGGGTCGGATACGCTACTTCCCCTAGCCGCGTCTGCTACGATGACTCTTCGGTCTCGATTAGGTTCTGGCGCCTTTGAATTTGCTTCATCAAGTTGTTGGCTGGTCTTCGTGCTTAGGGCAATCCGGTCTTTTAAATCTTGATTTTCTCTGGCCAGCAAAGCTACGGCATCTGCGTAAACCTGCTGTCTCTTCTTCAATTCTTCAAGCTCAGCCATCAGTCGATGTGATTGGTTTGACCCCTGATTAGGAGTCCCAGCTCGTGCTACTACGGCCATGGTGCCGCCTTCTTCTACGGTTTGCACTAAAGGTGGTAGAGGATCAACTTCGATTGTTGGAATTTCCAAATCAGGCTGAGTGCCCATCTGCGGTGTTAGAACCGCCGGCACAGTTTGATTCTGATCGTTTGTTGATGGCATTCCTAAGGTTGGCGGATGCGCGGGTTGATGCGTTCTGGATTCAGCCACCCTTTCTTTTGGTTGATGGAATTGATTCGTAGCAAAAGTTTTGCTGGTTTCTGCAGCCTTCGGGGCTGCCACAGCCGTACTTTACTTTGTCGCCGCTGCTCTGAGAGCCGCGGCTGCAACGAAGTTAGCATTCATAGGCGAAGTGATTTCCGCAGTATCCTGCCTCTGACTAGTCATTTTGGCTTTGTCTCCTTTCTGCTAGCTGCGGGTGATGACCGGGGTTGTCCTTGGTGCTTCCTTTGACGAGGCTTTGGATTTCCTGCCTCCTGCGTCTTTTCCATCTTGGGTCCTTTTGTTGCTTTCTTTCTGCACAAGGGAATTTCAAACAACGAGAAACAGAAATGTCCGCGCGGATCGGGTTAGTTTGCGAAATACCCTATTCCAAGATGGGGAGAAACTGCCCGAGGGCCACAGAGAAAACTTTAGGGAGGCTCACTTGATTAAAACATATGAGTTAAAATACATGGGTTAAGGTCTATTAAAAGTGCGGACTCATTGAAAATACATGAAAACGCGTGAAGATCCCTTGGAAGATGCACGTAGATCCTTTGAAAATGTACGAAAATGTAAATCCGTGGATCTAAGCAATAAATCTTTTAACCAGTTTAAATTGCATCGATAGATACTGCTAGAGCTAATGAAGATAATGGGTGTGTTTTTGAAGATAAAAAAGTTAACAAAAGATAAATACTGCTAGAGCTAATGAAGCAGGGCAATCATATGCTAGTTTAAGGTGAAATCACAGGATAAGATAAATCTTTTACAGGGACGAAGTCCCTGTTTCTAGCGCCAGATTGTGAACACGTAAATCACGAAGGCATCTATATGTTCACAAACAATGTTCGCATTCTATACACATGCTCGCACTGATGAGACGATTGTATTGATTCCTTGGCTCAAAACCTTCGGGTTTATCATTGCCTCGTCTAATATCATCACCAGAGGCGTTCACATAGAGGAAGATAAAGAAAACGAAGTGTAAAAGTAATACTCGTTGAGTATGAAATGGATGTAAAGTGCTGAAATGTAAATAAGACTGGGATATACGTGGTTCAGCACTAAGGCCTACATCCACGGGGTTGTCGTTTTCACTATGCATTTGATGATTACAGAGGTAGTCGAATGACTTTGGAGTTTACATAGGTCTGCGAATTTTAAAAGGTAAACTTACACTAACAATTCTTCTCTCTCGACTTCCCTCTAAATCTCTCTCTCTTTTTCGATCCCCTCTCTCTTGGTGGAGAGGGGGTATTTATAGGGTTAGAGTGTGGGACCCGTTTCTGAGAGCCGTTGGAACCTTATCTTCTTGTGCTTTGTGTCCATCACGCAGGGGTCTTCGTTCATTGCTTGATCACGCAGAGTCATCCTCGTTCGTTCCACGGGTTGATCGACATGTACACTGCTCAGAGTGTTTAATGCGGGTAGTTGAGACGCATGCTCGTTTCAGACAAGTGTCTTCTGCCCCTGTCACGTCCATGTCAGTCAACCTTCTCTTCACCGTTGATCTTGGATTCTTTTGGGGATGAGATAAAGCAACTCTTCGGGAGTTATTTGGTGCTCCGCAGTACACCGTGCTTTTGGTACATCCTTTAACTTCTGCCCTTGGATTTGTTTGGGAGAAGATCTGACGTCGACGGGATGGGCTTCTTGGCTGTGGACGTGTGTCATCATGTTTTGATGACTTGGTCCGCATGCTCTCCACGTGTCTTCTCACATACACGTGTTTGATGATGGAATATGTACATACGGCTATATGCTCACGTGATCCTAAAGCACTGAAAAATATTAAGAAAATGTACATATCCTTCATGATATGTACATTGGAATTGGACATGCTTCAGGATCCTATACAATACGTACATAGAAATGAAGAATATGAAAAAGTATTAAAAAAGGGATTACATTATGACTAATACGATTCCTTCTTCTTATGGAATCATATCACATATGCAATGCTCTGACAAAGACCCTATATAAAAACAATTGACAGACTTTCATCCTTAAACAAAAGGAAAATGTGGAGATTTTCATTTCATGGAAAGGAGTGGTGGTTTTGTCGTTTGGATCATGGCCACCACTTTTTTCCTTCACCAATTATGTGGCGATCTCCTTGGATTTCTTTTCCATTCTTTTTTCGTTGATTCTTTCGGATCGTAGCATTGCTACATGCAGTGCTGAGGAGAACCGTTGTCGACATTGTTAACAACAAACCAGGGATATTATCTTTCATTTTATTTATTTTTGATCTGGCTAGATTAGGATATATCCAGAGTAATTGGGGTTACCCAATAAGATAAAATATGATCATTTAAAAGTAAAATCAAAAACCCCTTAGCCATATATTTTTGAAAATGATTAAAATACTCTTGTTTAATTAATGCTAATCAATATTTTTAGTTTAATTAATTTAATTGGTTTAGGTAGTTGAACTAGAAGCTTTAAAATATTGTTTTAGTGAGATTGAACTTTTGAATTTTGTTGGAATTTTGAGGGGAAAAATTTGAGTTTTTTTTTACGGAAATGAAACCACACTAGCCAAACACTTCTGATAAGGGGATTGCGTAGCTGTTTAATAGTTTCATTCTCCAAATTACAGAAGAAATCAACACTTTCAGAAATCACAGTATGAAAAGTCGGTATGCTCGACTGAGAAAAAGCATACCGACTAAGTACTTTCAGAACTCAGTCCATGAACAGTCGGCATGCTCCACCGAAACAAAGCATGCCGACCAAACATATATTTTTTTCGGATTTTTAGTCGTCATCATCGAAAATGTAGCATATTGACGACTGTTTGCCAGTCGTTATGTTATTTTTACAAAACCATGACGACTAATAACAAAATTGGGACACTGGAAAACTTGTTTTCTGGGAGTCATTAATCGGCACGCTCGACTAAAATAAGCATGCCGACCAAACATTATTTTTTCGCATTTATAGTCGTCATGGTCGAAAATTCAACACTGAAGACTGTTAATTAGTCGTCATGTTATTTTTACAAAATAATGACGACCAATAACAAAATTGGACATGGAAAAACTTGTTTTCTGGGAGTTATTGTCGTTACGGTTAAGCTTTTCAAACCTTAACGACTATTCATACTACATCACCAGTCGTCAAGGTTTATGGACGAAGACCATGACGACCCTGTGAATGTTATTTTCGGAAACAAAACTCTTTGAAAATTCGTCACGTTATTCATTCTAAAATCTCGACGACTAAAAATAAATATGAAAAGTTGTCATGCTCGACCAGAAAAATTCTAGGACGACTGTGTCACTGCAATTCAACAATTTCAAATTTTGATCTAATTTGTCATTCAAATAACAAAACAAAGTACTAGAAAGAGTTTGAAAGTATTAATCGACAATAAAAAAAAATATAATCGACGAAATTTTTTCATTTGAAAACGATGAAATATTGCAAAGGAGAAATGATTTGATCATTAGATTGATGATGAAGGAGAAGGAAAAGAATAAGGTTTTGATCTAAAAAATGGGTAGTTTTAGTTATTATTAGGGAAAGGGTAATTGAGTAACTTTACCCATATTAAACACCCCTTAGCCCACTATCTTGGTTGGGAACAAAATAAATATACCCCAATTAATCTGGGATATCCCAATTTGGCCAAGTTTTTGATGGCCAAGAGATTGAAAAGAAAGGAAAAAAAACTCTCAAGTAGGTTAGTCCAAGCCCACTCAATTAGAACCTTAGAAGAAGAAAATGCTCTGAGGATCGTGCAATTAATGAGTTAACTCATTAACAGAAAAATTGGTTTTAAAATCTTCAATCTCTTTGCTTTATTCATGATCCAAATATTTGTTTTTTCTTAGATCCTTTCGTATTAGATTTTACTTGATCATATGACAGTTTACTAATTCACTGGATATTGTGGAACTATTCTATAAATCTTTTTATCATAGTTTTACTTGATGTCTCCATAATATCTACTATCGCCTGTATTTCTTCTGAATTAATGGATTTTTCCATGTGTGGTAAATTTTTTTCTCCTGTGCAGTTTCTTCTTCATTTAAATATTTGTGGAATCCAGTGGTGGAGTTCAGAATTGTTTATTCTGAATCAAACGCAGTGGTGTGGAAAGTAATGGTGCAAATCATCTTTGTTATGATGATTCATACTAGTAGATCAGTGTCTTCTCAAGTCCTACCAGGAATCAATAGAATCAACAATTGTATGTGTTATGATTATCATGAAACCCAACTCAGTCATACCGATTCATCAAAATTCAAAATTCCCGATTCCCTCCTAAAATTAAGCTGCCTAACATCCGGTTTTTCCTCAATGGTAAGTATGACTTACAATCTAGTTACCCAAATTTCAGCCATCTTCCTTCTTTTATGGAACCAAAAAATTCCAAGATTTATATGCAATATAGTGCCAACATTTTAGGAAATTTGTGCTTACTCATAAATGCAGATAATTCTCCTAACAGAAAAGTTTACAAAAAAATCTATCAACCAAAAAAGATCTTTTGCATTATTTTAGGGATCAATATTAAAATATCTTGGAAGTGTATATATATACTCCTAAGGGCGCAAAAGTTCCACCAAAGTCAAAATCATATACCTTATATCTACCTTATTTCACACTGAGAGAAAAACAGATACTGTAATGGCCTTTAACTCAAACAGCCGTGAAACCGTATCTGATGCAGGACATCCCTTATCACTCTCAAGATAAGCTCAGAAGCTTCTAGACTTTGTTCTGTTTCTTAGTTTTGTTACAACTCTTTTACGTTTGTTCCAAGTTTAGGAATTTTATCTCAGTTTATCTTCTTTATTTAGATTTCTAGTCGATTGTTTAGAGCCTATATAAACATGCATCTTCATTGTAGAAAAATACATTTTTATCAAGAATATTATTATCAATCTTTAATTGCTTTTCAGTTCTTAACTTCTTCTTCAAGATTATTGGTCTTCTTCGTTTCTAAATCACTTTTCGACTCTCTGCAATATCTGTATTACTTTCTTCTCACATGTTATACATTAGTTGGTATCATTTGACGGCAGAACATATTTTTATCTTTTTTTAGATCCTGTTTTCGCTTCCGCAACCCTAAACCAAAAAAAAAAAAAAAACAAACCCTACCTTTTCAGATTTTTTTTTTCCTTCTATTCAATGGCCGATACTACTGAGACAAGGCTTGTTAAGTTATCTTCTAATGTTGAAACTATGCAAAAAGACTTCGATGACATAATAGCTAAATTGGAAGACATGCCTGCATAATTAGCTTCTACCATGGAGTTTCTAGGTATCCAATCAAATGAGACTATTGAGCCTTCTACAAAGGATATAGAGTCATCTGTCAAACCAGGAGAATCAAGATCTAAACCTCACGGTGTTGTTTATACTACTGGTATACCTAGGTATAAACCAAAGAAACATGAAGTTTATGCTCTCAATCCAAAAAAACAACATCTGGTTTTACACGATGACAGTGATAATGGAGACAATAGGGAAGGTGATCTACACAGACGGTGGACTGAAGATAGACGCATTTGTTCATGACATACACCATATGGCTCTTTACCACAATACAAGTTGAAGGCAGATATACCTACTTTTAATGGCAGTTTCAAAATAGAAGAATTATTGGATTGGCTTTACGAGGTTGAATCTTTTTTTTGAGTTTATGGATATACCAAATGATACAAAATTTAAGCTAGTGGCTTATAAGCTCAAAGGTGGAGCTGCTGCTTGGTGGGAAAAGATTTGTGAAGATAGAGTCAACTATCATAAACCTCCAGTACGTACTTGGACACGTATGCGCAAGTTGATAAGAGAATAAAATTTACCTCAAGATTTCAGACAACACTCGTTGTTAAGCTGCAAAATTGTCAACAGGGAGCTCGTTCTGTTGAGGAGTATGTTGCTGAGTTTTATAATTTATTTGCTCGTAATTAAATTCAAGAAACTGAAGAACAATTGGTGGTGCATTTCATTGAGGGTTTGAATAAATTGACTCAATACAGTATGACTGAATGTACTTTTACAATGGTTGAAGCTATTCAACAGGTTATCAAGATTGAGAAACGTATTTCTCGTCCTTCTAAAGATTATCAACCTCGTCAGACTCATTACAATAACACCTATTCGCCACAACACTTCTCAGGTCATAATTATTAGGATCCGTACTATTCTTATTCTCCAAGTTATAGTTATCCAGAAGAATTTACACCTACACCTCAACGTCAACTACCACCTCCAGTAATTTTTTCCTTTTCTCAGACTCCAATACCTGCAAATTCTTCACCCATCTTACCAAATCCGATAGAGAATTCTCCTATTCAACAACAACAATCTAAATCTCCAGGCATTAGGATTTCTAATAAGAACCAACAATAATTTTCTCCTCCTTCTAAACCAGCAAATATGTACTCCAAATTTCGAGGGGATAAGTGTAATCAAGTTGGCCATTCTTCTTTTGATTGTCGCCAGTTTAACGGTTTTATTGGAGACAACTCTGTGCAAATGAATCCAGAGAGAAGGAAACATTAGATGATGAAGAATATCCTGACTTACATGAGGTATATGGTGACCATTTGGTAGGTATGATTCGTCCACTCATGCTTAATCAACCTTGTTATTCTCAAACACATAGCATCTTTGAAACCAAGTGTTTTATTGGGGGGCAAGGTTTGTGACATGATTATTGACAGTGGTAATGTTGATAATTTCATCTTTTCAATGGTGGTTGATAAATTGGGATTACATGTTACTCCGCACCCTAATCCTTATTTTGTAGGTTGGGTAACAAGTTCTTCTACTCAACGTATTACACATCAATGTGTAGTAACGTTCTCTTTTATTGGTTTTGAAGACAGAGTCTTATGTGATGTGATAGATATGAATGCAACACATCTTCTTCTTGGAAGACCATGGAAGTACGATGTACGTGCAGTGCACAATTATTTTGAAAACACACACACATTCTATAAAGATGGAAAAAAGAAAGTTTTTCATCCTTACAAGTCTACTTTTGTGATCAAGGAATTCAGTGATGAAAAGACTAGTCCTTTGGTGGCTACAATTTCCAGATCTTTGAGTTCAACTCATATTTTAAGTTCTCATGAAGACAGCAAGACAATGATTGCGGTTCCTGTTCAGGTACAAACTTTATTATCTCAATATAATGAGTTATTTCCTGAAGAATTGCCCGTGACTTTACCACCTTTAAGAGATATATAACATTGTATTAATTTCATCCTTGGAGCGTCACTACCTAATTAAGTTCATTATATGTTAAACCCTACTGAAAATGAAATTTTACAGGGTCAAGTTAATGACTTATTGGCTAAAGGTTTGATTCTACCTAGCAACAACCCTTGTGCTTGTCCTGCATTCTTAGTACCTAAGAAATATAATGGTTGGAAAATGTGTATAGACTGCAGAGCCTTGAATCGCATCACCATTCCTTATAGGTTTCCTATCCCTATAATTGAAGACATGATTGATTTACTTTCTGGGTCTATAATTTTCACAAAACTTGATCTTAGGAGTGGATATCATCAAATTAGAATAAGAGAAGGAGATGAATGGAAGACTGCTTTCATGACAAGAGAAGGTTTATATGAATGTCTTGTTATGCAATTTGGGTTATCTAATGCCCCAAGCACTTTTATGAGGCTCATGAATCAAGTTTTACAACCCTTTTTGAGTAAATTTTTTATATTGTCTACTTTGATGACATCTTGATTTTTAGTTGCAATGCCAAGGAACATATCAATCATCTTTATCAAGTTTTTAAGGTGCTATATGATCATTCTTTGTTTGTGAATTTGAAGAAATGCACATTTATGTCACCTGAAGTCATATTTTTGGGTTATGTAATTTCTTCCAAGGGTATTCATGTAGATCCTTATAAGGTCAAAGCTATTGTGGATTGGCATGTTCCCACTTATATCAAAGAGGTAAGAAGTTTACACGTTTTAGCTTCTTTTTATAGGCGTTTTGTGAAGAATTTCAGCACAATTGCTGCTCCTCTTACTGATTGCTTGAAGAAAGAAAAGTTACTTTGACTGAGGAAGCTGATAGAAGTTTTAATACACTTAGAGAAAGGTTATGTACAACTCCTATTCTTGCCATGCCTGACTTTACCAAACCATTTCAAGTGGATTGTGATGCTTCTATTATTGGAATTGAAGCAATTTTGTCTCAAGATGGACATCCAGGTGCTTACCATAGTGAAAAAAATTCTGATACACAAAGGAAATAGTCTACATATGAGTTGGAGTTACTTTCTCTTGTACAAGCACTCAAACAATGACATACTTACTTGGATCATCGTGAGTTTGTCATCAACACTAATAATCATGCACTAAAGTATCTCCAGACTTCAGCTAAAGTCAATCGTATGTATGATAGATGGTTGTTAACAATTAACAAGTATACTTTCTCCATTAAACACAAGAGTGGAAAAATGAATCAAGTTGCAGATGCTTTAAGCAGAAGAAGTCATTGTTAGAGCATAGATCGGTTGAACCCACCAAGCGTTGGTATGTCAAGTTTGGTTGTCATATTTTAGTGAATCAAAACTCATTTAAAGAGTCATTTGATTATTTACTAGAGTCAACTTCGTATAGGTTAGCTTGAAAGTATTAGGATATGAGACATTACAAGTATTACGTGAAGACTTGAAGAAGCGAAGAAGTAAGGAGCTACAACGACGACATCATCCTTCCTCTTGAGGTTAATAATATTTGACTTGAACTGTTTCATTCCCTTACGTATCTTAAAAGTCATGCATATTGAAAACATAACTGCGAAGCTGTGAGTGATTGTACTCTAGTTAGACGTAGTATTAAGGAATACAATATGAAGTATAATGCTTATCTTTTAAACTTCGTATATAAGACATCGACATCGTATGAATGCTATTGTGATTATGTATGGGTATGCGTGAATATTTCTCCCTAGGAAACAATGTTTTACATTCGTTTAAAGAAAGTAAATTCATAAACTTGTTTTTTGAATCGAAAGGGAAATCGCTAGGCTTATTGGTATTTTTTATTCATTGCAAATCTTTGGATTACCAATATGTGTGATTAGTATAACCGCTCATGACTTGTTTATGTTCTTGGTAAAACTATTCACAATGCCTGACTTTTGTATTGGTATGACTTTTATTAGTGAAACTGATCTTAAGTAATCACCTGTGACGGTATGATCGACTTGTTGTAATTGGTATAAACAACTCTAGACATTGGGGAACCGATCCTAGTAAGAGGTGCAACCGATGACAAGCAAGGGGAATCGATCCTTGTAAGAGGTGCAAAAAGTTTTTAGTTATTGGGAAACCGATCCTATGAACATGTGCACCAAATACAAGTTAGATACCATAAATATGTGGTAACCTATCCTAGTACCTAGTCAACCAAATTTTGGAAAGCTAGTGTGACTGATCCTAGTACCCACATGGAGGTAGATCCGAAACTTGTTTTGGTAGAACCGTGAAACCCATGATTGGTGATTGAGTGTTCTTAATCAATCACATAGTTCTTGGAAGTCAGGTGAACCAATTCTAAACTTGTTTGGAAGTGTGTCAAATCGGTTCTAAGATTGTAAATATGAAAAAGGATTTACAAAGTTAAGATGTCAACATACTTTGAACATGTGCAGTAACTCTTATCTTTTATAGTTCAAAGATATTCCTTAAAAGCTAAAGGAGAATCTCGGATCGAAATAAATTGAGAATCTTTTATTTAAGGTTTTTAGTTTTATATGCTTTTAATTTCTAGCAATTAAATGCATATCTTTAGAATTTAAAATTGGTAAGGTGCATTTACTAATTGAAGATTTTCTACTGAGATTTCGGTCATTATTTGGACAAAGCATTTCCAGGAATTATGGAAACCGAATTTGGAAATATATTGCATATTGTGAGATTATTTTCGGTTTTGGAAATTCCTTTGGGTCTAAACTTCCTTGGTCTATAAAATTTAAGTTTGCATTTAAAGAAAACTAATCATCAGAGCCAGCAAAACTACCTTGTTGTGTTGTTGCTGATGGAGCCGTCTATTCGAAGAGGAAAGTAACCTTATTAGGCGAAATCTCTTACGACCGCTCGTTTTAAAGACTTATTCGGGATTGGGAAGCTCTACGAGTACCGTTGGTGGGAAACAAAATAATTGCAGTTTATTATTAGTTTTCGATTGATTTGATTGACTAACGGTTGTTGAACTTTGATTGCACCTAGTTTGTTTATGCTTGAGAATCTTCTCTTCTGATATAAGATTCATTCAAATTAGATCGAAGTTTCGACGGGTATCTTTAGACTGTTTGTAGTTCTAAAGACGTCTTGTGATAATCCATTACTAACATACTCCGTTCTGTGTTTGATTGATTACAAGAGATTCAAGTTGATTGTGTGCAGGTGTTTATTGAAGATCTAAGAGATTTGAAGACGAAGAAGATTTCTGATTTGGGTTCATAATCTTTGGTGTGCACAAAACTTGATCGGCTGGGGATTCAACTATAATCGGCTTATATTTTGATAGATTTGATTGATTAGTTGTGTAGATCGGCATCAATACGTTTCTTTGTGTTTCGAAGTATTGATCGCATAGTCTTAACAATTACTTTGGTAGTTGTTGAAAAGATTGATCTTGAAACCCGACAAAGGAGTTTATTGGGATAAACGGAAGAGACTTTTGTCAAACTCATATCACGTTGAATGAAAAGATTTGTTACCGAACTGATTTTTTGTTCCTTTACTGTTTGGAATACGAACCAAAGGAATTGTTCCAAGTGCGTGACTTATTACAAGTTGGAGGCGTAGGGAGACAAACGGAACTAGGTGAACTGTAGGTTTAGTTGCTTGGTCTCAACTATACGAAGTTGGTTTAGATTTTGTATAGCGGCTTAATCCTGAGAGTATTCAATCCTGGACAAGGTCCCAGGGTTTTTCTGCATTTGCGGTTTCCTCATTAACAAAATCTTGCTGTGTCCTTTACTTTTCTATTTCCGTAATTAGAATTGTTTTTATTATAATTAGAAGTAAAATACACAAACGTTAATTATTATTTACTTGATAGCAATCCTATTGTGTTTGGTTAAGTCCGAACCTATTGTCAAGTAAACATTCTTCGTTGTTGTATTCTCTCGATCTTGTATCCATAGTCAATCACGTAAGTTATCTTGTTGTCGTATTGTCTCGATCTCGTATCCATAGACAATCACACGACGTGTGAACCGATTAGTTGTATTGTATCGACTCAGTCCATAGACAATCACTTTCGGAGAAAGGACTTATAGGTGGAAAAGTTTTAGATTGAGGTATATTTTGGTACCGTCGTCTTTTCAATTGGTATCACAGCAGGCAAACACGAAAAGATCTAAAAATCTGTGTTTGGTGCGATCCAACCTTAAGAAATTGAATCTAATGGTTGATTCAGTTAACGTAACAGCAGGATTTGACTACTTCAAAAACTCGTGGTGGAAAACACGAATGAAGTTTTTCATACTCTTATTCCTAAATGTTTTAGGAATTGGAATTATGTCCTTGTATGTCTTGGGTGACATACAGATCCTTTAGATCCGATAGGATTGTATATCATTGTGTTTAATACTAACTGTGACAATGATACAATTCTTAATGAGACAGGATGTATCTTGAAAATGCATAAGATTCCTCTCAAAAAAATTTATTATTATATGAACCATGATTATTGTGTTCTTGAAAAATATGGAATCTTAAATGTATTTTGGATGATCTATCAAAGTATATATATGTACATTTTCAGATCTAAGACTGTCAGTGTATCACTATCTAGGATGCGATTTTGGAAAATATGTAATCCTACAAGGGATGAATTTTCAGTTAATAACTCTATTAACAATGGATTGCTTCATACACCTCATAACTGTTTTAATGAAGCAAGTGATCTTTTGAAATATTACATATTATATGATTCTAATGATATTTTTAACAAATATCATATTATGTTCAAATTTATGTCTGCATACTCTATTAAAAAATTATTAAGTGAATTTCAAATGATTTTATCAAATTTTGGTAATAAAAGAGTAAACAGATTTTTGGACAAAAACCTGGAATCAATCCGAGATAAAGATCTAGACCATGAAAAACCAGTTTTCCAAAAGAAAGACCCAGACATAAAATCGGAATTGTTTCCCCACAAGTCTCGGTTTCCGATTTTGATAGAATTTCCTAAAGCTAGTTATTTCCGGTTTTTGATATCTATTCTTCCTATAAAAGATAATCTCTTGCTATGTTTACAAACATATTGGGGAAGGTCGATCGAAATTGTAACTAGGGTTTTTCATATTTTTGCAAATATGAGAAAAAGGAAATCAAGAACCATATCCGTTGATGATCGGGTCAGATACGATGATATTGATAGGATCGGATTTCCTAACAGTATTGATAACAAGCATGAATTCACTCGTTTTGTTGACAACTCATGTTTTAGGAAATACAAAACTCTCAAGGGAATGGAATTTATAACTGAAAAGAAGTTTGATCCAGATGTCCAAGATAAGGATTATGTGAAGTTTTTTCAAGATCGAAACTGGGGAAGTCTTTTTGATCTTGAAGAATATTCACCTGATATAGTAAGAGTGTTCTATACTAATATACACAGTGTTGATCATAAAAAAATTACCTTTGTGACTCTTGTTGGTCGAGGAATCTACTATGTTGATCGTAAGACAATTTCTAATGTTATTAAGTACAATGTGGAATGTAATCACTTGATTACAGGAGTTGAAATTGAACAGGATACCATTTCAAAATGTCTCATTGGAAAGAAGGTTACCTGGGAAAATGGTAGATTACCAAAAAAGATATACCTTTTCATCTTAGGGTATTCGGTAAACTTGCTTTAGCAACTCTATTTGCAAGTATAAGAGATAAGTCAGTTTGGGATAAGATGTTTGCAGAATTCGTCTATGTTCTGTTGAAAGAAGATCCTCAAATTGATCTCTGTGGAATCATTGTTAGCCAAATGATCAAGATATCAGATTCTATCTCTTCTTCTGGAATCAAGAGACATCTCGGTTTTCCGTGTATAATTACCAAAATTTGTGAATTTAGCACATGAGATGACTTTGATGATATGAAGAGCATTAATGTTGTGACTAATAAGACCATATGTCAAATGATTGGAGGACAAACCTACAATGAAGTTGTTAAAAAAAATTCACCAAATTCCAACAAAAAGTCTCTTCTAGTTCATCTTGAAAATCTTGGTAAAAAACTTGATTGTTTCCAGAAACAGCTGGGCTTTGCTGCTCGAAAAGATCCAGAAACTCTTAAAGGAATTTTAAAGATTGAATCAGAGTTTTGGAACCAAGAATCGGAAATTGAAGAACAACATCGAAAAATACTTGATCACAAGGAATGTTCCTCCGAATAATTAATCAAAGAAAAATTGACATTAGTTTTTGATTTCTTTCAATAAAGTCTATTTGAATAAAATTATCTTATTTATGAATAAAATTATTAGTTTATAATTTTTCTTGTGATAGTTTTCGATTACATAGCCTGTGCTTGAATGCTTTATCTTATTGCTATATATGTTTATGGGATGTTTGATTTTGGTTTTCTAACCTTAATATTCGATCTCATATGACGTTGTGAACCCTTATGGTTTGGGTGACTTTTTGGTTTAGCGGGATTAAGTTCTAGCCCATGTTGTAGGATTTATCAAAGGATCATAAGGGGTTCCGATTGAAACTCATGTGTGAAAAAGTCACAATATTTTGAATCGTTTTGGTTTAGCATAAAAGCATGTGTTTCAGGGTTTTCAACTTTTGTTTTGCATTAGTTAAAAATCGGTTTTCAACCTTTCTCTGGTAAAGGTTGGTTGTTGTTGGTTTTTTGTATTGCAAGAGGATGACAACATGATGATATCCTCCATGGAAAGATGCGAAGAATTGTAGAAGAGGATGCGAAACTTGAGGTAACGACTTTGTTAGCTAATCGTTTTCCTATTAAAGAAAAGCCTGATTTTATTTGCATATATTTATTGCTTTTGCTTAACAAAATTTCGTATAATAGAAACTAAGTTAATTCTGATCTTAGTTAGACTTATCAAAGTGGAGGTTTCGGTTATTCAAGTCTAATAGAATGCCTTAACAAGAAATGCTAGTTAACTAACCTAGTACTTGTCTTGTTTAAAAGTGAAAGGTCTAAGTTATTTTTTGAATAATTAGAACCTGATGAGAAAAATAGAGTTAATTCTGATCTTTATTTTGGTCTTATCGAACAAGCGATTGTATTTGTGCAATCGGTTTAGCAAAGAACTAAGGTGCTTAGTTGATTTTTGATTTGCTAAACTATTAAGGAAAATTGCTTCGGGCAATTGTTTCATTGGTAACATATCAAAACAAAATAACTTTGTAGTTTCGGTTTTAATATTGGTTATATAAAATGGTATGTGGAACCCTCGTGCTTAACTCTTATAGGTTGCAAGTCTTTTGAGATTTGTAAGATCCTTTTGGTTTGTCCTTTATTTGGTCGTACCTTTGTCATTTTGTGAAAAATGGGGGAGAAATATATGGAGTAAACAAGTGATATTAGTATTGATTTGTATTGATTTGGTATCACTAAGGAAAGGACAATGGTGCTTTAACGTTGTATCTAACGAAAAGAGTAAAGCATAGACTAAGGGGGAGTACCATATCATATTGATAAGGAAATAACAAAGACGTGCGGATTGCAAATCTACCTATATTACCTTTAGTGGGAGTATTATCTTTGTTATTATAATGTCAACAACGAAATTTATGGATTGAATGTATACAAGTTATTGTGTTGTTGAATTTGGGAATCAAGAGTATGTGTAATGAATTCTTGTAATTTGTTTATCCATATGATGTAAGAGTGTTGTCACTATAATTTACAAAGGGGGAGATTGTTAGAGCATAGCTCGGTTGAACCCACCAAACATTGGTATGTCAAGTTTGGTTGTCATATTTTAGTGAATCAAAACTCATTTAAAGAGTCGCTTGATTATTTACTAGAGTCAACTTCGTCTAGGTTAGCTTGAAATTATTAGGATATGAGACATTACAAGTATTACGTGAAGACTTGAAGAAGCGAAGAAGTAAGGAGCTATAACGACGACGTCATCCTTCCTCTCGAGGTTAGTAATATTTGACTTGTATTTTTTCATTCCCTAACGTATCTTTCAGGTCGTGCATATTGAAAACATAACTGCGAAGCTGTGAATGATTATACTCTAGTTACACGTAGCATTAAGGAATACAATACGAAGTATAACGCTTATCTTTTGAACTTCGTATATAATACATCGACATAATCATATGAATGCTATTGTGATTGTGTATGGGTATGGGTAAAGATTTCGTCCTAGGAAACAATGTTTCACATTCATTTAAAGGAAGTGAATTCATAAACTTGTTTTGTGAATCGAAAGGGAAATCGCTAGGCTTATTGGTATTTGTTAATCATTGCAAATCTTTGGATTACCAATATGTGTCATTAGTATAACCGCTCATGACTTGTTTATGTTATTGGTAAAACTATTCACAAGGCCTGACTTTTGTATTGGTATGACTTTTATTAGTGAAACTGATCTTAAGTAATCACCGGAGATAATATGATCCATTTGTTGTAATTGGTATGACCAACTCTAGACATTGGGGAACCGATCCTAGTAAGAGGTGCAACTGATCACAAGCAAGGGGAATCGATCCTTGTAAAAGGTGCAACAAGTTTTTAGTTATTGGGGAACCGATCCTATGAACATGTGCACCAAATACAAGTTAGATACCATAAATATGTGGTAACCGATCCTAGTACCTAGTCAACCAAATTTTGGAAAACTAGTGTGACCGATCCTAGTACCCACATGGACGTAGATCCGAAACTTGTTTTGGTAGAACCGTGAAACCCATGATTGGTGATTGAGTGTTCTTAATCAATCACATAGTTCTTGGAAGTCAGATGAATTCTAAACTTGTTTGGAAGTGTGTCAAATCGGTTCCAAGATTGTCAATATGAAAAGGATTTACAAAGTTAAGATGTAAACATACTTTGAACATGTGCAGTAACTCTTATCTTGTATTGTTCAAAGATATTCCTTAATAGCTAAAGGAGAATCCCGGATCGAAATAAATTGAGAATCTTTTAATTAAGGTTTTTAGTTTTATATGCTTTTAATTTCTAGCAATTAAATGCATATCTTTAGAATTTAAAATTGGTAATGTGCATTTACTAATTGAAGATTTTCT
Organism: Papaver somniferum; assembly: GCF_003573695.1. NCBI lineage: Eukaryota > Viridiplantae > Streptophyta > Magnoliopsida > Ranunculales > Papaveraceae > Papaver > Papaver somniferum. The sequence continues at coordinate 77,681,258 of NC_039365.1, forward strand.
ACTGAGATTTCGGTTATTATTTGGACAAAGCATTTCCAGGAATTATGGAAACCGAATTTGGAAATATATTGCATATCGTGAGAATATTTTCGATTTTGGAACTTCCTTGGTCTATAAATATTGAAGTTTGCATTTCGAGCAAACTAATCCTCAGAGCCAGGAAAACTACCTTGTTGTGTTGAGACTAGTGGAGCCGTCTCTTCGGAGAGGAAAGTAACCTAATTAGGCGAAATCTCTTACGACCGCTCGTTTTAAAGACTTCTTTGGGATTGGGAAGCTCTACAAGTACCGTTGGTGGGAAATTAGATAATTGCAGTTTATTATTAGTTTTTGATTGATTTGATTGACTAACGGTTGTTGAACTTAGATTGCACCTAGTTTGTTTATGCTTGAGAATCTTCTCTTCTGATATAAGATTCACTCAAACTAGATCGAAGTTTCGACGGGGATCTTTAGACTATTTGTAGTTCTAAAGACGTCTTGTGATAATCCATTGTTAACAGACTCCGTTCTGTGTGTGATTGATCACAAGAGATTCAAGTTGATTGTGTGCAGGTGTTTATTGAAGATCGAAGAAGATTTATGATTTGGGTTCATAATCTTTGGCACAATACTTGATCGGCTGGGTATCCAACTATAATCGGTTGACCTTTTGATAGATTTGATTGAGTAGTTGTGTAGATCGGAATAAATACGTTTCTTTGTGATTCGAAGTTTTGATTGCATAGTCTTAACAATTACTTTGGTAGTTGTTGGAAAGATTGATTTTGAAGCCCGACAAAGGAGTTTATTGGGATAAACGGAAGAACCTTTTGTCAAACTAATATGACGTTGATTGAAAAGAGTTGTTATCGAACATATTTGTTGTTCCTTTACTGTTTGGAATACGAACCAAAGGAATTGTTCCAAGTGCGTGACTTATTACAAGTTGAAGGCATTGGGATACAGATGGAACTAGGTGAACTATAGGTTTAGTTGCTTGGTCTCAATTATATGAAATTGTTTTTGATTTTGTATAGCGGCTTAATCTCAAGAGTATTCAATTCTGGACAAGGTCCCGGGGTTTTTCTGCATTTGCGATTTCTTCGTTAACAAAATCTTGCTGTGTCTTTTACTTTTCTATTTCCGCAATTACAATTGTTTTTATTATAATTAGAAGTAAAATACACAAACATTAATTCCTATTTACTTGATAGCAAAGCTATTGTGTTTGGTTAAGCCCGAACCTATTATCAAGTAAACATACTTCATTGTTGTATTGTCTCGATCTTGTATCCATAGTCAATCACGCAAGTTATCTTGTTGTCGTATTGTTATCGATTTTGTATCCATAGACGATCACACAAAGTGTGAACCGATTAGTTGTATTGTATCGACTCAGTCCATAGACAATCACTTTCGTAGAAAGGACTTATAGGTGGAAAAGTTTTAGATTTAGGTACATTTGGTACCCTCGTCTTTTCAGTCATCTTTTAGCTACTATTCATAATGAAAGTTTTTTGTTTGATTACATTAAAGATATCTATGCTAAATATACGGATTTCAAGCTACCCTGGGAACAATGCATCTCTTCAACTCATGGGGTATATGATTTTCTTATCCAAGATGGGTTCTCATTTAAAGGTAATCGTCTTTGCATTAATTCTGAATGGTTCTTTACGTCTGCATTTAATACGTGAATTGCATGGGAGTGGTCTTGGTGGTAATTTTGGAAGAGATAAAACTATTGCATTTCTTGAGGAAAGGTATTTTTTGGCTTCTCTCAAACGAGATGTGCAAAGATATGTTATGAAATGCATGGTTTGTCAACAAGCTAAGAGTACAGTTAAAAATACTGGACTTTATACTCCTTTACCAGTAACAGAAGCTCCATGGGTTGACATAAGCATGGACTTTATCCTCGGTTTACCTCGTACAACAAGAGGGAATGACTCTGTGATGGTTGTGGTAGATAGATACTCCAAAATGGCACATCTTATCGCCTGTAAAAAGTCTACTGATGCTTCTAGTATTTCATCTTTGTTCTTTAAAGAGATAGTTCGTTTGCATGGCATTCCAAAGTCCATTACTTCTGATAGGGATGCAAAATTTCTGAGCTACTTTTGGAAGACATTATGGATACGTTTGGGTACTAGTTTATAGTTTAGTACTACTTCTCATCCACAAACTGATGGACAAACTGAAGTAGCCAACAGATCATTGGGAAATCTAATTAAATATAAATGCATGGATTACAGTAAGCAATGGGATACTTTAGTACCTCATATGGAGTTTGCATTCAACACTTCAGTGAACAGATCCACGGGTAAAACTCTTTTTGAAATTGTTTACACTAAGGTACCTAATCGTATATTAGACTTAGTTTTACTTCCTAAATTACATACTTCCAATGTCAAAGCTGATAATCTCTTAGAGCAAGCTTCTCAACTACATCATGAAGTCAAAGCTAAACTTGAAGAATCTAATGCGAAGTACAAGGATGCTGCAGATAAGCATAAGGGATTAAAGACATTTAAAGAAGGAGAGTTGGTCATGATTTATCTACGTAAAGAAAGGTTTCCAGTTGGCACTTATAACAAGACTAAGATAAAAAAGTATGGCCCTTTCAAGATTTTTAAGAAAATCAGTGATAATGCATATGTCATTGATCTGCCTAAAGACTGGAACATATCTAACATGTTCAATCTTCAGGAGATATTCACCTTTCATGGTGAGAATGATCTTTTACTTACTTCTTTTAACTCATACACGAGTTGTTTTCAAGAAGGAGGGGACTGATGCAAGACTTCCCTTATCACTCTCAATCTAAGCGCAAAAGCTTCTAGACTTTATTTTGTTTCTTAGTTTTGTTACAACTCTTTTACGTTTATTCCAAGTTTAGGAATTCTGTCTCAGTTTAACTTCTTTATTTAGATTTCTAGTCGATTTTTTAGAGCCTATATAAACATGAATCTTCATTAAAGACAAGTACATTATTATCAAGCTTTAATTGCTTTTCAGTTCTTAACTTCGTCTTCAAGATTATTGTTCTTCTTCGTTTCTAAAGCTATTTTCGATTCTATGCAATCTCCGTATTGCTTTCTTCTCATTTGTTATACATTAGTAAAAATCTACTTTCCAGACAATTTGAGAACAACATCTTTGGAGGTGCCCGCTGAAAGAAGAACAGCTGTCGGATCTGCACAAGTTAATGAAGCTGCGGAGGAATAGTCCCATGCAATTTTAGTAAAATTAATGCATAAGGATAAGATTGATATGATAGTTATTAGAGAAGAAATCAATTCTTTATGGGGGAGATACAGAAACAAAGAAATAAGAGTTATGGGACATAATCTCATGCTTGTCGGGTTGAATAATGAAGAAGAGAAAAATGAAGTTATCTAAAACGGTCATTGGATAGTCGGAGAATAACTTTTTGTAATCAAAAAATTTATACCTGGTACCTCTGCAACAGACTATGTCTTTATTGACTAGAAGTTTAATGTGCAATTTAAATATCTCAAGATGGAACACCTAAACAAGATTGTTATAGATGAAGCCATTGGATTTATGGGAAGGAAGATCTCAACTACTCCAGAAAAGTGTAGACCAAAATATGGAAATACTGTGAAAGCTAGGATAGAAATAGAACTCAAAAATCCTTTGCATCGTGGAGGATGTTAGAAGACTATGAATGGATGTGAAGAATGGATCAGATACCACTGGGAGCTTCAACCAAAAAATATATGTGACAAATGTTTTGTCATAGACCACCAAGATAACTCTTGTCTGAATACTTCTTGACATTGCAAGATTATATTAAGAAGTTTGAAGATGAAAAAGATGGATCTAGATGAGAAATACTTGGGTATACCATTGTTCTTAAACAGAAAGAAAACAACCTCTTTTTCCAGTTTAGTTGTCAACACAAAAAATAGATTAACAAGATGGATAAATCTTGCAAAATGAAGCATATGTAGCTGAAGGAAAAGATGACGAAAGAAGCATAAATAATTCTATGTTTGATGAGATAAATGATGAGGGAGTAAATGAAGAAAATAGGCGGTCAAAATGAATGAGGAATTCCGTTCTCAATCAGGAACCATCAATGAACCCTCATAATATCCATGTTCTTCCTCTAAATGTCAATGTCATCAGATCATATACTAGCATGGATAATATCACCAATCATGAGATGATTCATATTGTTTCAGAAACAATGCAATATGTCCTCACAAATGATGATGAAGAAACTGCTCAGGTAATCTCTAGATACCATCTGTTATTACGTAAAAGTAGATTTCAGCGTGCATGCATTAATTGTCCCTTAGTTTTGTATAATTGCCTTTACAATAATCTACTTTACATGAAAATTTACTTCAAGATTAAAATGAAAATTATTGCATGGAACTGTCATGATTTTGCGAAACAGGATGCTAGGAATTATATGTCTGACTTAAATAGGATGCTTAACCCAGATATATTTTTTTTGCAAGAAACTACAATAAACTCTGACAAGATACTCAAGCACATTAGAACCCTAAATTTTGCTAATCATTTTTTTGTCCCATCTACTAGTAGAAGTATAGGTCTATGCCTCTTTTGGAAGGATGCTTAAATCTAGACATAATTTACCATGACAACAACATGATACACTCCTTAGTTCAGAGTGATCCTGCTAAACCTAGATGGTTAATGTCCTGTGTGTATGGATCCCCGTAGCCACAAGAAAAACAACAACATTTGAACTTCCTAAAAGATATTTGCACCCTTTATGAGATATCTTCTCCTTGGGTTCTAGTAGGTTATTTAAACGTTATCCTTTATGAGGATGAAAGGATTAGAAACACAGAATCTATCTCTTTTCCATCGACATCTAGTCAAATAATTCAAGATGTTTGATTAAATGACTTGGGTTATCATGGGAATCCATTTACTTGGACAAGGAGCAAACATAGCACTGGTAAAATTCGTTCTCGTCTTCATATAGCTCTCATAAACTCGGATTGGCTGATTTATTTTCCTGATCCATGTTTAAAACATCTACCTTTCTTAGCATCTAATCATTGTCCTATTTTGTTAAATATATCTCCTAGTGATTATTGTAGTGCAAGGAACTTGATTTTTTTTGAATGTTGGCTAAGGGATAAAACTTTTAAAGATCAAATTCAAAAATCTTGGTCTAAGCAGTTCAAAGGATTAGATGGATTTGTTATAAACAAGAAGATGTCATAAACTATAAGAGAACTCTCCATCTGGAACATAACAACTTTTGGTAACATACAAGGCAATCTAAAAGCTCTTCAACAACAACTATATGATCTTCAGCAACCAAACATCGATGGCAATGATAATACACAATTAGTTCAAGATGTAGAGAAGGAGATCGAAGAATGGCACAAGCGTGAAGAATTTTTCTACAGACAAAGATCCAGAGAGTCTTACTTCCATGAAGTCCATCAAAATATAAAACATTTCCATCTGCAAGCAAACAAAAGAAGATCGAGGAATAGAATCGAGTCTCTAAAACAACAAGATGGCAGTTAGTGTAGCGGAAAAAAACTGCTAGAAGCTCTTTTGGATGAACACTTTAATGAGATAATGACAACTTCTAGTCCTCCAGATGACGCTGAATTATTAAACCTCCTTCCTCCATGCATTACTAAGGATGATAATAACTTTCTTACAAGAATACTAGATGAAGATGAAATTCATAATACTCTCAAGCAAATGCATCCATGGAAAGCTACGGGTCTGGATGGCTTTCCTCCAGGTTTCTTTTAATCCAACTGGAGCGTACTCAAAGATAATATTATTAAGATGGTGCAATCTTTTTTTAGGATAGGAAGAATGTGAAAAATCGGGGGTCTAACAACTACACCCAATATTTCATTTAGGCAATCTGTATGGACTAACTCCAATATAATTCCAAGATAATCAACTAGACAGTCAGACTCAATCAAGAAAAATATATCCAAGAGTTATATCTTTGTTTCTCAATTTAATCAGCAAATCAAACAGGTAAAAATCAGCGAGCCTGATTATTATGAGAAACAACTTGAACGTCACCAAAGACTAATATTCAAGTGTCAATCAATTTCAGTCAACAACCAAAGGTTATATTTACCAATTGATTGAACTATGCACAACCTGTGATATTTCAATTATATAAAAATATGATGCAGAAAAAATAACACACACACCAGAAATTTTGTTAACGCGGAAACTACAAATGCAGAAAACCACTGGGACCTAGTCCAGATTTGAACACCACACTGTATCAAGCCGCTACAGACTCTACCCTACTACAAGTTAACTTTGGACTGGAATGTAGCTGAGCCCTAACAAATCTCACACTGATTAAGGTACATTCGCGCTCTTTACGCCTCTGAATCCCAGCAAGATTCTACGCACTTGATTCCCTTAGACCCAAAGTCGAAGACTTGATAAACAAATCTGTCTCACACAAAAAAGTCTATTGAATAGATAAGTATGTCTCCCACATAAATACCTACGAGTTTTTGTTCCATCTTTTGATAAATCAAGGTGAACAGGAACCAATTGATACTCCGGTCTTATATTTCCGAAGAACAGCCTAGTAATATCAATCACCTCACAATAACTTAACGATATGGTAGTTGAACAAGATGAAAATGCGGGGGTCTAACAACCACACCCAACAATTCGTTTGACAAACTGAGAGGATTTACTCCAATATACTTTCTAGAGAATCAACTAGACATTCAAACTCAATCTAGAATAAAGTATATCAAAGAGTGTAATATCTCTAGCTCTTAATTCAATCCGCAATCAGCAAGAAATCTGCGAGCCCGGTTGAATATAAGAGGAGTTACTTGAATGGTACCAAAGACCAATGTTCAAGTGTCAATCAATGTAAATCAACAACCAAAGGTTGGATATTCTAATTAATTGATATTAACGCACAACCTGTGATATTTCAATTATATAACAAAATAAAATGCGGAAAAGAAATAACACTGACACCAGAATTTTGTTAATGAGGAAACTGCAAATGCAGAAAAACCCCTGGACCTAGTCCAGTTTGAACACCACAGTATATTAAGCCGCTACAGACACTAGCCTACTACCAATTAACTTCGGACTAGACTGTAGTTGAACCCTAATCAATATCACACTGGTTCAAGATAAATTTGCGCTCCTTACGTCTCTAATCCCAGCAAGATACTACGCACTTGATTCGCTTAGCTGATCTCACCCACAACCAAGAGTTTCTACAACCCAAAGTCGAAGACTTGATAAACAAATCTGTCTCATACAGAAAATTCTTTATGATTGAATAAATCTATCTCCCAAAGAAATACCCAAGATTTTTTGTTCTGTCTTTTGATAAATCAAGGTGTACATGAACCAATTGATAAACCGGTCTTATATTCCCGAAGAACAACCTAGTATTATCAATCACCTCACAATAATCTTAATCGACTAGCGAAACAAAATATTGTGGAATCACAAACGATGAGACAAATATATTTGTGACTACTTTTTTATATTGCCTATCGGAGATATAAATCTCAAACCAATTTTACAATCGTACTCGTACAATAGAAACAACAATATCAGATCACATAACTACAAGAAAAGTAGTATCGGTCTGGCTTCACAAACCCAATGAAGTCTTCAAGTCGTTAACCTACAGGGTCTCGAGAAGAAACCAAAGGTTAAAGGAGAACCGACTATAGCAATACAACTAGTATCACACAGGAGGTGTGGGGATTAGGTTTCACAGTTGTTAGAGTTCTCCTTTATATAGTTTTCAAATCAGGATTTGCAATCCAAGTTACCTTGGTAACAAAGCATTCAATAATCACCGTTAGATGAAAAACCTGATTCAACCAAGCTAATATCTTTCAACCGTTAGATCAAACTTAGCTTGTTACACACAAATGAATTGTACCCTCATTAAGGTTTATGTAACCGTACCCAAACATGTACACCCATGTTGGCTCAACAAATAGTTAACTGAGGTTAGCCATATGTTTACTCTCATATTAACCTTATTCATCTTAACCATAACTAGTTCAAATGCCTTCAAATGAAACTAGTTAATGAGTTGTTCAATTGTATAGAAGAAACAATTGAAACCAAATCGGTTTGATTCACTCGAACAAATCATGAACATTATATCCACGGTTTGCAAAGATTGATTTAAATGTTTAAGTTCATGAACAGACCGATTTGATAAAAAAACCAGCTTAAGTATGCGTACGGGTATGCGTACTTAAGCAACCGGATTTGAGTTTTTAAGTTTCCAAACTCAGCAAAAATTCCCGGTTTGTAAACTTCCGCCAGTATGCGTACGGGTACGCATACTTAAGGTGACTAGTTTAGGAGTTTGTAATTCCCAAACTCAGCAGATATTTTCGGTTCGAAAACCCCCTCCAGTATGCGTACGGGTACGCGTACTTAAGGTAACTAGTTTAGGAGTTTGTAATTCCTAAACACATCATATATTTTAGGTTCGAAAACTTCTACCAGTATACGTACGGGTACACATACTTATGTTTTCTCCTTCACCAATTTCGTATACACACATATGCATACACTTGGCTCCCGGTTTATGGATTTATACACTAATGTGCGAACATACTATATATGCTTATATCCAAAGATGGTTATATCATAAACTTTAAATTTCAATCATTGAAACTTTCTTAGAGGACGTTATATAGTTGTTGTTCACAAACTATTTTTCATCAAAGCAATTTTCAAGTTATTGAAATTATCATAATGAAACATTCCAAAGCAACACCAAATGATTGTATCACACAAAACATGTTGGATGTAACTCGGCAATTTTCATATGATCTTATTCGGACTTTCGTCACGAATGTAAGATGAACATGGCTAAAGCAAAAGCTTGCCAACACATATTTCGAGAAATATGTAAGTGAGATAAACTCAGCTCGAAATCTCAAATGTGTATAATAGAAAACTATATTGTAACACGACTTATGTCTCAATATAGGAGATAGAGTAGAAATAGACTTTCCAAGTGATATATGGGTTTAAGTCTCCACATACCTTTTGTTGATGAAGTTCCACAAGCTCCCCTTAATATTTCTTCATCTTCAAATGATGAACACTGAGAGATCTAAGCTCAACTACACTATCTATGTCCTCGTCCGAGACATCTATAAATAGGTTAGAAATCAAGACTTATAGTTTTTATCACTAACATTGACAAACATGCTTGAGATAGAAATGCATGCGAGTTCGACCGAGCAATGCTCTAACAATCTCCCCCTTGGTCAATTTTAGTGACAAAACTATCAATACACATGGATTACAAAATAAATAAAAATTGTAACTTCTCATCCACATGCTTGATCTCCTTGGCATCTTCAACACGACTCGAAATCTTCTTCAATTCCAAGTACACCAATGATTCCAAAGGTTGTAAGTTTAGCATCATCGTTGTTTAGGATCCGTAGCCATAACAATGAGAAAACAAAGGCTCTTAATCATTGTTATACAATGTCATAGTATTATTACATAGAATCAAAGTTAAATTGTATCACAACTTTGATAACAACACTATGGTGATATGTAACACTCCCCCTTAGTCAATACTTTATCTCAACATGAAAACCAGTCCCCTTTACATAATGATCTGTAAACCATATGTATTTGTAGTATGAACTACACATTAATTCTCCCCCTTTTTGTCAATAAAATTGGCAAAGGTACGAAAATTACTGGGATGCAATTTCCACGAAGATACTTCATGACCAAAGGTGTATTAGCATACCAACAAATTTAGATGCAATCATATAGCCGAAGCTAAATGCATTCATCAAGGATTTTATAAAGATACAAGATAAACCCTAAAATATTCCAAAGCCGCACTCCCCACAATGATATGGAAATTAAGCACAAGTTCAAAAGAACTCTCCCCCATAAAATGTCATTCCCAAAGGAACAACAATGACGACCTTGCTTTTACAAGAAAAGAAGGATTTCTTTGGATATAACCAAATCACATCAAAACATGAATTTGTATCCAAAATACACAATTAAATTAATCACAAGAGATCCCATGATTAATTCAATCGGAATACACAACTAAATTAACCACAAGAGTGTGATCAATTCAATTGGTCATGCTTGACATAAGAGAACTTACGGAGCAACACAACTAAACAAACCATGAAAATGATCAATTCAATTGATTATGCTCGATCATAAGAAATCTTATGGAGCAACACAGTACATACACAAAAATGTGGATCGGAGATCGACCAATACTGCGGAATATACAAGGATTCATTCCATCTTTCATCGCTACTTGCATAATGACATATAATAGACTTAATCCTTGTGAACAAAAGTTCTATCCTTTATCTTATCAAACTAGTGACATAAAAGGCTTTAACTTTTATTTGTCAAAAGTTCATTCTATCTTTTATCAATACTTTCGTATCAACATAATACAGATAACTTTTGAACAAGTATGGTACAATCATAGTTCACGGACGCAAACACACATATCCCATAAAAATTTGCAATATATAAAATCATAAAGATTAAAATTGCAAAAATTCATCTTCCAAAACACTTAGAATTTAAATTTATAAATCTAAAAACATGAAGATGAAAAAGCGTTTGGAACTATCTATGTGTAATCACAATAATGGCTATTCCAAACACTAGCTATTCTTCTAAACAGAAACAAGAATAAGAATTCTCACAAGAAGATTTACTAGATACTGAGACCTCTGAAGAATTCTTTATCGTCCCCGAACTCCTTGTCGTCAATAGCCATGGGAACATAAGGTTCGTGGAGAAAAAAGTCAATTCCAACAAACCTTCTAGCCTGATGATGTCGAACCATGGCTTTCTGAATTTCAAGAGTTCTCATAACAAGAGCCTTTATTTGTTGAATCTCCTTCCTTGTTTTCTTCAATTCTTCAAGAACACCAAAAAACTTCTGAGAATTTGAAGGAATAGCTCTTGGCTTCCTCATATTCCTTCTTTTTCTTTTCAAAGTTGGAGCCAACGTAGATTTTTCTTTTTCCTTCATGATTGATAGCTTAACAATCATATTAACATCTTTTCCATCAGAAGGCATGATTCTTGGAGTATCCACACATGTATGGGTTTGTGAGAGGAAATCACAATTTAAACTCAACAGGCAATCTTAAGGTGAAAAGAGTTTCAGAGAAGGAAAAAGGAATGTAGGGTTACATAACCTTTATCCATAGAGGTTCACGCACGCACAATCACAACCCTAAAGAGAGTAGAATTGTCGAGAATAACCCTCTTTTATTGATTCAACAGGGAAGTCCCTTCCAACATGAAAGAATCCCAATCTAAAAAAAAGGAAAATCTAAGAAAAACAAAAACATATATTTCTCTTTAAGCCTGAGGTGTGCACAATCTTGTCTCTTTTAATCAGGCACATGAGACAAGATGCGCAAAAACAACACAATCAAGTTGTGCTGTGGTGAACAACAATTTGTCCACCATACCCTTTTTGAGAGGAATTCATAGACCCCTGTCTATCATATTGTTTACGCCATACTCTTTTCTCTAGTGGTCTTGACTTATCTTTGGAAACCAACTTCTTTGAAGACGATAAAATCTTACATACCTCAGCGGTTTTTTGAACAAGTTTAAGCTTGTCTGCAAGACGATTTGCTCTTCGTTGAAGTTTATTGACATATATCAACTTGTGTTTGTACTTGAAACACTTAAAAGTTCATGACCTTTGAGTGAACAATAAGAGCATGTCAATGGATAAGGTGATTCAGATCCCCGAGATGTACAAGGTGCTAGACACAGACTGGTACCTGAAAAACCAGACAAAGAGTTTCCAAAAGAAGGGTTAATTTTTTTCTTCCAGATTGGTTGAATCTTCTGGAAGGATATCAAGATTGATGTATGTATTGCTACAATTATCAAAATCCATGTCTTCACAAAGAAGTCCAACACTTTATTTTTCGTCTTCATTAGAATCATAGTGATCCGAAATTTCATCAAAGGTTACAGCAAGACCTTTGTTCCCAATTTATTTTCTATGGTTTGGACACTCATTGGAAAAATGACCAAAACCCTTACACTTAAAGCACTGTGGCATATCCTCGTCATCAGCATCCCTGTTTTTAGGAGGAATGCGATTATGAGGTTTAACTGGTGACCTAGGTTTGCCTCTGGAAAACCGTTTACTTCTCTTTAATAAAAGATCTATAAACTTTCTTGTGATCGTCGATACTGATTTGTCAAGATCTTCATCTGATGAATCAGTCTCAGAAAAATCATCCTCAGAGACGCAAACACTTTTACCTTTGTCAAGTAATTTAGTGTTTCTTTGTGCTTTGAAGTCAACATCCTTTCCATTTTTGGATGTATGCTCGTGATCAAAGATCTTTAGCTTTCCAACCAATGTATTTCTGGAGAGCGTATCAAGGTTATTTCCTTCAACGATGGCATACTTCTTAGAATCGTATCTAGATGGCAGCGATCGTAGAATTTTCATCATAATGTCCTTTTCAGGAATAGTCTTACCTAATGCAAATGTGCATTAATAATTTCAGACACTTTGTGATTAAACTCATCAAATGAATCTTCATCTGCCATAAGAAGGTTTTCCCAATCGGAATCACGGTTTTGAAGCCTAGCTTCCTTCTCACTGGTATTTCCTTCAAATACGGTTTTTAAGATATCCAAAGCATCTTTAGACAGAGTGCACGTAGTCACATGGTGCTGAAGATCTGGGGTAATGGCGTGAATGATGACATTCAACCCGTCGGAGTTTTTCTTTGCAGCAAGTATCTCGGCCGCATCATGCGCACCAATATTCTTTGGAACGGTTGCATTACCGATTGTCATAACGGGAGCATCATAACCATTAACTACATAAACCGCGTGATTGAAAATCACGCGATTGAAAAACAATTCGCATATCAATTTTCTACAATAAGTAATTTGAGCCATCGAAGACTGATGGTACGTTTATAGACATAGAACCTTTGTCCATATCAGATCGCTACAAACACAAACTTATGATGTCTTTAATGTGTCTGCATGCTCTGATACCAATTGAAAATACGGGGGTATAACAACCATATCCAACAATTCGTTTGGAAATCTGAGAAGACTTACTCCAATATACTTTCTAGAGAATCAACTAGACATTCAGACTCAATCTAGAATAAAGTATATCAAAGAGTGTAATATCTCTAACTCTTAATTCAATCCGCAATCAGCAAAAAGAAATCTGCGAGCCCGATTGAATGTAAGAGGAGTTACTTGAATGGTACCAAAGACCAATGTTCAAGTGTCAATCAATGTAAATCAACAACCAAAGGTTGGATATTCTAATTGATTGATATTAACGCACAACCTGTGATATTTCAATTATATAACAAAATATAATACGGAAAAGAAATAACACTGACACCAAAATTTTGTTAATGAGGAAACCGCAAATGCAGAAAAACCCCTGGACCTAGTCCAGTTTGAACACCACGGTGTATTAAGCCGCTACAGACACTAGCCTACTACCGATTAACTAACGACTGGACTGTAGTTGAACCCTAATCAATCTCACACTGGTTCAAGGTAAAGTTGCGCTCCTTACGTCTCTGATCCCAGCAGGATACGACGCACTTTATTCCCTTAGCTGATCTCACCCACAACCAAGAGTTTCTACGACCCAAAGTCGAAGACTTGGTAAACAAATCTGTCTCATACATAAAAGTTTATAGGATTGAATAAATCTGTCTCCCGCAGAAATACCCAAGAGTTTTTGTTCCGTATTTTGATAAATCAAGGTGTACATGAACCAATTGATAAACCGGTCTTATATTCCCGAAGAACATCCTAGTATTATCAATCACCTCACAATAATCTTATTCGACTAGCGAAACAAGATATTGTGGAATCACAAACGATGAGACGAAGATGTTTGTGACTACTTTTTTATATTGTCTATCGGAGATATAAATCTCAAGCTAATTTTACAATTATAATCGTACAATAGAAACAAAAAGATCAGATCACACAACTAAAAAAAAGTAGTATCGGTCTGGCTTCACAATTCCAACGAGGTCTTCAAGTCGTTAACCTACATGGTCTCGAGAAGAAACCTAAGGTTAAAGGAGAATCGAATCTATCAATACAACTAGTATCACACAGAAGGTGTGGGGATTTGGTTTCCCAGTTGTTAGAGTTCTCCTTTATATAATTTTCAAATCAGGATTTGCAATCCAAGTTACCTTGGTAACAAAGCATTCAATAATCACCGTTAGATGAAAAACCTGATTCAACCAAGCTAATATCTTTCAACCGTTAGATCAAACTTAGCTTGTTATACACAAATAAATTGTACCTTCATTAAGGTTTATGTAACCGTACCCAAACGTGTACACTCATGTTGGCTCAACAAATAGTTAACTGAGGTTAGCCATATGTTTACTCTCATATTAACCTTATTCATCATGACCATAACTAGTTCAAATGACTTAAAATGAAATTAGTTAATGAGTTGTTCAATTGTATAGAAGAAACAATTGAAACCAAATCGGGTTGATTCACTCGAATCAATTATGAACATTATAACCACAGTTTGCAAAGATTGCATTCCTTAAGATTTAAATGTTTAAGTTCATGAACAGACTGATTTGATAAAATAACCAGCTTAAGTTTGCGTATGGGTTTGCGTACTTAAGCAACCGGATTTGAGTTTTGTAAGTTTCCAAACTCAGCAGATATTCTCGGTTTGAAAACTTCCGCCAGTATGCGTACAGGTACGCATACTTAAGGTGACCAGTTTAGGAGTTTGTAATTCCCAAACTCAGCAGATATTTTTGGTTCGAAAACCCCCTCCAGTAAGCATACGGGTACGCGTACTTAAGGTGACTAGTTTAGGAGTTTGTAATTCCTAAACACAGCATATGTTTTAGGTTCGAAAACTTCTACCAATATGCGTACGGGTACACATACTTATGTTTTCTCCTTCACCAATTTCGTATACACACATATGCATACACTTGGCTCCCGGTTTATGGATTTATACACTAATGTGCGAACATACTATATATTCTTATATCCAAAGATGGTTATATCATCAACTCTTAATTTCAATCATTGAAACTTTCTTAGAGGACGTTATATAGTTGTTGTTCAGAAACTATTTTTCGTCAAAGCAATTTTCAAGTTATCGAAATTATCATAATGAAACATTCCAAGGCAACCAAATGATTGTATCACACAAACCATGTTGGATGTAACTTGGAAATTTTCATATGATCTTATTCGGACTTTCGTCACGAATGTAAGATGAACATGGCTAAAGCAAAAGCTTGCCAACACATATTTCGAGAAATATATAAGTGAGATAAACTCAGCTCGAAATCTCAAATGTGTATAATAGAAAACTATATCGTAACACGACTTATGTCTCAATATAGGAGATAGAGTAGAAATAGGCTTTCCAAGTGATATATGGGTTTAAGTCTCCACATACCTTTTGTTGATGAATTTCCACAAGCTCCCCTTAATATTTCTTCATCTTCAAATGATGAACACTGAGAGATCTAAGCTCAACTACACTATCTATGTCCTAGTCCGAGACATCTATAAATAGGCTAGAAATCAGGACTTACAGTTTTTATCACTAACATTGACAAACATGCTTGAGATAGAACGCATGCAAGTTCGACCTAGCAATGCTCTAACAATCTCCCTATTTGTCAATTTTAGTGAAAAACTATCAATACATATGGATTACAAAATAAATAAAAATTGTAGCTTCTCATCCACATGCTTGATCTCCTTGGCATCTTCAACACGACTCGAAATCTTCGTCACTTCCAAGTACTCCAATGATTCCAAAGGTTGTAAGTTTAGCATCATCGTTGTTTAGGATCCGTAGCCATAACAATGAGAAAACAAAGGCTCTTAATCATTGTTATACAGTGTTATAGTATTATTACATGGTATCAAAGTTCAATTGTATCACAACTTTGATAACAATATTATGGTGATATGTAACACTCCCCCTTAGTCAATACTTTATTTCAACATGAAAACCACTCCCACTTACATAATGATCTGTAAACCATATGTATTTGTAGTATGAACTACACACTAATTCTCCCCCTTTTTGTCAATAAAATTGGCAAAGGTATGAAAATTAGTGGGATGAAATATCCACGAAGATACTTCATGACCAAAGGTGTATTAATATACCAACAAATTTAGATGCAATCATATAGCCGAAGCTAAATGAATTCATCAAGGATTTTATAAAGATACAAGATAAACCTTAAAATATTCTACAGCCATACTCCCCACAATGATATGGAAATTAAGCACAAGTTCAAAAGAACTCTCCCCCATAAAATGTCATTCCCAAAGGATCAACAAAGGCGACCTTGCTTTTACAAGAAAAGAAGGATTTATTTGGATATAACCAAATCACATGAAAACATGAATTTGTATCTAAAATACAGAATTAAATTAATCACAAGAGACCCCATGATTAATTCAATCGGAATACACAACTAAATTAACCACAAGAGTGTGATCAATTCAATTGGTCATGCTTGACATAAGAGAACTTACGGAGCAATACAACTAAACAAACCATGAAAATGATCAATTCAATTGATTATGCTCGATCAGAAGAAAGCTTATGGAGTAACACAGTGCATACATATAAATGTGGATCGGAGATCGACTACTGCGGAATATACAAGGATTCATTCTATCTTTCATCACTACTTGCATAATGACATATAATAGAATTAATCCTTGTGAACAAAAGTTCTATCCTTTATCTTATCAAACTAGTGACATAAAAGGCTTTAACTTTTATTTGTCAAAAGTTCATTCTATCCTTTATCAATACTTTCGTAGCAACATAATAGAGATAACTTTTGAACAAGTATGGGACAATCATAGTTCACGGACGCAAACACACATATCCCATAACAATTTGCAATATACAAAATCATAAAGATTAAAATTGCAAAAATTCATCTTCCAAAACACTTAGAATTTAAATTAATAAATCTAAAAACATGAAGATGAAAAAACGTTTGGAACTAGCTATGTGTAATCACAATAATGGCTATTCCAAACCCTAGTTATTCTTATAAAAAAAAACAAGAATAAGAATTCTCATAAGAAGATTTACTAGATACTGAGACCTCTGAAGAATTCTTTATCGTCCCCGAACTCCTTGTCGTCAACATCCATGGGAACATAAGGTTCGTGGAGAAAGGAGTCAATTCCAAAAAACCTTCTAGGCTGATGATGTCGAACCATGGCCTTCTGAATTTCAAGAGTTCTCATAACAAGAGACTTTATTTGTTGAATCTCCTTCATTGTTTCCTTCAACTCTTCAAGAACACCAGAAAACTTCTGAGAATTTGAAGGAATAGCTCTTGGCTTCCTCATATTCCTTTTTTTTCTTTTCAAAGTTGGATCCAACGTAGATTTTTCTTTTTCCTTCATGATTGATGGCTTAACAATCATATTAACATCTTTCCCATCAGAAGGCATGATTCTTGGAGTATCCACACATGTATGGGTTTGTGAGAGGAAATCACAATTTAAACTCAACATGCAATCTTAATATGAAAAGAGTTTCAGAGAAGGAAAAAGGAATGTAGGGTTACATAACCTTTATCCATACAGGTTCACGCATGCACAATCACAACCCTAAAGAGAGTAGAATTTTCGAGAATAACCCTCTTTTATTGATTCAACAGGGAAGTCCCTTCCAACATGAAAGAATCCCAATCTAAAAAAAAGGCAAATCTAAGAGAAAAAAAAACATATATTTCTCTTTAAGCCTGAGGTGTGCACAATCTTGTCTCTTTTAATCAGGCACATGAGACAAGATGCGCAAAAACAACACAATCAAGTTGTGCTGTGGTGAACAACAATTTGTCCACCATACCCTTTTTGAGAGGAATTCATAGACCCATGTCTATCATATTGTTTACGCCATACTCTTTTCTCTAGTGGTCTTGACTTATCTTTGGAAACCAACTTCTTTGAAGACGATAAAATCTTACATACCTCAGCGGTTTTTTGAACAAGTTTAAGCTTGTCTGCAAGACGATTTGCTCTTCGTTGAAGTTTATTGACATATATCAACTTGTGTTTGTACTTGAAACACTTAAAAGTTCATGACCTTTGAGTGAACAATAAGAGCATGTCAATGGATAAGGTGATTCAGATCCCCGAGATGTACAAGGTGCTAGACACAGACTGGTACCTGAAAAACCAGACAAAGAGTTTCCAAAAGAAGGGTTAATTTTTTCTTCCATATTGGTTGAATCTTTTAGAAGGATATCAAGATTGATGTATATATTGCTACAATTATCAAAATCCATATCTTCACAAAGAAGTCCAACACTATATTTTTCGTCTTCAGTAGAATCATAGTGATCCGAAATTTCATCAAGGGTTGCAGCAAGACCTTTGTTCCCAGTGTATTTTATACGGTTTGGACACTCATTGGAAAAATGACCAAACCCTTACACTTAAAGCATTGT
Source organism: Papaver somniferum (assembly GCF_003573695.1). Taxonomy (NCBI): domain Eukaryota; kingdom Viridiplantae; phylum Streptophyta; class Magnoliopsida; order Ranunculales; family Papaveraceae; genus Papaver; species Papaver somniferum. The sequence goes on from NC_039365.1 coordinate 77,699,788, forward strand.
GGCATATCCTCGTCATCAGCATTCCTGTTTTTAGGAGGAATGCGATTATGAGGTTTGACTGGTGACCTAGGTTTACCTCTGGAAAACCGTTTACTTCTCTTTAATAAGAGATCTCTAAACTGTCTTGTGATCGTCGAGACTTATTTGTCAAGATCTTCATATGATGAATCAGTCTCAGAAAGATCATCCTCAGAGACGCAAACACTTTTACCTTTGTCAAGTAATTTATTGTTTCTTTGTGATTTCAAGGCAACATCCTTTCCAGTTTTGGATGTATGCTCATGATCAAAGATTTTTAGCTTTCCAACCAACGTATTTCTGGAGAGCATATCAAGGTTATTTCCTTCAACGATGACATGCTTCTTAGAATCGTATCTAGATGGCAGCGATCTGAGAATTTTCATCACAATGTCCTTTTCAGGAATAGTCTTACCCAATACAAAGGATGCATTAACAATTTCAGACACTTTGTAATTAAACTCATCAAATGAATCTTCATCTGCCATACGAAGGTTTTCCCAATCGGAATTAAGGTTTTGAAGCCTAGATTTCTTCTCACTGGTAATTCCTTCAAATACGGTTTTTAAGATATCCAAAGCATCTTTAGACCGAGTGCACGTAGTCACATGGTGCTGAACATCTGGGGTAATGATGAACACGCAAGTGTGACACATTTTCACCCATAAATACATTAGCTGGGACTCATTTTGTCACTAATAAACTTGTTTGTAGGTGTTTTTTTGGCAATAAATATTTTTAGAAGAATCAGCTCGAAAAGTTGTTAAACGCACCCCCGGAGGGCATTTGCTAAGCGGACTCTCAATGTTGGTTAAGAGGCACCTCAACTACTAAGGGGCGCCCAGTTGCTAAGGGACACCATATGTACTATGCACACCCTATTTTCTATTTACACCCCAGGTTTGGTTAGGGGGAGGTCCGTCTTCTTCCTTTTGAAATCTGTTTTTGGCGGGAAAAATCAAGGTTTACTCTGGCAGAATTAGGGTTCGTGATTTGGACCAGTTTGAATGAGATTAAAGCCCTGGAATTGATTGGGATTATTCGTTTAGGCTAAACAGGGATGATATGGGTTTTTGATTCGCCTACAAATGACTGGTTAATCGGGAAAATTTGTTCCAGTGAAGTGCCATAATTAGGGTTGAAGAATTGGTTGTGTTCCACAGAGATTCAATCACTGGAATCGATTGTAATGGACTTTTTTTGGCTGAACATGCTTGATATGATCGATGGATTTGATCCATTTGGGCTGGAGAAGCCGGGACAAGATTACAGAGAGTGAGAAGTTACAGCCTCTGGTAATGATAAATTTCGAATGTTTCAGTCGGATTTGGAAGCTATTCTGGATTGGAAACACCCTGTTACACCTAAACAGGGTTGGTATGTGTTGTACAACTGGAGAAATAGGAATATTTTCATGGGTTGTCGTGAAACAGGGGAAGCTCAACTGCAGATATTCTGGTTCGATATTGGAAGAGATTTGGGAGGATTCTTCTCATGATATGGATTAGTCTAACCCTGTTTCGTCTAAACAAGGAAGGCATGTGACTTGGATTGACGTAATATAAAGATTTCCACGTAAACATGGAATGTAATATTATCGGATATTCTGTTTTAGTGAAGGGTATTATTTTGGGAAGATTTTGTGTGTTTACAGCGTGCCCCACCTGGTAGGCTTTGAAAGGGGACAGAAAATAAGAGCAAGAGGAAGCCTACTTGTTAACCGCAAGTGCACGGTGTCGGTTGTAGCTTGTGCAAATACGGGTCGAATCCACAGGGACTAGGGTGTGAGTTGAAGTTTTTAAGCTAGTTATCTAAATTAACAAGGCAGTAAGTAAAGCAATGAGGTAACAGTGACAGAGAACAAAGAAACAGTGAAACAGTGAAACAAAGACAAACAAACCAAGGCTGTGAGCCAAGGGCAGTGATGGAAGCTAAGGGATAAGGTGAGAACTAAGGCTTCAATTCCACCCCTAGCTGCATATAATTCTCTAAGATGATACACTAGTCTTCTCCTATCACAGCGATGCCTTAATCTCATCTATCATATGTCAATCCCCTAGCATTACTTGTCTTTCTAAGGTACAAGCAATCTAAGATTATACTACATTCAGTTCATATAGCCTTTTCGGAAATTAAAACATGCTTGTCATCAAACTGTCATGGAGAAGAAGTGCTCATACAATAGGGTTATATTTATCTAGAGTTTCATCTCTGCCTTAGTAGTAGAATTAAAACATGATGAAGTTCTTAAACATGTTGTTTGTCAGACAACAATGTATAAAACTATCCTACTGATGCTAACATAAGAACATAACATGAACATGAGCTTAATGAAAATTGTAACAATCACACAATCACATTCAAAACATGTTGGAGTTCTGAACAACAAATATTTAACAGTGCATTTGAATTGAAAATTGTGGAACTGAAAGATTGACAAACCCTAAAACTAACAGTTCATGGAAATGTAAATTACAAAATAAAACCTAAACTATTCCTATTGATGCTCTGGCTAATCCAGGCATAACCACAACACATACCCACACCTTCTATTTATACCCAGAATTCAAAATTAGGGTTTACAATGTTTTCCCCCAAATTCCCAAATTCAACAGTGACAAAATTAGGGTTCCACTCACCTAATTCGATTAATTAAATCACACCCATGTCGTCGTTGTTCCTCTGCTTGCTATCTTTTCTCCGTCCTCAGCTATTTTTCTCTGCCACGTCCATCAATTCTCGTTCCCAATTTTCAAAACCCTAGCAGTAGGGGAAATCAGTGAAAGGAATTGGTAGACGTTAGAAAGAGATAGGGTAGTGATGGGTTGGTGGTATAGGGTGGTGGTGATTTGATTTCTCGATCTCTGCTCGAGTTGGTGGAGGCAGCAGGAGAAGGTGGTGGGAATGGTGGTTGCAGAGGAGGTGAGGGAGAGAAGAACGAAGAGAGAAGGGGGGTTGTTTGGTTTGGGTATAGATATTTAGTGCTCGGGTGTTGGGCGGTTGTAGAAAATTGGATGAACAACGAGGATGAGCCGTGGGATGTGGAGATGATGGATCGATCTAACGACGAGATGGAAGGAAGCGAGGAGCGACCGTTGGATGCGGAAGTACAACGAAACTGACGGCTCAATATGGAGTTAGGTGCTATAGTGTTTTTCAGGAGCTTCAGATTTTGATGAACTATGATGAAGCGACCGTACGATGCTGAGATGATCCAATCTGACGGCTGAATATGAAGGCGGGTATGGATATTGGAAATGGGTTTGGGTGAGGGTTTTGGGACTTGGGTATGCCAAGCCCATATCTTCTTTAAGAACAATTCTTCCTCTTCAAGCCCACTTCCAGTTGATCCGGCTCTTGCAAACATCATTCTTCGCTGCCTTTCTGCGGGAGTCTTTGTCGTTTCTTTGTTCTTTTCGCTCCGTGAGTTAACCAGGCTTTATTTAGTACCTAAAAATGCAAAATTAATTAAGAAAAGTATTTATTCTTGAAAACAACGAAAACACAGAAAATGGGATAAAATGGAGCGTCAATGCACAAAAGATGAGTTAAATGCCAATAAAAAGATATAGAAATATGCACTTTTTAGCACTCATCAAATACCCCCAAACCTGAATTTTACTTTTCCTCAAGTAAAATAAAACTAAGGAAATCCTAACTATACCACTGTCGCCGGTCTCTCGATTGCATTTAGCGAATGCAATAAGCCTTTTAAACCACTAAGTGTCCCTAGTGGACGAGTGAAGTCTCGTGAAGGTTTGCTTAGAACGTACCTACAAAGTTCTAGGACAAAATATAAGCTCAGATTCCATGAAATGTGACATGTGCAAGACAGTAGAAGCTCACAGCAAAATGAAGATGTCAATCTAGCTATCAAAGGCACAATCCTAGCACTGATAACAAATAAAGACATGTGATAAGAGTGTAAAGTGTATCTACACATGCGTAAAGAAAGATCGGATGTTATGACTACTAATCACCAAGAGATTGTTTCTCAGGCTAAGAACCAAGGTCGAAATCTAGCTAGCTGTCCGGACTTTACGAGAATTGTGAATGAGTTGGAGGTATTTCACAATCACTCGCGTTGTACATCAATGGCATACACCCTTCCTTGCTTGTTACAATAAAACACAAAAGATGACTCTTTACATGACTCTTATTTACATTGACTACTCTCTTTTATTTTTGGAACAAGAGAGGATGTAATTGATAAATACTTGATTTTTTTTTTGAATTTTTTTTTCTGATATTAATTTTTTTTTTTTGATTTTTTTCTGAATAAATATATCATTTTTTTTATTTTTTTTCTTTTTTTTTTTCTTTTTTTTTCTTTTTTTTTAACATGGTAACACTTTTGATACATATACAAAAGGAAACAAAAAAATTACATGACTCTTAGCAAGAGGTAGCCCTTTTTGATGCACCCAGTTAAATTCGATGGTTGTTTTTCTTAACGTAACCTCCACCTTCTATCCCAACCAACCAAAGAACAAGCTAGTCAAGTTTCGTTCAGTATTCTAAAGTGATTGGAAATCGTGACTTCCTATCAAACACCTTGAAGATCGAGGCTATACATGTATTGGTAGATCGTGCACGTGCAAGTTTCTTATCACTATGTGAATTGTGCTAGAATCAGGGTGCCTAAATATCTAGACTAAGAATCCTTATGTTTACATACATGCACAAGAGTCAACATTTCAAGGTAAATGAGCTCCATTTTTATGTTTTTTTTACAATTTTTTAATTTTTTATTTTGATTTTTTAATTTTTTTCATTTTTTTCATTTTTTTTTTAACAAAAAGAAAGAGTTCACTTTTCAATTATAGCATGTGATCGTGGTATCTATACCATACCCCCAAACCTAAACTAAACATTGTCCTCAATGTTCCAAAATATGAAAAGAATTATAACATACGAAGAGGATTATGCTGAGTAGAGAGAAAGGAAAGAGAATACCCGATTTGACGGCGAAAGCAAAATTAGAACTCCGTTATTCAAGGCAAAAATCCAACATATTCCAGTTAAGAGTCACATTAGATTAGCAAAATATGTACAAAAGAAACAAAAGATTTAACTAAGAAACTATCTACTAGATTCTATACAAGAAAATTTGGTTTTTAATAGGATTGGACTTTTTGGGAAAAATTTGGTTTTGTCGGGAGACATTTGTTTTTGATGGGAAAAAGAAAAATTTTGGTCTTTAGGGAAAAAGAAAATTTTGGTTTTTATGGGAGAAAGAAACTTTTTGGTTTTTAGGGAGAAAGAAAATAAAAATTTGGTTTTAAAATCGGGAGCAAGCCCACATTGGTGGAAGAATGCACAACCCACTAGAAATTTGAAAACAGCCCACAACTGCTGTGCAAAATGAAGCCTAGCTGAGTGTGAAGTGAAGCCCAACGAATCAGTTTGAATTGAGCCCAGCAAAAGGTTTTGAATAAAAGAGCCCAACCGTTTGGGGCAAAGCTTGGTCTGAAGCCCAGATGGGTTGTTTTTGGAGCCCAAATTTGTTTTAAAAACTTTGATTCTTAGGCCCACTGTTGGTGAGTAAATCTCACCGTTGGTTTTTTGGAATTTTGAAAGTTTGGCCCACTCGAAGTTTGGTTCAGGCCCACAGTTCAGAAACAAGCCCAGAGTTCAGAAACAGTTGGGTTTTTGGGCTAGCAGTTAACTGGAATGCGAGGCACCGCTGGGTTTTAAAACTTTAAAACGTTTTTCAAATTTTTGGTCTGGGTCTAAGCTCACAATGTAGGGGTTTAAAGTTCAGTTGAGTCTAAGCCCACGAATGGTTGGAGCCCATAGTTTAAACAAATTTCAGTTTGAGGCCCAAAATTTAACTAAGTCCACAGTCCAATTCACAAGCCCATAATCACTTTTATAATTTACACAGCCCAAAAAGAAGTGCAACTGGGTTTGAAAATGGTTGTCAACTTTTGTTTGGGTCAAGCCCACAGTTCAGGCTTACTCTTGTAGCACAGCCCAGCTGTTCTGTTTTAGTTGCACAGCCCAGTTGGGCTTGGTTCACAGCAACAGCAACTTCAGCAAGAGCACCAGAGGCTCATCAGCAACAGCAACAAGAAGAAGAAGCAGCAGTAGTAGGAGGCAGCAAGACAGAAGCAGCAGCAACACAGAAAACAGCAGCAGCACCAGAGGCTGGCTGTAGGAGCACCTGTTGGCTCAAAAGAGAAGATCAGTCTCTTTGAAGCAAATGGGTGAGGCCAAGAAGCAATGAGGAAAAAGGGCAATCAGCACAGCAAGAAAATAACAAGTATGCTCAGGCAGCAAGTTTCAGACAAGGCAATGATATAGGTGCTAGGCCACAGGGCAATGCTGCAGATGAAGCAAGGCTGCAGAGCATCATGCTTACAGGGCATGGCAAAGCTACAGGCAATGAGCAAAGCTGAAGAGAAAGGATGCAAACACAGATGCAAATGCAAGATGCAGATATGGAGAAGATGCAGGCATGCAATGATATGCAAGTGACAGATGCAAGTTATGATGACAATATGCAAACTAAAGATGATGCAGGTATGCAGATATGGATGCAATGGATGCAATGCTTACAACTAAGATGCAGATGCTAAATGATGCAGATATGGATGCAGGAGATGCAGAACTACAGTTACAGCTAAAGCTAAGTTACACTAAGAGATACACTAAGTTACAGATGCAGTTATACTAATATAGCTAAGTTATACTAAAACTATTACACTAATATAGTTATACTAAGTTACAACAGCAAAACACTAAGTTACAGCTACAACAGGCTAAGTTACACTAAGACAGGTACACTATTTTTTTTTATTTTTTATTTTTTTCTTTTCAACTACACGGCACAAGTCCCTGGCAGCGGCGCCAAAAACTTGGTAGGCTTTGAAAGGGGACAGAAAATAAGAGCAAGAGGAAGCCTACTTGTTAACCGCAAGTGCACGGTGTCGGTTGTAGCTTGTGCAAATACGGGTCGAATCCACATGGACTAGGGTGTGAGTTGAAGTTTTTAAGCTAGTTATCTAAATTAACAAGGCAGTAAGTAAAGCAATGAGGTAACAGTGACAAAGAACAAAGAAACAGTGAAACAAAGACAAACAAACCAAGGCTGTGAGCCAAGGGCAGTGATGGAAGCTAAGGGATAAGGTGATAACTAAGTCTTAAATTCCACCCCTAGCTGCATATAATTCTCTAAGATGATATACTAGTCTTCTCCTATCACAGCGATGCCTTAATCTCAGCTATCATATGTCAATCCCCTAGCATTACTTGTCTTTCTAAGGAGAACCGACTATAGCAATACAACTAGTATCACACAGGAGGTGTGGGGATTAGGTTTCACAGTTGTTAGAGTTCTCCTTTATATAGTTTTCAAATCAGGATTTGCAATCCAAGTTACCTTGGTAACAAAGCATTCAATAATCACCGTTAGATGAAAAACATGATTCAACCAAGCTAATATCTTTCAACCGTTAGATCAAACTTAGCTTGTTACACACAAATGAATTGTACCCTCATTAAGGTTTATGTAACCGTACCCAAACATGTACACCCATGTTGGCTCAACAAATAGTTAACTGAGGTTAGCCATATGTTTACTCTCATATTAACCTTATTCATCTTAACCATAACTAGTTCAAATGCCTTCAAATGAAACTAGTTAATGAGTTGTTCAATTGTATAGAAGAAACAATTGAAACCAAATCGGTTTGATTCACTCGAATAAATCATGAACATTATAGCCACGGTTTGCAAAGATTGATTTAAATTTTAAGTTCATGAACATACCGATTTGATAAAAAAAACAGCTTAAGTATGCGTACGGGTATGCGTACTTAAGCAACCGGATTTGAGTTTTTAAGTTTCCAAACTCAGCAGAAATTCCCGGTTTGTAAACTTCCGCCAGTATGCGTACGAGTACGCATACTTAAGGTGACTAGTTTAGGAGTTTGTAATTCCCAAACTCAGCAGATATTTTCGGTTCGAAAACCCCCTCCAGTAAGCATACGGGTACGCGTACTTAAGGTAACTAGTTTAGGAGTTTGTAATTCCTAAACACATCATATATTTTAGGTTCGAAAACTTCTACCAGTATGCGTACGGGTACACATACTTATGTTTTCTCCTTCACCAATTTCGTATACACACATATGCATACACTTGGCTCCCGGTTTATGGATTTATACACTAATGTGCGAACATACTATACATGCTTATATCCAAAGATGGTTATATCATAAACTTTTAATTTCAATCATTGAAACTTTCTTAGAGGACGTTATATAGTTGTTGTTCACAAACTATTTTTCGTCAAAGAAATTTTCAAGTTATTGAAATTATCATAATGAAACATTTCAAGGCAACACCAAATTATTGTATCACACAAACCATGTTGGATGTAACTCGGTAATTTTCATATTATCTTATTCGGACTTTCGTCACGATTGTAAGATGAACATGGCTAAAGCAAAAGCTTGCCAACACATATTTCGAGAAATATATAAGTGAGATAAACTCAGTTCGAAATCTCAAATGTGTATAATAGAAAACTATTTCGTAACACGATTTATGTCTCAATATAGGATATAGAGTAGAAATAGACTTTCCAAGTGATAGATGGGTTTAAGTCTCCACATACCTTTTGTTGATGAAGTTCCACAAGCTCCCCTTAGTATTTATTCATCTTCAAATGATGAACACTGAGAGATCTAAGTTCAACTACACTATCTATGTCCTAGTCCGAGACATATATAAATAGGCTAGAAATCAATACTTATAGTTTTGATCACTAACACTGTCAAACATTCTTGAGATAGCAACACATGCGAGTTCGACCGAGCAATGCTCTAATACAAGCTATTAAGAAATCACAAAGAATGAGACGAAGACCTTTGTGATTACTTTTTATATCTTACCTATCGAAGATAAATCTCGAGAAAATATCTACCGAACAAAGTAAGATCAGAACACGCAACTACAGAGAAAATAGTTGAGTCTGGCTTCAGAATCCCAATGAAAATTTTAAGTCGTTAACCTATAATGGTTTTAGGAAAAACCTAGGTTAAAGTAGAATAGACTCTAAACGCAACTAGTATCGCACAAGAGGTATAGGGATTAGGTTTCCCAGTTTCTAAAGTTCTCCCTTATATAGTCTTCAAATCAGGGTTTGATAGCTTTGGAACAAAGCAATCAATATTCCCCGTTAGATGAAACCTGATTTAAGATTAAAGCAAATATATTTCCATTGTTAGATGGTCTTTAGCTTTTTACACAAAAATGAAGTATACCTTCATTTAGATATGGGTAACTGTATCTAAACGTGTATATTGAGTTGGCTCAATAACAGTTAACCGAAGTTATCCATATGAACATTTTTCTCTTAACCTTGTTCATCTTAACACTTCTAGATCAATTAATAATCAAAATGAATCTAATTGTGTTACTCATAGAGTTTTTCAATTGTTTATATTCTCATATAAGTATACAAGACACAATTGAAGCAAAATCGGACTGATTCAAAAGAATTGGTTCATGAACATTTTAGCCATGGTTTGCAAAGATTGCATTCTGTTATTTATAAATGTATTTGTTCATGAGTATGAAATCATACTTAACTAATTAAGAACCTGAACCACTTAAGTTTGCAAACAGGTACGCAAACTTAAGTTCCAAACATTGGTCACAAGCCGACAGTTTGTAAACGGGTAGGCAAACTTTAGCTTCGGACTGAACTCAGTTGAAACCGTTCCCGAAAGGCTACGCAAACTCGGTTCCCAGACTTCTTCAGTTAAATCAATTTGAGAACGGGTAGGAAAACTTAAGTACCCTGACTTAAACAATTGAATAAGTTTGTGAACAGGTATGCAAACTTCCAGTCCTGAATTCCGTCAAAACAGTTAATACACTAAGTACACAAACCGTAATGTATCTAGACATGAGTTTTAGATCTTAACTCCCATTTAAATCATTGAAACATTCTTAGAAGACTGCAATAGCTGTCTCACACAAACTATTATCTTATAAGCAATTTTCAAGTGATCGAATGATCAATACGAAACATTCCGAGCCTACATCAAATGATTGTCTCACACAAATCATGTAAGATGTTACCAGGTGATTTTCACACGATCATCTTTTGACTTTCGTCAAGAATAATGATGAATATGTTTAAAGCAAAAAGCTTTCCAACACATATTTCGAGAAAGATATAAGCGAGTTAAACTCAGCTCGAAATATCAAATGTGCATAATGTAAAGTCTATATAGCTATACGACTTTTGTCTCAATTGAAGATAGAAAAGAATATACTTCTGAGTGATAGATGAGTTCAAGTCTCCACATACCTTTTTTTGATGAAGTTCCACAAGCTCCCCTTATTATTTCTTCGTTTTCAATCGATGAACGACGTGAAGTCTACATCTCAACTACACATTCTATCTGAATCCAAGACATATCTGTAAGTAGACTAAAAATTAAGACTTATGATTTTGACAAGTAAACTTGACAAACAAGCTTGAGATAGCAACGCTTTCGAGTTCGACCGAGCAGTGCTCTAACAATTTCCCACTTTGTCAATTTTAGTGATAAAACTATCAATACATATGGATTACAAAATAAATAAACTTTGTAGCTTCTCATCCAAATGCTTGATTTCCTTGGTTCTTCAACATTTCTTGAATTCTTCGTCACTCCAAGTACTTCAGGGATTCTAAACGTGTTCAAATCATCATCATAGTTGTTGAAGATCCGTAGCCATAACAATACGAAAATAGAAGTTCTCCAATATTTTTATACAGTGTCATAGTATTATTACACAACATCAAAGTTCAATTGTATCATAACTTTTACAATAATACTATGGTGATATATATCACTCCCCCTTAGTCAATACTTCATATCACAGTGAAAACCACTCCCCCTTACATAATGATCCGTAAACCATATGTATATGTAGTGTGAACTACAAAAATAATTCTCCCCCTTTTAGTCAATATAAATTGGCAAAGGTACGAAAACTAGCGGGATCATAATGAAATTCTCAAATAGATACTTCATGACTAAAAGAGAACATATCAACTTTGTTTCGATGATTTCACATAGTTGAAACTTAGTGTATTCATCAAAGAGTTTATAAAGATACAAGATAACTCCTACAGTATTCCCCACAAATATTTGGCAATTAAGCACAAGTTCAATTAAGAACTCTCTCCCATAAAATGTCATTTCCGAAAGAACAACAAGAGCGACCTTACTTTTACAAAAATAGAAGGATTTCTTTGGACATTAAAAAATCACCTGAAACATGAAATTGTATCCAGAAAACTCAATTGAATTAACCACAAAGGAACCTCAATGGTTAATTAAATCGAAAATGCTCAATGATTAACTATGAGCCATACAGTACTTTCACATAGAAGTGGATTAGGGAAAGATCAATACTGCGGAATATTTAAAGATTCATTCTATTTTTCATCAAAATTTGCATAATGATACAATAGAATTAACATTTGACATATATAATAGACTTAACTTTTGACATATATGGGAACTCATAGTTCATGGACGTAAACACTCATATCCCATAACAATTTTTTTGCAATATATAAAATCAATAAAGATAATTACTGCAAAATCATCTTCCAAATAACTTAGAATTTAAATAAATAAATCTAAAATCATAGCAAGATGAAAATCGTTGGCAATAGCTATGTGTAATCACAATATAGGCTATTCAAAACCCTAGTTATCCTTCTTAAAACACAAGAATAAATTCTCATAAGAAGTTTCCTAGACATTATTTAGGCAAGAACCAAATATCATTTCACTTACTTTGAAGACTCTTCTCATATTCCCTATAATCATCAAGCTCGTCTTCGATTAGATCAATCCTAGATTCGAGATTATCCATCTTGTCTTCAAGTCTTTTGGTTGAAGATTCGAGTTCACTCTTTAAAGCACGTACTTGTTCCAAGACAAGATTCATAGTTAATGAGAGTTTTTCATAATGAGAGACAGTAGGATTCACATCCGACGAGGAATCACGTTTATCATGACACATATCATTATCATAGGAACCAAAACGAACCTTCTTAGAGGGAAAAAGAACAGTCTAGACATCATCTTCTTGGAAAGACTTGATGATGACATGATAGAGAAAATGAAATGCTTGCTTATAAGAATGAAATCTTCCAACTTAAAAGGAATAAGATAAAAAAAAATAATTCTAAACAGCCCTTTGACCAAAACCCTAACAGAAATTTTGGATATCAAAGAAAAAACTTTATTAAGAAAAACCATTTAGGCACATAAACGGTTCTTGACTCAGAAAATACAGTTCCAGAAAATATATATATAGAGACAAGACAAAAAAATAACAGAAATCTTTTCACACCCCTCTTGAAGATTATAGTCCTTGTCCATGGGATACAAAAACAATCTTAGAACCTATTACAGATTGTAATTTCTCCCATCCAATAAAGGATCGGGTGGATTCTTATGAGAAAAGGAAGATTTTGTTATTCCTTGTTTCTGATATCTTTTTATGGGGAGACGATCATGGGTAGACGTCTTCCTTTCCTGCATTGTTTCGAAAGCCATGTTTATCGATTTTCATAAACCATGAATAGTTCTGACAATCTGTTTTGAAAGTGATGTAGATTTCTTATGAGATTTTCTTTTCTCCTTCTGATAACATGAATTATTGGAAGGAGATTTTTCAAGAACCTTTGTGCACACTATCTCTGGGTGATCCTGGTTTTTATATAAGGGACACAATTTATTTGTTGTGCCATTGTATTTAATGTCTTTATCATTACAAGAGAGATTTGAAAATGACATATTTTCAGGTGTAATATGCTGATTTAGTTTAAAAGAATTTATCGAAGATAATCGGTTCTTCTTCTTGAAATCACGATTGCTAGAAGTCGCTTTCTCTTGTCTTAATTTTTTCAGTTAATTTTCCAGATTTTCAATATTTTTATCCAGGCTTCCTTCTTTATTTTCAAACATACTCTTCATTGGTTACAAATCTTTGGTTAACAGATCAATTTTCTTTTATGGAGAAGTTAGATCGTTTATCATGGAATAATCAGAGTTGTTAGACTGACAAGCGTGATTATCAGCAAAGTAGGTGAGAGAAGTTTCATAGACTTTTTCCTCAGGACAGTAGTCAAGAGTTGTCATCCATGATTTTGTTAACTCACTAACCTCCTTATTAGAATAACCAGAGCACATGGAACAAGTTCCGGTATCATATTTTTTGTGAACTTTTCTATCCTTCTAATTGATTGAAGAAAAATTCTTTTGAGACTTTCTTTTTCTCTGTCTTAGAGTTTTCTTTAACTGTTGAAAGAACAGTGAGAGAGTTGAATTAAAGCAATTCTCATCCTTTGTATCAAATAATTTAGGACATAGAGACTTTACATCAGATGTAGCAACAGAATTGCAAGACATGCGGAAGTTTTTCTCTTTTACTCAGTTCAGGATAAAAAATCTTTAGCTTTCCAAGAAGATAATTTCTGGAAAGTGTATCAAGGTTATTTCCTTCAACGATGACATGTTTCTTAGAATCGTATTTAGCTGGAAATGATCTGAGAATTTTCATCACAATGTCCTTTTTAGGAATAGTCTTACCCAATGCAAAAGATGCATTAACAATTTTAGACAATTTGTGATTAAACTCATCAAAAGAATCTTCATCAGCCATACGAAGGTTTTCTCAATCAGAATATAGGTTTTGAAGCCTAGCTTATTTCTCAAAGGAATTTCCTTCGAATACAGTTTCTAAGATATCCCAGGATTTTTTAGACTTAGTGCACGTAGTCACATGGTGCTGAAGATCTGGGGTAATGGCATGGATGATAGTATTTAGTCTGTCAGAATTTTTCTTTGCAGCGAGAATCTCGGCATGATCATACGCACCAATATCCTTTGGAACAGTTACATCGCCTTCTGTAACAACCGGAGGATCATAGCCATTAACTACACGAACCCATGGTTGAAAATCTCATGCTTGGAGAAAGGCACACACAACAATTTTCCACCATAAGCAATTCGATCCATCGAAGATTGGCGGCACGTTTATAAAGATAGTGTTTCTTTCCATAGAGTTAGATTGCTACAAACACAGACTTACGAGGTCCTAAACGTGTTTGCCTGCTCATATACCAATTAAAAAGGCGGGGGTCTAACAACCACGCCCAATATTTCGTTTATACAATGTGTATGGACTAACTCCAATAAAATTCCAAGAGAATCAACTAGACAATCATACTCAATCAAGGAAAATATATCCAAGAGTGATATCTTTGTTTCTCAATGTAATCAGCAAATCAAACAGATAGAAATCCGCGAGCCTGATTATTATGAGAAACAACTTGAACGGTACCGAAGAACAATATTCAAGTGTCAATCAATTCCAATCAACAACCAAAGGTTGGATTTACCAATTGATTGAACCACGCACAACCTGTGATATTTCAATTATATAGAAAATATAATGCCGAAAAGAAATAACACAGACACAAGAAATTTTGTTAACGAGGAAACCGCAAATGTAGAAAAATCCCGGGACCTAGTCCAGATTTGAATACCACAATGTATTAAGAAGCTACAGACTCTAGCCTACTACAAGTGAACTTCGGACTGGAATGTAGTTGAGCCTTAACCAATCTCACACTGATTAAGGTACAGTCGCGTTCCTTACGCCTCTGAATACCAGCAAGACTCTACGCACTTGATTCCCTTAGCTGATTTTTCCCACAACTAAGAGTTGCTACGACCTAAAGTCGAAAACTAGATAAACAAATCTGTTTCACACAAAAAAGTCTATTGAATAGATAATTCTGTCTTCCGCAGATATACCTACGAGTTTTTGTTCCGTCTTTTGAACATGAACCAATTGATACAACGGTCTTATATTCCCGAAGAACATCCTAGTAATATCAATCACCTCACAATAACTTAACTATTTGGTAGTAGAACAAGTTATTGCGGAATTACAAAGAATGAGATGAAGAGCTTTCTGATTACTTTTTATATCTTACCTATCAGAGATAAATCTCGATCAAATCTTAGAGAATATAATACTCAATACGATAGAACAAGTAAGATCAGAACACGCAACTACAGAGAAAATAGTTGGGTCTGGCGTCAGAATCCCAATGAAGTCTTTAAGTCTTTAACTTATAATGGTTGTAGGTAAAACCTAAGTTAAAGGAGAATCGAGTTCGACAAAAGGCTCTTCTGTTAATCTCAATAAACTCCTTTGTCAGGTTCTTAGATCTATCTTATTATCAACTATCAAAGTAATTGTTAAAATTTTGCAATCAATACTTTTAATCACAAAGAATTGTATTGATGCCGATCTACACAACTAATCAATCTAATCTACCACAAGGATAAACCGATTATAGTTGGATCGTCTTTTACCGAAACAAGTATTGTGCACACCAAAGATTATGAATCCAAATCAGAAATCTTCAAAGTCTTCTTTGTCTTCAAATCTTCTTAGATCTTCAATAAACACCTGCACACAATCAACTTGAATCTCTTGTGATCAATCACGCACAGAACGGAGTCTGTTAACAATGGATTATCACAAGATGTCTTTAAATCTACAAACAGTCTAAAGATCCCCGTAGAAACTTCGATCTAGTTTGAGTGAATCTTATATCAGAAGAGAAGATTCTCAAGCATAAACAAACTAGGTGCAATCAAAGTTCAACCACCGCTAGTCAATCAAATCAATCAAAAACAAAAGATAAGCCGCAATTATCTAGTTTCCCACCAACGGTACTAATAGATCTTCTCAATCCCAAAGAAGTCTTTGAACTGAGCGGCCGTAAGAGATTTGGCCTAATTAGGTTACTCTCCTCTCCGAATACGCGGCTTCACCAGTAGCATCACAACTAAGATAGTCTCGCTGTCTCTGGGGATTAGTTTGCTCGAAATGCAAACTTTCATATTTATAGATCAAGGAAGTTTGGACACCGAGGAATTTCCAAAACCGAAAATATTCTCAAGATATGCAATATATTCCAGATTCGGTTTCCATAATTCCTGGAAATGCTTTGTCCAAATAATGACCGAAAATCTCTTAGAAAATCTCCAACTAGCAAATGCACATTATTAATTTTCATTTTCCAAAAATAAAATTAAAAACCTTAAATAAAAGATTCTTAATTTATTTTATTCGATCCGGGATTTTCTTCCTTTAGATATTAAGGAATAAATTTGAACAATTAAATATAAGCGTTACTG
The DNA here is from genome assembly GCF_003573695.1 of Papaver somniferum. Lineage (NCBI taxonomy): Eukaryota > Viridiplantae > Streptophyta > Magnoliopsida > Ranunculales > Papaveraceae > Papaver > Papaver somniferum. Next base: position 77,716,050 of record NC_039365.1, read on the forward strand.
TACATGTTCAAAGTATGTCGACATCCTTACTTTGTAAGTCATCTTTCATACTTACAACCTTGAAACCGATTTTCCACACTTTCAAACAAGTTTAGAATTGGTTCACCTGACTTTCAAGAACTACGTGATTGATCAAGAACACTCAATCACCAATCATGGGTTTCACGGTTCTACCAAAATAAGTTTCGGTTCTACCTCCATGTGAGTATTGTGCATAGTCACACTAGCTTTCCAAAAATTCGGTTGACTAGGTACTAGAATCGGTTCCCCACATATATATGGTATCTAACTTGTACTTGCTGCACATGTCCATAGGATCGGTTCCCCTTTGCATAAAAACATGTTGCACATGTCCATAGGATAGGTTCCCCTTTGCATAAAAACATGTTGCACATGTCCATAGGATCGGTTCCTGTTAGAGAATAGCTCGGTTGAATGCACCAAGCGTTGGTATGTCAAGTTTGGTTGTCATATTTTAGTGAATCAAAACTCATGTTAAGAGTCGCTTGATTATGTACTAGAGTCAACTTCGTATAGGTTGGCTTGAAAGTATTAGGATATGAGACATTACAAGTATTCCGAAGACTTAATGATGTGAAGAAGCAAGGATCTACAACGACAACATCATCCTTCCACTTGAGGTTAGTGATATTTTACTTGAACTGTTTCATTCCCTAACGTATCTTTCAAGTCGTGCATATTTAAAACAAAACTGCGAAGCATGAATGAACTCTAGATAGAAATAGTATTAAGGAATACAATACGAGGTTTATTGCTTAACCATTAAACTTTGTAGATAAGATATCGACATAATCGTTTAAATGTTATTGTGATTATGTATGGGTATGAGGTGAGGATTTCATCCTAGGGAACAATGTTTTACATGTGTTCTAAGGAAGTAAGTTCATAAACTTGTTTGTGAATCGAAAAGGAAATTTCCAGGCGTTATTAGTTTTGTTATTCATTGCATATCTTATGAAAAACCAATATGTGTGATTGAGTATAACCGTTCACAACTTGTTGTGTTCTTGGTAGAACTATTCACAAAGGCATGACTTATGTATTGTTATGACTTTTATTAGTCAAATCGATCTTAAGTAATCACCTGAGATGGTATGATCGGGTTTGTGTTTGTCTGAACAAATATGGGAAAGGGGAACTGATCCTAGTAAGAGGTGCAATATATCACAAAGGGGAACCGATCCTTGTATGAAGTGCAGCAAGGTTTATAGCAGAAAGGGGAACCAATCCTATGGACATGTGCAACACGTTTTTAGGGAAAGGGGAACTTATCCTATGGACATGTGCAACACATATAAGTTAGATATCATATATATGTGGGGAACCTATGCTAGTACCTAGTCAACCAAATTTTGGAAAGCTAGTGTGACTATGCACAATACTCACATGGAGGTAAAACCGAAAATTGTTTTGGTAGAACCGTTACACCCATGATTTGTGATTGAGTGTTCTTAATCAATCACATAGTTTCTTAAAAGTCAGATGAAGCAATTCTAAACTTGTTTGGAAAGTGTGGAAAATCAGTTTCCAGGTTGTAAGTATGAAAGAGGACTTACAAGTAAGGATGTCGACATACTTTGAACATGTGTTGTGAATGTTAATTTTTAATTGTTCAAAGTTATTCCTTAATAGCTAAGGGAAGAGAATCCCAGGATCGAAACATAAATAAGTTAAGAATCTTTTAATTAAGGTAATTAATTTCATTTTTAGGAAAATAAGAATTAGTAATGTGCATTTACTAATTATAGATTTTCCAAGAGATTTCGGTCAATATTTTTGGACAGAGCATTTCCAGGAATTATGGAAACCGAATTTGTGCTTTAATGAATATCTTGAGAATATTTTCGGTTTTGGAAATTCCTTGGTGTCCAAACTTCCTTGTCTATAAATATTGAAGTTTGCATTTCCAGCTAACTAATCCTTCGTAACATCAAACTACCTCTTGTTGTGCTGCTACTGGTGAAGCCCCCTATTCGGAGACGGGAGTAACCTAATTAGGCGAACTCTCTTACGGCCGCTCGTTTTAAAGTCTTCTTTGGGATTGAGAAGCTCTATTAGTACCGTTGGTGGGAAACTAGATAATTGCGGTTTATCTTTTGTTTTCGATTAATTTGATTGACCAACGGTGGTTGAACTTTGATTGCACCTAGTTTGTTTATGCTTTAGGATCTTCTCTTCTGATATAAGATTCACTCAAACTAGTTCAGAGTTTCGAGAGGGATCTTTAGACTGTTTGTAGATCTAAATACGATCTTGTGGCAATCCATTATTAATAGACTCCATTCTGTGTGTGATTGATCACAAGAGATTCAAGTTGTTGTGTGCAGGTATTTATTGAAGATCTTAGAATATTTGAAGACAAGGAAGATATTAAAGATTTCTGATTTGGGGTTCAAAATCTTTTGTGTGCACAATACTTGTTAGGTAAAAAGAGGATCCAACTATAATTGGTTTTATCCTTGTGATAGAATTGGATTGATTAGTTAAGTAGATCGACATCAACACAATTCTTTGGATTAAGAGTGTTGTTTGCAAAATCTTAACGATTACTTCGATAATTGAACATAAGGTAGATTTAAGGACCTGATGAAGGAGTTTATGTTAAGATAAACAGAAGAGCATTTGTCCGAATCATATCACTTGGTTGAAGAGAGTTGATACCAAACAGATTTGTTGTTCCTTTACTATTTGGATAACGAACCAAAGGAATTGTTCCAGGTACGTGACTTATTCATAAGTTGTAGGCGTGGGAATACAGACGGAACGAGGTGAACTATATAGGTTTAGTTGCTTGGCCTCAACTATACGAAGTTAGGTTTAATTTTGTGTAGCGGCTTAATCCTGAGAGTATTCAATTCTGGACAAGGTCCCGGGGTTTTTCTGCATTTGCGATTTCCTCGTTAACAAAATCTTGTTGTGTCATTTACTTTTATTTTCCGCTTTATAATTGTTTTATTATAATTAAAGTAAATTACACAAACGTTAATTCTTATTTACTTGATAAGAAATCTTGTTGTGTTTGGTTAAGTCCGAACCTTTTTATAAGTAAACATACTTCGTTGTTGTATTATCTCGATCTCGTATCCATAGACGATCACACGAAGTGTGAAACGATTAGTTGCATTGTCTCAACTCATTCCATAGACAATCACTTTCGGAGAAAGGACTTATAGATAGTAAAAGTTTGAGATTGAGGTAGAATTGGGCACCCTCATCTTTTCAATTGGTATCAGAGCAGGCAAACACGAAAAGATCTAACAATTTGTGTTTGGTGCGATCCAACCTATAAGAAATTGAATCTATGTCCGATTCAGTTAACGTTATGCAAGAGTTTGAATACTCAAAAGTTGAAGATGTTACTACTTCGTTGACTCATGATCCAGGAGTTACGAAAACATCTATGTTTATCTCTGGTGAAAGACAAGATGCTGATATAGAGTTGTAAAGCTATTAAAGCCTACACAATTTCTGTCTTCTAAAGTACTAATATTAAAGACAGGGCAAATCTTCTTAAACAGGAGATCAGAGAAAAAGACATTCAACTGAATTGTCTAGCCAAAGAGAAAATGGATCTCACTGTCAAACTAGAAGCTCTTGGTAAATCTCTTACTTTAGATAAAGAGACACGTCTTATGATTCTAACTAATGATGTTGTTGTGATTTCTTCTGATAATGAGGAAACTAAAAGTCCTTGCTCGACTTTTACAGACTGTGATAAAACCGGTTTAATCACATTTGAAACAGATCAAGATAATGGTAGTTTTTCTAACTACATCAAGTTAGAAGAGGATGATAAATCGGCTTCTAGATCTACTGATGATCAATCGAAATCTTGTCTAAAGGAAACTTTGAACCGATTCCGTGATGGTGATCTTAAGGAATACAATTTTCAGTCACTTGACAGGAAACTTATACTTCTTAAACATACGGTGGTAAAATTTTTGAAGGAAGTTTCTTGTCTTAAAAAACTGAAAGATCATTCCTCAGAAGAAAGACAGATTATACCACATCCCTATGAGATCAACTCGAAAGAGTCAGAGAAAAAATTGATAATCGCTTCTGGAAAAAGGTTCCTTCTCACCCATATCAAAACAATTCTAGTTTTGATGAAGAACGACTCCAGCAGAAAGGGAATGAGAGAATCTCTGCCAAAAAACAATCAGGAATTTCCAATAGTTGTTTCAGACAATCACACTGATGTGAATCATAAGGAAGTCCTTATAAGGAGAAAATCCTATGAAAATCTCATTGAAATAATTAAAAGAGATTTATTTATCTCCGAAAATTCTCACATCAGTACAGTTTCTCCACATGATCATATCTTTAGAGTTAGAAAAGATCATTGTCTTGGGAGAAATTATTTTGGGCAGAAATTCCCGAAGGGAAACATGAATTATGTTTCTGATATTCACTATAAGCTGGAAAAATCTTACTCCGATGCAAGTTAGTTGTATCAAAATTGTGCATTCCCATCCTTTTTCGTGCACATAATCTTGGATGGGAAAGGCACAATAAAAAAGGAGCGCATTTGTTTTGTGTAGTTGTTTATCAGAAAATTCTGTGATACTTTATGGATAGCTGCGAATCCATGGATGTCAGAAAAATGTTCATGTTTAACATGATCTTCCAAAAAGAGGTTTTATTTAGAATTTTCAAATTTTAATGAACCTTCCAGCTTGAGAAGTTCGGACTAATGAAACGAAATATATTTTTTATATATTCTCAGATTTTCCTGAGAACTTTTGGTCTGAAAGTTGTCTCTTTTAAAAAGAGAAACTATCTCTTGCCTGTATTCTGAAACCCTGATCAATCCTTTATATATATACACAACCGAGCATGCCTCCAATAACTCGCAGTGTCTCAAAGGATAATAAGGAGGAATCTCAAAAGTTTAAGGATTGTCAAGGAATCAATACAGAGAGGAAGAAGAAAATCATATCAAATATCATGTCTGATTATGATTCTGATAGTTCAGTTGGATCACAAGATGAGTCATGTCTGTTGGATTACAATCTACAAGATCCAACCAAAACCAAATGGATTCGTTCTGATAGTATGATTGACTGTATCCAAGGTTTTGAGAAACTAAGAACCAACCTTATTATAACGATTCGAAATTAAGATTGACTCAAAGATAAGATCGAGGAAACAAAAGTTGATATTGCTGATATGAAGATTCAAGTTGAAAAACTTGAGAAACAAGAAGTGGTTGCAGGCAAGTCTGTTGAGACATGCTTTAAGAGTTTGAACACTGAAGAGACCTCAGTGAACAACAAGAGCACCACTAGAGATTAAGTTATATGCTGTAATACTTAATCTAATAAAATAGACATCAATTTTTGATTCCTTTCAATGATTGTATTGGTCTATCATGAATAAAACTATTATGAATAAAATTATTTGATTTATATTTTTTCTTGTGATAGTTTTCTGTATATATAGCATGTGCTTGAATGCTTTATCTTATTGCTATGTATGTTTATGGGATGTTTGATTTCAGTTTTATTACCTTGATATTCGATCTCATAATATTGTGAACCCTTGTGTTTGGGTGACTTTTAGATTTAACATGATTAAGTTCTAGCCAATGTTGGTAGGCTTTATCAAAGGATCATGAGGGGTTCTGGTAGAAACAATATGTGAAAAAGTCACAATATGTTGAATCGGTTTTGGTTTAGCATAAAAGCATATGTGTGTCGACGCTTTTCAACTTTTGCTTGCAATTGTTAAAACCGGTTTACAACCTTTCTCTGGTAAAGGTTGGTTGTTGTTATTCTTTTGTTTTTGCATAAGGATGACAACATGATGATATTTAGATATCAATTCTCCCTGGACGAAGATGTAAACATATTGGAGAATTGGATGCGAAATTTGAGGTAACGAGTTTGTTAGTTAATTGTTTTCCTGTTTAAGAAAAGGCTGAGTTTATTTCATATATATTTATTGCTTTTTCTTAACAAAATATCGGTACAATTGATGTTTATTCCATTACGTGTGTATGGATGTATGTGTGATTCAATTGGTTCCGGTTAAGAAAAACTATTGTTATCTTGCTTTATTGTGTGGTATTAATTGTTTAGGCTTACAAAATTTCGGTGCAATTGCGGTTCTTTAATGTATATGTTGTTTCAATTGATTCCGGTTGAGGTGAATAATTATGCAAGTTTATTTATTTGGTTTATATGAATTATTTATGGCTTAACGAAATAAAAGGTTTACGGGATGAGTTGTTTAGTCCAATTCGATTCCGGATAAGAGAAACTAAGTTAATTCTGATCTTAGATAGACTTATCGAAGTTAGGTTTCGGTTATTCAAGTCTAATCGAATGCATTAACAAGAAATACTATTTAACTAACCTAGTACTTGTCTTGTTTAAAATTGAAAGGTCTAAGTTTATGGATAATTAGAACCTGATGAGAAAAATAGAGTTATCTTTATTTTGGTCTTATCGAATAAGCGATTGTTTTTGTACAATCGGTTTAGCAAAGGAACTAAGGTGCTTAGTTGATTTTTGGTTTGCTAAACTAAAATGGGAAAAAAAATCGGACAATTGTTTCCTTGGTAACATATCAAAATAAAACTACTTGTAGTTTCAGTTTTGATATTGGTTATCAGAACATGACGTGTGGAAACCTCGGGCTTAACTCTACAGGTTGCAAGTCTATTTTGAGATTTGTAAGATTCTTTTAGGTTTGTCCTTTATTTTTTTCGTTTCTTTGTCATTTTGTGATAAAAAGGGGGAGAAATATATGGAGTAAACAAGTGATACTGGCATTGATTAATATTGATTGGTATCACAAAGTAAAAGAACATTGGTGCTTAAACGTTTATCTAAACGAAAGATTGAAAGCATAGACTAAGGGGGGTAACATATCATATTAATTGGTATAACAAAGTCGTGCGGATTGAAAATCTACCTATCTTCCTTTAGAGGGAGTATTAGCTTTGTTATTATAATGTCAACATCGGCATTTTAAGGATTGAATATATGCAGATTACCGTGTTGTTGAATTCGGGAATCAAGTGTATGTGTAATGAATTCTTGTAATTTGTTTATCCATATGATGTAAGAGTTTTATCACTGAAATTGACAAAGGGGGAGATTGTTAGAGCATAGCTCGGTTGAACCCACCAAACGTTGGTATGTCAAGTTTGGTTGTCATATTTTAGTGAATCAAAACTCATGTTAAGAGTCGCTTGATTATGTACTAGAGTCAACTTCGTATAGGTTAGCATGAAAGTATTAGGATATGAGACATTAAAAGTATTGTGAAGACTTGAAGATGTGAAGAAGCAAGGAGCTACGATGACAACATCATCCTTCCACTTGAGGTTAGTGATATTTGACTTGAACTGTTTTATTCCCTAACGTATCTTTAAAGTCGTGCATATTGAAAAAAAAACTGCGAAGCATGATTGAACTCTAGATAGACATAGTATTGAGGAATACAATACGAGGTTTATTGCTTAACCATTAAACTTTGTAGATAAGACATCGACATAATCGTTTAAATGCTATTGTGATTATGTATGGGTATGAGGTGAGGATTTCATCCTAGGGAACAATGTTTTACATGTGTTCTAAGGAAGTAACTTCATGAACTTGGTTTGTGAATCGAAAAGGAAATCCCCAGGTGTTATTGTTATTGTTATACATTGCATATCTTGTGAACAACCAATATGTGTGATTAGTATAACCTTTCATGACTTGCTTGTGTTTTTGGTAAAACTATTCACAAAGGCCTGACTTATGGATTGGTATGACTTTTATTAGTGAAACCGATCTTATGTAATCACCTGAGATGGTATGATCGAGTTTGTGATTTTATGTCTGACCAAATTTGGGTAAAGGGGAAGCAATCCTAGTAAGAGGTGCAGTACATCACAAAGGGGAATCGATCCTTGTATGAGGTGCAACAAGTTTATTGCAGAAAGGGGAACCGATCATATGGACATGTGCAACACGTTTTTAGGCAAAGGGGAACCTATCCTATGGACATGTTCGACACATATAAGTTGTATACCATATATATGTGGGGAAACGATCCTAGTACCTAGTCAACCGAATTTTTTGGAAAGCTAGTGTGACTATGCACATTACTCACATGGAGGTAGAACCGAAACTTGTTTTGGTAGAACCGTTACACCCATGATTTGTGATTGAGTGTTCTTAATCAATCACATAGTTCTTGAAAGTCATATGAACAAATTCTAAACTTGTTTGGAAGCGTGGAAAATCCGTTTCAAGGTTGTAAGTATGAAAGAGGACTTAGAAAGTAAGGATGTCGACATACTTTGGACACGTGCTGTAAATGTTAATCTTTAATTGTTCAAAGTTATTCCTTAATAGCTAAAGGAAGAGAATCCCAGGATCAAAACATAAATAAGTTAAGAATCTTTTAATTACGGTTATTAATTTCATTTTTAGGAAAATAAAAATTAGTAATGTGCATTTACTAATTACAGATTTTCCAAGAGATTTCAGTCATTATTTTTGGACAGAGCATTTCCAGGAATTATGGAAACCGAATTTGTGCTTAAATGAATATCTTGAGAATATTTTCGGTTTTGGAAATTCCTTGGTGTCCAGACTTCCTTGTCTATAAACATTGAAGTTTGTATTTCTAGCAAACTAATCCTTCGTAACAGCAAACTACCTCTTGTTCTGCTGCTACTGGTGAAGCCGCCTATTTGGATAGGAGAGTAACCTAATTAGACGAAATCTCTTACGACCGCTCGTTTTAAAATCTTCTTTGGGATTGAGAAGCTCTATTAGTACCGTCGGTGGGAAACTATATAATTGTGGTTTATCTTTTATTTTCGATTGATTTGATTGAATAATGGTGGTTGAACTTTGATTGCACCCATCTTGTTTATGCTTGAGGTTCTTCTTTTCTGATATAAGATTCACTCAAACTAGTTCAGAGTTTCAACAGGGATCTTTAGAATGTTTGTGGATCTAAAGACGATCTTGTGATAATCCATTGTTAACAAACTCTGTCATGTGCGTGGTTGATCACACGAGATTCAAGTTGTTGTGCGCAAGTATTTATTGAAGATCTAAGAAAAGTTGAAGACAAAGAAGATATTGAAGATTTCTGATTTGGGGTTCATAATCTTTGGTGTGCACAATACTTGTTTCGGTAAAAAGAAGATCCAACTATAATCGGTTTTATCCTTGTGATAGAATTGGATTGATTAGTTGAGTATATTGGCATCAACACAATTATTTGGATTAAGAGTGTTGTTTGCAAAATCTTAACGATTACTTCGGTAATTGAACATAAGATAGATCTAAGGACCTGACGAAGGAGTTTATGTTAAGATAAATAGAAGAGCCTTTGTCCGACTCATATCACTTGGTTGAAGAGAGTTGATACCAAACAGATTTGTTGTTCCTTTACTATTTGGAATACGAACCAAAGGAATTGTTCCAAGTACGTGACTTATTCATAAGTTGGAGGCGTGGAATACAGACGGAACTAGGTGAACTATAGGTTTAGTGGCTTGGTCTCAACTGTACGAAGTTAGGTTTAATTTTGTGTAGCGGCTGAATCCTGAGAGTATTCAATTCTGGACAAGGTCCCGGGGTTTTCTGCATTTGCGGTTTCCTCGTTAACAAAATCTTGTCCTGTCATTTACTTTTATTTTCCGCATTATAATTGTTTTATTATAATTAAAGTAAATTACATAAACGTTAATTCCTATTTACTTGATAAGCAATCCTACTGTGTTTGGTTAAGTCCGAACCTTTTTATCAAGTAAACATATTTCGTTGTTGTATTGTCTCGATGTCGTATCCATAGACGATCACACGAAGTGTGAACCGATTAGTTGCATTGTCTCGACTCAGTCCATAGACAATCACTTTCAGAGAAAGGACTTATAGGTAGGAAAAGTTTTAGATTGAGGTATATTTGGGTACCCTCGTCTTTTCAGTTCCCCTTTCTGCTAAAAACTTGTTGCACCTCATACAAGGATCGATTCCCCATTGTGATAGGTTGTACATCTTACTAGGATCGGTTCCCATTTACCCAGAGTCGGTCATACCAATAACACTGAGTCGATCATACCATCTCAGGTGATTACTTAAGATCGGTTTCACTAATAAAAGTCATACTAATACAAAAGTCAGGCCTTTGTGAATAGTTTTACCAAGAGCATAAACAAGTCATGAGAGGTTATACTAATCACACATATTGGTAGTTCAAAAGATATGCAATGAATAACAATACCAATAATTCCTGGCGATTTCTCTTTCGATTCACAAAACAAGATCATGAATTTAATTCCTTGAAACAAATGTAAAACATTGTTTCCTAGGATCAAATCTTTAACTTATACCTATACATAATCACAATAGCATTCAAACGATTATGTCGATGTCTTATCTACAAAGTTTAATGGTTAAGCAATAAACCTCGTATTGTATTCCCTAATAATATGTCTAACTAGAGTATAATCATTCATGCTTCGCAGTTTTGTTTTCAATATGCACGACTTGAAAGATACGTTAGGGAATGAAATAGTTCAAGTCAAATATCACTAACCTCAAGTGGAAGGATGATGTTGTCATTGTAGATCCTTACTTCTTCACTTTTTCAAGTCTTCGCAATACTTGTAATGTCTCATATCTTAATACTTTCAAGCTAACCTATACGAAGTTGACTCTAGTACATAATCAAGTGACTCTTAAATGAGTTTTGGCTCACTAAAATATGACAACCAAACTTGACATACCAACGCTTGTGGGTTCAACCGAGCTAAGCTCTAACACTTTGAATTAGGAGTTTCAGTAAAACTCATATTCTTCATAAAAGGATGAAAAAGTACTCGATGGACCATCAGAAAATACCAAAATTCTCAGGACTGGTCCACGGATGACATGGAAACATAAACACATCACCGTGACCATTTATGGTCGTGCTTGCCAAGGGTCGGTCCCACCATTATCATTGATAAATGACCTAATTGATCATTCAAAGTCCATATTTGACTCAAACTCTCTCCAACCAACTTGGATGATGATCCATCGACCATCAGTTCGTCCCACAGCCACCTAGGGCCGGTTTTACACCCCTTGGTCGGTTCCTCATGCTTCCATAATTAGGTTTTACAACCTAGTGCTCAAAAGAGCACTATTTTAGTTATATTGCTCTACAAAGGAATTTGGTAAATGCTCAGTCTAGCATCCAGATACTACATGGTTAGTCCATCACTCATACAGGCGGTCCCTCTCTCACCCATTGGTTGATTCTCAGTTGATCATCCATTGATCATTCATTGATCATAATTAGGGTTTTGAACTGAATGCTCTGTCTAGCATAATTCTGAACAGGTTCAAACACTAATATTTTAATACTGACCCATCAATCAATATTTTAATTAATTAATTAGATAATATTCGGTTAATATTTTATTTGGTCTTGCTACCAATTATTGATGGATCTAGTAGTATTTGCTCTGGCTAGCAATACTTGCTCTAATCATCAATGCTCTATCTGTCAATACCTTAATTGCATCAGCTAGCAATGGGTCACGACCAACAGGTTCTGAACTGTCGCCTCTGACATTATTGATTCAATTATCAATATTTAATTGCTCTACAGAGCAATATTCCTCATGTTGATTCGGCTATCAATATTTGATTTGCAGTTTTTTTCATGTTGATTCAACATTTAAGAATTTGATACTGATCCATCTATCAGTATTCTATTGGTTCATCAACACATTTGGTTCGTCCCTCAACCATTATTTTAATATCTCTCCTCATCATTCGACTAACTCATGACACATGGATCGAGAAAGATCTTCAATGATCGTTCAACAATGATTATTTTCACAAGTGCTCAGTGAACCAACATAATGGTTTATGATCGATCCAGCAATCTCATAAAACCATCTCTAAGTCATTCCACTATCATTACTGCTTCAACTAGCATAATGATATGACACGGTCATTAGTCACCTAATTCAACATTCATGACATGAGCATGTTGTTGTTTCAACATTTCATGCTTCATCCACCATATTATTATTGAACTTCGTCTGTTCAGTTCATAAGACTTATAGTCTTAGGTCAAAGATTGACCAATCACACATGAGACATCAATTCACGTCAAATGGGGAGATATCACTAGGGTTTTGGTCTGGCAGCCTACGACACGTGCGATATGAGGTACATCCACGATGAGAGTTGTGGTAAGTCGTGCTGACAGTAGAGTAGTAAATGGAATAGTGGATGGTCGATCAACCAAGTCTTCCGTGTAGAGTGGAAATAGTTCTTACACGATTTCCCACTTCCCCATTCTTCCACTACCTTCAGCTGTCACCACTTACTAGAGATTGATGTGCTGCTATAAATAGGTTTATGAACGTATGATTTGATAACTAACGACAACTAAGACTCATCACTGTCAAGTTATCAAACACTTTCGGAAGATTTCTCTCTTCTACACAGAGAATCATCTTTACAGCAGTTCAACACATCACATCACTTACAGATCAATCTTCATTGTTCTCCACACAATCTCAGCTTCCCTCCCTACAGACCGACCCTTCTCCTCCTCTTGTGACTGAGTTGAACCTGGAACGGCCATTGTCTTGGTTTAGGCCAGGGTCCTACAGATTAGTCTCTCGAACTCAAAGTACTCCGGTGCAGTACATTTGTTTAAAGGTTCTGACAATTTGCAACTTCGATCACCTGCTTCAGCGAGCATTTGCCTCCTCCACCACTTTTTTACCAGAAACCCCGTGAGTCGTTTTTACCCGCAAAAAATGAGTACATGTAATACGGCTTCAGACATTTAACAATTATCTTAGTTTGTAAGACTGATAACATTGTGTTGTATTCTGAATGTAGTAGTTCTATATTTTTCTCTAAATCAATTTGAAACATTCTCGAATAATATTAATGACACATATCATTGTTTCAGCCTATTTTCGAATGATAAATTTGAATTATGATTTTGGTTCCGAACAATAAGTTGTTCTCCACTGAAATTGATCAAGTATGAATAAATGTTCATTCTTAGTCATTATATTTCGAGAAATTCATAAACTAGATAATTACTTCTCGGCTCGAAATTCTTGTCTATGCAAGCTAGTCTAATTAATTATGCGAAAAACATCTCAAGGATAGAAAAGTGAATATATCTTGAGAAATAACTGGTTCTGTCTTAATTTACCTTTTGTTGATGAAGTTCTCCAAAAGCTTCGGTTGATCTTCGCCTTCAAACGGTAGAATACAAATGATGACTGGTTTGTTTCTCAACTACATTATCCTAGACCGAGACTTAACTAATTTTAGACTAGAAATCAAGACATAGTTTTGACAACTAAATTTGACAATAATCTTGAGATAGCAACACTTGTGAGTTGGACCGAGAAATGCTCTAACAGAAATCATATAGGCTTATTTGATTGAGGCAGACTAGTATCAAAATTATTCACTGAGGTTGAAGAAACTCTTAGACTGTAAAGGAGGTTCCAGAGACGTAAGGAGCGCGACTGTAACTAAATCGCTTGGAGGGTGGATTCGGTTTAAACTACATTCAGTTCCGAAGTCTGATAGTAGAATAATTTATTTAACGGCTTAATACAATTTGGTGTTCGGATCTGGAAGAGATCTTGGGGTTTTTCTGCAGTTGCGGTTTCTCGTTAACAAAACTTCTGGTGTCTTGTGTTTTTCCGTTTCCGCATTATACTGTTTATCTTTATAATATGATTTATGCAAGTAGTAAGTATTCAATTTTAGTAGATACGTCCATCTAATTGTGATCGATTACGAGACCTTTTTCTTGTAGAATTCGGATCTTGAAAGATATATAACAAGTTTATTACTTGGCAGAATTCCTATTGGATTATTTAGATACGACTATATATATTGATCTTGCATGTTGATTTTTGGGATCGTCCAAGTAATCTTCTTAACAATCAGGTTTATGGACTAGGTTATCACAACTTAGTCGAAATGTGTATGTAGTTTGGACTAATTTGTGATAACCTAGTCCGTAAACCTGATTATTAAGAAGAATTCTTGGACGATCTCAAATATCCAAGATCAATCTAGTCATATCCAAATAATCAAATCGGAATTATACTAAGCACTAAACTTGTAATCTATCTTTCAAGATATGATTTCACTAGAAACAAGTCTCATAATCGATCACGATTATATGGACGTAACTACTAAGATTGAATACGTGTTAGAGCATAGCTTGGTTGAACTCACCAAGCGTTGGTATGTCAAGTTTGGTTGTCATATTTTAGTGAATCAAAACTCATGTTAAGATTCGCTTGATTATGTACTAGAGTCAACTTCGTATAGGTTAGCTTTAAATTATCAGGATATGAGACATTACAAGTACTGCGAAGACTTGAAGATTTGAAGAAGCAAGGAGCTACAACGACAACAATCATCCTTCCACTTGAGGTTAGTGATATTTGACTTGAACTGTTTCATTCCCTAACGTATCTTTCAAGTCGTGCATATTGAAAACAAAACTGTGAAGCATATTTGAACTCTAGATAGACATAGTATTAAGGAATACAATACGAGGTTTATTTCTTTACCATTAAACTTTGTAGATAAGACATAACCATAATCATTTGAATGTTATTGTGATTATGTATGGGTATGAGGTGAGGATTTCATCCTAGGGAACAATGTTTTACATGTGTTCTAAGGAAGTAAGTTCATAAACTTGTTTGTGAATCGAAAAGGAAATCGCCATGCGTTATTGGTTTTGTTATTCATTGCGTATCTTATGAACAACCAATATGTGTGATTGAGTATAACCGTTCACAACTTGTTGTGTTCTTGGTAAAACTATTCACAAAGGCCTGACTTATGTATTGGTATGACTTTTATTAGTGAAACCGATCTTAAGTAATCACCTGAGATGGTATGATTGGGTTTGTGTTTGTCTGACCAAATATGGGAAAGGGGAACCGATCCTAGTAAGAGGTGCAGTACATCACAAAGGGGAACTGATCCTTGTATGAGGTACAACAAGGTTTATAGCAGAAAGGGGAACCGATTCTATGAATATATGCAACACGTTTTTAGGTAAAGGGGAACAGATCCTATGGACATGTGCAACACATATAAGTTAGATACCATATATATGTGGGGAATCGATCCTAGTACCTAGTCAACCGAATTTTGGACAGTACTCACATGGAGGTAGAACCGAAACTTTTTTTGGTAGAACCGTTAAACACATGATTGTGATTGAATGTTATTTGATCAATCGCATAGTTATTGAAAGTTATATGAACCAATTCTAACTTGGTTGGAAGCGTGGGAAATCGGTTTCAAAGTTGTAATTGTGAAAGAGAACTTACAAATTATGGATGTCGACATACTTTGAACACGTGCTGTGAATATTTATTTCTTTAATTGTTCAAAGTTATTCCTTAATAGCTAAGGGAAGAGAATCCCAGGATCGAAACATAAATAATTTAAGAATCTTTTAATTAAGGTAATTAACTTCATTTTCAGGAAAATAAGAATTAGTAATGTGCATTTACTAATTAGAGATTTTCTGAGAGATTTCGATTATTATTTTTGGACAGAGCATTTCCAAGAATTATGGAAACCGAATTTGTGCTTTAATGAATATCTTGAGAATATTTTCGGTTTTCGAAATTCCTCAGTGTCCAAATTTCCTTGTCTATAAATACTTGAAGTTTTCCTTTCTAGCAAACCAATCCTTCGTAACAACAAGCTTCCTATTTGTTGTGTTGTTACTGGTGTAGCCACCTATTCAGAGAGGAGAGTAACCTAATTAGGCGAAATCTCTTACGGCCGCTCAGTTTAAAGTCTTCTTTGGGATTGAGAAGCTCTAGCGTGTACCGTTGGTGGGAAACTAGATAATTGCGGTTTATTTTTGTTTTCATTGATTTGATTGACTATCGGTGGTTGAACTTTGATTGCACCTGGTTTTTTTATGCTTGAGAATCTTCTCTTCTGATATAAGATTCACTCAAACTAGTTCAGAGTTTCAACATGGATCTTTAGACTGTTGTTAGTTCTAAAGACGATCTTGTGATAATCCATTGTTTATAGACTCTGTTATGTGCGTGGTTGATCACAAGAGATTCAAGTGATTGTGTGCGGGTTATTATTGAAGATCTAAGAAGATTTGAAGACGAAGAAGATATTGAAGATTTCTGATTTGTGGGTTCATAATCTTTGGTGTGCACAATACTTGTTTCGGGAAAAGAGGATCCAATTAATAATCGTTTTATCCTTGTGATATATTGGATTGATTAATTGAGTAGATCGGCATCAACACAATTCTTTGGATTAATAGTGTTGTTGGCTTAGTCTTAAATGATTACTTCGGTAATTGAACATAAGATAGATTAACGACCTGACGAAGGAGTTAATGTTAAGATAAACATAAGATCTTTTGTCCGAATCATATCACTTGGTTGAAGAGAGTTGATACCAAACAGATTTGTTGTTCCTTTACTATTTGGATAACGAACCAAAGAAATTGTTCCAAGTACGTGACTTATTTATAAGTTGGAGGCGTGGGAATACATACGGAACTAGGTGAACTATAGGTTTAGTTTCTTGGTCTCAACTATACGAAGTTAGGTGTAATTTTTTGTAGCGGCTTAATCATGAGAGTATTCAATTCTTGACAAGGTCCCGAGGTTTTTTTGCATTTGCGGTTTCCTCGTTAACAAAATCTTGCTGTGTCATTTACTTTATATTTCCGCGTTATAACTGTTTTATTATAATTAAAGTAAATTACACAAACGTTAATTCCTGTCTACTTGATAATTGAATCCGATTGTGTTTGGTTAAGTCTGAACCTTTTTATCAAGTAACATATTTCGTTGTTGTATTGTCTCGATCTCGTATCCATAGACGATCATACGAAGTGTGAACCGATTAGTTGTATTGTCTCGACTTAGTCCATAGACAATCACTTTCGGAGAAAGGACTTATAGGTAGGAAAAGTTTTGGCTTGAGGTATATTTGGTTACCCTCGCTTTTTCAATTGGTATCAGAGCAGGCAAACACGAAAAGATCTAACAATCTGTGTTTGGTGCGATCCAACCTATAAGAATGAACTCGAATTCTCATGAATCGACTTCAATTAACGTACCGCCAAGATTTGACGGAACAAACTATCTATGATGGAAATCTGCTATGAGATATTTTCTTCAATCGCGAGACTTTAATACTTGGCTATTTGTCGTCGATGATTATATTCGTCCAAAGATAGAAAATTCTGAAGAGGCTCTTGCAAAGCAGAATTCATATGGTTTGAATGATATAATACATGTTGTAATCCGTGATCTACAACATCATGTATCAACATGTCAAACTTCGAAAGAAGCTTGGGATAATCTTCAGATGGTATTTGAAGGAAATTCATCAAAAAAAGAAGCTAGACTTCAAACTTTTATGTCTGATTGGGAAAATCTTCGAATGGATGACAACAATACTTTTGAAGAGTTTCATATTAAACTCTCTGAGATAATTAATGCTTCTTTCTCGTTAGGAAAGACTATTTCTGAAAAAGACATAGTATGCAAAATTCTCAGATCGTTGCCCTCTAGATACGATTCTAAAAATCATGCAATCACTGAAGCTAATGATCTTTCGTCTCTATCTATAAGTTCCTTAGTTGGAAAACTAAAGATATTTGATCAAGAAAATTTGTCTAAACAAAAGGAAAATCTGGGATATAAAGCCATAAAAGGGGTTTCGACTCAATACTCGGAAGAGTCCGATGATCACGAAGATCTTACTGCTGAAGATGAAGCTGAACTAAATCATCATTTATCTCTTATTACTCAACGATTCAAGAAACCGTGAGACATCGAAAAAGAGAATCACATGTGTCAAAAAGAAAAATGTTCCTCCACATGTACGAGAAGACATCTGGGATGATGATGATGTTATTCCTCAATGCTACAAGTGTAGAGGCTTTGGCCATATTTCTCCGGATTGTCCAACCAATGACACACAGTGGAAAATAAATGCTTACACTGCCACACTTGATTATTGTCCTAATGAGAATAATCAAGTTGATGAGATATATCATGTTGCAACCATTGCAGAAGTCTATGATTATGGAATTCTTCCAACTATAGACACTCAAGAAGAGTTTAACCCTTCGATTTTCAAGGAGATGTTTCCATGTAAAGATAAAAGAACTCACCTTATAAAATCTGACATTGTTGAAATGAAAGCATCGTTTAATCAACTCAAATAGAGTTTTCTGAATGATAAAGAAAAATTTAACAAGCGACTAAAGAAAATTGAAGTTACTCAATGCTCCGAAGAAGCGCAAGTGTCTAAAATCAACTCCGATATTCAATATTGTCAAGATGAGATCAGGAAGTTGAAAGCAGCGAATCAGGAACTGAGAGACAAACTCAATTACTTTGAAAACTCATCACCGTGTATGAATGATTCAAGAGACAAGAAGGTAAGGCTAGATAAATCTGAAGGATCTAAATCCAGAAAACGTAATAATTCTGGTGTTTGCTTCTTGTGCAAACAAGGTGGGAAATTTCAAAGGGAATGTCCGAATACTAAACAGAGAGAGACTGTATAAAACCAGAAAATCAAGATCTAAGCTTAGATCAAAGGTCTCTTCAAAACAAGAGAATAAGCTCTTTGAGCATCATGATCTCACAACGAGATTAAGAGGTGAATGTAAATGCTCAAACATATTGTTGAAATCTTCAAGGAAAATTCAACAACCAAGTTGTGACAACCTAACCGGTTATCATGAATTCTTATTTGTTATCCTTGATAGTATACAGTAAGGATATAGATGTACATATTTGGATAGAAATATTTCTAAAATTGATTTTTCGGTTATGAATTTAATTAAATTCTCAAAGATCTTTGAGAAAAATTTCTAGAGCTTATAAGAGGTAAGATATCTTACTCCATTTTCATAGAGTTCTGACAGTATGTCTACCTCTAGTTGCAATTCTCGCAAAACCGAAAAGGTCTGGACTATATTCTTTCATAACAAGAAACTTCGTCTCGAGTCTTCTGATGGCGATTCTGATTCATCCCCGGAGCTTCAACATGATTTTTCTTATGAAGAGATCTCTTCTCTCAATGATGATCTTCTCAAAAATCTCTCACTAAAGTTAGATCTAATTTTATGTGAAGTAAGGAACATGGAAAAGGATTTGAGGAAGGATGTTAAAGAAGTCAATGACAATGTTGTTAGTTTTGATCAAGACTTATGATTATAGAAGATGATTGGAATCCGGTAAAATCTGTTGATCTGGTTTCAGGTTTGGAAGAAAACTCCAAAAAGTCGATTTTAGAGTTTCAAAAATAAGAAAATAGACATCAATTTTTGATTTCTTTCAATGATTGTATTGGTATATTACAAATAAAACTATGATGAATAAAATTATTTGATTTATAATTTTTCTTGTGATAGTTTTCGGTTTATATAGCCTGTGCTTGAGTGCTTTTATCTTATTGATATGTATGTTTATGGGATGTTTGATTTCGGTTTTATTACCTTGATATTCGATATTATAATATCGTGAACCCTTGTGGTTTGGGTGACTTTTTGATTTAGCAGGATTAAGTTCTAGCCCATGTTGGTAGGCTTTATCAAAGAATCATAAGGGTTTCTGGTAGAAACAATATGTGAAAAAGTCACAATATGTTGAATCGGTATTGGTTTAGCATAAAAGCATATGTGTTTCGACGGTTTTCAACTTTTGCTTGAAATTGTTAAAACCGATTTTCAACCTTTCTCTGGTAAAGGCTAGTTGTTGTTATTCTTTCGTTTTTGCATAAGGATGACAACATGATGATATTTCGATATCAATTCTCCCTGGACGAAGATGCAATCATATTGGATAAGTGGATGCGAAATTTGAGGTAACAATCTTGTTAGTTAATTGTTTTCCTGTTTAAGAAAAGCCTGAGTTTATATCATATATATTTATTACATTTTCTTAACAAAATTTCGGTTCAATTAATGTTTATTCCATGATGTGTGTGTGGATGTGTGTGATTCAATTGGTTCCGATTAAGAAAAACTATTGTTATCTTGATTTATTGTGTGGTATCAATTGTTTAGGCTTACAAAATTTTGGTGCAATTGCGGTGTTTTAATGCTTATGTTCAATCATTTGCTTACGGTTGAGGTGAATAATCATACGAGTTGATTTATGTTGTTTTGTATGAATTATTTATGGCTTGACGAAATAAAAGGATTACGGGATGAGTTGTTTAGTCCAACTCGATTCCGTATAAGAGAAACTAAGTTAATTCTGATCTTAATTAGACTTATCGAAGTGAGGTTTCGGTTATTCAAGTCTAATCGAATGCCTTAACAAGAAATGCTAGTTAACTAACCTAGTACTTATCTTGTTTAAAATTGAAAGGTCTAAGTTTATGGATAATTAGAACATGATGAGAAAAATAGAGTTATCTTTATTTTGGTCTTATCGAATTAAGCGGTTGTTTTTGAAAAATCGGTTTAGCAAAGGGACTAAGGTGCTTAGTTGATTTTTGGTGTGCTAAACTAAACTGGAAATATTGTTTCGTACAATTGTTTCCTTGGGAACATATCAAAATAAAACTACTTGTAGTTTCGGTTTTGATATTGGTTATTGCCGTGATTTCAAGTTGTTTTGTAGTAGTAGGTTCGTTGAGACTTGTGAAAGCAATAGATTTTAAACTTAATTTTAAAGCAAAGAAAATAAAGCAAATAATGTTGATATGTTGTGAAAATTATGGAGAGGCTGGAGCTAGGATTTCACCATTCATCAATACTTATGTGGTTCTAAATTAATTTATATCATGCAATTTAAACAATTGATTCGATTCTAAAGTATTGCCAAAATCAAATTCCCAAAATATCAAATGTTAGTCGCAAGTATAACGCATCAAGAGTCTAAAACTAAGCATGCATCATCAAGAGAAAACCCATCGATTAATAAGAATCATTTAATTTATTTTTTATCAATGCAATTAATCATATAAAAATATTGCATAAATTTATAAAATAAATATTACCACATAATTCTTGAAAGAATGGCTTCCTCATTCGCCCCAAGGATTGGGTTTAGCTCATCATTAGGAAAACACGCTCAAAATTCTTTTTTATTGCTCAAAGGTGGTGTACAAATGATGAAATGGGGGAGAAATCAATTAAAACCGGCTTTGTAACAGTTATAAGTGTTACAAACTGAAAAGAACGATAGAATAGTATTGTCACTGATTCTGTAGCTATACGACCCACGCCTGTGTGTCGTTTCCACTGTTGAAAAACGACTGTCTTGGATAGTATGTTCTTCGTGTTCTTCAGATGATCAGCAGCAGAAAAATATGTCTGGTGATTCTGATTATCGCCTCTGTCTTCTCCAAAACTCTCCCAAACTCTCTGTCCCCCTACTGAGATGCCAGAACACGCTTTATATACACAACTGCTTCAAAATATCTCGTAATAACTCCTCCAAATTCTCACAGTAAAGAAAATATTATTTCACGGGAATATTTCCTTTTTATTTCTTTTCACGCTACCGATTGTGTTGAAGCTTTCCAAACTCAAAGATTGAACATGCTAGATGATCTGAATACACACGCCAATTCCCAAGAGCAAACAAATAACACGGGAAAGAGAAAAAGAAACCCGTGAAAAACCATATTTCTCTGTTTTCTTCTAACCAATTACCCGGCCAAATATGTACGATTCTAAGGCCCATACCAGGCTTGTTTCATCCAATATAGTGATCCCAAACAAACTCAGTCATTGAGTCCACTTCAAACACGTCAAAGTTTCGATTGGAAATTATGCCATAAGAATACAATGCTTTCCCGCCAAAATTTGTTTCAAACGAAGGTGAAGATGGAGTGCCCATATCCAGTTCTAAGGTGCGAATAGCCATGGGTGCTGAGAATGAATTTGGGCTGTAGACAGCCATGGGTGCCCCTTAGCCAAATCTGGGGTCCGTATAACAAATGTCCTTCGGGATGCCCCGAGCAACTTTTCGAGCCGAATTTTCCAAAAATGTTTATTTCCCAAAAATACCTACAAATACAAAAAACACCATAATAAGTACGAAATCGAGTACCAATAATACAGAAAATTGAGGACAACTTAGACACAAAAATGTGTCTATCAAATACCCCCAAACTTATTATTTGCTAGTCCTCGAGCAAATCTAATCTAGAAAATAAAATGACTACACTTAGCACGTGCAGCAAGCCGTTAAACCGCTAGGTGGCCCTAGCAGCGGAGTGTTGTCTCCGGAGGGTTTACCAGAGGTGTACCCACAAAACCTTTACTCCATACCCTAGCTATCCACGCAGAACCTTGGAAGGCACTAAAGAATCTCCTTGGTTGGCATACAAACATTGACTATAGGAGGAAGTACCCTGATGCGAAATTCCAATTGATGTACACGAGTTTGCACTCAACATACTATAATTCATATATAAGTGACAGAGCTCTACTCAAATAGTTTCTAGACATCATAACCGGAGTCAACCAATCACATGGAAATATTAAGAAGATGGATAAAGAGAAAAATAGATAGTTTAAAGTGAATGGTGTTTCCCATATTTATCTGAAGGCCTCTGCCAAGATGAACCTATCCTAACGGACTGAGATACAGGTCTGACTAATATCAACACAACTGGCAAATACAAAGGAAACAGTGGCCGATAAACCTAACTCTAGGTCAACACAACTGGCATATACAAGGGCACCAGTGGTCGACTTTATTGAATTTATTTCGGTTGGTCTGATGGTCTGGTCTTTTTTTTTATGGTCTCTCAATCACTCTATTTCACCCTAGCAATGGTAACAACTTGAATCGTGTGCCCCACCAAATCACTTAAAAAAACAGAAGGATTAGGATTCAACGAGATATGGCGAAACTACCATGTTTTTTTTTTAATTCTAACACCTGAGCTCTGTGCTTTTATGAATAGACTGTTTAGATGTTTCCATCTAATCAGATTGGTTCCTCAACTCCTATAACCAAGATGTTCCCATCCACTTAGATTGGTTAGTGCCAACCTTAATAAGCATAAATTTCTAGGCTCTGGAGTTTATTTTGCAGCTAAGAGCTAACAAAAAGTTTCTTCCCCACCCCCAAACTTAAATCTAACATTGTCCTCAATGTTCTAAAGATGAAATTAAAAGCATGAACAAGAAGAAACTGTTACCACTTGATGGATGGAAAAAGAAATAAGGAAGGATATTACCGTAAGCATGAGTACCTCCCAGGAAATGCTAAATTTAAAGTCTTTAGCTAGACATCAAATACCTCAAAAAGGATTGTCACCTTCCAAAGTCATATATCAATAGTCGAAACAATTGTGGGTCCATAAGACCAAATAGAGCTGACACCAGTATGAGACAACTGCACTGATTCAGAAAAATGAAAAGAAGGAGCACGTCCTCATCTAAGGTTTCTGTCAAGACAACTGGGTTTATCTGGCGTAATTGAACTTCATATGTGTGTCTCGATAAATAGATTCATCCGAAAAACGGGTCTCTAATACCTGGGTTACCTCCTGGACAGTATCAGGAGGATCGGGTTGCGGAGTCTGAAAAGACTCAAGTAATATCTCAGATGTACAAGGCTCGAGTCCCAAGTTAGGGACTCTAATTAGGGATACGACAATCACAAGAACCATCACTACCCCCAAACTTAGGGTTCACAGACAAACCTCTAACTATTCTTGAATTTCCGGATCTTCAGAGTCCTTAAAATACTCAAGAGATTCTTCTAGTTCTCTACCCCCAAACTTAGGGTCATCATTATTCTCAGAAAAACCTAAAACTATTGCCTGAATTTCTGGGTCCATAGAATCTTTAAAATACTCAAGAGCTTCTTCTAAAGATTGATCACATATCTGATCTAAGAGAATGGTTTCCTCAAAATCATCTAAAGAATCTACCAGTAAAGTGTCAAGCCAATTATCCTGAACCAAATCCTGAACTAAAGTGCTAATCATATTCACTTCTTCTAAATCATCGTTCTCAAGGTTGTCTAGTAACATTAAAGACATTTAGTTCAGTGGTCATATTACCAAAGGATATGTTCATAAGCCCAGTCCTACAGTTGATGACAGCGTTAGCTGTGGCTAAAAATGGGCGACCTAAAATCACTGGGATTTGACGACTTGGGTCCTGAACAGGCTGGGTGTCTAGAACAACGAAATCCACAGGATAAATAAACTTATCAACCTCAATCAGAACATCCTCTATGACACCACGAGGGACTTTGACAGACCTATCAGCTAATTGTAGTGTCATTTTAGTCGGTTTCAACTTACCAAGACCTAGCTGGGTGTATACATGATAGGGAGTAAGTTAACACTAGCTCCTAAGTCAAGTAAAGCTTTATCGACCATGTGATTACCAATCGCACAAGATATGGTGGGGCATCCAGGATCCTTATACTTAGGGGGTGTTTGGTTCAGAAGAATGGAACTTACTGACCAGCTAAAAAGCTTTCTTATGGACATTAAGCTTACGCTTTCGTGTACAAAGATCTTTAAGGAACTTGGCATAAGCAGGCATCTGCCTAATTGCTTCTAATACGGAATGTTGATGTTCACCTGCTTAAATGTTTCCATTATCTCGTTGAAAGTCGACTCCTTCTTTGTTGGGGCTAACAAATGTGGATATGGGGCTCTAGGCACAAAGGTAGACCTATCAGGAATTTCTTGGGAATCCTTAGAGACTGTTTCAGTTTCCTCGTCTACGGGTCCTCTTGGGAAGTAGAAGGTGGAACTACAGTATGTCCACTAGGCATGGCTACCTTATTGTCTACCGTTTTACCACTCCTAAGGGTTGTTATCGAGTTCACATGGTTTGATGATTTCTCACCAGCTAAAGATATTTGATGGACTCCCCTAGGGTTGGGTTGTGGTTGACTAGGAAACTTTCCTTTTTCTCTCAATGTCTCATTTATCTGACTAACCTGGGTTTTCAACTCGGAAATAGCCTGAGAGTTAGCCTGACCTATTCTCTTATTTTCTTCTAAACCTTGAGCAACAGATTGCTGAAACTGCACAGTGTTACGAGTTAACAAAGCAAGAGACTCTTCTAAACTCATAATTCTTATCGAAGGGTTCTGAAACTGTGCCGGAGCTGAAGGATTCTTAGTATAGCCAAAACCTGGGGGAACCTGAGATTACTAGACTGACCTTGATTCTGGCCCTTGGACCAAGAAAGGTTTGGATGGTTTCTCCAGCCAGGGTTATAGGTTTCTGAATATGGGTCAAACTTCTGGGTTATCAAATCTAGTGTTGTTATAAAGAGCATTGCCTTTCCCAAAAAGGCTCTTTCTCCACTACTACCACTAGAATGACCTAATTCTAAGGCTTCTAACCTTTTGGCTATGGCTGCTATTTTGGCATCTGACTCATAAGATCCTTCTACCCTATTAACATTTCCTCTACTTAGAAGAATTGTTTTCTGGGGTTCCCTACTATTTTCCCATTGTTGGGTCTTATCGGCGATTTCATTCAAAAATGTCATCGCTCATCAACAGTTTTATTCTCAAACCCACTGTGCATAAGGACTCAACCATGGTTGTTGTTGAATAATCTAAACCCTCGTAGAGGATCTGAACTAACCTAACCTTCTAAACCATGATGAGGACATTGAGATATAAGTCATTGAACCTTTCTAATACCTATATAAAGATTCTCCCTCTTGTTGAAAGTACAGATTTGTGTCCTAATAGACGATGTTTTGTGCCTTGGGAAAAACTTATGATAAAGGCAGAGTAAGTTGGTCATAGGTTTCAATTGACTCAGAAGCCAAACTATACAACCAAGATTTGGCTTTATCTTTTAAGGAAAAGGGGAATAACCTAAGTTTCAACGCATCATCACTAGGTTTTTAATTTCAGAGTACTACAAACTTCCTCAAATTCCCTAACATGAAAATAGGGGTTCTCATTCTCTTCCTAAAAACATTGGGAGCATCTGTAAAGTCCAGGTTTGAGTTCATAATTTGCCTCGGTTTCAGCTAACTTGATACAAGACGGACGAGAGGTCCTAGTTGGGTTTAAAAGCTTTCAAAGTTGCCATTTCTGGCACTACCAAAGGACTGAGTACTTTCTTCACTAAGTCAAGTTTTCAAACTGAATTTCCAAAACAGGGCTCTCAAAAGAAGAGTCTTCGAGCTCCCCGCCTTCACAAGAAGAACTACTAGGTTTGTCACTAATCAAACGACCTAGAGTGTTTTTTTCCAAGCCCGCTTTAAACTTCGGGCATACACTAGAAAAACAAAAGAAAAAGAAGGAAATCCTAAAAGGAAGAGAAGTTCTATGCAAACACAAACAAGGATGACTCCACCACAGCAAACCTACTGATTTGTAGCAAACAAAAAGCATGATGGCTCCATTTAGATTGTTTCTAGACCAGCTTCTAATCCTTCGAAAGGGAATTCGTTACAATTTAAGAAAACCCCTATGGAATCAATCCGAGTTTAAGTAAGTTGAATCGAGACGAGCGAAACTCAATGGAGCTTTGATACCCAAGGCCTCACCGGCGTTACAAGGCGGCGTATTCAACTCACAGAAACCATCATGAACTTTGAAGCATGATTAAAAGAGTAACCAATATTTTTCGAATGACTTTCCTATTAAGCTCGTTACCCTATATGTCACGTTCTAGTCAAATTTTAGTCTTAGGTTCTGATGAGTGCTAAAAAGTGCATATTTCTATATATTTTTCTTGGCATTTAACTCATCTTTTGTGCATTAATTCTACATTTTATCCCATATTCTGTATTTTCTTTGTTTTCAAGAATAAATATTTTTATTAACTAATTTTGCATTTTTAGGTAATAAATAAAGTTTGGATGAATAGCGGAGCGAAAAGAGCAGAAAAGTAGTGAAAAGCCGGGAGGAATTACACAAGGAAGCCGCGAAGAATGTTGTGCACAAGACCAAAAGGCTAGAAGTGGGCTTGAAGAGGAAGAATTGTTCTTAAAGAAGATATGGGCTTGGCATACCCAAGGCCCAAAACCCTCACCCAAATCCATTTCATATATCCATACCCGTTTCCTTTTCTAGCCGTCAGATTGGATCATCTCAGCATCCTATGGTCGCAGCATCGCCAGTACATCAAAGTCTGAAGCTCCTGTCTAACACTACAGCACCTAACTCCATCTTGAGCCGTCAGTTTCGTTGTATCACGCATCCGACGGTCGATACCAGCCTCTTCACTTGTAGCCGTTAGATTTATCTATCATTTCCGCATCCCACGGCTCAGCTTCGCTGGACATCGAATTGGCTACACCCGCTTCACACTGTAACAACCTACACCTATACCCATCGCCAAACACTCCCCTCCTTCTTTCCATCGAACCCATCTTCTTCCTCCCACTCCCTCTGCAACTACTCCACTGTCACCACCTTCTCCATCATCACCACCATTCCCTGACACCACCAAACCACTCTACTCCACCCTAAAAGCGAAACCCATCATTTCCCCCATCTTTCTAGCCGCCTACTTCATCAATCTCGCACCTTTCCTATCTCTGAAACCCTAGGTTAGAGATTGATGAATTAGGTGAAGTTAAAGAAGAAATTGAGGTGTGGGAATGAAGCAGTGAAGTCAGAGGAAGATTGGGTCGACGTTGTGGGTAAGATTTGACCCATCAAATTAGGTGAAATCGAAACCCTAAATTCACTGTTTTGGGATTTTTTTTGGATAAACCCTAATTTTGTAAATTAGGTATTTTTGAGAATTGGGTGTAACTATAAATAGAGTTGTGATGTGTGTGAAAGGGGGTATGCCTGGACTAGCCAGTGTCACCCAAGAGCACTGGAATAGCCAGTGTCTCAAGGGTTGTAGTTCAATGCTCTGTTTATGTTCAATATTTTAATTCATGTTTCAATTATCTTGTATGATGTATGTTTGTGTTAGCATGTTAGTCATGAGCTAAGTCTCACTAGCTGAGGCTCAGATGAAGCTTTAGTGGACTGTTAGGTAGTGGAATGTTAGGTTAGAAGCCTTAGTTCACTGAATTGATTGAGCAATGGGAGAAATCAGTGCTCACTAGTGCTTGTGATTGATTGTACTGTCAAAAGACAGTCAATACTAGGAGCACATCAGTTGAGCAAGCTGATTATCTTGCTATTCCCTTTTTGTATGCTTAGGATCTTAAGTTGTCCTTAACTGTCACTTAGTTCCATTAGGGATTCAACCTAGAACTACATTATTTGGCTCGGTCACAAGGGTGGATTCAAAGCCGTAGCTTAGCCCACAATTTGTTTTTACAGTCACTTGCAACTCTAATTCTGTTATTCTTATTGCTCAGTTGAGTTTTCCTTGCTGTTTTATTTAGCTTTTGCACTTCACATCTTGTTGTGCACTGAAATCAGTGCACTGCCTTCCCTGCCCTTGGCTCATAGCCTTGGTTAGATGTTTTACCATCTCTGTTTCACTGTCACTGCAACCTTGTGACCTTGCATTTAGTTTTGCATCAATTATCAGCATAGTGTAACTTCATTGCACACTCCCAAATCCCTGTGGAATGACCCTGTTCTTGCACACAAGCTACAACTGACCCTGTGCACTTGCAGGTATCACTGTAGGCATCCATTTATTGTCTTATTTTCACATCTTTAAATGCCTACCAAGTTTTTGAGTGCTTCCAAGTTGTTTTCAGTTCATGTTTTGAAGTCAATATAATTTCAATTTCAAATGTTAATTATGTTTATCATGTTCTAATTTCATGTGCTAGGGTTTAGATGAAACTCTTGATTGTATGTTAAGATAGTTAGTAATTCTGTCACTGTTCTTGTAGTGCTGAAACTAAGTAGGATTGATAATTAGCTAGTTGAGTGAATGCATCTGTGATCAGCTGTGCTGTAAGAAGACAGCTGATTCTAGGGGTGTAAGAGTGAGAGTAGCTAAGGATTCAGTCCATTTGAAGGGCTATGCTTAATTGAAGTAGGGAAGTTAGTAAACTTAGTGATCAAATGCACCTGTGATTGAGTGTGCTGTAAGAAGACACTCAATGCTAGGGGTGAACTAGAGAACTTAGGGGATTAACCTTCCACTAATGCGGATTGCTAGATGACTGGTTGAGCAAACAAGCCTGTGATCAGCTGTACTGTGAGAAGACAGTTGATGCTAGGGGTAAGTTAGTAAGATTAGTTAAGTGAATCATCCACAATCTTCCCTGAGATGAAACAAGAACATGATTGATTAGGATCTGCCTTAGTTTAGGATCAAGAAGCAGATTCAAAGACCCTAGTACCTTCATTATATACTTCATTGCCTTTGGCTCATTGTCATTGTAACTGTCACTGCCACTGTCACTGCCACTGTCACTTACTGTCACTGCTTAGCTTAGGAAACTTCAACTACACACACAAGTCCCTGTGGATTCGACCCGTTCTTGCACAAATTACAACCGACACCGTGCACTTGCGGTTTAACAAGTAGGCTTTCTTTTACTCTTATTTTCTACATCTTTAAGAGCCTACCAGGTTCGCGTTTGGTTTCGTTTTCCTAAGGCGGGCAAGAAGGGAACGGTGATGAAATACGAACCCTTATCTTGTATGGCCAGTCCTTTCCCTTTACTAGGAAATTAAAGCAGCTGTTTTCAAATCCTCAACATATATGCAAACGAAGGAATACAGTAACTCGCTGACAGGGGATTCGCGAGTGTTTCGACAAACTTACCTCTCGTACCAGACGGGGGATGAACCGCTGAAGTCGACTCGGGCCACGACTCCTATGTCATGTACGAACCCGAGGGGCCGAGGCGATATCGTAATCGTCGTCCTTCTCTGCAAACAACTGATATTTAAACTACCTTTCTGTAGGGTTTTAAAAAAATAATAATAAAGTCCCAAAGTCCACAGTCCAAAGTCCAAAAATAAAGTGCAAAAGAAAAAGATAATCTAAAAAAATTTCTAAAAAATTGTCTCTCTCTCTTTTTTTTAATTAATTTTTATTCTTCTTTTCTTTCGCTCCTTTCGCTTTGATTTTACTCCAAATCTTTAAGTATTCACCAAAAACTTTGGCAAATTTTTCTTTCGCTCCAAATTCCAAAATCTGTAAGGAAAAGACAAAAACCCAAAAACGTAAAGAAGAACAAATAAAATAAAAATGAAAAACAAATAAAAACCTAAAAAAAAAAATCTAAAAACTCTAGCCTAAAGAAAAGTCCGCGTCGGCGGCGCCAAAAATTGATGTGATTTCAAGTTATTTTGTAGTAGTAGGTTTGTTGAGACTTGTGAAAGCAATAGATTTTAGACTTAATTTTAAAGCAAAGAAAATAAAGCAAATAAATGTTGATATGTTGTGAAAATTATGGAGAGGCTGGAGCTAGGATTTCACCATTCATCAATACTTATGTGGTTCTAAATTAATTTACATTATGCAATTTAAACAATTGATTCGATTCTAAAGTATTGCCAAAATCAGATTCCCAAAATATCAAATGTTAGTCGCAAGTATAACGCATCAAGAGTCTAAAACTAAGCATGCATCATCAAGAGAAAACACATTTGATTAATAAGAATCATTTAATTTATTTTTTGTCAATGCAATTAATCATATAAAATATTGCATAAATTTATAAAATAAATATTACCACATAATTCTTGAAAGAATGGCTTCCTCCGTCGCCCCAAGGATTGGGTTTAGCTCATCATTAGGAAAACACGCTCAAAATTCATTTTTTATTGCTCAAAAATGGTGTACAAATGATGAAATGGGAGAGAAATCAATTAAAACCGGCTTTGCAACAGTTATAAGTGTTACAAACTGAAAAGAACGATAGAACATTACTGTCGCTGATTCTGTAGCTATACGACCCACACCTGTGTGTCGTTTCCACTGTTGAAAAACGACTGTCTTGGATAGTCTGTTCTTCGTGTTCTTCAGATGAGCAACAGCAGAAAAATATGTCTGGTGATTCAAATTATCGCCTTTGTCTTCTCCAAAACTCTCCCAAACTCTCTCCCCCCCCCCCCCACTGAGATGCCAGAACACGCTTTATATACACAACTGCTTCAAAATATCTCGTAATAACTCCTCCAAATTCTCACAGTAAAGAAAATATTATTTCACGGGAATATTTCCTTTTTATTTCTTTTCACGCTGCCGATTGTGTTGAAACTTTCCAAACTCAAATATTGAACGTGCTAGATGATCTGAATACACACGCCAATTCCCAAGAGCAAACAGGTAACACGGGGAAGAGAAAAAGAAGCCCGTGAAAAACCCTATTTCTCTGTTTTCTTCTAACCAATTACCCGGCCAAATATGTACCATTCTAAGGCCCATACCAGGCTTGTTTCATCCAATATAGTGATCCCAAACAAACTCAGTCATTGAGTCCACTTCAAACACGTCAAAGTTTCGATTGGAAATTATGCCAGAAGAATACAATGCTTTCCCGCCAAAATTTGTTTCAAACGAAGGTGAAGATGGAGTGCCCATATCCAGTTCTGGGGTGCGAATAGCCATGGGTGCTGAGAATGAATTTAGGTTGTAGACATCCATGGGTGCTCCTTAGCCAAATCTGGGTTCCGTATAGCAAATGTCCTTCGGCATGCCCCGAGCAACTTTTCGAGCCGAATTTTCAAAAATGTTTATTTCCCAAAAATACCTACAAATACAAAAAAACACCATAATAAGTACGAAATCGAGTAAAACAATACAGAAAATTGAGGACAACTTAGACACAAAAATGTGTCTATCAGTTATCAGAACATGATGTGTGGAACCCTTGTGCCTAACTCTACAGGTTGCAAGTCTATTTTGAAATTTGTAAGATTCTTTTCGTGTGTCCTTTATTTTTTCGTTTCTTTGTCATTTTGCGACAAAAAGGGGGAGAAATATATGGACTAAGCAAGTGATACTGGAATTGATTTTATATCGATTGGTATCGCTAAGGAAAAGAATATTCGTTCTTAAACGTTTTATCTAAACGAAAGAGTGAAAGCACAGACTAAGGGGGAGTAACATGTCATATGAATTGGTATAACAAAGACGTGTGGATTGAATATCTACTTATCTTACTTAGGGGGAGTAATAGCTTTGTTATTATAATGTCAACAACGACATTTTCAAGGATTGAATGTGAGCAGTTTACTGTGTTGTTGAATCGGGAATCAAGCGTATGTGTAATGAATTCTTGACAAAGAGGGAGATTGTTAGAGCATAGCTCGGTTGAACTCACCAAGTATTGGTATGTCAAGTTTGGTTGTCATATTTTAGTGAATCAAAACTCATGTTAAGAGTCGCTTGACTAGAGTCAACTTCATATAGTTAGCTTGAAATATTAGGATATGAGACATTACAAGTATTACGAAGACTTGAAGATGTGAAGAAGCAAGGAGCTACAACGACAAAAATCATCCTTCCACTTGAGGTTAGTGATATTTGACTTGAACTGTTTCATTCCCTAACGTATCTTTCAAGTCGTGCATATTGAAAACAAAACTGCGAAGCATATCTGAACTCTAGATAGACATGGTATTAAGGAATACAATACGAGGTTTATTGCTTAACCATTAAACTTTATAGATAAGACATCGCCATAATCATTTGAATGCTATTGTAATTATGTATAGGTATGAGGTGAGGATTTCATCATAGGGAACAATGTTTTACATGTGTTCTAAGAAAGTAAGTTCATAAACTTGTTTGTGAATCGAAAAAGAAATCGCCATGCGTTATTGGTTTTGTTATTAATTGAATATCTTATGAACAACCAATATGTGTGATTGAGTATAACCGTTCACAACTTGTTGTGTTCTTGGTAGAACTATTCACAAAGGCCTGACTTATTTATCGGTATGATTTTTATTAGTGAAACCCATCTTAAGTAATCACCTGAGATGGTATGATCGGGTTTGTGTTTTGTCTGACCAAATATGGGAAAGGGGAACCGATCTTGGTAAAAGATGCAATACATCACAAAGGGGAACCGATCCTTGTATGAGGTGCATCAAGGTTTATAGCAGAAAGGGGAACCGATCTTATGAACATGTGCAACTCGTTTTTAGGCAAAGGGGAACCGATCCTATGGACATGTGCAACACATATAAGTTAGATACCATATATATGTGGGGAACCGATCCTAGTACTTAGTCAAGCGAATTTTGGAAAGCTAGTGTGACTATGCACAGTACTCACATGGAGGTAGAACCGTTAAACCCATGATTGTGATGGAATGTTATTTGATCAATCGCATAGTTCTTGAAAGTCATATGAACCAATTCTAAACTTGTTTGGAAGTGTGGCAAATCGGTGTCAAGGTTGTAAGTGTGAAAGAGAACATACAAAGTAAGGATGTCGACATACTTTGAACACGTGTTGTGAATGTTTATTTCTTTAATTGTTCAAAGTTATTCCTTAATACCTAAGGGAAGAGAATCCCAAGATCGAAACATAAATAAGTTAAGAATCTTTTAATTAAGGTAATTAACTTCATTTTTAGGAAAATAAGAATTAGTAATGTGCATTTACTAATTAGAGATTTTCTGAGAGATTTCGATCATTATTTTTGGACAGAGCATTTCCAGGAATTATGGAAACCGAATTTGTGCTTTAATGAATATCTTGAGAATATTTTCGGTTTTGGAAATTCCTTGGTGTCCAAACTTCCTTGTCTATAAATACTTGAAGTTTGCCTTTCCTTTGTAACAACAAGCTTCTTTTTTGTTGTGTTGTTACTGGTGTAGCCGCCTATTCGGAGAGGAGAGTAACCTAATTAGGAGAAATCTCTTACGGCCGCTCAGTTTAAAGTCTTCTTTGGGATTGAGAAGCTTTAGCGTGTATCGTTGGTGGGAA
Organism: Papaver somniferum; assembly: GCF_003573695.1. Taxonomy (NCBI): domain Eukaryota; kingdom Viridiplantae; phylum Streptophyta; class Magnoliopsida; order Ranunculales; family Papaveraceae; genus Papaver; species Papaver somniferum. The sequence continues at coordinate 77,749,883 of NC_039365.1, forward strand.
ACTAGATAATTGCGGTTTATCTTTTGTTTTCATTGATTTCATTGACTAACGATGGTTGAACTTTGATTGCACCTAGTTTTTTTATGCTTGAGAATATTCTTTTCTGATATAAGATTCACTCAAACTAGTTCAGAGTTTCAACAGGGATCTTTAGACTGTTGTTAGTTCTAAAGACGATATTGTGATAATCCATTGTTATCAGACTTCGTTCTGTGCATGATTGATCACAAGAGATTCAAGTGATTGTGTGCAGGTTATTATTGAAGATATAAGAAGATTTGAAGACGAAGAAGATATTGAAGATTTCTGATTTGTGGGTTCATAATCTTTGGTGTGCATAATACTTGTTTCGATAAAAGAGGATCCAATTAATAATCAGTTTATCCTTGTGATAGATTGGATTGATTAATTGAGTAGATCGGCATCAACAAAATTCTTTGGATTAATAGTGTTGTTGGCTTAATCTTAAATGATTACTTCGTTAATTGAACATAAGATAGATTTAAGGACCTGACGAAGGAGTTTATGTTAAGATAAACAGAAGAGCCTTTGTCCGACTCATATCACTTGGTTGAATAGAGGTGATATCAAACAAATTTGTCGTTCCTTTACTGTTTGGAATACGAACCAAAGGAATTGTTCCAAGTACATGACTTATTTATAAGTTGGAGGCGTGGAAATACAGACGGAACTGGGTGAACTATAGGTTTAGTTGCTTGGTATCGACTATACGAAGTTAGGTGTAATTTTGTGTAGCGGCTTAATCCTAAGAGTATTCAAATCTGGATAAGGTCCCGGGGTTTTTCTGCATTTCAGTTTCCTCGTTAACAAAATCTTGTTGTGTCATTTACTTTATATTTACGCATTATAATTGTTTTATTATAATTAAAGTAAATTACACAAACGTTAATTCCTATTTACTTGATAAGTGAATCCTATTGTGTTTAGTTAAGTCTGAACCTTTTTATCAAGTAACATACTTTTTTGTTGTATTATCTCGATCTCCTATCTATAGACGATCACACGAAGTGTAAACCGATTCGTTGTATTGTCTCGACTCAGTCCATAGACAATCACTTTCGGAGAAAGGACTTATAGGCAGGAAAAGTTTTAGCTTGAGGTATATTTGGGTACCCTCGCCTTTTGAATACGTACTACCTATCCAAATCCTATTATAAAGATAAACAATATAATACGGAAAGGGAAAAACACAAGACACCATAAGTTTTGTTAACGAGGAAACGACAACTGCAGAAAAATCCAAGGACCTCGTCCAGATTTGAATACCAAATTGTATTAATCTGCTACAGAAACTAGCCTACTATCAGGCTTCGGACTGGAATCTAGTTGAGACTGAATCCACCCTCCAAGTGATTCAGTTACTGTCGTGCTCCTTAGGTCTCCTGAACCTCGCAAGGCTCTACGCAATTGATTCCCTTAGTTGACGTCCTTTACAACCTAATTAAGAGTTGCTTCAATATCAGTAAAGACTTTTGATACAATCTGCCTCTAACAGATAAACCTATTTGATTTTTCTTTAAATCAAAGATCAAGGCTTGGAAATCTGTTTGCAATAGACAAAGCTAGAAAACCTCATAAATACGGAAAACTAACACTCACTTAGATGAGAAGCCTAGATTCTTTATCACCTCTCAAGAACAATCTTCAACTTATCAATTAAGAATAGTTTTCATATATCTACCTTGAGAAATCACAAAGTCTGGGATGAAGAGAACTTTGCGATAACTATATATCTTGCTTGAGAGAGATTACGAAAACCTCGATAACAGAAAAGCAAGATCAGGATACACGAATTATCAAGATAAAAGATAGTCAGACTTGGCTTCACGAATCCCCAAAGGGAAGTCTTTTGGTCGTTTAACCTAATAACGTTTCACAGAGGAAACTTAGGTCAATAGAGGATGACTCTAGCTATTAACTAGGAAAAAAAAGTATTATGGATTAAATTTCCAGTTGAAAGAGCATCTTTATTTATATTTTTTCAAGACTGAGGGTTGCTTAAAATTCAAGCAACGATAACTTGAGAATCAAGCAAACACTTTCTCTGTTAGAGTTTCAAGTAAGCAGGTGAGAAATTGTCTTGAAAATACAATAGAATAATATACACTATGTCCCGGTTACAGAACCGTATATTAGGACTATTTTTTTTTTGGCAAATATGCCTTTCGAACTATAAGAAAATTGATGTTCATTTAAACACCTAAGAGTTTAATCATGATGCGCATACACATAGTTCTTTAGTGATCAATGATGTCTTAGAAGTGTTTAAGAGAGGCATCGAAATGTTAAACATAGTTAAAAAATAAGTCTTTGAGCATCTGCTAAATTCTACTGGGACCGTTGGTTGAACGGTTTGTGAACTGTAAGGCTAGTTCACGAGTCAAGATGCTATGGTTCATGAACCGGGTTCACCAACCCTATTCGGCTCGAGAACTCATATGTACACTGTTCGCCAACCGTACTCGATTTATGAACTCGGATTGATGCATTTCTTGAACTAGGTTCTCCAACCTTAAGTCTTTTACACTAACATCAAAATTCAGTTCACCACTGTTAGTGAACTGTCCACAACCGAACTTGCGGTTTGCGAACTGGTTTGCCAACCTTCCCTCTAATTCTGAAACTCAGATACCTATAGTTTGCGAACTGGTTTGCCAACCTACCCTCAGCAGAAATATCAAAAGTTCCTAATTTCTTTCTTTTGATGTTTGAAACATTTCTAAATGATGAAATCATTTGCATGGGAAATTTTCATTTAATCCACAAATTAATTCTTGTATAATAAATTATTTTGAACTAATATTGTTAAGGACCTCTGAACATCCATGCTTGAATCATATTTCAATATTTTTAACAAGACAATCTTGACTCGAAATTTCTTCTTTGTAAATCTACTAGAAGTCATATGATATACCTGATTAATGAAGTTCTTCAAATGTCTTCGTCGATCTCCAGTCTTCACATACCTGATTAATGAAGTTCTTCAAATGTCTTCGTCGATCTCCAGTCTTCGAGGGTGATGTCAACTACCAAATTTTAACCTAGTCCGAGATTTAACTTAGTGGGCTAAAATCAAGATATAGTTTTAATCATCTAATATTGACAACAAGCTTGAGATAACAAAACTTGTGGGTTCAACCGAGCATTGCTCTAACATCCTTGATCTGATAAAGAGGCTTAAGATCTGATGCATAGGTCGTATCACTTATCAATTTAGAAATAATAAGACATCATCTCGATGAGTTTTTGAAGCTATCATACATATGAGATGTCAAAAGCTTTTCCAAAGCTAAGTTGGCAAAAAAAGTACATCTTTTAGATGAGCTAAAATGGTTAAAACGAACCAAAATTTAAATAAAATACAGTCCAAGGACTACATTTTAAATAAACTGTTGGCAAATATGAAGATGAGAAAATATAATATGTACCAGCAACTGACAGCTGGAGCGTCCTGGATCTCAGAGCTATGAAGGAGCTCACGTCGGATCCAGTAGTAAGTCCCCACATCAAGCACAATTTGAAGATAAAGACTTAACAGGGGACGAGACACGACATACAATATGATGACACGTGGAAGACGCGAGTTCTGGAGCAAGAACTGAAGACAATACCAAGGCTTTCAGGATCACGACTTGAAGATGAAGATACTTTGAGGATCACAGGTCGAGAAATTAACTTACTAAAGAAGTAAAGACTGAGTGGATCATGACGTCACCACTAGCTAAACATAAGTGGTCCCTCTGTATTAACGTGTTTAGCATGAGGCACACTAAACTAACTGTATTCAAGCCCTCGAAGTCTCACTTTGTAAACCAATACGTTTATTCAGTCTAACTAAATCAATAAGAGTTATCTTTCTCTGATTCTCTCTTCGACTAAGTTCTGATCACCAACCTAGAGATAACTTGATAGTCACCGATTGAACTAAAGGTAAAATCATATACAAACAAAGATCAAGAACGGATTTAGTCCGGAGATAGAACTAAACTAGTAATCAATTCATAAAATTGTGTAGGTACGTAATTCATAAGCTCGATAACCTGATACGGAAAATATGCATCTTCAAGAGTTTCGAGACTATCAACTTGATCTTGGTCTAGGAAAATGACCATTAAAGATAGTGTACAAGATTGAAGGTAAGATGACAATTGAGACTTGACTTTGGCACCGATCGATTATGATGAAGCATAACGAAATCTCCAAGTTTCAATTTATGCTTGCACCCTTTTACAACTTTAGTTATATACAAAGATTAACAAAGATATTGTTAATAAAGAAATAGCTAAGATCATCAAAAGAAATGATGATGTTTTAGATCACAGTAGTATACCTCACGATTGTGATGGTTATTGGAAAGTATATGGAAAGATAATTATGTTATTATGGAAATAACGAAAGTCTTTCATAAATCACACAAAATGTAGGGGTGTCAAGAATAAAAGTACATCCTAATGAAACTCTAGTCTAGCCGTCTTTGACGGAGATTAGCAAATGAGTGAGAAGTGGGGTCGCTTATATGATAACTATGTATAAGGCCATGTTAATATAGAACACTCATAAAATACCAAGAACGTTCATGATCGAAATGAACACAACTGAGAAGCAATCATGCATGTAAGGAAATAAGTTGTGTGATATCTATTGCATCGGGTTACATCATAAAGTAATTGAGCAGTTCAAGACATCGAATTCACTGAGCAACTAGTAAACCCGGTAGGTATTCACTACGGAAATTTCGAAGGCAATAGTTATCTATCCCCATGCAGTAATGTTCCGCGTACAAACTCTTTCAAGTGTCGGCATTAAATTTGCATGAATTTATATTCAATGTGGGGGATTGTTGGAATTTTTTAATAGAAGTATGATTCAGTTAATTGAAACTTGAAATTCAAATTGAAACAATCTGTGTGAATGGATGTGTCCACCCACTTGAACCTTTTCAATATGAAGTGTCTTATCCTAAGAGACGTGACTTTCCACGAAAAGACTTTTCCAAAAGTCTCCTTGCATCTATTTAAACCCCACTCATTCTCCTTACATGTGTTTTAGAGACGGAAACTCGTACTAGATGTTGTAGTTTGCATATTGTGGTCAAGTGCCAAAGAAGAATTTGTACTATATCTGATTGCGTTCGCCATATTCATCTTTATTGCATTGTTGTGTTAATGACGAATGAAATTGTTGTACCTTGGAAGACGTGCCGCTATGAAACCGTTATAGCATATATACAGGACGAATAACATCTTAAGGAAAGATATTGCTCGCATTGGTTCAAGTAGGTTTCCTTAAATTGATGTTTTAAATTGATCCTTCTTTTCTTGTTTTGGCATTTGCATTCAAGTAGGTTTCCTTTAATACGATGTTTTAAATTGGTCTCTTTTTATCCTTCTTTTCTTGTTTTGGTGTTAGCATTACGGGATGTAATACATGGACAATAATTTTCTTGTTTTGGTGTTAGTATCACGGGATATAATACATAGACCAAATCATGTTATAAAGAGTTGCATCGAAATCATGTCATAAAGAGTTGTATCGAATCCGCGATTGTGTTATTAAAAAATCGGTAGCAAAGATATCTGGAACTGCCTTGCTGCACCAACCAACCTTAACTATACAACCTTGCCCACCCAATCGATCAGGGCTCTTCAATTAGTTGTGTTGTTCTAACTAGTAACATAACTTCACAAAAATAGAACATCTGATCTAAAGAGATGAATCAAATACATATAAAATCTAAAACGATGAAAAAATATCCTTTTAAGTTTTTTTGCTTGCAACTAAACAGTTTTCCTCCTTATTGCACACAACAATGACTGCCTATGAAAGAGGGTTTAAGCAGATGCCAGCATATATTTTTCTCTGTACAACATAATAATCACCCCAATTTCGTTTCCTTAAACCCTCTACCCAACCAATCTGAACTATTGACAGCAGAAAAAATTTAGGCAGCATTTACGAATTCGCGAGAAACTCAGGCAAGAACAATTTAGACATGAGCAATCCGGACATGAGCAATCTGGACATGAGCAACTCAGACACTTAGGCCAACAGCAACAACATCTAATGCTACAAGAACAGTAACATTTGTTAGTAGCAGCAGTTGTAGACGAAGAATTAGGATTTGTTTTTGGCAGCCTAAGAGTTTGACGGATCTTCTTCAAGCGGGTTTCTGTTGTCATCTTCTCCATTTCTTGGATGAATCCATACAAATGACGTATGTAATCAGGGTAGAGCTCTAAGTTGCAGTGTCCACCTCCTTTGATCCATAAGGGTTCATAGGGTTCCCTTGATAATTGCCATAACCCATTTCCATGAAACCAATTTACTACGTCATCTTCAGTGCCCTACAATAATATTTAAACCACCACATTACATACTTCATATAATCCACTCCCAATTTCGCAATTTAAAACATAACATCTTTGAACAGTCCCCACAGTTTGGTGATAAATTCCTTAGTAAAAGAAGCCAAGAGTCGTAAAGGAAGTATAATAGAAATGAATCACCAACTTTACTAACTGAAGCATTGTCAACATTCTTGGGGAACTAGTATAAACTCTTGTTGCTCAAATTAGTCATTTCAACGAAGACAGAACGGAGTGTATCTATGATCACTTGAAAAGGAAACGAGCGGATAAAAGGAATAGCTTGAGTGAAAATTTTGTATAACGAGCTTCTGATTTCACAAGCACTCTAAATAATAAAACCAGTGAGCTTAATAAGAGATGAAACGAATCAAGAAGGTACTCACATGTATGACAAGCACCGGGCATTTCACCTTTTTAATTTTGTTGATGTTCTGCATTGTTACGGTATTTTAAGTACATCAAAATTGCAAAAAAGAAAAACAAAATGCTCATTACAAATTGATGCAAGGATCGTGAGATACTCACTTTATATATGTCAAAGCAGAGAGTGACTTTCAATTGACAAAGAACGCGAAGTCCTGATAGTATAGCACTGTGTAGAACCACACCTCTCAACCTTGGCAACTTAGCTGCTAGATGGAGCGTGGGTCCACTTCCGACTGATTGACCATACAAAATCAAGTCTTCTTGACTAACTCCATACTCAGTTTGAAGACATTCATATACTGCTTCAATGTCAGCATAGGTATCATGCTCACTTGGCTGAATTGTACACAAAATCACAAGCTTAAGTGGTGGGTACTCAGATAATGGTGGTAGGATAATAGACACAGTTTTAAGAAAAAAGTAGCAATCCTGGAAATCCAAATATTGACGTAATATATTATATGGATGAGCTAAAGAAGAAACCCCACCTTACCAGTAGACGCCCCATACCCTGAATAGTCGTATCTGCAAATTGAAACCAACTTGGATATGATCAGAAACGTCATAGAAATGGAAGAAAGTTTGGATGATGGTATGAAAATTGAGAACAAGAAATGCAACTAAGCAAGAAAACTAACAAATGGTGAAGTAGATATGCAAAGTTAAATTCGAAAACTAGAAATGCCCAAAAATTAAGAAGGATCTAACAAAGGAAGGTAAAGATGATGTGATCGAAGTACTTGAAAAGTAAGATCACTGGGAGAGATACTAAAAGGTAGAATTCAAAAGATTTATATAAAAACAAAAGAATACAAACAAGATATCTTTGAATCACATAAAGTGAGAAAGGAAAAATAAATGGAGATCACAAAATCTTCGTGTATAAATTCCGATGGAATTTTACCAGGGAAAAATAAGACAAAAAAATTGTAAAAAATGGAAACTAACTCGAAGAGGATTGATATCACACAAGGAAATACCTAAAACAGATAAAAAAGAACAAAACCACTCCATTTTTTGAAGCAAAAAGTATTGATTGATTCAAGAATCCAAATACAACCAAAAGCCAATTTAACAGAATTCAACAAAAACACATGTTTATAAAGTAGCAAACTAAAAATAAAAAATTAATTCCATAACACAATTGAAGGATCAAACTATGATTAAATTAAACGAAACCCATCTCAGAAAAACTAAATCCAATATGAATTATCAGAAAAACAAACCCTAAAAGTAGTAATATGGTGATAAGTAGTAGTTAAGTAGACACTAACCCCATGAGATTAACTCTAAGATTAAGTTTGAGCTGAACAAAAAGATCATAAAGCTGACCAAGATCAGCTGCATTTCCATGTGAATAAAGAAGAGTTAAACGAGCATAAGGATTTCTTAGATACATAGCTACAATCTTTTTCCCACGCTTAGTTTTGAGTTGTCTAACATCCATTGATGAATCTTCCTGATTAATTGATGATGAAACCAAAACAAACTTTCCATTTTCTTCTTTCTTCAACTGATAAGTTGACGGACGTGGTGGAAAAAAAGCTAACTTTGCTGCTAAATTAGAAATCAAACACCCATTTCTCCCCAAAACCATTGATTACCTCCCAAATCATTGACAACCTAACATACTCTTAAAAAACCAATCTTTAGGGCTTCAAATCTGATATACAGAAACTGCACAAGCACACCCCAGAGCTTTACATATGAAGATAAATCATGGATTTACTTCATTTTGAGTAGAAGAACGGATAGAAATGAGAAACGAGAAATGGGGTTTTTATCTAAACTAGGGTTTGGGAAAACAGTATTATGTACATCAAACTTTTAAAAATTATCTGAGATCAGAATAAACTTCATTTCTCTTTTTTTCTTCTGATTTTCTAGTTTTGTTTTTAATAAATAAGAGATTGGGACTGATAATAAAATGTATTTCTAGGGTTTGATTGAAGAAAATCAGGAAACAAACTTTCTCTCTTCGTTTTCTCACTCTACTCCTTGTTTTATGAGTTCAGAGAGAAGTGAGTGGAGTGGAGAGTTCACTGGAACTTTGCATTGATTGTTTAAGACTTGTTTTTTGTCAGCTAGTGTAATATTCATACAACAAACTGTAACTTATTAATTACTTTCTCTCTCTCTTTTCATTTTTCATCATATATTTTAATCTTATTCTGAATCTCAAAGATCTCCTCCGTTGATACTTTTTGCATGGAAGCCAACGGAGCAAAGTGAAATTTTAAGTACTGTATTCTCTTCAAGATACACGGTATCAGTCGTTGGATGCTTTAGTTTTCATATATGAATATGAGGATTAGATTAGATGAATAGATAGGAACCAGATGTAACATTTTTTGGTTCTGTGGATCAAAATGATATCCGGATTGAACTCCTCGGAATGCCTAGATTCTCTCACACGTGACACATCCAGGTAAGCCGTTAGAACTTAGAATATTCATTCAATATATTAATAAAGAAGTAGGACCTGCTTTCTATTCAGACTACTACACTCTACAGTAGAGCTGTCAAACGGGCAAGCTAGGGTCAATCCGGCCCTAGCTTGCCAACCCGTACTAGGGTTAGGGTCAATCCTACCCCTAGTACTATTCACGAACAAGCTCAAAACCCCAATCATAGCCCTAGACGGGTCAACTCTGGCGGGTTGGCGAATTGGCTTGTTAATGTTATCAATTTAAAAATTAAATTTAAAATTTAGGATTGTTTAGGATTATTCATTTAGTAAAGGTCGAACCTAGGTCAATTTGGTGTTTAACTAGAAGCCCCACCACTGAGTTGTAAAGTGGACGTTTTTATTGCCACTTAATCAACGATATAGCCGGTTACGCCGCTTTAGTTTTCTTAGGCAGAGAACCCTAACATCAACTAAGCATTTTACTTCTTTTTTTTTTATCATTTTATAAGTTTAAATTAATGTGAGTAAGACTAACTCACTGTTTAAATTATGCTAGTCCTTTTATCAATTTAGGACATCCCGAATAAATATGTGATTGATGAATCTAAGTTGTAATTTAATTTATTGATTGATTATTTAAAATCTAAAAATTGTTATATTTGTTCGGGTAGATCCAAAATTAGCTTTATTTATTGATTTAAAATTAACTAATTCTAATATATGTTTGCAAATCATGGATTTTAAAGAGTTGGTGGGATTGAGGGATATATTTATTAATTTTGACGGGTTGACGGGTAACCCGCGGGTTGGCCCTAGCCCGGCTTGTTTTCTAGTAGGGTTGTATATGCCAACCCTAACCCGGCCCGTTTAGACAACAAGCCAAGTCGAGCCGGGTTGAAACAAGCCGGGTTAGGGTCAACCCGCAAGCCGGGTTATAAATTGACAGCTCTACTCTACAGTCTAAAGGTTTACAACTTCGACGTATACACGTGTACGTCAGTAGTACCCTGCGGAACTTTTTCTTTCTCAATTTTCATTTTCATTTTCATTTTACCTTCTTCTATTACAATCATGTTAAAGGGGCGGCACGTTCCGTTAGAGGGGTGGTAAGTGTGATAATAATGTCCTTCTAATTGGTTAGGGAATGTCCTATAGGGGGTGTAAATTGATTAGATTACCCTTTTCATCTTAAATGGACTGATTAACCTAATGAAATCAGATCTCTTCTCCTCCTCCATTAAAATTGAAATTTTCATCATCATCGATTTGAAAAATTGATAATCGCTGATTGAAAACTATATTTCGAAAAACCCAGTTAGAGTTTAGTTTATTGTGTATGATTTAAGTTAGTTTTATGTCAAAAATTAGGGTTTTGAATCAAAATTGAAATTGAAATTTCTGTGTTGCATATGAGTTACGGTTGGTAATAACTCCAATTGGAACCGTAACTATAGATTTGGTTGATGTTACAGTTCATTTAACTCAAATACCAATCGTAAGTTCTTGATTTTGAGATAAAATGTTCAGTTACGAAATTTTTTTTGCAACCGTAAATTACTTACGGTTGGTCTCGTTACTTAAGTTACAAACCGTAATTTGTCCTGGATGTTTCATTTTCTTTTTACGGTTTATAATTGCATCACTGTTATCTACTGTATTTGAGTTACTACTTGTAACTCAAATAACCTTACCAACCGTAGGTTAGTTACGGTTGATCCCGATTCATTAGTTACCAACTGTAATTTGTTACGGTTGCTATATGTTGTCATTCTACCAACCGTAACTGGTATTACGATTGGGTTTTCCCCAAATTGAACCAGTTACGGTTGGTATTCGATACTTTTGGAACCATAACTGCGAGTTACGGTTGGCAACGAGCTAAATTCCAACCGTAAGTTCTTCTGAAATTTTAAAAGTTTCGATTTTTTACGTACTTTAGATAATTTTGAGCGAAAAAAAGCTAATGAGAACTAATTTGGAGATTTACCCATCTCAAATTTGTCACTGGAATCACTCATTTTGGTTGAGTAATCAAGATCTAGGGTTTCACAAATATCACAAATTTTTTTCTTTTGTTCTCCTCTAAACTTTTTTTTTTAACTCTAAAAATCTGATTTTGATTTGTTTTAGAGTTAATATAAGTGAAATTTGATTATCAAAACTAAACTAGATTATCAACACTAAACTATGTAAGGGTTAATTAGTCATTTTCAGTTTTTTTTATAAGGGGCACTTCGAATTACCGTGTAGTGACCCTTTTTGTCCTATTCACTGCCGCCCCTCCAATGGATCCGTCGCCCCTTTAACAGGATTATTCTATTAACCATTTGACTCGGTTATCCAATTTTTTTTGGGTAGGTGCATAATTCGTGCACTAGCTATTTGTGCATTTTTCAAAATTAAATGGCTTTTGGATTGGATGCCGATACGAGCATCCCGGTAGCCAGGATTTTAAGAGCAGAAAAAGAAAAAAAACATCGATGACCGACCTATTCATCGAGCTAAACCCAAAAAAATCAAATATTCAAGCACAATGAACACCTAAGGCTAACCCCTATGGTCTTCTAATCTAGCAGCTAGATTTCCCATCCACGTTAGCTAGGGTAACCTCTTAAGTCCTATGGTATGGCGAATCTAACAGGGAAACGCTGAATAGTACAGCGTCGAACGTTGAACAGTCCAGGTGAACGCCGAACCGAACAACGTTTGACTTGGTCAGCTAGGTTGATAACGCTGAACTATTCAGCGTCTGAGAATCGGGTTTTCCCCAGCGCAGAAGCCCTTCTCCCTCAGTTCTTCCCCATTTCATTTGTTTCTCAAACACACCCGAAAATGGATTTTGTAGATCAATGATTCTAGAAATTTATTTCTCAAACCCTTCTGTGGGTTTTTTTTCCATCGAATTCTTGATAGTTTGAGAGTATTTTCATTCAATTCTGTCCACGAAATTGATTGAGGTAAGGATTTAAAATTTTTAAGTTTTTTTCTTGATTTTTGATTATGATGAAAATTTGATGAAATTGATGATTGATATTTGATACAATGCATGATTTAGATGATATGTTTACGTGATTAAAATGATATGTGATTGAAATTGATTTTTAGAATTTTTAGGGTTTAATTTGATTATTTGTGATGAACAAAAAATGAAATTTTGATTTTTGTGATGAAAATGAATGATAATTTATATGATTAGTTTGTACGTAAAATTTGTAGGTAAATTTGTATGATGATAATGAATTATTTTTGATAATTTGTATGATAATTTTTTTTGTATGATTGATATTTTTTTCAGTTATTGAATGTAGTTTGAGTATGGATGAAATGCTAGATCGGTTGGATATAGTTTCATCAAAGAATTGTGATATACATGTATGTAAAGGTGTTACGAAAAACCCTCGCAAAGTAAGCTTTAGAGGTAGTTTGAAGGATATTGAAGTGTGTTATAATATTGTAGTGAAAGATAATCCGGTAGCAAAACGATATTGTGACAATTGTGGCATTTCTTCTGTTTTTGAGTTTGATTTCGCCAATGGGGATAGAGGCTTAGTTGAAGCCATAGCTGGGAGATGGTGGCCAAAAACGAAGAGCTTTCATTTTCGGGAGTTTGAAATTGGCCTCCTTCCTTTAGATTGGTACATGTTAACTGGAATTCCCACTAGTGACCCTAGTAAACGACCAGTAGTTATGTCGCTGTTGGGTAGTGATCTAACATATACTGCTCTAGATGATTTATATTTTTTGGATATCAAAAATTATGGTGTATGAGACTCTAAGAAAAATTAATTATCCTTAGCAGTCTTGAGAGAGTACATTGATAGTAGAAAAGAGCATGATAATACTGGGTGTGCAGATACATTGACACGAGCATTCTTTATGTGGTGTTTTGGTCATTTTCTTCTTGCGCATTCTACTGATAAAGTAGATAAACGTTGGGTTCTGTTGTTGGCAGACTTGGATAGAGTTGGGGAGTATGATTGGGGTCTAGCTTAGTTAGGTAACACCTATAAATATCTCGACGATTGGTCAACCAAGGATACGAATTTAGCGGGCATGGCTATGGTACTTGAGTATTGGTACTATACTACTTCCGCAACATGCAACCCTTGCTTTGTCAGACACCTGGAGGACATTTTGATATTTTTCCAAAGATTTGTATCTTCAAGAAGATTAAGATTGCATCAAGGAAGAGAGGATATCAAGGGGGCCAAAAAGATACTATAAAACACTCAGTCAAAAGCGCAAGAATACAGATTGACACTAGAACAAAGAAATCATGTATTTGACAACCATGGGAAGATAGTGAGTATTCTGTGGGAGACCAATATGAGTACGCATCGAATGTATCCAAAAAGAGAGTTCTGTTTTTTTATTTTGAAAAACGCACAAGAGTTAGTTGTTACTTGGCAGAGAGATTCCAGAGGCAGACTAAAGGTGAGATTGTAGTCCCAACAAATCCTCCAAATTTGGAAAAAATTGATGACAGCGATATTGTAGAGGTCATCGACTATTATGCAGTCACTGGGGATCAATATAACACTTGGTGGAAGAAGAAGAGTGTTGGACCTTATGTCACTGAGTCATACCATGCACAAAACGTCGATGAGATAGCATTGGGTAGCTCAGATGTTCCTCGCCGTTTGTTTCCTAGTCATCCTCCTCCTGACATGATGTCGCAGACATATACCTATGACACACAGAATGATCCCCCATCATAACTATCGGAGATAGATTTCAGTTTACCATTTTCCAATTAAGCCGGCGTAGCACGTCAATTACAAGTTCCAAGGGTTGCTTTTCCGTATAAATTTCGTGAGATGAATTTGACATTGGTAAGTACATTTACATTTGTACTCATTTTAATTTTAAGTTTCTTGAATATTTGACTAAATTCTCTAATTTATATGTTTGTAGGATGATTGCTTTAGGTTTATGGAACAACAATGTTCATTCCAGCTTGGAGCTCGTCAACTCGTATGGGACGAGACATACAAAATGGATACAACTTCATGTTCCTCATACGACAGATCTACATCTTCTTTAGTACCATCTATCCAATCCCAAATACCAAACAATCCAAATGAAGCTACTATATCACAAGAACTCACATTAAGTGGTACATACGAATGGGCTGCAAGTCAACAATATTACACCCCTATGATCGAAGATGGAGGTACTACATCACAATATCAACAACAAGGAAATGAATTTACCGATTCGTTGTTGGCGGCAAGCGAGACTAACATTGTTTATGATACTCACTTCACCCAACAACAACCCCATAATTTGTTTGACCTGAATTAAATTACTTGTCGTAGTGTTTAAAGTACTTGTCGTAGTGTTTATGAAACCATATGGAGTGTTATTTGTTGTTTATGGAGTGCTATACTTTTAATTACTACTTATTTTATGGTTTGTTATTTGTTTTTTATGGTGTGTTTTAATTTATTCATATTTATGGCGTTTTTTAAGTTTTTTTTTATGGGGTGTTATAAAAGCTATATGTTTTCGTTGTATTAGGTACATTATGCAGGGAGCTTTGAGAAGAATTTTTTTCGGCCTTCCGGATGATGAAGATGATATCGAGACAAATGTTGTAGTAGTGGCTAGGATTTTGGAGACGCATAGGAGGAAGGGAATACATCAACCCGTCCCGAATGAAGTCAAGACCCGTCAGACGGTGCACAGAAAACGTGTAGATGCGGATGCTCGTATGATGCATCAATACTTCAACTTCAATTGTATGTATGGGCCAAAGAAGTTCAAAGGTCGGTTTGCTTTGCCTCGTCCACTTTTTCTGAGAATTTTAGAGCAAGTTTGTGATTATGACCATGATTTTCACCAAAAAACGGATGCTTGCGATATTCTTGGACATACTCCATATATGAAAATGGTTGTCGTCATGAAACATTTTGCTAAAGGTGTTGCACCCGATTCCTTAGATGATTACACCCAAATGGGAGCAACCACTATCTATTATTATGCTATGAATTTCATGGATGCAATTATTTGGATTTATAATGGTCGATACATGCGTCAACCTACCGCTCAGGATACATAAAGGATTTTAGCAGAAAATGAAGCTCGGGGATTTCCTAGGATGCTTGGTATTGTGGATTATTTTCACTGGGCATGGAGAGCATGTCCAATGGATCAAGCAGGATCCCACTGCGGCTATAAGTCATATCCCTCGGTTTTTTTGTAGGCGGTAGCTGCAAATGATATATGAATCTAGCATTCCTATTTTGGGTTGGGTGGGCAGAACAATGATCTTAATGTCTTGCATGCTTCGGGTTTGTTCGATAGACAACTTATTGGTGTAGCACCTCCTTGTCATTATCAAATCAATGGAAGGAATTATGACAAGGGGTACTACCTAGGAGATGGTGCATATCCTATGTATGGTTGCATCGTGCAAGCGTACAAACCCGCCTCAAACAATAGAGAAACTATTTTCAATCAATATCAAGAAGACAAAAGGAAGGACATAGAACGTGCATTTAGTGGTCTAAAAGGTAAGTTTGGCATTATATTCAAACCTTGTCGTTATTATAAAAAATCGGACATGAAGGCAATTATGAGGGGGTGCTTGATAATGCACAATATATGTGTTGAGATGGAATATCGTGATGAGGAATGGAGGAGGATCACGGGAGATGAACCTCAACCGCCAATTCAAGGAAACGTAAGGCTAGCTCCTCATATATTGTACAACCCAAATACTTGGGCGGAACTTCGCTTGGAACTCACTACACACATTTGGAACCGACACGGAGAAGGTTTGAGAGATGGTGATATTCCAAACATGGTTATAGATGATGCCTTGTCGGAAGTTCATGAGGGTATAACCGACGTGGGCACCGATGAAGACTAATATGACCCTCAAGGAGATGGAGCATTTTATGAGAATGGAGAGTAAATTTCATATTCACCAATTTATTTAACCATAAATTAATACTCCTTTTTTCAAACAAGCACGTTTTCATTAATAAGTAGACATTTTAATTAGTTCTTGTAAACTCCATAATACTCTTTTTTTCCCTTAAGTACGTTTAAAATTACATTACATATTTAACTAGAACTTCATAATACTTCTTAAATACTTCTTCATATTTAACTAGAACTTCATAATACTTCTTCATGCATATGCTTCATAACCAAATATCTCCAAAGCGGTGCTATAAATGAACGGCATTCCATTATCCGTTTGGTATAAATCCATAGCGTCTTCACGATTACCATTTGATGCCCTTAATGAAATGACAAAAAACTTGCAATAACGATTGATGTTTGATAAGCGACATTGTAGTTGTTTTTTGCATCTTCCATTAGCATTACCATTAATTCTCACAAATTCTTCAACAACTTGTTCCCAAAAGATGGTTGTTTGAGACATGTTAATTTTGTGAAAACTTCTCACCAAGTTATTGTCTTCGGCAATTGAGAATTCAACCATGCTTGATTTTGAATTGAGAATTTAGGAGAAGAAGAATAAAGTGAAACTTCACAAGTTTGGGGTGGGGATTTTGAGTTCATGTGTTGAGTTTATATAGAGAGGAGAAGTGATCTGAGTTTGGCTGAAAATGTAGCCGTTAGACTCAGCGCTCAGCGCTTTGCCTAACAGCCGCAAGATCAAATTGGACCGTTGAATCTCAACGGCAGGGAAGGCAGCGCTATACCGTTCCGCGCTTGGGCACTGCACCATTCAGCGCTGATCAATCTCAGCCATCAGATAAAATATGACCTTTGAATCTCAACGGTTCTGATTTAGTGGACGTTTGAAACCTCAACAACTATATTTTCATGCTACCCTATAAATAGAGAACTACTTCTCATTCATCCCTCACACCAAAATAAATTGATTATCTTCTTCATTGATTTTCGTCTTCTTCTTCACATAGTTTTGTTCATACAAAATTATGACACACTTTACTACAATTGAAGATGAGGCACTAATTTATGGTTGGGTTATAACAAGCAACGATTCGATCCATGGAAGAAAAAAACAAGGTGCGGTATTTTAGAGGAAGATTATTGAAGAGTACGATAAAAGAAAAGGCCCTAGTGGTACCACAAGAGATAAAAAAAAGTCATTGCAAACAAGGTGCAACACATT
Source organism: Papaver somniferum (assembly GCF_003573695.1). NCBI lineage: Eukaryota > Viridiplantae > Streptophyta > Magnoliopsida > Ranunculales > Papaveraceae > Papaver > Papaver somniferum. The sequence goes on from NC_039365.1 coordinate 77,767,224, forward strand.
GATAACCAAAGTGAAAATATATCTCTCACATGTTAGGCCCTACTTCGGAAACAAACCTTCGGGGTTAGGTGAACAAGATTATGCAAGTACCTCAATTTTTTTTGATGTTTTCTTTCTTCCATTTTGATCTCTTTCTTTCTTTTCTAAATTTTTCCTTTCATTCTTTGTCTAATACATTTTTTTTCCCTGTATCGTCTTGGAAAACAGAATTATGAAGCAGAGGTTGGAAGACAGTGGAAGACGAATTTGGAATTGGCTTTTCAGATCCTGAAGACCTATCAACCCGATTGCAACCCAACGGTGAATAATGATGATGGAGCCGGTACTTCCACTCAACCTACTCAACAGGCTCAAGCTACTCAAGAAAATGAAGCTGATAATATGGATGAAGATTTGGAAAATATGGCAAGGTTTGGTAGTACTTCATCTACTCATAGTTCTGGAACCTCGGACATATCAAAGAGAAGATGTTATTTCGAACAAACAGATGACGTTATAAGTGAAGGGAGAGATCAAGCAAAGAAAAGGGCTCGTGAGGCTAAAGCATCGCAGAAATCAGATGAAAAAATGGATAAACTCATCGAACTTCTTGAAAACGCACAAGCACAAGTGGACAAATATGAAACAGAGGAAGAGTATCTGAAGAAGAACATGGAAACCTCTTCAATCATGGCACAAATGCAGCAAAGAGAATCGGACATGAAGATCCTACGACAACCCTTGGATGAATTACAGGAATGGAAGAAACCCGTCTACAAAATATGGAAGAACGAGATTTTGGCCCGTCATGGATTGCCACTTATCCCCTAAATTAAAGTGATATATTAGTAATAATTTAAGTTATTTAGAAGTAGGATTTCAATTTCAATGTACTTTTTTATGTTTTAAGTTATTTAGAAGTAGGATTTAAATTTCAATGTAGGTTTTTATGTTTTAAGTTATTTAGAAGTAGGATTTCAATTTCAATGTACTTTTTTTTTATGTTTTAAGTTATTTTAATTTTAATGTGTTTTTTTAATTTCTTCAAAAAACATTGTAACCTTGTTTTGCAATGTAATGGAAGATTTCCCTTACTTTGGTAAATTCTCAAATTTTGAAACAAACAACCATTGGAACAAATTTCCAAACATTTAGAAAATGAAATTATGGAAAAAAAAATAGTTGTTGGTGAAAAAAGGTCAAGCGCTGAATAGTGCAGTGCCGACCTCTAACGCTGAATGGAACAACATCCAGGAAAGCGCTGAATAGTTCAGCGTTGATGCCATGGAATGTTCCCAAAATGCTGAATCGTTCAGCGTTGGGACCACTTTTTGAGCGTTGAATCATTCAGCGTTTCAATCTCGTTGCTAGTTGAACTGCGAGCAAATGCTAGGAGAGAGAAGTAGACAGAAGTAGTGTTAACTTTTTTCCTACACATTTTTCTTGATTTGCAACACTTTTTGGTCAATCTAGCAGCTCAATCTAGCCCATAGGGGTTAGCCAGCGAATGTTAACTTTTATTAGATAACATCAAAAAAAAAACTCCAGAGATTCAAAAAATAAAAATTTTTAATTCAAAACCCTAACTCATGAAAATTGAAATCATTACAATGTTATAATTTGATTATAAGAATCGTTTATGAGACAACAAAGATCGACCAACAATAATACGAGGATCTGATACATGTCGAGTTCCAAATAATTAAACACTCAAAGTTTATGAAATTCATTTGCATTCATGGAAATAATTCATCCTTTTTAGGGTGGGAAAAACTTTTCTTCTTAGTTCAATTGGGCTTGAAAATGTTTAACATACTGGAGGAATGGCAACCCAGGGTAGGCAACTGCCTACCCTTGCCATGGGCTGCCTCTGCCACTGGATGCAGACTTAAAAATGAATCATATTATTGGACTGCATTCGATTATAATGTCCATCATGTGAATGTGGGACTTGATCTATGTAAAAGCTCAAAAATGTGTCTAATCAATAATAGTTGTTACCTTATTACCTTTCATCTAATAGTTGTGCATTCCTTTTTACAAGATCGTGATTTCAAAACATAGTTTTTTGTTGTAAATGGGCATAATCCTCCAACGGTTGCACAAGATGAAACAACTGTTGCGAAAGACTAGCTACATATAACTATAGGGATATTGTGACGAAAATTCAATCATAAATTATTATAGAACTATTTTTGATAGGGATATTGTGACGAAAATTCTGCGATCTTTGACAGCTCGATACGAGCCCAAAAAACATGTCATCACTGAAGGAATCGATCTTACTACACTTTTCAGAAGCATCCTTTTCGGAAAGTTAAAGATCTTTGATTATGAAGAACACACTAAGGCCGAAAAAGATATTGCCTTCAAATCCTTAAAGAACACTAAAGTACTTGATAAAAGTGAAATTGTCAGTGCCCCTGAGAAGCATCAAGGTAATAACTGTGAGTTTTCAGATGAAGATCTTGACAATACAGTGTCTCACTACACGTTTCTTCAAAGCACAACCCTCATCATCAGAAAAGCCACATAATCGTGTAACTCCTAAAAACGGAGATTCTAGCAATAGTGGTGTTGAAGATATACCTCAGTGTTTCAAGTGTGAAGGCTTCAGTCACTTTGCTAATTAGTGCTCAAATCGCAGAAAATACACTGGCAACAAGGGTCTTGCTGCAACACTTGATGTCTAATCAGCATGATTTAGAAGAGGAAGATGTTTCAAGCGTAGCTCGCTTGACTGACGTGGTCAATTTTGATAAATGTATCAATACTCATGTCAATCTTGAAAACTTCGTTGATGATCCTTCATTAAACTCTTTGGAGGATATAATTTATTTTTCACTCACTAATGAAAATTTTGTTGTCAATATTTTAGGACCATCTCAATTGTGTCTGTCTGCAGAAACAGGCAATGTTCCCGAATCTCTCTCTCCAAATGAACACGCCCTTAATGTACCATTGAAGGTCACGAACCCAAACAGTGCTTCAAGTACAAACAAAAAGTAAGGTATGTCAACAAACTGCAACGAGGGATAGTGACAAATGTGCTTCAACTTTTCCAAAAGTAAAATGTATACAAGGTATGTAAAGTTGTTCTTCTTCTCCTAAAGTCTTGAAAGATTTAAAGGGAAAGGATAAACCTAAAGGAAAGAAGAGTTGTAGATCTAAACGATCAATGAAAATGGATGTTGATAAACCTGTGTAAGAACCTAGTGATGAGGTCAATGATGCTCACTTCAACACAACTTGATTGTGTCGAAAAGTGCATTATTGTCTCATGTGTCAACAAAGGAGACAAGAACTGTGCACAATAAGGGCTTTGGATTAAACTATACTTAGTTTTTGTTTTGAATATTATTACTTGAATTTCCACCCTCTTGATTTATTGAATTATAGTGTGGGAACTCTGGTTTTACGAAACCCTTTGGCGATTGTAGCCACTAGAAAACAGATAATGACGAAATTTCATGTTGAGCCTTGCTCCATCGAAATAAGTCCAGAATGCGTATTCTATGTGAGAAAGTGTTGTGGGAACTTTTATAGTTGTGATTAAAATGTCGGAACTAACCATAATTTTTATTAATGTTTCTGAAAGTTTGGAAGAAAAAGGAAGCAAAGTAGTTGGTTTAGATGAAAAGTATGGTTTAATTAAGGAGGTTACGTTTAATTACGCATATGTGTGTAACACGATCAACATTTAACATGATATAGACGGTTTTCTTAACAGAGGTAACGGTTAAGACGGCCAAATATAGTCTTGAGTACCAAACTCTAATACTGATAATTTTGGGACCTAAACGCAATATTGGTCACAAAGTTTGATATTAAAGTTCAAATAATCCTAAAACTAAAAGAAACATGTGAAACAGTATAATAAATAATTCAAAAACAACGAGGGAGGTTTAAAATAAATACTCTTTCGGTGTTCCATTACTTGTTGTAGTTAGTATTACTGATGTCTCATAAAACAAGAACTGAGGTGAAAAAAATGTATTTAATAAAGTCATGATTTACTGATATATCATTGGCATTAAATACTCTTGTATTTTTTTTAATCATATGCACCACATATAATATAGGGAGCGGATCCGTAAACAAATGGTTTTGACAAAAGAAAAAGATAAACCATCACGGCCGTTGCATTACATATATCTGAGGGTCAATACTCCGATGATGTGACACACCTTATTAGCTCAAATCTCTTATACGGATAAAGCCAAGCCAAGCCGTATTTTAAGTAAGGAAATCTTAATAATATACTATATCTCCAGAATCTTGTTTTCTCGGGTAACAGTGAAAGCTTACCCATCTTCTCTGAGATAAAATGTTGTTAGGAAAACTACAAATATCTGGAGGGCCATTGTATATATATTTTAATTAGGGATTGTATCCAATTTTCCTGCACTTAAGTCGAACTAAAAGTTTACGCGTCTACAGGCAGTGCAGGATCACATGATTGGAATTTTCAGGAGAAGCTTTGAAAAAATGCAGAGATTATTTTGAGTACACCTATTTTAAGATGGATTACGAGTAATAAGAAAACCATGACATAGTCCAGGATTAACCTTCATTAGTAGGGGAAAATGGATTTCAATAGTATATGTTTATTCACAATTTCAGAGATATCATGTCTGTTTACTTCATAAATCACCAAATCCAACTACAAATAAGGATGTGCAGGCCCTAAGTAATTACAAATTTGTTTATGGTTATATACAAAACTCCACGTAATTAACCCTTCTCATGTCTCATCTTCTCCCATTCTACCTTACAGTCCTAATATATAGTGTTATCAAGATATTAGACACAAGCAAGACATGTTACGATTGATAATAATATTGTAATACAGTTGGTGTGTGATAGATCGAGTATAGCAGCATATTAGAAGACGATGAATTGGGGAAAGAAAAACATGAACTATACTGTATTGTAACGATTTTTTCTATGAATTTTTTTATGAAAATCCTTAATGATGCAATTAGGGTTTCTTAAGCTTTCTTTAATTAAAATACGGCTTAACTTGGATTTATCCGTATTAGAGATATGAGCTAATAGGGAGTGCCACATCATCACATAATTGACCCTCAGATATATGCAATGCTACGGCTGTGATGGTTTGTCTTTTTTTTTTTTGTCAAAACCATTTGTTTATGGATCCACTCCCTATAATATATCTCATAATTGATTATATTTTTTAGAAGATGGGTGAACCTTCCATGAGCAGTTTGAGCTCCATTGGCATTGTGAAGTGTCAATCCAATTCTTGCATGAGGTTTAACCAAATATCAGTAGCGAATGAACAATGAAAAATGTATAACTTACAGTTACATTTGGTCGAGAGCTTATTTTGAACCATCATCAAACTAAAAACTGATCTTATGTGGGTTCTTTTATGCCCAAATGAAAAAAATTAGAATATGTCTAGGGATAAAATTCAAGGACTTGATTATCAGATAGCTTGAATTTATTAAAAGCGATTGACCATTATGTTTAATCATCTAAATCAACTTGTAAGACAACAATCTCATATTGCAACAATAAATTACAAACAGGCTTACCACTGTGTGTATTCGGCATTTTGGTGTAGCTAAATTCCACTACTGAATAAGGAGCTTTCAGCTTAGTGTTAGATCAATATTAACACTAATCGTAAGGTTTGATTTACTCTTAGAAGGAAGAATTGACCTTCTTGAAAACGCGGGGGTACCAAAATATACCACCAACTTTTTCTTAGGCAATTTGTATGGACAAACTCAATATAACTCCGAAATTTCAACTCAATCAAGGAAGAATATCTAGAGTTATATCTCTCTCTCTCTCTTGTAATTAGAACATTTACAGAACCAAGTCCGTGAACCTAATTACAAAGAGATTACCTGGACGGTACGAAAGACCGGTGTCCAAGAATCAATCATGTTGTATCCAATAAAACAAGGTCGGAAGTATCTACTATGATTGATCAACATACAACATGTGATATTTCAATTATAAAGATAAATAATATAATGCGAAAAAAGAAATAACACAGTATTGATGATGGTTTTTAGCTTAGGGTTAAAATCGTAAAACCGTACAACTGACATGACGTCACTATGACCATTAACACATTTATTGAATCGATCAACATACCTACGTAAGAATTACCAAGGTACCTTTTTTTTATGTGTCATGTTCCACGGCATAACCCTTAACATTGACCGACATCATCTATGCTAAACCCTAATTCTCATGCTACCGCGCCAAGGCATGCCAACCATGCCAGACGCACCACTGTGCCAATGGAAAACCATGTCAGCCGCATCTCCGTGCCAAGGCATGCCAACCATGCCAGCCGCGCCATTGTGCCAATGGCAAACCATGCCAGCCACATCTCCGCGCCAAGGCATGCCAACCATGCCAGCCGCACCACTGTGCCAAAGGAAAACCATGTCATCCACATCTCCGCGCCAAGGCATGCCAACCATGCCAGCCGCACCACTGTGCCAATGGAAAACCATGTCAGCCACATCTCCGCGCCAAGGCATGCCAACCATGCCAGCCGCACCACTGTGCCAATGGAAAACCATGCCATCCACGTACACCGCGCCAAGGTATGCCAACCATGCTAGCCGCACCATAGCCAATGTCATGCCAAACCCTTGGCCCCACCATTCCAAGCCAACCGCACCTTTCCTTGGCCCCAACCATGCTAGCCGCACCATGCGCCAATGGCATGTCAAACCCTTGTCCCCACCATGCCAAGCTAACCGCACCTTGCCTTGGCCCCACCATGCCAAGCCGTCCGTACCAAACCCTTGGCCCCACTATGCCAATCCATCCGTGCCATTGGCCTTGGACCCACCATGCCGGCCCTTCCTATGCGGCTACCCAAACGAAGGCGTGCGACGATCAACGACCACCTTTCCATCCTAGATGCAAATCCTAGCCGTCCAAGGTCGCCAAACAACGCATGGTAACCTTTGGCCTAAAACCATAGTTTTGGCCACGCCAAACCGTGCCAAGGAATGCCATGCCACATGTGCCAATGGCATGCCAACCACCTTTCCGCGCCATACCATGCCGACCTTCCCCATGCGGCTACCAAAACGAAGACGTGCGGCGATCAACGGAAATCCTTCCATCCTAGATGCAAATCCTAGCCGTCCAAGGTCGCCAAACAACGCATGGTAACCTTTGGACCAAAACCCTAGTTTTGGCCACGCCAAACCGCGCCAAGGCATGCCATGCCACATGTGCCAATGGCATGCCAACCACCTTGTCGCGCCATACCATGCCGGCCTTCCCCATGAGGCTACCAAAACGAAGGCGTGCGACGATCGACGGCTACCCTTCCATCCTGGATGAAAATACTAGTCGACCAAGGTCGTCAAACAACGCATGGTAACCTTTGGCCCAAAACCCTAGTTTTGGCCACGCCAAACCGCGCCAAGGCATGCCATGCCACATGTGCCAATGGCATGCCAACCACCTTGCCGCGTCATACCATGCCGGTCTTCCCCATGCGACTACCAAAATGAAGGCGTGCGACGATCAACGACCACCCTTCCATCCTAGATGCAAATCCTAGCCGTCCAAGGTCGCCAAACAACGCATGGTAACCTTTGGCTCAAAACTCTAGTTTTGTCCACTCTAAACCGCGCCAAGGCATGCCAACCACCTTGCCACGCCATACCATGCCGGACTTCCTTATGCGGCTACCAAAAAGAAGGCCTCCAACAATAAACGGTCACTTTTTCATCTAAGATGCAGATCTTAGCCATCCAAGGTTACCAGCTAACACATGGCAACCTTTGTCCCTAGTTTGGTCGCGCCTAAACAAAGCCAAAACCCTGACTTTTGGCCGCGCCTAAACTGGGCCATATTAAAGCCATACTGATCATACTTTCATGCCACTGGCTACCAAACGAAAGGTTGCAAAAATCAACGGCTACCTTCCTCCTAAGATGCAAAATCTCGACCGTTGAAGGTCACCACCGAGCCGGCAAGTCTCCCAAGCTCAACTTGCCAGACAACAACAACATGCTACATGTTTTCCAAGAAAACACTCGAGACATCAACACATGTCACAAACTTGGATGCTCATTGGGTATTGGTTTGGCGGTTTACAACGTGCGGCGTACACTACGCTCGTTATAAGAAAGTGTCATAAGGATGAGGCGGTTAGTAAATACAGGGAGTAATGGTGAAACGCTTTCTTTTATAGAACATCAATTCCAAGCGTTACCGGTTACCACCTCCTACCATTTACTCACCCGTTTTCCATTTCTTAATGAGACCAGAGTACGTTTCACTTCGACTTGTACAAATAGGCATTACCTATTTCCACCGAACGACAAGTTCAGGTCAGGAGGATACAATACTCAGAAAACATTTTCTAGCTTTCCACCTGTTAGCTTCCCACTTTCTGATACAAGTCGTGAAACAAATACTCTTCCAGAATCAACTATTCTGGTCTCAACACTTTCTTCGCTTCCCTCCCCAAAACCAACCCTTCTCCTTCACTTTGTGACCGAAGCAAGTCTGGAACGGCCATTTCTTGGTTTAGGACGGATTTGTAAAGATTGATCTCTCGAATCTAAAGTACTCCCTTGCAGTACATTGTTTAGGGTTTAAATTCGTTTCTCACCCACACACCCGAAATTACCAAAATCAACAGAAACCGTTTTCACCCTCAAACAATTGGCGACCACAGTGGGAGATTGATCTTTCGGTTACAATGTCAATTTTCGACCATCGATCTCATGCTTAGACCCAGACATCAAGGCGGTAGAAGCAGGCGATTCTATCAGGGATCGACGACTCAGTTACCAGACGACCCGATTATCAGTCTTGACACGGCGAGGGATGACTGGGGACTTCCTAGAGGTTAAAAGCGAACGATCCAACCAGGGATCGAAGACTCGATTATCAGATGAGACGACTGGGACTTTTCACAATCACGGTGGTGCCTCCCGTAAAACTCGTTCTTACACCCACAAGGTTCCCTTTTCATCAGGAGACCTGAAAAACCGAGTAAGTCTTACCTAGACAGAAATATAGGCGTTTCATTTGCCTTTCAAAAAAAAAACCCTAAAAATAAGAAGTTCAGAAGACAGAAATATATTCAAGTAATGTTTTTCAACAATGGCTTGCTCTTCTTAGCAAGAGCCGCCCTCTTCAACTTCAGATTCCTGGAAAATTTTTCGACTTCCGCTTCCTGCTTCTTCACCATATCCGCAGAAGGACCTTCGACTGTTTCGACCAACAACTTTTCAACCTCAGAGAAACCTTCAATGAACCAAGGAACATTGAACTTGAAGTTTACACACATGTCAGGATGGAACCTCCAGCTCGAGATTACATCCTCAGAAACAGTATTACCGATCACGTTGCACATGTCGTCAATCAAAGAAAAAGCTTCCTCTACACGCTTAACCAACGCAAATCGACTGGTAACCTTCTTGGTCGTGGATATATGTTCGTAGCTTTCCCATATCTTGGTGTATAGCACCGCATGTTTGGATGGCACGCTAAATCCCTCGATCAACACATGATCCGGATAAGGAACCAGGTATGGAGGGTTGAAAGTGGCACCCGTATCTACATCAACAACCGACAAGGGATTCCTAACGATAATTGCACATGCGGCCACTGGAGTACTCTCCATTGTCTGAGTCACAACGATGTTTTCATATCGATCAACATCATTCCAAGGTCGCCCGGTGTGGCTGCCATAATTGGAGACAAAGTTGTATCACCAGTAGTCTCCGTCTCAGAGCCATCTTCAGAAACGGTTTCCTCCTATGACATCACGGATTAGGTATTTTCCCGAGAGAAAGAAAAAAAACATGCGGGAGACTCACTGATTCGCTTTCATACTGGCTAGAGGAAGATTCAACACTGCTGTCAGAAGAACTACTCTCGCCATCACTGAACTCTGAGCTTTCATCCTTCTCGGGTTCCCCATCGCCATGGATAGGCTCAGCATCGCCACCCTCCGTCTCGATAAGCGATGTTTTCTGACTACTTGCAAGTTTGGTAAAGGCGTTCACGCTGCTGAGACCCTAGGCAAGAGACAAAGACGGATACTCAGGAAAGAAACAAGGATATACAAGATCCAACTAAATTCCAGAGGAAAATCACACGTACCCGCATATTGGACGAACTGAAAGTTGGTAGGGCTGTCGAAACTGACTGGGAACCATCTGCACGGCTTTTAGATCTTCTCTCCTTCACTTAGGGACTATTTGCATTTGGGCTAACGGATTTTCACTTGGGAGAATAAGGATCCCTCAGCAGTGGATGCTCCGCTAAAACCGCAGGAGAAGGCTTACCGCGATGGTTTTCTACCACATCATTCACGAATCCATGGAAAACAAGAAACTCATCCTTCCAAAATATGTTATATTTGGAGGTTGTTGATGGATTTTGTTACGCAAGCAGGAAAGGGAGACTTTTACCCGACACAAGAACAGTAGCATCGAGAACAGTTGGCAACAAGATTTCTGGAACAACCGGCTGACGAAAAAGTGGGACCCCTTGATCAAAACCCATATGCCGAGCTTCCCTATCGATATTGTAAGAGACTGCTTTGCAAGATCCTCTAAAGAAAGACGTCACATAACCGGGTGTGCAGCTTCGCATGAACACCATCTCTCCAACACTCATATCCTCTTTATCATAAGAAAAATACATGCTCGGAGCAGGAGAAAATGTACTGATCTGAGTTATGGACGCATGCACCGGAGTCCATGGACGAAAATTGGTCGCGTGCGAGTTGTCAAGGAATCCAACCAGGTTCGAACCAATCTTTGGGCACCTATTCGGCCAACGCATTATCCTAGAGCCATCCAAGACTCGAGAAGTACGACCAACGGTTTTGGAGCATACCTTTCGAAGTGCTCCCACAGCCACGCTTGGAGAAAGGCGACATGAATATACGAATCCACTCTCATGTAACCATTAAAAGTGCACATGTCCGTGACCAGCTGATCCAAGTGTGTATACAGAGAACCAAGAAACAAGCCGCCAATAGGGAGAATGACACCTTTTGCCAATTTTATGGAAAACTTGATAAGTTCCTGTCTTATCTCCTTATTACCCGAGCCGTCATCGAAAATATCTCTGGATAACCAAAGAGCCAAGAACGCCGCGACATGAAGCGTACTATTCTTCTGATTCGGCTTCAACTCATCGGGAAACCATTAAGACACCCACCAGCCATAGAAGCACCTCGTCTCGTTTTATTTCCGAACGAATCCTTTTGATTTCGCAACCAGAGCGGCGCGCATTTCTTCTTCATCTGCAGACAATTTGACATCGAGGTTTCCTATTACAAGAAGGTTCAGCAAGACGGCCACGCTCTCTAAGAAGATAGTCATTTTACCCCACCTGCATATGGCCGTGTGAGTGTCTGGACACCATCTGGAAATAAAAGCAACCAATCCTGGAATATCTTTCCTAATTTGAAGCATTGCGGAACTCGCGACAGCATCAATGATCTGCGCCTTGGTCAAACTGGCTTTTACAATTCTTGGCTCATCATGAATCGCATCCATTTCTCAAAGGGACGCAACGGATTCACAGAGATTTTAAAGTCAATAGGAGAAGCATGATACTCTTTCCTCTGAAGACAAAACCTTATTACACCTCCTGGTCGAACCGACCGGGCCTCTCCTTCACTTTCCGGATCAGTCAGAAGAATCGACACATACTTGGGATGATTTCTCCTAATCGTGGCGGATGTTTTAAAGAACTCATTATCTATGTTTGACTTGGAATTGCCAACATCTTTCAGTACGGCAGAAATTTTCTCAAATGACATACTAAGGAAAATTCTCTCACGCTACTTCCACCTTTGAAATAACTACAATGGAACAGTATGAAGAGAAATTATTACGGAAAGTGCATGGAAATTATTTTATCAGACACGGGAGATCCATCCTGGACGCAAGCCAATTTGTTTCAAAGTCATAATGTGCATAGGCAAAGAAATACGGACTGACAGACCCTGCATCACCACCTCATGCCAAGACCATACCCTGCAGCGGAAAATTTACGCCCGGCCGAGGAGGCGCGCCCCACCACGGGAACCATACACACGGTCACACCAGGAAAAAGGAGTAAACCCTAGAAGCTAGGTTTTCGCGTGAAGGGAATGACAATTACCAGCTCATGCATGCCTACTTTGTACGGTAATTGAGGCGGACAACATCACTACGGTATTCACGCCTAAATGTTACTACAAGTCGTGCAAAGCATACCTACGGCTAGGATTCATACCAACGCAGAAGGACAACATTTCTAAAAGTTCATGAAAAGGTACGCCTACAGCTAGGGTTTGCACTAACACAAAAAAAAACAAAAAAAAAACAAAAAAAACAAGTCAAAGAGGAAGTGTTGGAAGACATACCTGGGATTCGCTCGTCCGCTTTACTGTTACCACACGGCCAGAATAAAAAAAAAATAGGTGTGAAGTAAAAGGAGAGGTCGGCCCTCCTTTTATAGGCATGATACTTGGGAGTTTGAATAAGGAAAGGACTTCCTATTTGAGTTAAGGAAAAGAGGAAACCGGTCCCGCGAAGACCAATCACCATGCCGAGACCGTCCGCGCCATTGCCTTGTCCCCACCACGCCAAGCCGTCCGCCATTCTTGACTCGCCAGGACCGCCCCATGCCTTGGCCCCACATGCCAAGCCATCCGTGCATGCTTTGCCTCACCAAACTGCGTCATTTCCTTGGCCCCACCATGCCAAGCCGTCCGTGCCATAACTTTCCGCACCAACACCGAAAACTCGCCAAGCCAGCGTCATGATGTTCCCTAACCCATCCAAGGTGATGCATAGCCAGACTAAGCCGACGATCTTCATCTCACCACTTCACGGTCTACACCACGAATAGAATCTACGCAAGGCTGCCAAACACGAGGATCATGGACTCTCCTTACCTCTGGAAAAAGGTTAGTCGGACCTTCCTGACCATCTTTCCACGACTTGTCGTTTCGATTATTGTCCTTTCCCGTCACCGTATTATGCTTACCTCGCAACAATGCTCCTGTTCTGAGCTAAGCACGGGACTTAATGTTGATGGTGGTTTTTAGCTTAGGGTTAAAATCGTAAAACTGTACAACTGACATGACGTCACTATGACCATTAGCACATTTATTGAATCTATAAGCATGCCCATGTAAGAATTACCAGGGTACCTTTTTTTATGTGTCATGTTCCATAGCAGAACCCTTAACATTGACCGACATCATCTATGCCAAACCCTAATTCTCATGCTACCGCGCCAAGGCATGCCAACCATGCCAGCCGCACCACTGTGCCAATGGAAAACCATGCAAGCCACATCTCCGTGCCAAGGCATGCCAACCATGCCAGCCGCACCACTGTGCCAATGGCAAACCATGCCAGCCACATATCCGCACCAAGGCATGCCAACCATGCCAGCCGCACAACTGTGCTGATGGAAAACCATGCCAGCCACATCTCTGCGCCAAGGCAAGCCAACCATGCCGGTCGCACCACTGTGCCAATGGAAAACCATGCCATCCACATATCCGCGCCAAGACATGCCAACTATGCCAACCGCACCACTGTGCCAATGGAAAACCATGCCAGCCACGTCTACCGCACCAAGGCATGCCAACCATGCTAGCCTCACCATGCGTCAATGTCATGCCAAACCCTTGGCCCCACCATGCCAAGCCAACCGCACCTTGCCTTGGCCCCAACCATGCTAGCCGCACCATGCGCCAATGGCATGTCAAACCCTTGTCCCCACCATGCCAAGCTAACCGCACCTTGCCTTGGCCCCACCATGCCAAGCCGTCCGTACCAAACCCTTGGCCCCACTATGCCAATCCATCCGCGCCATTGGCCTTGGACCCACCATGCCGGCCCTTCCTATGTGGCTACCCAAACGAAGGCGTGCGACGATCAACGGTCACCCTTCCATCCTCAATGCAAATCCTATCCGTCCAAGGTCGCCAAACAACGCATGGTAACCTTTGGCCCAAAACCCTAGTTTTGGCCATGCCAAACCGCGCCAAGGCATGCCATGCCACATGTGTCAATGGCATGCCAACCACCTTTCCGCGCCATACCATGTCATCCTTCCCCATGCGGCTACCAAAACGAAGGCGTGCGACGATCAACGGCCACCCTTCCATCCTAGATGCAAATCCTAGACGTCCAAGGTCGCCAAACAATGCATGGTAACTTTTGGCTCAAAAAACCCTAGTTTTGGCCACGCCAAACCGCGCCTAGGCATGCCATGCCACATGTGCCAATGACATGCCAACCACCTTGTCGCGCCATACCATGCCGGCCTTCCCCATGCGGCTACCAAAACGAAGGCGTGCGACGATCAACGACCACCCTTCCATCCTGGATGCAAATCCTAGCCGTCCAAGGTCGCCAAATATCGCATGGTAACCTTTGGCCCAAAACCCTAGTTTTGGCCACGCCAAACCGCTCCAAGGCATGCTATGCCACATGTGCCAATGGCATGCGAACCACCTTGTCGCGCCATACCATGCCGGCCTTCCCTATGCGGCTACCAAAACAAAGTCCTGCAACAATCAATGACCACTTTTTCATCTAAGATGCAGATCTTAGCCGTCCAAGGTTACCAGCTAACACATGGCAACCTTTGTCCCTAGTTTGGTCGCGCCTAAACAAAGCCAAAACCCTAACTTTTGGTCGCGCCTAAACTTGGCCATATTAAAGCCATACTGATCATACTTTCATGCACTGGCTACCAAATGAAAGGTTGCAATAATCAACGGCTACCTTCCTCTTAAGATGCAAAATCTCGACCGTTGAAGGTCACCACCGAGTCGGCAAGTCTCCCAAGCTCAACTTGCCAGACAACAACAACATGCTACATGTTTTCCACGAAAATACTCGAGACATCAACACATGTCACAAACTGGGGGATGCTCATTGGGTATTGGTTTTGCGGTTTACAGCGTGCGGCGTACACTACGCTCGTTATAAGAAAGTGTCATAAGGATGAGGCGGTTGGTAAATACATGGAGTAATGGTGAAACGCTTTCTTTTATGGAACATCAATTCCAAGCGTTACCGGTTACCACCTCCTCCCATTTACTCACCCGTTTTCCATTTCTTAATGAAACCAGAGTACGTTTCACTTCGACTTGTATAAATAGGCATTACCTATTTCCATCGGATGACAAGTTCAGGTCTGGAGGATACAACACTCAGAAAACATTTGCTAGCTTTCCATATGTTAGCTTCCCACTTTCTGATACAAGTCGTGAAACAACTACTCTTCCAGAATCAACTATTCTGGTCTCAACATTTTCTTTGCTTCTCTCCCCAAAACCAACCCTTCTCATTCACTTTGTGACCGAAGCAAGTCTGGAACGACCATTTCTTGGTTTAGGACGGATTTGTACAGATCGATCTCTCGAATCTAAAGTACTCCCTTGCAGTACATTGTTTAGGGTTTAAATTTGTTTCTCACCCGCACACCAGAAATTACCAAAATCAGCAGAAACCGTTTTCACTCTCAAACACACAGACACTAAAAATTTTGTTAATGAGGAAACTACAAATGCAGAAAAACCCAAAGATCTAGTCCAGATTGAACACTAAAATATATTAAGCCGCTACAGACACTAGCCTACAATCAATTAAATTCGAACTGGAATGTAGTTGAGTCCTAATAGATTCTCCCACTGATTAAGGTACAGTCGCGCTCCTTATGCCTCTTGATTCCTAGCAAGACTCTGCGCAATTGATTCCCTTTGCTGACGTCACACCAACTAAGAGTTGCTTCAACTCAATTGAAGACTTTAAACCAATCTGCCTCCCACAGAATAATCCCATATGTGATTTCCTTTTACAATCAAAATTTTTCATCAAAGGTGTGGAAATCGATAGCAATAGACCGAGTCTACTAACCTCAAAATTCGGACTTATACAACCCGAAGTGCAGCCTAGATTATGATTCACCTCACAAGTACAAAACTTGTGGAGTCAACAAAGTTTAGGACGAAGAGAACTTTGATGATTTCTATCTATCTTGATCAAGTGAGAAGCTCAACAATCTCAAGATCAGGATACTCGAGTTACCAAGAAAGATAACTAGACCTGGATTCTCGAATCTCTATAAACCCTAAAAAGTTAGGGAGAGGACGACTCTAGATACAACCAGGACGCGCCAAAAAGTAGTGTCGGGATTCAAAGATCCCAGTTGCTTGAAGTTACCCTTTTATAGGCATTCAAATCATATGTTACCTTAGGTTTAAGTTAAGATAGCTTTGGAACCAAGCAATCAATATCTATTGTTAGATGAATCTTTGAATCTGATTTACATAAACAAGATATACACTCTGGTTAGGTGAAACCGTAACCGAACCGTGTATGAAGACTATGTTCAAGGTGGTTAGCCGAAACTATCCAATTTGAACTTAAAAGCTTAATACTCATTTTCATGAACACTTAATACATTAACCTTGAGTCATAATCATGTGATCAAATAAATCTAGTGTTTTTAGAGAATTGATCAAATGCTAATTGTCTCGTAGAAATAATTTTATCGCACTTGAAAAATAATCGACATGGTTAGTAGATGCACAAAGTACAAATACCAAAGTTATGCGTCACTCAGGTCAGTCAGAGTATGTGTATCGGTTTGTAAACATCTAACCAAACTACGTTCTGGAATCCACAGAACTATTTAGGTATGCGTACCGGTATGGATACCTTAAGACGGTGACCGGTTCCGGAGTCCACATAACTATTTTGGTACGTGTACCGGTTTGGATACACAATCGAGTTTTGGAACATAGAACTATTTTGGTACGCGTACCGGTATGGATACTCACCCGGTTCTGTGACCACAGTTCATTTACGGTTTGCCTACGAGTATGCGTACCGATCCGGTTCACGAGTAGAATAGATTTTTACATGGTGTGCATAAGGATATGCGTAACATAAATCTGTAAGTCGTATATAGCTACTCCGCTACGTGTACGAGTACATGTAATACGACTTCATACTTATAACAGTTTTCCCAGTTTGTAAGACTGATAACACTATATTGTATCCAAATCTATAGTAGTTCTATTTTCTCTCTAAATCGATTCGAAACATTCCCGAATAAGATCAATGACACATATCACTGTTCCAGGCTATTATCGAATGATAAACTTGAATCATGATTTTGATTGCAAACAATAAATTTTCCTTAACCGTAATTCATCAAGTATGAACAAATGTTCATTAAGCTTGATCATTATATTTCGAGAACTAATTATGAATATGCATAATAGTCTAATTAGTCATGCAACATCGTATCAATGATAGAAAAGTGAATATAACTTAAGAAATAGGTGGTTCAGTCTTCACTTACCTTTTTTTGATGAAGTTCTCCAAAAGCTTCGGTTGATTTTCGCCTTCAAACAGTAGAACGGAATGATGACTGCCGTGATTCACTGTTTCTCAACTACATTTTTATCCTAGTCCGAGACTTAACTAATTGTAGACTAAACATCAAGATATAATTTTGACAACTAAATTTGACAACAAACTTGAGATAGCAACACTTGTGAGTTCGACCAAGCAATGCTCTAACACTTCTCCGTAAGGAATGATACCAAGCATGGTAACCAACAATGTACGAAAATATTTTCTTGACAAAGAAGAAGATGCACATATACATAAATATATAAGTCATTAAGGACCATGCATCATATTTCACATATGGACCAAGAAGGTTGTAAATATTCAAGCAATAATGTTGTTCAATTACATTCAAGACTCAAAAAATAATCCACAAGTCAAAATATTTTTTGAACAGTTCGTGAGCTTTTTCTTAAATCAAAACTGGGTAGTGTAGCACGCTTTAAAGATGAAGATCGTGGTGACATTTGAGTGCACACGTGTATGTAGAACGCTTTACATTCAACACGATATGAATAGTTTTCCCAACGAAGGCCACGGTCAAAATGGTCACCTACGCTTCTGGGTATCAAACTCTAATATTGAACTTACTAGGACCCAAACGCAACTTTTGTCATAATATTGGGTACTCAAGTCTAAACAACCCTTAGTTTTATTTAAATTTTGATGCCTTATATGTTGTAACATCGCTAGCCTGCTAGTGATGATTAAATGCTTTCTTCATTTCTTTTAATGGTACAATCTCAGTGCACCCCTTTCTTTGATCAGTAAAAAAATTTATTTGTCGATCAATATTTTTCTTTGTTGATACTCGTTTTTTTGGTTAAGAGACATCGGCTTATGGCTTTTTAATAATTTGTTTGTATTTGATTGTAAAAATCATTTTGACCAACCAAAACATTATTCTCAACCAGGTACATTTATGATACTTAACGCTACTGCAGAATTTGTCACTTAATAGTGGTCGCGTTTAATTATCCTAATTACATGATAACATATTGGTATTCCTATCGCGGCTATGTAATGTATTTCATATATCCCCTTTTAGATGACACTATAAAAAAATTCACATGTATTAAGAAAATAAGAGGTAAAAAAGTTCATTTTACTTTTGGATAAAAAGTTTCTTAATTAAGTACTACTCTTAATTATCTATTGAAAAAATATATTAGTCCTAGTCATCGATTCTCAAAGTATATGTAATTCCAATATAACTGTGGTCTTGGATTGTTGTTCAAAAGATACAAAAGTATCAAGTATATTGGTTAAAAAAAGCGCTAAAATATAGTTGTTGTTTTTCTTTTTGCTACATTCCCAAACGGATAAAAAATAACTAGACACTCCAATATTTCGCAACTCAACTCTACCAATAACATCAAGAGATAAACTTGAAATCTCTATAAGTGGGTGAATAGTCCAAACACCTTCCATTGTTTTTGATGCAGAAGCTTTCGTAAGGTATTCGACTACTGAATTGGACTCCCTGTATATGTGGATGAATCTAATATCTTCAAAGATAGGTTGCTTTTCTCTTATTTCAGCTATCAAACCACGCATGATCCATGTTGGTCTTGTCTTTCCTTTGTATATCATGGTATCAAAGGCCGAGTCACTTGCGACCTCAAGCATAGAAATACCCAACTCCATTGTCACCAACTTACCATCTCGGGATGCCCATACTTCTGCCAAGCTGTTTTCGTTCTGGAATATATGCTTAGCATAAAAATCATAAAAGGTCCATCATCTCCATGAATAATGCCTCCAATTCCTTCAAAATTTAAACCATTAGGTATGCCATCACTATTTTGATGGAAATAACCATTTTCTGGGTATATCCATGTTATGTTTTAGTGGAAAAACATGACGGTGATTAAAAAATATCCAGTATTTACCTGTAATTATCCATAAGAATCGTTGTATTTTTGGGACCTTTATTATTTTAAGAAATCTTAAGTGAACTGAATATCTAGGATAATGAAATCTAAAATAATCCAACTTGAATATCATGAATATTTAGTGATTCTATATACAAATACAAATCGAATACCTATGTATTTTTAGGACTTTTAATTATCCCTATAGATCATAATACACACAGTAATGGTAAAATAATAGTTAAACAATTAGTGGTGTTATATTAGTGTCTAAAAGAGTAAACAAAATGATAACTTAAATAATCACTTTTTTTTTAGTCTGGATGATTTTTTTAGTATGTCAAACTTTTCGTTCAAAAGAAAGAAAAAGAGAACGAAGAAAAACGTTAAAATAATCAATTTATTTATTTATTTTCTTTTGAAGCATAATCACTTGTATCATCAATTTTCAAAATTTATTTTTCATTGAGAACTTTCTCACCCTCGAGAAAAGGGGAATGGAAGCTGCTCTTTGAGTTAGCGTGAATAAATTCTCATTTAGGCATTATCAACATGTATTTCTTGGTTGCAAATCAAAAATAGTTTTTGTACACCAAGATTTTTATACCAAAACCATACACCATTATGTATCAATTATTCACTAGTTACACGTAACTTTAATGTGAGACCTATCATTCCCAAATAGAATTACAAAAAAAAAATAAAAAATCTAAAGTTTAGATGGTGTATACATAGACATCACATAGTTGTGTATGGATTTAATGTATATATAGGAAAAGCGCTTGCAAATAAGGACGACCTCTTTCCTACTAACTTACACATTGACAATGCTAGGTTACACCTATTTCTTGCTCGCAAGGTAAATTCAAATACAAAGGGTGTATTGGATTAATATGCTTCATTTCAAAGGGAAATTGTGTTGAGGATCTTTAGAGCAAGTATATGAGGAAAATTTGTCTCAATACCCAAATTATACGGAAAATTATTGGGAACGAAAAGCAAACTATTAGAGTATACAAAAAAATGTACGCAAGGTAGCCGGGGTGCATAGAAGGACGAGGCAACCAAGTCAAGTGATCATGTTTCCAAGATATGTATAGTGAAAACCAAGTCAAGCAACCATGCAATCAAGGCACACGAAGTGAAGAACAAGTCAAAGAATAAACCTAGGATAGTTATATTTATAGGTCTAATTTGCTC
This sequence comes from Papaver somniferum, assembly GCF_003573695.1. NCBI lineage: Eukaryota > Viridiplantae > Streptophyta > Magnoliopsida > Ranunculales > Papaveraceae > Papaver > Papaver somniferum. The sequence goes on from NC_039365.1 coordinate 77,787,694, forward strand.
TATAAATAAGAGTTTTTATATTAGAGCAATGCTCGGTCGAACTCGCGTGCGTTGCTATCTCAAGCATGTTTGTCAATGTTAGTGATCAAAACTATAAGTCTTGATTTCTAGTTTGCTTATAGCTAAGTCTCGGACTAGGATCGAAAGTGTAATTGAGATTAAGACTCCATGGCGATCATCATACAAAGACGAAGAACTACTCAAGGAACTTGTGGAACTTCATCGACGAAAAGGTATGTGGAGACTCGAACTTATCTATCACTCAAAAGTCTATCTACTTTATCTCCTATCTTGAGACAGAAGTCGTATCCATTTCTCTATATAGACTTTGATTATACACATTTTTTATTTCAAGCCGAGTTTATCTCGCGTATCTATTTCTCGAAATATGTTTTGGTAAGCTTTCGCTTTGGCCAAGTTCATCTTTACTAATGACTAAAGTCATATTAAGTTTCAATAACTTGAAAATGGCTTTGACGAAAAATGGTTTGTGAATAATAATCATATAACATCCTCTAAGAATGTTTCAATGATTGAAATGAGAGTTTAGAATATATAACCCTGGAAGGATATAAACATTGTGTGGTAACACATATGTGTGTAAGTCCTTATTCCTTGAACCAAAGTATGCGTACTTTGCTTCCCAGGAAAACTGGAACTAAAGTCCGCGTACCAGTACGCGCTCCATCGGAAGTTCACGTCTCGTGAAAATCTGCTGGATTTTGTGAACTGAAAAACAAACTCATTCTGGGTACTTAAGTCCGCGTACCAGTTCGCGTACTTAGGTTGGTTATTTTCTAAAAACGATTATTCGTGAACTTAAACTTATATAAACTAAGGAATGCATAATTGCAAACCGTGGCTATAAAGTTCATGAATTGATTCGAGTGAATCAAATCGTTTTTGCTTCGATTATGTCTTGTATACTTCTATAAGATCTAAGCAATTGAAAAACTCTCTAACTAGTTCATTTGAGTCATTTGAACTAGTTGTGGTAAAGAAGAATATGGTTGATATGGAAGTGCTCATTGGCTAACCATTTGGTTAACTACTGTTGAACCAACTAAGTGTACATGTTTGGGTACGGTTACACAAACCTAAATAAACGTGCATTTTATTTATGTGTAACAAGCTAAGTTCGATCTAACGGTTGAAAGATATTAGCTTGAATCTAATCAGGTTTTCATCTAAAGGTGAATATTGAATGCTTTGTTACCAAGGTAACTTAGATTGCAAACCCTGATTTGAAAGTTTATATTGTAGATGGGGAAAAACAATTTGATGGTTTTTACGGAATTGAGGAGATGACCGTGCGGAGGAGACTCGTTGAACCGAGAAAATGCTCAACCTCACACAGATGCACTGCAAGAAGGGAGTGCTTTAAGTTCGAGAGATCAATCTGTAGGACTCCGGCCTAAACCAAGACAATGGTCGTTCCAGAGTCAATTCGGTCATAAGAGAGGATGGGTTGATATGTAGGAGGGAAGCTGAGAAATTTGTGAGATCAATGGTGATCGAGATTGTAGGTGTGTCGTTTATTCTACGTAAGAAAGTTCTGAATGATCTAATTTACTCAGTTGAGAGTATTGCTCAGACGATGAGTTCGTGTAGACGAAAGATTGTCTGTATGAACTTGTCGAGAAATTCTTGTTTGTTTCAATCAGGATTCAGAGACTTATTTATATTGTTGGAATTGTGAACATCTTGATCCCATGAAGTGTGACTGTTGTTGAAGTCAAAGAGTGGGGAAGTGGGAAATCGTATCAAAACCAGTTGCTCATCGTGCGGAGACTTGGTTGATTTTTTATCCACTACTTTGCAAACTCCTTCAACTGATTGCACGACTTGCTCACATTCTCATCGTGTGCATGAACACACGTGCTGTAGACCGCCAGACCAAAACCCTAGTTAATATCCCCCCATGTGACACGATTGATGTCTCGTGGTTTTAGTTAGTCAGTTGCTGACTTCATGGGACGATGAGTCCATGTATTGCTGAGTTGAACGTGATTTGAAAATGTTCTGAGACTCACGAATTGAACGTGTCTGTTGAGACAAAGGTATAATTCTCGAATAAATGTTGATAGCTAAAGTGAACAAATATTGTTCATTTGATGAATCGTTGAATATTGATGGTTGAACCAATATTCCTTGATGCGAGCAAATATTGCTCATCTGAGCAAATGTTGCTCGTTTGATGAATTATTCAATATTGGTAGTTGAACCAATATTCCTTAGTCTGAGCAAATATTGCTCGTCTAAGCGAATGTTTCTCATTTGATGAAGTATTGGTAGCAGGACCAAATAAATATTAATGGCGACCGAAAAGTGTAATTAATTAGAGTGTTGACCATGGGATCAACATAAAATTTAGTGTTTGAATATGTAATTATGAACCTTGGATTCAAAATCCTAATTTTGATCAATTACTGAATTGATGATTACTTGATGATTTATTGAAAACCGTTCATGATATGAAGGAGGTGTCGGCTACATGGGATGATCAATCGACCGTGTATATCCCAGATGCTCAAGTGAGCAAAATACCAAAGTATCCTGAAGACCAGTTGGTGAAAAAATGATTAAATGCTGATTTAATCATTTATTAAAATAGTGCTCGTGTGAGCGTCAGACAGTAAGACCTGATTATGGATAGATGAGGGACCGACCAAGGGCGCATGAGACCGGTCCTTGGTGATTATGGGACCAGCTGATGGTCGTTTGAGCAAACTCCAAGTTGTTTGGGAAGAGTTTGGACCCAATATGAGCAATTGAGCAAATTATGTCAAAATTGTTAAAACACGTGGGACCGGCTATTTGCAAACCTTAGGGCCAGCCTTGGTCGATCAAGGAGATATGCCCGCGTCACCATAATGTCTGATGTGCGTTTGAGCAACATTTTGAGAAAATATGAAGGATTCAGGGTTTTGCTGAAACTGAGGAATCTTCATGAGATGATGAAAAATAATTAATAAAATAGGGAATCACAAGGTGTGGTACCGGCTAGCTAGCAAGCTCGGTCCCGCAACACCTTTCCCAATTTTATGTATTTTCCCTGATGTGAGGGAAATATCATGAAACTAAGGAATTTCATGAAGTTAAGGAATTTCCATGAGATTATGGAAATAATAATAATAATAAAATAGGGAGTCATCAAGTGTGGGACCGGCTATGGCCAAGGCATGGCCGGCTGGCCAAAGAGCCCATCCCAAGGCACTTTTCCAAATTTTATTATATTTTTCATGATTTAAGGGATTTATCATAAAATCAAGAGGTTTGTTGAAACCAAGGAATTTGTTGAAATCATGGAGTTTCCATGAGATGAGGGAAACATAAAAAATAATAATAATAAAATAAGGGGCGTGTGGGACGGCTAGGGCATGACCGGCCGGCTAGGTCCCGGTCCCACGAGTTTCCCTAATTTTACATTATTTTCATGACTTGAGGGAAGTTTCATGAATTCAAGGAATTTTCATGGGATGAGAGAAATAATAATAAAATAATAAGGAGTTATGAGGTATGGGACCGGCTACGGCTAGGGATGGCTGACCGACTAGTGAGTCCGGTCCCATGATATCTTTCCTAATTTATTATTATTTCTTTGATACGAGGAAACACCATGAGACTAGGGAGTTTCCTTGAGACGAAGGATATTTTCTCAAATGAAGGGATCTTCATGAGATCAGGGAAAATAATAAAAATATGATAAAATATAAAATTGGGCGTGGGACTGGCCACATCACGACCGGCCGGCCGGTGGGCCCAATCTCCCAGCGCCTCGATTAATATTTTATTATTTTCGTCCTATTTTGCATAGGTTCATCGTTCCTTCGTGTTTTGGAATGCTCGTTTGTGCATTCAGGTGCTCGTTTGTGCATTATTGCCGAGTACACTTGCACCATTTTGGCCGGGGCTTACTCGAGAGCTGCTCAGATGCCTGTAAGTTGAATATTTATCACTAACACATGGAATTCTGCTGGGAAGAACCACAAATTCAAGTGATGAAATATTACGAAGAATCGTAGAATATTGTTGAATATTCAGTTAACGATTGTAGATAATTAACTGATAGGTCAATACTAGCAGGCATGCTGTCTAGGAGTATTAATCATCTGAGAATTGAGAGATATGAGGTTGTTGAAACGTCATATCTCTCCTATATAATCAGGGAAAACGTTGTTGCATCCTGAAGACGTTGTTGCTCTATACTAGCAGGCATGCTGTCTAGGAGCCGTCCAATCCTTCGATTTTATATAGAAGTAATTACCGAAATTGCTCAGTATTCATGAGATGTGATGTTTCCTAAGCTGAGAGACTACAAATCCACATATACTCTGAGAGACAACATTCTCGGTCAGAGATTTTGTGGCATGAGCTTTCATGCTTTCGACGAGAGACATGAGTCTCAACACTCATCTGATTGCTGGATCAGGAATACCACAATTATGGTTTTACGATTTTAATCCTTGTCGAAATTCCACCATCTACATTAAGTCCCCTGCTTAGTGAGGGACAGTCACGTTCCTCATTCAGCACTGAATGGGGGATTTTCCAGTTACATACAAAACAAGTAATTGAACTTAGTCATAAGATAAGACGTTACCGGATTTATGACTGAATTAGCAAACCATGGCTTGAATGAAAACCCCAGTGTCCTGATAGAGCGTCATCCAACGAGCGTAAATTGGTGTAGAACCGCTAATTTTATGATGGAACCTTGGTTGGTTCAGGATTCACGGGCCGGGCCCGAATAAGGAAATCCTTGTGGAATTAGGTTTTGGAAATAAAATTTGGTATAAAAGGGATTAATCCTTTTCTTTTTTTCACCAAAAACCGACCACCACCTTCATCACCTTACCTCCTTCACGTCAACAGCAGGACAAGGAAGAATTGTCGGAGCACCACCGCCGTCCAACCGGATCGACCACCGTCCGGCCAACTTCCGGCCGGCGCCGACCAGGTACGTGGTAAAAGAAAATTTTTGATTGCTGATTTCATGAATTTTTAATGCTTTGATCATGTTAAAATTTTATACATGTGTATATATGAGTGTGAGTTTTGTTGAAAACCCTTGTTTTAGAAAACGTATGTTCGTTCGATCGTTAGTTTAAGAAACTAGTAATAATTCCTGACTTAGGAGAGATTTTTTTTTATATAGACCTGTGTCCAGTGATAAATTTTTTTTTATGAGCTTTCATGAAAACCAAAACTTTATCTTGAAGGCGTGAGCTTTTCACAAGACCGAAATAAATCTTCGTTTCAAAGAAAAATGCTCGTACGAAGGAAAAGAGAGATTTTTTTTTTATATGAAACTGTGACATATATAATGCCATATATTTATTTACATGAGTAAATAAAAGTTTTTGAAAATTTTCGTGAATTATTCACGTTAATCATTGTTTTGCTAAATCAAAACAATAGGTTTTGAGTAACCCTTGAACTTAGACAATTTATTTATGAAATATTATCTCGATGTAAGTTTCATAGCTCAGTTGTGGATGTTAATACTATGAAAATTATGTTCATGATTTTATGAAAATCAGTTCCGATTTTCAAATGATAATGCTTTGTTCGTTATTGCAGGTTTCAAAGAACGAACTAATTTGGAGTGTTAACTCTTATATCACAATTACTGTGTTAGTGAAATTGTAAAGAGGTAAGAGTTAAGAATTACCATTTTTATAGATGTCTGGATAAGTATTTTGTTGTCAGATTATACAAATCCATCATATTGTCGAAGTTTGTACCTTGTATGATGATACACTGGAGTAGAATGCTTTGTGCACGTTACAGCTACTTCGCAAGGATGTCTGACTCCCAGGAAAATGATGCCTCCAGAGACGATACATGTATGGATGAGACTTCTGCTGGTGAAGAAGAAGAAGAAACTCCTGGGCTCAAAAACGTTCCAAATATAGATGATACATTTTTCGCGGTTCAGCAGGGAACTGAAAAACGTCTTTAATCTCCAGCATTTCTCCTTCTGATAAATCCCAGAGAGGTTGTTCAAAAAAAATTAGTGACTCCTCGAGCAGCTATTCGATTTTGTCTTGAACGAGGACTTTTTCTTGCGTCGATTATAGAATTCAAGCTTTCTCGACGACCTTTAAAAAAGTTCTCTGGGTGGGCAAGACATATGCTGGGTTTTCCTCGTGTTAGAGCCATGTTGGATAGAGCACGGGTAACCAGGGATATCCAAGCATCTGGAGATTTTTTCATTTTCCATGACGCGCGAGGTATTGTGCCTATACTTGCTCGCTGGTGCATTCCAACTCATACCTTCATATGCAGATGGGGAGAGTTTACCATTACTTTAGAGGATGTAGTTGTTTTGTTGCATCTCCCTATCACGGGTAACTTTCTTGAAGAGCTTTCAGCAGAGGAGACAGCAGTTTCCAACATCTTGACAGTTGAGATGGAGAGAATTAATAAGGCGTCTGGCAAAGGTTGTTATGCCCACTGGTTAACACACTGGTGGCCACGAGATGCCCCTCTTGACAAACCTGATGGTATGTTATCTATTGCTGCTTTATTGTGTTTATGGCTGTACATGGACGTGTTTGAAGATATCGGAACTTTTCTAAATCCATTTGTAATCCCTTTTTCCATTAAGATGGCTCAAGGTGAACAACTTCCCATAGGTAGTCTATTCTTAGGTTCTTTGTACTCTAACCTGGACTCTTTGGTTATAGACTCCAGTGTTTCGAACGAATTTATGAAGATTGAATGCTACGCCAATACTATGTTTCTCTAGGCTTTGATGTGGGAACGGTTCAAGAATTATGCACCTATTCCCCGTAATATCTTGCAAGGGCTGAATGCTGCTGATTCTCGCCGTATTTTTCCTGAGAAGGATAATGCCAGGATTATGCGCTGGTCTACAAAGCAACCTCAATCCAAGACACGTCTCATTTATGTGTTAGACGATGAATCTGAGTTTAATTTTCTCCCCTGGGTGCTAATTCCTTCTCATGTTTCTCAGTTGAAAACTTTCAATACTGAAGAAAGTATGACTCTGAAATCTGGCGTTGACTTGAACAATGGTGAAAGATCCTTCATGTTGAGTTGTACCCCGGGTCACTTGATATCAGCAATGTATGAAGACTTTTCAGTAGAGGAATACAACATCGATAGAGCGGCTCGTCAGATGGGTATGGATCAGTGCGTTCTAAATTTTCGAAGAAGTAAACCATCAGTGGAACAACTTAAGACCTGTTTAGATCGCACACGTATGGAAGGAGATTCTTACTGGTTTCCGTATTCTGAACGACTTACATATGTAACTCCGGGTTTCATAGATTTCTGGGATCAGCAGCTTGAGCGTTTTCACGATTTTTGTATTGGTTGGCCAACCTTTAGTGAAAGAGCCTCCTTCTGCTGATATGATTGCTTCTCGACCAAGGTTGAAACATATCTCTGGCGGTGATAAGCGAAAGGCATCTCCAGGATGTTCACCAGTATGTATCTTTTGCCTATTCTTCATAATATCAAAATAACTGCTTTTGATTATCGCATCAATTTTCTTTTGCAGGACGGTCGTGCTGTGAGACCTCGAACCGAAGTAAACTTCTCAGAAGCAGAAACAGTTATTCACGGTGGAGAAGGCAGGAACAAGAACTGTAAGTTGTTTCCTAACACCATAAATTCCCCAGTTGTTTCCTTGGTGAGTTGTCAATACTTTTCCGCCGTGACTTTTTCCTATCTGTATTACTAGGATCATAAACCAAAATTTGTTATTTGGTTACAGAACTTTGCTCCATCAAGTATTGATGGTCTTCAATTTTCTGCTGCTGGAAGACAATTTCTGACTTGAGCGTTTAAGACGTGAGTACTCTTCCACATAGCCAAATATGATGCTTCGTAGGTAAAATGCTGATTGTTTGAAAATATGTCCAGGAGGATGTCGCCATGGAAGTGGATAGTGCTGATGCTCGTTCATCTTTGGAGGATAGACATAAAGAAATTCCCAAGGTTCAAAACCGAATGGAAGTAATGAAACTCTTGATGTTGACACGAGCAATTCCGATCCTTCGAACATTTCAGAGACCACCCAAGTAAGTATTCTCTTGAATTTTATCCATAGAAACATGAAATAGTTGATTTGTGAATGATAATCCATGTGCATATACGAAAAAATTTGATCGCCAGAAAATTCAGAACTCACTCTTTTAGCAAAAGCGCCATAAAATCTTCATCTGAAGTCGGATTTTTACGGTCTGCATATATATCTTCAGGCCCGGAAAATTTCCAAGCTTTAGGAAAGAAGTTTTTTATGTTTTGGGCATGTTTAGGGCCTGAAAAAGGTGAAACAGTAAACTTCCAGGAGACTTTCAGAACTTTTTCAGATTGTATGTTGTCCAATGTTTTGACCATATCTCCTTGCTCATTCATCGGATTGTTATGAAATTTTGATATGTTGTAGAGAACATCCATACGAATAGAATGGTATATAATTCCTCTTCAGATTCCTTGTAAATTGCTCCCAGTTCGTCATCTTGTACAGGGAAGAGTAAAATCTCTTCAGATGAGCTTACCGCAAAGCGTGTTTTTATGACTTTAACACTATTTGCTCGTGTCTTGAGTGCATAATGATGAACCTTGATGATATTGGACTGCTTGTATTCTGTAGTTTATGATCCTATTTGGTTTCCACGTCTAGATTGCTCTAACCTCATGTAATCTTCGCATTAGGTACCAAATATCAAAGTTGAGGATACTGAAATCAATAATGATAACCCGAGCAGCCCTGGAGTTATTGATGAAGAGACAACCATCACTGCACTTCAAAGCCACAAGAAGGTTGTTACTGAGGTTATGGAAACCTCGATTGTTGCTACTCCAGTAATAAAAGAAACTGAGCCACAAGTAGAGGAGACTGAAGAAAATGTTGCCATGACCATAGAAGTTTCTCCAGTAATTGAGAACCGTATAGTGGTGCATGAATATCCAAGTGTGGGAGTTGCTTTTAATCCTCCATTTGATGCATCACTCCCATATCATGAACTGGTTGGTGGATTCAGCGTTCCTATTACTAACTACCACCCACTAACTACTATCGGCTACCGAGCAGCTTATTGAAATAAGGGAACCCGACACAGTAAAACCTCTATATATTGATACTCCATATATATTAATAACCTCTATATATTAATAAAAAAACTTTGGTCCAATTTGGGCCAGTTATAAATAGTAACAACCTCCATATTTTAATATTACTATACTTTTTCAGTCTCTTCTTAAGGAATTAACCTCCATATATTAATATTCGACACCATACTAAAAAAATATAGATCTTGTTACATTGAAATTTACGATGAAATAAGTTACTTATTTATAGTTGTTTGAGAAGAAGAGGTAATATTTTGGGTTGTTACCGCATTTTTGGGTTTTTATAGATTGATGAATTATCTTCTAATATACCTAATGCTATTTATAATTGTAGAAAATATTAAAAAATTCATAATAACCTTACAAGTTCCAAGATACATACATGTACTTGTGTGGTGGAACTATAAACATGTATGTACATTATCTAGTAATATTTACATACATTGAACTAGAAATTCATAATAACCTTACAAGTTCCAAGATACATACATGTACTTGTGTGGTGGAACTCTAAACATGTATGTACATTATCTAATAATATTTACATACATAACTAGAAATATTATATTTTCTAGGTATACCTCCATATATTAATAAGTTTATGAATTCCCAAGTGTATTAATATATGGAGGTTTTACTGTACTAATAGCACTCAGGTATATGATAGTACCACCCTCTCTACAAAATCCTTGTCCTCAAGGATTGAAATTTTGAAAGTGTGCAGTGACATTATTAGCATCCTTCCAAGTAGCATTATCAGTTGTGGAGTTATTCCACTGGATAAATAGTTGATCTATTATTCTTCCATGTCCGGTGACGTTTATAGTGTCAAGAATAGCAGCTGGGTAGAGGACAATCTGACCAACATCATCCATTACTGGCAGTTAAGGAGAAGTAATGTGAGACTGGCCAATTTTCTTCTTCAATTGTGAGACATGGAAGACATGGGTATTTTGGAGATGAGATGGAGTTGGAGCTTATAAGCCACTGAGCCTATTTCTGGAGGACCTAAAAATGGCCATAGTACTTTGTAGAGAGCTTCATATTTCTCCTTAGACAATTGAAGATTGTTTATAAGGTTGAATCTTCAGGTACACTTCATTACCGACCTCAAAAGTTCTGGCTACTCTCTTCCTATCCGCATAAAATTTCATCATTTCTTGAGCTTTATGGAGAGTTTCCTTCAAATATCCAAGGTAACATCTCTTTGTTGTAAGTACTCTTCAACAACTGAGACATAAGTAATGGTTGTGGAAGGAAAAGCAATAAAGTGCCTTGAATGGACTCATCTGGAGGTTAGTGTGAAAATTGGTGTTATACCACCATTCTGCCAATGGTAACCACTTAAAACAATTCTTAGGCATATGGCCAGTCATAAATCTAAGATAGTTTTTTAAGCAAGCATTGACTCTCTCAGTTTGTCCATCTGATTGAGAGCAATACGCTGTGCTGAGATTTAAGCTGGTACTCAAAGCCTTGAGAAAATATTTCCAAAACAAACTGGTGAAGACCTTGTCTCTATCAGATACAATGGAAGCAGGCAATCCATGTAATTTGAATATCTAATTAATGAATTCCTTGGCCACAATGATGGAAGTATAGGGATGAACAAAAGCAATGAATGTGCATACTTAGTTAGTCTGTCAACAACCACCAAAATTACAGTTCTTCTTTCACTTGCAGGTATACCCTCAACGAAGTCCATTGATATGTGTTTCTAGGCTTGCTCAGGGATGGGAATAGGTTGGAGTAATCCAGCAGGATGTTATGCTCTCCCTTATTTCTTTGGCATACATCACAAGAAGAGACAAAAAGTATAATATTTTTTTCCATGTTGGGCCAGAAAAAATAAGCTTTTGCTCTAACATAAGTACCTTGAGTGCCAGAGTGGCCACCAACTGCAGAAGAGTGGACAAAATCCATAATGGTTTGTCTTTTATTAGCACCACTTCCAACATATAACATATTCTTGTACCTCAGGATGCCTTCAGAGTAAGTGAAGTGTGGGATTATGGATGGGTTGATCAGTAGTTGGGGAAGAAGCAATTGCACTTTTGGATTAGATTCATAGCTGGAGATGATATATGAAGCCCATAGTGGTGAGGAGGTAGCTAAGAGATTGCATTCACCCTGCAAATGTGGTCTTCTAGAAAAAACATCAGCCACTTTCTTTTCTGCCCCCTTTTTATATCTGATTTCATAATCAAAGCCTAACAACTTGATCAACCATTTTTGTTAAAGGACTGTAGAAATTTTCTGCTCAAGAATGTATTTAATACTTTGATGGTTTGTTGAAATTATGAAGTGATGTCCTTGTGAGTAATGCCTTCATCTTGTTATTGCTTGTGCACTGGCAATCATTTTCTTCTCATATGTGGATAAAGAACTAGCTTTTGGTCCCAGAGGTTGGATAAAGAAAACAATTGGTCTTCCTTGTTGAATTAAGAAAACACCAATGTTATTATCACAAGCATCAACTTCAAGAATGAATTCTTTATAGAAATCTGGTAGATCTAGAACTGCTGTAGTGGAAATGGTTGTTTTAAGTTGTTGAAAAGATGTTGTTGCAGCTGGTGTCCATTGAAATGCATTCTTCTTGAGTAGGCATGTCAGTGGTCTACTGATAATGTCATAGTTCTTGACAAATTTCCTGTCATACCCAGTCAATCCAAGAAAACCTTTTAACTCTTTTATAGTTGTAGGAGTAGGCCAAGTAGTCATACCTAAAACCTTAGTTGGTTTAGCTTTGACACCTGCCGAAGAGATAATGTGACCCAAATATTCTAGTTTTTGTTGACTAAAAAAACACTTTGAGAAATTTGCAAACAGTTGGTGTTGTGTTATCTGAGGATACTCAAGGTGATCTCCAAATGTTTGATATGTTCCTTCGGTCTTGGGCTATACACAAGAATGTCATCAAAGAACACAAGGATGAAATGTCTTAAGTGGTCCTAAAGAATCTCGTTCATAAGATTTTGGAATGTGGATGGTGCATTTTTGAGACCAAAAGGCATTACTTTGAATTCATAATGGCTACGATATATTATGAATGTTGTCTTGTAGATGCCTTCTATGTATACTCTGATTTGATGATAACCAGACCTTAAATCTATCTTAGAGAACCACATAGAGCCTTTGAGTTCATCAAGGAGATCATCTATGACAGGAATTTGGAATTTATCCTTTATTGTAATGTTGTTGAGTCTCTTATAGTCCATACAAAATCTCCAAGTGTTGTCCTTCTTTTTGACTAGAAGGATTGGAGCAGCAAAAGAACTGTGGCTAGGTTGTTGAAAAGGCGAGGGTACCCAAATATACCTCAAGCTAAAACTTTTCCTAACTATAAGTCCTTTCTCCGAAAGTGATTTTCTATGGACCGAGTCGAGACAATACAACTAATCGGTTCACACTTAGTGTGATCGTTTATGGATACGAGATCGAGACAATACAACAACGAAGTATGTTTACTTGATACAAAGGTTCGGACTTAATCAAACACAATAGCATTGCTTATCAAGTAAATAGGAATTAAAGTTTGTGTAATTTACTTTAATTATAATAAAACAATTATAATGTGGAATATAAAAGTAAATGACATAGCAAGATTTTGTTAACGAGGAAACCGCAAATGCAGAAAAACCCCGGGACCTAGTCCAGAATTGAATACTCTCAGGACTAAGCCGCTACACAAAATTACACTAACTTCGTATAGTTGAGACCAAGTAACTAGCCCTATAGTTCACCTAGTTCCTTCTGCATTCCCACGCCTCCAACTTATAAATAAGTCACGTACTTGAAACAATTCATTTGGTTCGTATTCCAAATAGTAAAGGAACAACAAATCTGTTTGGTATCAACTCTATTCAACCAAGTGATATAAGTCGGACAAAGGCTCTTCCGTTTATCTCAACATAAACTCCTTCGTCGGGTCCTTAGATCTATCTTATATTCAATCACCCAAAGGTAACCGATTAAGATTAAACCAACAACACCTTTAATCCGAAGAATCGTGTTGATGCCGATCTACTCAATTAATCAATCCAATCTACCAAATGGATAAACCGATTATCAATTGGATCCTCTTTTACCGAAACAAGTATTGGGCACACCAAAGATTATAAAACCCAAGTCAGATCTTCAATATCTTCTTTGTCTTCAAATCTACTTAAATCTTCAATAAAAACATGCACACAATCACTTGAATCTCTTGTGATCAATCACGCACAAAACGGAGTCTGTTAACAACGGATTATCACAAGATCGTCTTTAGAACTAACAACAATCTAAAGATCCCTGTCGAAACTATGACTAGTTTGAGTGAATCTTATATCAAAAGAGAAGATTCTCAAGAATAAACAAACTAGGTGCAATAATATTTCAACCACCATTAGTCAATCAAATCAATCGAAAATAAAAGATAAACCGCAATTATCTAGTTTCCCACCAACGGTACATGCTAGAGCTTCTCAATCCCAAAGAAGACTTTAAACATAGCGGCCGTAAGAGATTTCGCCTAATTAGGTTACTCTCCTCTCCGAATAGGCGGCTACACCAGTAACAACAACAAAAGAGTAAATTTGTTGTTACGAAGGATTAGTTTGCTAGAAAGGCAAACTTCGAGTATTTATAGACAAGGAAGTTTGGAAACCAAGGAATTTCCAAAACTGAAAATATTCTCAAGATATTCATAAAAGCACATATTCGGTTTTAATAATTTCTGGAAATGCTTTGTCAAAAAATAACGATCAAAATCTCTCGGAAAATCTAATTAGTAAATGCACATTACTAATTCTGTAATTTCCCTACAAAATGAAATTAATAACCTTAATTAAAAGATTCTTAACTTACATATGTTTCGATCCTGGGATTCTCTTCCCTTAGCCGTTAAGTAATATCTTTGAAAAATTAAAGAAATAAAGATTCACAACACGTGTTCAAAGTTTGTCGACATCTTAACTTTGTAAGTTCTCTTTCACACTTACAACCTTGAAACCGATTTTCCACACTTCCAAACAAGTTTAGAATTGGTTCATATGACTTTCAAGAACTATGTGATTGATCAAACCATCATTCAATCACAAGCATGGGTTTACGGTTTTACCAAAACAAGTTTCGGTTCTACCTCCATGTGAGTACTGTGCATAGTCACACTAGCTTTCCAAAAATTCGGTTGACTAGGTACTAGGATCGGTTCCCCACATATATATGGTATCTAACTTATATGTGTTGTACATGTCCATAGAATCGGTTCCCCTTTGCCTAAAAACGTGTTGCACGTGTCCATAGGATCGGTTCCCCTTTCTGCTATAAACCTTGTTGCACCCCATATAAGGATCGGTTCCCTTTGATGTACCGCACCCTTACAAGGATCGGTTCCCCTTTCCTTTTAATTGGTTAGACATGCAAAATATGATCATACCACAGGTGATTACTTAAGATCGGTTTTAATAATAAAAGTTATACCAATACATAAGTCAGGCCTTTGTGAATAGTTCTACCACAACAAGTTGTGAGCAGTTATCATCTATCACACATAATGGTTGTTCATAAGATATGCAATGAATAACAAAACCAATAACACCTGGCAATTTCCTTTTCGGTCCACAAACAAGTTTATGAACTTACTTCCTTAGAACACATGTAAACGTTGTTCCCTAGGATGAAATCCTCACCCCATACCCATACATAATCACAATAGCATTCAAATGATTATGGCGATTTCTTATCTACAAAGTTTAATGGTTAAGAAATAAACCTCGTATTGTATTCCTTAATACTATGTCTATCTAGAGTTCAAATATGCTTCGCAGTTATGTTTTCAATATGTACGACTTGAAAAAAAAACGTTAGGGAATGAAACAGTTTAAGTCAAATATCACTAACCTCAAGTGGAAGGATGATCGTTGTAGATACTTGCTTCTTCACATCTTCAAGACTTCGCAATACTTTTAATGTCTCATATCCTAATACTTTCAAGCTAACCTATACGAAGTTGACTCTAGTACATAATCATGCAACTTTTAACATGAGTTTTGATTCACTAAAATAGGACAACCAAACTTGACATACCAATGCTTGGTGGGTTCAACCGAGAAATGCTCTAACAGTTGTATAATTCCAGAAGTTAACATGTCTTTGATGAAATCTTCCACTACAAATTTTTGAACATAAAAACATTTATAAGGCCTTAGATTTGTTGGCTCAGAGTTTGGTTTGAGTGGTATAGTGTGGTCCAAACTCCTTTAAGGTGTAAGTTGAGTGGGTTCTGAGCAAACATCCTGAAATTAGTGTAAGAGAGAGGATATCTGGGGTGGTATTGAAGTAGGAGGACTAATGGTGGAGAAACAAAATAGGTAGCCAAAGACACCATGAGTGTGTTTATTGAAGAATGACTTATGTTACAGCATTGCTCGGTTAAACCCACCAAGCGTTGGTATGTCAAGTTTGGTTGTCATATTTTAGTGAATCAAAACAAATTTAAAGAGTCACTTGATTATTTACTAGAGTCAACTTCGTATAGGTTAGCTAGAAAGTTACTAGGATATGAGACTTACAAGTATTACGTGAAGACTTGAAGAATGTGAAGAAGTAAAGAGCTACAACGACGACATCATCCTTCCACTTGAGGTTAGTAATATTTGACTTGAACTGATTCATTCCTAACGTATCTTTCAAGTCGTGCATATTGAAAACATAACTTCGAAGCTGTGAATGATTATACTCTAGTTAGACATAGTACTAAGGAATTACAATACGAAGTATAACGTCTATCTTTTGGACTTCGTATATATGACATCGACATATTCGTATGAATGCTATTGTGATTATGTATGGTTATGGGTGAAGATTTCGTCCTAGGAAACAATGTTTTACATTTTTTTAAAGGAAGTACAATTCATAAACTTGTTTTGTGAATCGAAAGGGAAATCACTAGGCTTATTGGTATTGTTATTCATTGCAAATCTTTGGATTACCAATATGTGTGTTTAGTATAACCGCTCATAACTTTTTTATGTATCTTGGTAAAACTACTCACAATGCCTGACTTTTGTATTGGTATGACTTTTATTAATGAAACCGATCTTAAGTAATCACCTGAGATGGTATGATGGATATGTTGTAATTGGTATGACCAACTCTAGACATTGGGGAACCGATCCTAGTAAGAGGTTCAACCGATCACAAGTATGTGGAATTGATCCTTGTAAGAGGTGCAACAAGTCAGTAATTAGTAACCGATCCTATGACTTGTGCAACTGATCACAAGTACCATAATTATGTGGTAACCGATCCTAGTACCTAGTCAACCAATTTTTGGAAAGCTAGTGTGACCGATCCTAGCACCCACATGGAGGTAGAATCGAAGCTTTGTGTTTTGGACCGTGAAACCCATTAATAGTGATTTGATCGGATAATCAATCACATAGTTCTTAGAAGTCAGATGAACCAATTCTAAACTTGTTTGGAAGTGTGGCAAATCGGTTCCAAGATTACGCGTATCCTGTCAAAAGAGAGAGATAGGTGCTAATTGCAAATCAAACTACAAGAAGGAGTTTTCATCTTTAGACGGCATCCTCATGATTGAAAAAATTAGCACTCAAGAGATCAAAAATAGTGTTGAAAGTGGTGCGAATTTGGGAAGCTCACCATTCCTACCCGGAATTGACGTACAGTGACACACAGTCTAAAAGGACTTTTTAGATAGTCACAAAAATGAAGGTTGGTGCCTCGCTTGATGTAAAAATAGGTGGTCTCGACTAAGGGTGATCGCGACTCTAAAACCAAATATCTTTGTTGCACCTAATTTGCCCACCGGCATGGTTAAATCCAACTGTAACGCTCATACAAACAAGAAACCCGATTGTTTTCTCCAGTACTTCCAAGTTCAGTTATTTCGGTCAGACTCTCTATGTAAACATATCTAGAAGCATGCTAGTGACTCTGAAATCTCAAAAAGTTGTAGGTTTTATGCAAATATTTACAAATATTTTGATTTTTGATTTATTTATTTTTTAAGCTAAAGACTAAAAACTCTATATGCAAAATACTCCCCAGACCTAAATCTAACATTGTTCTCAATGTTTAGACATATAATAAGATTTTAAACAACAACATACCATGAGAACCATGCTAATTAGAGAAAAGGGAAGAGATTACCGGTATGTCGGAGAAAGCAATATTAGATCTTCATTATTCAAGGCTAGAATCCAACATGAACCAGAAGACGTCACATTGGATTAGCACACATATATACAAGAAGATCTAGAAAATATAATTACCTACTAGATTATACGGGAAAAAGTCACCATACACCAACAATCGAAAGAGTTGAGGATCAACCCAAAAGACGGAGTGCAAAAATTTTAACAGCCTCACACAATTATAATAGGACAGAAATACAAGTGAGACTGGAAAACAAAATGAGCTACCCCGAAACCTGGATTTTTCAATGGATATACTTTTGGACACAAAATCTACCAGTTTTAGGGGTGCATCATGCACAAGGTCTAATTCAAAGTGGACATGTTAAGGGTAGGGTAGAGCTACACATTCCAACTGTGGATCCTTAAAGACAATATACTTAGCTGCAAAGTAGTCTAAGAGGATTTAGGAGGCACACAGTTCCAGTCCTAGATTAGGTACTCTTAGAAAAGTTGGTTTTACAATCTCTTTACAGACAAAATATAGGTTGGGTGGAAGATTTTCAGTCTATCTGACTTACGAAAGAAAGTAGGCACATCTAAGTTTTTTTCATGTATAAGACCATTAGTACCATAAAATACTCTCCCTAAGTCGGAAACATGTATATCATGTTCATTTTCATAGAGCAAAACATCATGCCCCAATTCATAATCATCATCATCCGACATTTTCATCTCATGCATAAGATTTTCAGAAGAAACATCATATTGTGACCTAGGCAGGGAATTAGACAGAAGAATTATATCATTATGCATAAGAACATTAGTGTCGACAGAAAATTCATCTTTCCCTTAGTCAAATACTAGTTGTTTATCATGCTTACTTTCACAGAACAATTGTTCAAGCCCCAATTCAGAATCAGCATCACATGTATTTATGGATTGAATATTAGAAGAAGCATCGTTCATAAAGGTCGTAGCAGAGAAGCCTAATGTCTCTGAACCCAAAGGTTCGATTACAAAATTTTCATAATAAACATGCTCTTCTAAGATATTATCATCATCATAATCATCATAACAAGAATGGAATCCCCTATTCAAAATCATAGTGTCTCGAGTCGACGCGGTCACCTCTAGATTAGGTTCATATTCAATATTAGTTACTTGAGTAGAAACAGAAACACTATTTTCAAAATTTACCTCATTAGGAATAAAAAACATCTCATCATGAAATTCCTTCCTTTCTTCACTTTGTAAATGAATCAGGTTCATTTGAAGAATCATATTAAGTTGTTCAATGGAAGGAGAGTCTTCACTAGTGGGTATCCTCATTTCATATGGATATTCAGTACATGGTTGTGCATGAGGTTCACTACAGAAGGGGAATTCAGAGGTGTTGCTATATGGATGATCATACAATGCTTGCAATTCAAATCTGGCATTATTTTGTTCAATGATTTTGACATTTTCCATCACAGATTACATACAAGGGCTCAGGGGAATACAGAATTGTTCAACATCCCCTGGTGGTGGCTAATACTTATGTGGATAACAATTAGGGTATATATATTGTAGCTTAGGACCTAGAAAAGGTCCATAATAACCCCTATAATTATCAACACCATGGTCTAATGAAAACTCAAAATGTGAAGCATGCTCATGTGGGAGTTCTCTAAGATTTT
Source organism: Papaver somniferum (assembly GCF_003573695.1). Lineage (NCBI taxonomy): Eukaryota > Viridiplantae > Streptophyta > Magnoliopsida > Ranunculales > Papaveraceae > Papaver > Papaver somniferum. Next base: position 77,806,625 of record NC_039365.1, read on the forward strand.
TGCGATGATCTCTCATACCCTGTTGTTGCAGACCAAAATCCTGCTATGATATATTTTTGTTCTTTTTCTTACTGTAATCACAAAGTATCTGCATGACAAAGCCTACATGTCCTAAATGGTTGTTTCTATTTGATTTAGAAATGATGTTGTTGTTAACTTAACGAGTGGCTTGCTCGCATTTGATGAAAAATTATGAAGCTCTTTTCACTAAAACAAAATTCAAAACAACTCAGATCATGTAGCAAGCGAAGGGCGGACTCAAGCATACTGAGTATTTTTGAGAAACTTACCTCTGGCACGACACAAGGGGAAGACCAACAAATTTAATCTATTTTCTTAGCTCTTTATTCCTTTTCTTGGTTCGCAATGTAGTATCACGGGTACCTGGTGAGCTCAAAAACTAATTTCAGTACCCAGAACTGTGCAGGTACAACAAAGACAAGGAAATATCACTATTGATTAAAACTGGATGCAAATAATCTACAACATAACAGTGATTTTGAATTATTCTGCCGAATTATTAACCAGGACAGACTAAGCTTATAGAACTACACAGTTACAATGGAACAGGTCCAGGCTAACACAGAATATAATGATGGACAAGAGATGCCAGAATGCTTGCGCTGATATGTCACAGGGGGATGAAATTTTTTGAGTAGCAGTGGACTAACAAAACCACTACATACTTGCTGAGACGACAGACACAGGTTACAGACAATCCTAAACAAAAACTTGGTTATGCTGAATTGTTTAAAACCTTCAGAAACAGGCTACGCGCAAAAGGGATTAAACGTGAGATATTCCTTGACTAATATAGTTTTTCTAGAGATATGTTTTGATTACTGGAAATCAAAACAAATAAGTTCAAAAATCTTAACTAAAAGATTCTCCAATATTTCAGTTTGGGATCACCTTGAGTATCAAGGAATATCTTTGAACAATCAATGATAAGAATTATGCATATGTTCAAATTATGTAAACATCTATAACTTTCCTATCTTAGCAAACCTTAATTCCAAACTCACACAAACCCTGAAGTAATATGTGAATATTGGAGATCTGTTTTTCTCTTGGGACCGGTTCTACCATGACTCCTAATATAGGCTAGGTTCGGCTCTACCAATCTCCAATATAGGTAGGGATCGGTTTTACCTTGAATCCCCAAAAAAGTTAGGATCGGTTTTACCAAGTCACCCAATATAGGTAGGGATAGGTTCTACCTTGACTCCCAACAAAAGTTAGGATCGGTTTGACAAGACTCCCAATATAGGTAGGGCGGTTCTACCATGATTCCCAACACAACTTGGGTGTTTTTTTAAGTTGGGTGTAGATTTGATAAGATTTTACAAGACAAAATCATATATAAAGTCCAGGCTAAATTGAGAAATTGATAGAGATTTTGGGTTGAAAACAAAGATTTCTGAGAGAGCGAAGGATTGGTTTGGTGTGATTTTGAACATGATTGTAATTTTGTGAAGATTGTTATTGTTGTTACCATTCTTGATGTTCTTGTTACCGTTGTTTATGTTCTTTATGATTGCAATTTCGTGCAGATCATTCTTATAACTGTATTACTAGGACTCTATTCATATTTATTACTCACCACTCTGCAACACATTTTAACTACACGATCCTCGCATGAATGCTTTAGGTCGTGTTTGGCAGCCTTGATATCCTAACCTAGGTTGGGTTGTCCCTTAAGTGACCGTATATTATGTTTTTCTGGGTGCTTATTCTATGTTAAGATAAGAATAGTGTATCCTACCAAAATTTTAGGAGGCTAAAAAGTTGGGATTTTGGAATTCCATATAAAACCTAGAATACCTTAATCCTTTCCTGGGTTAGACAGTTATTTTTATAACTACTTTTTTATTTAAGCTTTTCTTATGCTCAAAACCATAAATTTATATGGTTTTGTTTTTTATTTATTTTGATTTAACTTGGATACAAGTCTCTTGACAAACAACATACTACATTAACCCAATGTGGAAAACAAACACCATTTAAAATAACCATTTCCATGATAAATTTGGATAAACCAAGTGTTGATGGTGGTTTTTAGCTTAGGGTTAAAATCGTAAACCTTACATATGACAAGACGTCACTACAACCACTAGCACATTTATTGAATCATTCAACATACCTGCGTAAGAATTACCAGGGTACCTTTTTTTATATACATGTGTCATGTTCCACAACAGAACCCTTAGTATTGACCGACATCATCTTCGTACATACCAAACCCTAATTCTCATGCTACCGCGCCAAGGCATGCCAACCATGCCAGCCGCACCACTGTGCCAATGGCAAACCATGCCAGCCACATCTCCGTTCCAATGCATGCCAACCATGCCATCCGCACCACTGTGCCAGTGGCAAACCATGCCAGCCACATCTCCGCGCCAAGGCATGCCAACCATGCCGGCCGCACCACTGTGCCAATGGCGAACCATGCCAGCCACGTCTACCGCGCCAAGGCATGCCAACCATGCTAGCCTCACCATGCGCCAATGGCATGCCAAAACCCTTGGCCCCACCATGCCAAGCCAACCACACCTTTCCTTGGCCCCAACCATGCTATCCGCACCATGCGCCAATGGCATGCCAAACCCTTGGCCCCACCATGCCAAGCCAGCCGCACCTTGCCTTGGCCCCACTGTGCCAAGCCGTCCGTACCAAACCCTTGGACTCACTATTCCAAGCCATCCGCGTCATTGGCCTTGGCCCCTCCATGCCGGCCATCCCTATGCATCTACCAAAACGAAGGCGTGCGACGATCAACGACCACCCTTCCATCTTGGATGCAAATCCTAACCGTCCAAGGTCGCCAAACAACACATGGTAACCTTTGGCCCAAAACCCTAGTTCTGGGCACGCCAAACCGCGCCAAGGCATGTCATGCCACATGTGCCAATGGCATGCCAACCACCTTGCCGCGCCACACCATGCCGGCCTTCCCTATGCGGCTACCAAAACGAAGGTGTGTGACGATCAAAGGCCACCCTTCTATCCTGGATGCAAATCCTAGTCGTCCAAGGTCGCCAAACAACGCATGGTAACCTTTGGCCCAAACCCTAGTTTTGGCCATGCCAAACCGCGCCAAGGCATGCCATGCCACATGTGCCAATGGCATGCCAACCACCTTACCGCGCCACACCATGACGGCCTTCCCTATGCGGATACCAAAACGAAGGCGTGCGACGATCAATGGCCACCCTTCCATCCTAGATGCAAATCCTAGCCGTCCAAGGTCGCCAAATAACGCATGGCAATCTTTGGCCCAAAACCCAAGTTTTGGCCACGCCAAACCGCGCCAGGGCATGCCATGCCACATGTGCCAATGTAATGCCAACCACCTTGCCGCGCCACACCATGCTGGTCTTCCCTATACGCCTACAAAAACGAAGGCGTGTGACGATTAACAGCCACCCTTCCATCCTGGATGAAAATCCTAGTCGACCAAGGTCGCCAAACAACGCATGGTAACCTTTGGCCCAAAACCCTAGTTTTGGCCACGCCAAACCGCGCCAAGGCATGGCATGCCATGCCACATGTGCCAATGGCATGCCAACCACCTTGCCGCGCCACACCATGCCGGCCTTCACTATGCGGCTACCAAAACGAAGGTGTGTAACGATCAACGGCCACCCTTCCATCCTAGATGTAAATCCTAGCCGTCCAAGGTCGCCAAACAAAGCATGGTAACTTTTGGACCAAAACCCAAGTTTTGGCCATGCCAAACCGCGCCATACCATAACCGGCCTTCCCCATGCGGCTACCAAAACGAAGGCGTGCAACGATCAACGACCACCCTTCCATCCTAGATGAAAATCCTAGCCGTCCAAGGTCGCCAAACAACGCATGGTAAACTTTGGCCCAAAACCCTAGTTTTGGCCACGCCAAATCGCGCCAAGGCATGCCATGCCACATATGTGCCAATGGCATGCCAACCACCTTGCTGCGCCATACCATGCCGGCCTTCCCTATGCGGATACCAAAACGAAGGCCTGCTACAATCAACGACCACTTTTTCATCTAATATGCAGATCTTAGCCGTCCAAGGTTACCAGCTAACGCATGGCAACCTTTGGCCCTAGTTTGGTCGCGCCTAAACAAATCCAAAACCCTAAATTTTGGTCGCGCCTAAACTAGGCCATATTAAACCCATACTGATCATACTTTCATGCCACTGGATACCAAACGAAAGGTTGCAATAATCATCGGCTACCTTCCTCTTAAGATGCAAAATCTCGATCGTTGAAGGTCACCACCGAGCCGGCAAGTCTCCCAAGCTCAACTTGCCAGGAAAAAACAACGTGCTACATGTTTTCCACGAAAACACTCGAGACATCAACACATGTCACAAACTGTGGGATGCTCATTGGGTATTGGTTTGGCGGTTTACAGCGTGTGGCGTACACTATGCTCGTTATAAGAAATTTTCATAAGGATGATGCGGTTAGTAAATACAGGGAGTAATGGTGAAACGCTTTCTTTTTTGGGACATCAATTCCAAGCGTTACCGGTTACCATCTCCTCCCATTTACTCACCCGTTTTCCATTTCTTAATGAGACCAGAGTACGTTTCACTTGGACTTGTATAAATAGGCATTACCTATTTCCACCGAACAAAAAGTTCTGGTCAGGAGCATACAACACTCGAAAAACGTTTGCTAGCTTTCCCATCTGTTAGCTTCCCACTTTCTGATACAAGTCACAAAACGACTACTCTTCCAGAATTAACTATTCTGGTCTCAACACTCTCTTCGCTTCCCTCCCCAAAATCAACCCTTCTTCTCCATTTTGTGACCGAAGCAAGTCTGGAACGACCATTTCTTGGTTTAGGCCGGACTTGTACAGATTGATCTCTCGAATCTAAAGTACTCCCTTGTAGTACATTTTTTAGGGTTTAGATTTGTTTCTCACCCACATCACACGAAAATACCGAAACCAGCAGAAACCGTTTTCACCCTCAAACAATTGGCAACCATAGTGGGAGATTGGTCTTTCGGTTGCAGTGTCAATTTTCAATCCTCGATCTCATACTTCGACCCAGACGTCAGGACGGTAGATGAAAACGATCCGCTCAGGGATCGACGACTTAGCTACCAGACGACCCGATACGATCCGCTCAGGGATCGACGACTCATTTACCAGATGACCCGATTACCAGTCCTGACACGGCAAGAGGCGACTGGAGACTTCCCAAAGGTTAAAAGCAAACGATCCGCCCAGGGATTGACGACTCGATTATTAAGTGACTCAGGGACGAATGGGGACTTTCCACAATTGCGGTGCTTCTCACAAAACTCGGACTTGCACCTGACTCATTTTTCATTAGCAGATCCAAAAAACCGAGTAAGTCTTGCCTAAAAAAATACATGGTTTACTATTTCAAGTTTTCACGGGAATGATAAAACCGATAGCCATGTTATGTTTCATCCCATGTCATCTACCGACGCGCAACGTTCACGGTTCCATATCTTTCCTGGGATGTTTGTGTCACTTACAATCATAACCAAAAACGGCATCATCCTAAAACAGTTCATCCCGAATAATAATCCAAAACCCTCATATGTAACACTTGTCTATCAACCCAAAAATCCAGAAAATCAAAACCATAAAGCCAGGTGTTTCATTTGCCTTTAAATAAAACGAAACAGAAGAATTTCAGAAGATAGAAGTGTATTCAAAGGAAGCCATTCAACGGTGTTTTGCTCTTCTCGAAGAAGGTGTCCTTCGTCATTTGGAGGACCGCCTGTTTCAGCTCCAACTCTTTGGACAACCTTTCGACCTCTGCTTCTTGTTGTTTGACCACGTCCGCAGAAGGACCTTCGGTCACCTTGGCCTGCAACTTTTGGATCTCAGAGAAACCCTAAAGCCCAGTTCCTCATGGAATCAGTCACCTACCCGTACGTACCTACTTTGCATGATAACGACTACCAGTCACTATTCATGAGGTAGCCAACGCTACTACAGTGATATTCTAAGAGAAGAACAATATTTCTACAGATTCATGGAAGGCATACCTATGGCTAGGATTTGCCCCGAAAGAAGAAGACAAATTGAAAGAGAAACGGTGGAGTACATAGCTGGAATACGCTTGCCCACTTTATTGCTACCGCGCTGCCGCTAACACCAGGACGTGAGAACAAAGATACGAGATAAAAAGGAGAGCCAACCCCTTTCATACGCATAACACTTTTGGAATTTGAACAAGGAAATGATGTCCTATTTGAGATACGTATGGAAAGAGGCAAATGGGCCGGCAAGAACAAGTCCGCGCCACGCCAAGCCAGTGTCGTTCCAAGCCAACAGTCCGCGCCATACACATCTAATAGTCCGTACCATGCCAAATCCAAGCCAGCGTCCGCGCCAAGCCGATCCAGCGCTAATAGCTTGCATCTTTCCAGTGCCAGCAGCTTGCATCCTTCCAGCGTTGCCTTTTGAACGCCCAGTAGAAGGGAATAAGCAATCTAATTTCATCACACGTAAAGGTCGGGAACGACTTCTCCAAAATCGAAGCAAAGAAAATCAGCAACCCCCCTGAGTTCACAAAGACTCTCTTCCTGTCAGGAGATGCATGATTTCCTGGGACTTCGCCCATAAAATCGTGCAGTCTATGATGAAATACTTATGTGACATTCTGTAGGCGCAACATCAAGACATATTTGTAGCCCTCAACCGAACTGCATCAGGGAAGCAACTGTTTCCAACCAGAGAAGTCGTTCCCAAACCCCAACCTCTCCTGGAACGCACGATTGCTATATGGAACTGGGGACTCCTAACCATTGTTCATTTGAAGGGTGTCCAGTTTGACATCATACTGATTAACGTAGCCGCTCCGCTTCAACGTTCGCTCCAACATCCGCTTCACTTCAACGTCCGCTCCAACATCCGCTTCACTTCAACGTCCTCCAGCAGCGGCTCCGCTTCAACGTTCGCTCCAATAGCCGCTCCGCTTCAACGCTCGCTCAAGCAGCCGATTCGCTTCAGCGTTCTCTCCATAAGCTGCTCCAGAATCTGAAGCCAAAGTTTCAGAGTTTGGCTCCTTAAGTTTCAACATCCTTTCCAAGAGCCGAAGCTGCTTCAACGCCGTTTCTTCCTGCAAAGGGTCGTACCACCACGCTCCCCATGTCAAGGATTATGATCACAGCCAGCCAACCTCCGTAGTCATTACCGCCTTTTGATCCATCTCGCCAAAACTCGTGATCATGGACAGTTTGCTCGCTTACGCGTCCATCCAATCCTTTTACTTCCATTGATGCCCATACAATTCCAGCCAACCTACTTTGTTACCACGACAATATAGTCTCTTCTGATTACATCTGCTACCAAGAACTGTTGCCGCTCATTTGTTGATACCAGCCAGAGCTTCACCACAGCAGTAATCACTACAAAAGTAACTTGTACTCCTCCATATTTTAAGTTCCACGTGGAAAAAGTAACAAAATCACCAGTACGAACGCACGATGGTGATGTTTTTATCATGGTCAACCCACTGACCATACAAGATGGAAACATGTAAACCATACTCGGGGACTGAGGATATGCACGGAATCCCTTCACTGTCAAAGCTCAGAAGACACGTTCAACTAAAAGGTCATAGCCACAACAAGGTCATCTACTCTTCAAGGGTGCAGCGCAAGAAAATCATCACCTATCTGTCCAGAAGACGCCTTCAATACTTTACAAGTCCGCGGAGGTTCCCAAGCCTGTTCAGAGGAAAACAACTTCAGAAACTGAAGAAAAATGCGACCGGGGACTGCTCATCGCAGACGACCATCAAAGACTCATGAGATAACTCCAGGGACGCGGATGAAACATTTTCTTGAAGAAATAGAGGGATCCATGTTAAACAACATAACTCTCTCATTCCTACCACTTCACTATCCAGGATATTTCATCATGTGATATTCTGATCACCCCAGCGTCACAACCATAAGAGTACGATAAGTAGGGCTGCACATGGGCGGGTATGGGCGGGTATAAGATGAAACCAACCTCGCACCCACAGACTGCGGGTTTATTTTTTTCAAAACCAACCCCGCACCCTGTTAAGTGCATATTTTGCATATATTTAGTGTCGAATCCATGCTAGTATTTGCTACATTTTCTTGTGAATTATTGTATATTACGTTTGTTTTTCTTTTATTTGTGTTTTATTAGGTGAATCATCCAAAAGAAGTGAATTGGCACTTCATTGTGCAATAAAAGAAGCTAGCTACAAGTGGAGAATGGTCAAAGACCAAGTGAAACTCATTCAAGTACAATATTTCTACTTTTCTTCTTGAAGATGACGAAAATATGAAGCCAACGGCGAAAGAATGAAGTAATTCTGAGCTCGTATGAAGAAGTTATGAGCAAAACAAGAAGTTGGAAGCATAAAAGGGCAAAATGGTCATTTCCCGGGAAACTACTATTGGCACCTCGTCGAGTGTTGAGGGGCATCCAATCTGTTAAGGGGCGGTCAGTTTTCAATGGATGTGTTAAGCACAGTCCAGTCTATTACAAAGGGGAAACCAGCATTTTACATATTGTTAAAAGCATGCGCGCGTATTTCTTCTTCCTCCCGACGAGACTTCTGCATGGATATTTGTTGCTCGATATTTTGCTGCTATCATGATCATCTCGTAAAGATGGAGTGTTGAGTTATTACTGATTTCAAATGGGTTCGTCAGGATTAAAAAGATGGAGTAGATACTCGGGATTGTGATGTTGTTATCAAATGCTGCCATTGGCAGTGATGCCGATGAAGTTTGATGGAGATGGAGTGATTGTTTCCATTGACGAGAAGGAGATGAGTAAACTGAAATGATGAAGTACAACAGAGAGAATACGAAGGAAAACGAGTATTGGTTTGCTGCCATTACCGAAGGAAGAAAAGAGCTCAGCAAAGAACAGATAATGGTGTTGAATATCATGATGACTGGTCGTGATAGGATAACGATGATGAACCTCTGCCATTTCCGAGAAAAGAAGATGGGTCACTGGTAAAACAAGTTAAGAAGGAGACTGCCAGTATTGATAATCCGATGGATATGCCGCTGTTAGCATGAAGGAGTTTTGCTTGAGAACAAAACACAGAAGGTGCTGCTCGAGAATATCAATGGAAGTGAGACTCGAGTTATTGCTAATGATCACGGGAGTATTGATGGAGCTGAGTTGCCGATGAAGTTTGATCGAGATGGCAGAGATGGAGAACTCGCAACATTTGAACTATATATTGTTGTCATTATCGGCAGTAGATGATGTCATTGATTGATCATGATCATGGCAGTAATGCTCGGGATTTGTTGTGACTGAAGAACACGACCAGGCAGGAATGAACTCAAGCTGGCAGTGAACGTTGCTGCTATTGTTGGTGACGAGCTCGAGTCCGAGAATAGGTCGATGTTGAATGATAAAATAGGAACTCGTGTTTGATTTGGAACCAATTTACTTGACCGCAAAACAGGGGTGAAACAATCTTGTTGCTACCGTGAGTAGTATGGACTCTATGGAAGATCTGTAGGTTATTTCCGCGTCTAAGATAAACATGAATCACTCGTACGCGGCTGTAGAGATTAGGTAATATTGGGAAGTTGAAACTTGACCGAGAATTCAGAGTTTGGATGAGAATAGAGTCGGCAAAAAAAAACAGTCACGAGGCCAAGCTTTCACCGTCGATTTATGAGATGAATGGTGGAGATTTGAACGTGTTTTAGGATTCGAGTCGGCTAAGGTAAGTTTGGTGATTATCAGATTCGAAATATCAGCTACAAAAGGATATAAATAGAGGCTCGAATCACCACAGATAAGTATCTCCTCAACCTCACTTTCACGTCCAGAAACTGTTCGACAGAAGTACCCAAAGAGAGAACAGAAGCATTAAGAGTTCATATATGCAGTATTAGCTAAAGTTTTCTTGCAACAAGGCGACAGTGGCTGATCTCCTGCAACAGAAGAAGCAGTAGCTAGAGTTCTTCTACAACTACAGTTTGCTTTCTATAAACTGCATTATGTCTAGCTAATTTACTTATTTGATTGAGGATGAATTCTAAGTACTATATATGATTTGATTTAGTATATGAATCTGTTATGATTTCTTCATATGATTATTGTTTGTGTTTATTATTAAAAAATGAATATGATTGATTGATAGATTGTTTAGGTGGCCAACTGAATATATTTGTTAACTCAATCTAATGCTAATAAGGGTTAGGATATCCGTAATTGTTGAATAATTCTTACACAAGTAGAGAACGTGAGACCTTGCGGAAGGATTCCGTAAAGCAATCGCGTGTAAACACAACACTAGAAAGTAGACCGAGCGTACTGAGTCTAACTACTAGGATTAAACCTAAATTCACAGAGCATAAAGCATTCGACTGAATTACATCTTGTAAGCGTACCTCAAGGTGGTTCAGACGGATAGACTCTGGCGACTAAGCGTACCTGTTGTCCAGTGGCTTAAGGGATTTTGGAGATAGTTAAGCGTATTTGTTATCTTGCGGTTAGTAATAATCTATGATTAATGATGAATGGATGAATATACTACTTTGATGAATATTTAGTTACGAAGAAGGATTCCTCGATCATCTCACTCCATTTTGCTTGCAATCTTAATTACTTCTCATTGCTTTATTATTTATTTAGCTTTTGAATCTAAAACAAAAACCCCCATTTGTGACATTTTTGACAACTAAACTCCCTGCTCTTCTTGGGAACGATCCTTGCTTCCATTATATTACCAGCTAATTGTGTGGAAATAAGATTATTAATTTGTAGATCCTACGACACCCATCACACCCACAAACACCGGGCGGGTTTTGTTACCCGCCCGCTGCGGGTTGGGCGGGTATGGGTTTAAACCCGCTTAGACCCGCTTTATAATTCAATACTCATTCACACACACACACACACACACACGCAGACATGTTTTACTTAAGTTTACAGATGAAGATTAAGTGTTGAATCTGTTTATTTTTCGATTGTTATCGATTTTTGGTGAAGATTCGAAGTTGTTGTTGTCGATTTCTGGTGAAGATTTCTGGTAATTGTCGTTCGTAGGTGAAGAAGAAGAACTGAGGAGGAAGAAGAGGAGAGGCCCAACAGAGACAAGAGTGTAGAAAGTGAATGAGGATTATTAGTTATCCTATCTACTAGTATTAGAGTTTCCTAATGGACGGCTAGAATTAGTTTTATCTAATGGTATATAATATGCGGGTTTTTTGGGCGGGTAGTAGCTTAAACCAACCTCGCACCCACATACAACGGTTTTTTTTTTCATAACCAACCCCGCACCCACAACGGGAGGGTATGGACTAAAAACACGGGTTTAGCGGGTACGGGCGGGTTTGGGTTTGGTGGGAGGGTCTTGTGCAGCCCTAACGATAAGCTTATATCAAATCCCGTGGACGTGGATTCAAGACGATGCAATGAAAGTAGGCTACACACGGCGACTACCAACATGGACGCTTTCACTCCCCTCAACCAGGTTATTTCTGATTTCAACATCATCACTGTCGAAGTTTTACGAGCCGCAGGAATTTCTCAACATGAAGCCGTACATGTGCACCGAAGACTCCAAATGCACGCCACAAAGATGCATTCACATATTTGTCCAAGCCATCGGATCTAACAGAAGCATAACTGGGGACTGCTCACCACATCCCATTCCACACGATAGTCCAAGATTCAGAAGATGGTTCGAAGGATGCCACTTGGAACCAAGTACTTGAAGACTTGATAGTAGCACACCGCCAACGAAACGTCTCCCAACTCATCTATTTCATCCAGTGTCTCCGGAAGATTTCGACCAATACAAGCATCCACAACATATTGTCATCGCGATCAGAGGGTCTAGGCACTGAACAACCTAAAATCAAGGATGGACCGAAAACACAACCACATCCATCTGTCCCAAGAATGCAATGGAGTTTGATAAATTTTGGAATCCACTGGAGAGACACTACAGACGAAAGCACAGATCTGGACGAGCAACAGAAAAGAGAAGGAGGTCAATATCTCTTTTCATGCGGACGGAGTTTCTAGAGTTTGAACAAAATAAATATTCCTTCTTGCTCCATGAAACGGATGACTGGGCGCGACTATGCCATCTCGGGCCCGCAACATCCCTCCTGAGTTCTTCCTGAATTTTACTGTCGAGCTGTTTTCACCTCCCGAACGATCTCAAAACCTAAATATTCCCTCGTTGGGGAAATAGGAAATTCTTTTCCGTTCAGAATGGAGGGGCGGACCATCAAAATCCGAGTTCGTACGAGAATTCTGCAGCAATTCTAGTAAGGGGTGCTAGTTAGGGTTGCAGCATGCTAAAATCTGAAGAAAGTTGTTACCTTCCCGAAGCCAGACGTCACCTTCCCAGGTAACTAAATCAAGTTGTTATCTTCCTGAAGCCAGTCGTCACCTTCCCAGGAAACTGAAGCAAGTTGTTACCTTCCCGAAGCCTGTCGTCACCTTCCCAGGGAACTGAAGCAAGTTGTTATATTCCCGAAGCCATTCGTCACCTTCCCAGGGAACTGAAGCAAGTTTTTATCTTCCCAAAGCAAGTCATCATCTTCCCACGAAACTAAAGCAAGCTGCCATCATTCCACGGGACCGCAATTCTTCCTGAATTTTACTGTCGAGCTGTTTTCACCTCCCGAACGAGCCCAAAACCTAAATATTCCCGCGAGGGGAGATAGAAAATTCTTTCCGTTCATAATGGAGGGCGGACCGTCAAAATCCGAGTTCATACGATAATTCTACAGAGATTCTAGTAAAGGGCGCTAATTAGGGTTTCGGCATGCCAACCCCTAATTCAGACAAAGTTGCCACCATCCCATGAAACTGAAGCCGGTCGTCATCCTTCCACGGAACTCAAGCCAGTCGTCATCCTTCCAAGGAACTCAATCTAGCTCCACTCCAAGCCGAGCAACGCAAGCAACTCCATAAGCCGACCAATGCATGCGGCTCCCATTCCAAGCCGACCAACGCCAGCGGCTCCGCTCAAGCCGCACCAACACCGACAACTTGCTAATCCAGCACCTCCGCGTTCCCTAGCCCAGCCAAGATGACACGTGACCAAGCCAAGCCGACATTCTGCATCTCAACCAGCAACCGCCTCTGCCATTTCAATATCTATCCAGCAACACCACGAGTAGAATTTACGCAAGGCCGCCAACACAAGAATCACGAATTCTCCTTACCTCTCGAAAAAGGTTAGTTGGGTCTTCCTGACCATCTTTTCATGACTTGTCATTTCGATTTTATCCCGGCCTGTCACCATCTTATGCTTACCTCACAACAATGCTCCTGTTCGGACCTAAACAGGGGACTTAATGTTGATGGTGGTTTTTAGCTTAGGGTTAAAATCGTAAAACCTTACATCTGACATGACGTCACTACAACCACTAGCGCATTTATTGAATCATTCAACATACCTACGTAAGAATTACCAGGATACCTTTTTTATATACATGTGTCATGTTCCACGGCAGAACCCTTAGTATTGACCGACATCATCTTCGTACATACCAAACCCTAATTCTCATGCTACTGCGCCAAGGCATGCCAACCATGCCAGCTGCACCACTGTGCCAATGGCAAACCATGCCAGCCCTACCACTGTGCCAATGGCAAACCATTCCAGCCACATCTCCGCGCCAAGGCATGCCAACCATGCCAGCCGCACCATTGTGCCAATGGCAAACCATGCCAGCCACGTATACCGCGCCAAGGCGTGCCATCCATGCCAGCAGCACCATGCGCCAATGTCATGCCAAAACCCTTGGCCCTACCATGCCAAGCCAACCGCACCTTGCCTTGGACCCAACCATGCTAGCCGCACCATGCGCCAATGGCATGCCAAACCCTTGTCCCCACCATGACAAGCCAACCGCGCCTTGCCTTGGCCCCAACCATGCTAGCCGCACCATGCGCCAATGGCATGCCAAACCCTTGGCCCCACCATGCCAAGCCAACCGCTCCTTGCCTTGGCCCCACCATGCCAAGACGTTCGTACCAAACCCTTGGCCCCACTATTCCAAGCCATCTGCGCCATTGTCCTTGGCCCCACCATGCCGTCCTTCCCTATGCGGCTACCTAAACGAAGGCGTGCGACGATCAACGACCACCCTTCCATCCTGGATGAAAATCCTAGCCGTCCAAGGTCGCCACACAACGCATGGTAACCTTCAGTTTTGGTCACGCCATACCGCGCCAAGGCATGCCATGCCACAAGTGCCAATGGCATGCCAACCACCTTGCCGCGCCACGCCATGCCGACCTTCCCTATGCGGCTACCAAAACGAAGGCGTGCGACAATCAACAACCACCCTTCCATCTTGGATGCAAATCCTAGCCGTCCAAGGTTGCCAAACAACGCATGGTAACCTTTGGACCAAAACCCTAGTTTTGGCCACGCCAAACCGCGTCAAGGCATGCCATGCCACATGTGCCAATGGCATGCCAACCACCTTGCCGCGCCACACCATTCCGGCCTTCTCTATGCGACTACCAAAACGAAGGCGTGCGACGATCAACGGCTACCCTTCCATCCTAGATACAAATCCTACACGTCCAAGGTCGCCAAACAACACATGGTAACCTTTGGCCCAAAACCCAAGTTTTGGCCACGCCAAACCCCGCCCAGGCATGCCATGCCACATGTGCCAATGGCATGCCAACCACCTTGCCGCGCCACACCATGCCAGCCTTCCCTATACGGCTACCAAAACGAAGGCGTGCGACGATCAACAGCCAGCCTTCCATCTTGGATGCAAATCCTAGCCGTCCAAGGTCGCCAAACAACACATGGTAACCTTTGGCCCAAAACCCTAGTTCTGGTCACGCCAAACCGCGCCAAGGCATGCCATGCCACATGTGCCAATGGAATTCCAACCACCTTTCCGCGCCACACCATGCTGGCCTTCCCTATGCGGCTACCAAAACGAAGGCGTGCTACGATCAACGACCACCCTTCCATCCTAGGTGCAAATCCTAGCCGTCCAAGGTCGCCAAACAACGCATGGTAACCTTTGGCCCAAAACCCAAGTTTTGTCCACGCCAATGCATGCCATGCCACATGTGCCAATGGCATGCCAACCACCTTGCGACGCCATACCATGCCGGCCTTCCCCATGTGGCTACCAAAACGAAGGCGTGCGACTATCAACAACCACTCTTCCATCCTAGATGCAAATCCTAGCCGTCCAAGGTCTCCAAACAATGCATGGTAACCTTTGGCCCAAAACCCTAGTTTTGGCCACGCCAAACTGTGCCAAGGCATGCCATGTCACATGTGCCAATGGCATGCCAACCACCTTACCGCGACATACCATGCCATCCTTCCCTATGCGGCTACCAAAACGAAGGCCTGCAACAATCAACGACCACTTTTTCATCTAAGATGCAGATCTTAGCCGTCCAAGGTTACCAGCTAACGCATGGCAACCTTTGTCCCTAGTTTGGTCGCGCCTAAACAAATCCAAAACCCTAACTTTTGGCCGCGCATGAACTGGGCCATATTAAATCCATAGTGATCATACTTTCATGTCACTGGCTACCAGACGAAAGTTTGCAATAATCAACGGCTACCTTCCTCTTAAGATGCAAAATCTCGACTGTTGAAGGTCACCACCGAGCCGGCAAGTCTCCCAAGCTCAACTTTCTATACAACAACAAAATGCTACATGTTTTCCACGAAAACACTCGAGACATCAACACATGTCATAAATTGGGGGATGCTCATTGGGTATTGGTTTGGCGGTTTACAGCGTGCGGCGTACACTACGCTCGTTATAAGAAAGTGTCATAAGGATGAGGCAGTTAGTAAATACAGGGAGTAATGGTGAAACGCTTTCTTTTATGGAACATCAATTCTAATCGTTACCGGTTACCACCTCCTCCCATTTACTCACCCGTTTTCCATTTCTTAATGAGAACAGAGTACGTTTCACTTCGACTTGTATAAATAGGCATTACCTATTTCCACCGAAAAACAAGTTCTGGTCATGAGCATACAACACTCGGAAAAAGTTTGCTAGATTTCCCATCTGTTAGCTTCCCACTTTCTGATACAAGTCACAAAACGAATACTCTTCCAGAATCAACTATTCTGGTCTCAACACTCTCTTCTCTTCCCTCCCCAAAACCAACCCTTCTCCTCCACTTTGTGACTGAAGCAAGTCTGGAACAACCATTTCTTGGTTTAGGCCGGACTTGTACAGATTGTTCTCTCGAATCTAAAGTACTCCCTTGCAGTACATTGTTTAGGGTTTAGATTTGTTTCTCACCCACATCACACGAAATTACCGAAACCAGCAGAAATTGTTTTCACCCTCAAACACCAAGGAATACCTTAACCTGGATAACATTTTTCATATCCAAGATGCCAAACATACCTTTAAAAATGCAGTACCATTATTGCTAGAGAACTATATATATTTTTGTAATTGTTAGTGGACAAGGCCAGGAAGCGACTCAATCTGGTTCGTGCAGCCTAAACTTGTCCGTGTAGTTCACTCTGAGCCGCCAGATACCTCTTACCATAGTGTGGGAACTGATTGTCTATGCTATTTGGGTCATCAAATACTTTATTTTGATAGTCACCGTAGGAATCATCTGAGACTCGATAGTCGATCCCCAAAATAAACCAATAGCATGTTTGGATACCATAAGCAGAAGGATAAATCAGAAGCAAAATGTTTTTGCTGCTCTTTAAAATTTACTAACTTTTTTGCTTCTTGAAGTCATTATGAAATTATATAACCAAAATAAATTTTGATTATTTTTCTTTCAGAAATCAAAAAACAACTTCTAAAATAGTATCCAAACATACTATATTACACGCCGACAACAATTACTTATACTTAAGAATTACCTATCTAATCTCAAGAGGATCTCTCTCAGAGCATCTCCACTAGTAGGTCATAAAAATCCTACATGGAGGTCCTATTTAGACCTCCATTTGTCGGGATTTTCATATGTAGGCCTAATTAAGACTCTTTTCCTAAAACTCATCTCCAACAGTCAAGATTATACCATGTATTTTAGATTTAGAAAAAAATAAATTATTTTAACATGATTTTGTATTAAATATTAATTTTTTTAAGACAATATGGAATTAGTTAGGGTCATTCCAAAGGTGTAATTAAGACTTTTTTATATTTAGAATTTCATCCCTCATGGTTTGTAGGACGGTCCTACTAGGAGCTTATTCTTGAAGATGTTGGAGATCTAAAATCCCATGTATCATTCCAAATAAATGTTTTCACCCTCAGGCCTATTCCTATGCACATGCCAAAACATGATATTTGGTATATATGCACCCATTATGGGTATGCCAAACTGCCAAACTTGTATGCATATATGACAATCCTGGCATTTAGGCATACACGACAGAGTTTCCATCGAGCGATAGAGATTCCATCGCTCGATGGTCTTCCCGTCGCTCGTTGGTCAGTCAATCGCCAACGTTAGTCAATCTGTCGCTCGGTTCTATGATTATCGCTGATTAATTCATCATCCAACGGCTGCAGTTTTTCACGATTATAATCTATGAAAATATTATGATAATGCATCATCTAACGCTCGAACCCGAGTTCAATTCACAATTTAAGAAAATATTTTTGTAATTCGATGTTGGGTTTCAGTTGCAAGGGATATAGATTTGAGATAGATATAGATTTGAGATATTATGTTGAAATGTAAAACTAGTTTTTAATTAAAAGGTAGTTTTCATTAATTAAAATAAAAAGATTACATTTGAAATATTTAAACTAAATTATGCAAATAAACTACTGATTTGCTTGACCGTTTCCTTCACCGTTTCTTCCTTGACCAAAGACCCAATTACCCACATTTTATGGATTAAAGGTATTGTTCAACATTTCAGTTATCGAGCCTTGTTCGGTTTGAGACTGACTTGGTGGTTGAGTCTAATCAGAATCAGCAAAACCTTAGAAATTAATAGGATGCAAGGGAACACGATACAAATCTTGAAATGCGTGTTCTTGATATGGTGGAGGAGTTTGTTGATATAACTGAAATGCTGAAGAGCTTGAGGCAATTGGGGTAAACAAATTAGATTGACTAATAATTCTAAGTTCACACCACTTCCCAGAGTCATTATGTCCGTCAATGTTTTCATCAGCTCCACGTTCTACTTGAGTATCTAACACTAGGTTTGGAGTAGAACTTTCTGGTACCTCCTGCATACAACGTCTCAATATTCTTTCACTTCCACGACTTTGGTGACTTCCAGTTGGACTCATTCCTCCACCACCGGGACTCAAATGAGTCATTCCTCTACCACTGGGACTCATTCCTCTACCACTGGGACTCATTCCCCTAACACTGGGATTCATTCCCCTACTACTACCTGAACCATCATAACCCTCAAATCCTTGACTCATGTCAAACATCATGTTGTCCCTCTGTTTTTGCAACTCCTCCAAGTGGAATCTCTGAAATCCGTGAAGTAGATCTTCATAATTGTCCGAGTCTGAAACTCCGCCGGTGTGGCTTTGACCCCCCAGTATGGATAATTCCGATCAGGTGCACTGGAAGTAATTGGATAAGTAACAACCTCTCCAGATGTGGCGGATATAGTTTGTACCTCCTAAGAAAATGGTGGCATAACTGACGATGAATTTTGAGAAGGATATACAAATGCGTTGCCCGTCTCTGGTAGAGGTTGGGAAGGAAAATAGTCATCAGCAAGTGGCATCCTACCTATACCTGGGAAATCAACTCGACCCAAACTTTGTGGTTGCATAGCAATATTGGGCTTGAAAATAGTGTCAAACCAAAATAGGTAATCATTTATATCCGTTGGCTCCCGGATCAATTGATCAGCTTCTTGCCAATAATGACCTTCCCTTAACAATTTGAAGTAGTCATCTTCAGAAACCTCAGAACTTTGATAGGGGTTGACGGATATAACTGATCTTCTTTGCAACTGAAGAAGTTGTCTTTCACCATAATACCAAACACCCTTTTGAGAAATAGGGATGTATAACACGATCCTTGTAAGGCTTATTTGTAACATTCTCTGAGCTTGTTCTTCTTCGAACTCAGGTATTCCTTCATACGGCTGAGAGATAACGTTATGGCTTGTTCTACTCAACTGTTGAATCTTATAAACAATAGCAGTATGTTGACCATCTTCAATCTGTAGAGGTTGCCAATTCTCGGAATCGTACTTCCTTATGATCGGAAAAACATTGGTATGATTCTTAAGAGAAAGTTCCGCAACACGGAACCATGTATACCACCAATACTACAAATAATAACATTATTGGTCATTAAATTTTCCATGTGAAAATAACAAACAAATACTTGGAAAAATATTGGTTCTTACCTCCAGAATGCCCCAAAAAGCATTAAAACTATCTTTCACACACGTCGAGTTACCACCAAGTGCCATGTAAATCTCTGATAAAATAACAGACCCCAAATCATTGCTTGCTCTAAATCTTTTAATGCTTCGAGAAAACCAATTAAGACCACTGAGATAGCATTTGGAAATAGACATTGGCCTAGTGTCCACAAGATAAACACCCTTTTGAGCACCGCATAATGGTTAGGGATCAAATATTGGTTACCAGCATTCATGTTCTCCTCCATATTCCTAGCATAACGTTGTAAAAAAAATTTCAACCCAGACACTTTTAACCCATTTGCTTTAATTCGTCTATGTGATGGATTTCCTTTTAATTCATTAGAGTATGAAGGAAGTCTTTGTTTCCATTTGTCTTCTACCAGCCAATTTAGTGTGTTAAATGGAAGTAAGGTTCCCTCACATGGAATTCCAGTTAACATGTACAAATCTAGC
The DNA here is from genome assembly GCF_003573695.1 of Papaver somniferum. NCBI lineage: Eukaryota > Viridiplantae > Streptophyta > Magnoliopsida > Ranunculales > Papaveraceae > Papaver > Papaver somniferum. Next base: position 77,826,444 of record NC_039365.1, read on the forward strand.
GGGGAAACTCCTATTAACAATAATCATTCATAATTAGCGTTTGTTGATTTTTATAAAACAAAATACATAATTTAAAAAAGAAATTAGTGGAAAAAACTAACTTACCGCATTCAAAGTCCTTGAAAAAGAACGTGTTTGTAGTCTTCCACCATCTTTCAAATATAACTTGAACTCCTTGAGTCCGGTGGTTTCTGGGTTGAATATAATATATATGTCGCTAAGGATATTTTCTAACTCTCTCTTGAACAACTGGGGGAAGTAACTCATAAATCGTATTTAACTCAGTCCATCCACCTCTTAGATTTACCGAATTAACTCTCTCCTCATGGCCAGATAGGTGATTAGAGAAGATACCTTTATCGGCTACTTGTCTAACATTATTAAACTCATAATTTGTATCCACAACAAAACTTATTCCACTGGCTGGGGCACTAGTACATCCTTTGGCTTTTCTATTTCTTTTTTTTTCTTTCCATTTTTGTTTAAGAAGTGATTGTGTTTGAGAAGGGAAAAGAAGAGTTGATACGGAATGGTGTTGGTGCGACATTTATAGGCGTTAGAATATAAACCGCTGGCGATATTGATTGTAACACAAGCGACCTAATTAACATCGAGCGATATTAACTATATCATTGGCGATAAAGTCTTTATCCCTGATGTTATGGTTAATATCGCTCGTTAGAAACTCTAGCGCTAATCGGTTTTTCCATAGTGACACAATTGGTTTGCCATGCCACCATATGTCAAACACCATTTATTTATTTTTGGCATGTGCAAGGTAACAAGACTCATAGTTTGTCAGGAGCATACAACTAAACCGATCCATCGGCGAGACTTTAAAATATCTCTCTCCTCGCCTAGAGCAGGTTAGTCTCTCGAGTCTCGACTGGGAGAGCCACATAGAAAACCCTAGAAAACTTTTGAGATCTCGCTGGGTTCTTTAGCGTTTTGATTATACAGACAGAAACGCTATCAGGGTACTTTTCTTTTTCCTTGTCTCAAATTTCAAGCTTATTCGTATCTGAAATAAACGTAATTTGGTTGAGATAGTTTGGGCGAAACAATGGCGGAAGGTAGTAGAGTTCATCCTGATTGTAGAAACGCATCAAATCCTTACCACGAATGTGTTGAGTTTTGCTTTCTCAGAATCGCTGAAGTGAAGGAACGATTAGAACGATCACAATCAGGTAAAATTTTCACCTCAAAAACCTAATTTCTATTGGAAAATTTATTGATACACGTGAAAATCTGAACCGAATTTAAACATTCTACTTAAAATTTTATTGATCTATCTTCAGTGTTAGTGATATATGCGAATCCCTAGATGAGAATTAAGAGAAGGGATAGTTTTAGAAGTGTTGGGGAGGATAGTTAGGGCTTATTTATAAATTTGATATAACCATGTTCAAACTGCATTGAATATGCAATTTTTCTAATAATATGAATGTTTAAGTGAGATGGGTTTGTGGAATACAAAAAGATTGACATAAGGTTTGTCTACAATTTGTGAAGTTTAGGATTTAGAGGTATTAGTGTTATATAGGGCATATACATATATTGCACTTCAATGGGATTGTACTGATGATTCAGAAATTGCCATGACTTAGAATTGTGTATTTGAATAATTTGTTTTACTCATGTTCCAATATTTCAATGTTGGGTTCCATGTTTCAGAGCTTAAACAAGCTGGTAGCCATACCCATCAGGACAAGGATCTTGATGACCAGGGAATCAGTCAGGAAGAACATGCTGACAAGGATGATGATGATCATCCCGCTGAGGAAAATGTTGAGGTAGATTATGCCAGCCTCAGCGAAAGGCAGAAAAAGTTGTTCAACCTGAGGCTAAAGATGGTAATTACAACATATAAAACTTATGATGTTGATGTTGATGTAAATATATTGTGATTTTCGTAATGTCATTACTGTGAGTTCCTTTCCAATTTTTGGTTTGTTTTTACTAATTTTCGTACTTATGTTACATTCTGCTCGCAGAATGAGGCAAGAAAAGCAAACCAGACTGCCATGGTAGCTGAGAAGAAGAAAATCGAAGCTCCTCAGGAGACAAGGGGTATTTCTAAACAAAAATGGATGGAGGATAGGAAGAAAAAAATTGGAAAACTACTAGATTCTAATGGCTTGGATATGACCAAGGCATACATGCTTGATACACAGGAGGCGGCAGAGGCGAAATATAAAAAGTGGGAAAAGGAACCTGCTCCTTTTGGTTGGGATGGTAAGCTTCTATCATGCAAATACTTGTTTCTGTTATCTTTGCGCATCCTTCATTGGGTTATTAGTTAGAGAAGGATGAGTACTCATCCTCAGTTGCTCTGTTTTCTTCTCTTAGTACTATTTTTTAAAGAGAAGCTTGGGTATGAAGGACACATGGGTAAAACTTTCATTTACAGGTCAAGCTTCAAAGCAGAATTTGTCCTTCATATATCTCTGCCGATGCTATCAAAACCATATTTGAACTCATTTTTGGCTGAGGAGAACCTCAGATAATTTGAACAATTTTGCTATCGCGCTTACTGTTAAGCAATATGAACTAAACTCAGACTAGAGGTCAAAAAGGAAAATCAACCTTATAATCAATAGTTATAAGTTATTTAATTATTGTCTTTTGTGCTTGGGGGTTGCGACAATAGCTTTCTGGGAAATGTGGTGGTTTCTTCGTCCTTTACAGCTTAGCTGTACAATTTCCGTTTTTCAATCATTTTGGAACCTAGTTCAAGGTAAAGCTGACATATTCCTCTTTGAACAGTTTTCAACCAGAAAACGTTGTATAATGCTTATAAGAAGCGTACGAAAAACATAGACTGCAACCTAGAAGAATATAACAAGATGAAAGAAGCTGATCCGGAGTTCTACCGTGAGGCTTCCAGTCTTCAATACGGGAAGGTATGTTAAATAGTATATCAAGTAAATTTTACTTTGGCTTCCAGTCTTCAATACGGGAAGGTATGTTGAATAGTATATCAAGTAAATTTTACTTTCCTGAAGTTGTTCTTTTTGTTATCTACTTCAATGTGATTGAGAAAAGGTGATGAATCATTATTTATTTAATGGGATCCTGATTCGTTTACTGTTCGATGTAGACACCAAAAATCTCGGAGGATAAAATTGACAAGATGGTGAAGGAGCTCAATGACAGGGATGGCAAGCGCAAAGAATTTAGCAGGAGGAGGAAATTCCATGAAGAGAAAGATATTGATTCTATCAATGACCGTAATGAGCATTTCAACAAGAAAATTGAGAGAGCCTTTGGTAAATACACGTTGGAAATCAAGAATAATCTTGAGCGAGGAACGGCTCTGCCAGACTAAGTTATTATAGTGTTCGAATTTACAAGTAATCTTGAGCGAGGAACGGCTCTGCCAGACTAAGTTATTATAGTGTTCGAATTTACAAGTACTACGTTGTAGTAACTAAGAAACTACTGGATGCACGCCATAAGTTGTTGATTATATCGAAGTTGTAAAACTGGTCAAAATGTTGAGATGAGAATTTGTGGTTGATTTCCAAGACCAATCGTCACAATTGTTTAGTATGCAAGGACTTTTGCAGCAAACTGTCCTTATTTGTAGAAGTTGATCAAAGTAAAAACGCAACTCTCTTTCGGAGCGGACTACTATTTTGTCATTTTTGAGCAACAGCTGTAATGAAACTCTTCAGTAAAAGAGACCAAGTTTTAGCTTCTTGCTACCCATTTTCAGGTAGATAGCAAAGAAAACATGAAAGATCATCATGCCAATTAATCTAATAGTCTTTGATTTTTTGTTTGATTTTACTTTTTCATTCTTGTTTTCGACTGAATAGGAGAGGTTCTGGAGGATCTCGACTGAATAGAAGAGGTTCCCCACTCTTCTTTGATCCGTCTTAGGGCCGAGTGGCAGCCTCGACCTGAGCGGAAGTGCGATGTGTACTAAACATTGTGCGGCTGTATAATTCCATCCAATACGGCTCGTATGTGCGATTTACTTTTTTTATTTGAATCGGTAAAAGAAGGTGATGGCGAGTTTCGAGTTCAGATTACTGGTATCATTACCCAACAACTTTATTACTGTACTACAATGACTCTGACATATGTGATTTTACTTGAAGTAGTAATTAGATAAATATCTTCCACTTTGATGGTCTTTGGAAATACTATACAAAATTAATCCAACCCCCGTATATTTCTGCAGTTGAAATGAGAAATTATTTTTTTCTTTTGCTCATTTTCAAATTGCCGAGTCAATTCATGGTACATAAAACATTGTAAACTCTAGTTAATGTAAAAAGATATTCAAGTTCTTATTCGGATTCCTTTTCGGTCTACACTTTTGTTGATTTTAAGATTCAAAGTTTTTCAAGATTCAAAAAAACGTTTATGTTTTTCTTTTACAGTTATTTATGAGTTTAAGCTCTGCATGTTAGATCGATTAAAGGGGATACCAAGAGTGGCAGGGGATACCATTTGAGCAATCAGACAATTCGATTATGTTAATATTTGTTTGTCCTATATATATGGTATCATTGTCGCTAGTTTGGGGCCTAGGGCATTTATATGGGGCCTATCAAAATTTGGTTCCCAACTAAATGGGGATAAGGGGTGTCTAAATTGGAGACAATTATCAAATTATCCTCCATTAATTCATAATAATAAAACCTAAAACCTAAATCTTTTCATTTCCTTTTCATTTTCAAAAAACGATTAATAGTTTTTTTTTTCTTCTATAAAATGTAGAAGCCAGCAAGATTCAAACATGCCACTGGATCCTAGGCGGAGTAATCCAAGAATTGTTCAAGCAATTCGAAATAAACCATCGAATAACAAAGTGGTTAAGAAAGACGAAGAATCTCAGAGCGCAGTACAAGCAGAAGAAATGACCCAAATCAGGTACTTTTCTATCAACATAATCCTCTAAATTGAAAATTGTGAAATCAAAGTTTTTTGGGTTTACCAGAATCGGTATATGTTCATGTTCGCATAGACCGAGTCCTTCGTAAAATGGTCGATGTCCATCCCCACATCGACCGATTATTCTGTATGTGTTTTCTGGTTGGAGCTTCCGGTATGTAAGAAATAACAGTGTTTCTGCTGGGTTTCTTTTTTGATAGAATCGATTTATGTGGATGTACACATAAACCGATTATATAGCGTTTGATTTCTTAATTGTCAAGCATATAATCCATTTATGTGAATGTCCACATAGATCGATTCTTAGTGGATAAAACGCCCCAAATTTTCTGTATGATTTTTTACCTAAAATCGTTTTCTATAAGCACTAATATAGAACGATTATGTGTCGGAGTTATTATGAATCGGCTTTGTGAGAGTATGGTTCTGGTCTATTATATACTTGGAATTCGTAAATTTACTCAATTTTATTTTTATTTATTTTGAATCCCCAAAAGCAAACTAAAAGGAGAGTGAAGAAGAAACATGATCTTGCTTCTCCTAAGAGTTTGGAAACTCGTCAAAAAGACGGTAAAAATTGGAAACTTCCCACCGTAGGGGCTCGGATGGTAAAGCTAATGGGATCCAAATCAATGAACCAATTCAAGTGGAGCTACTAATACATGAATCACCCGATGATAAAGGAGAGCTGTTATGAGGGTAAAAACACAGTTGGTATGCTCTTGTCTTGGAAATCTTAGTAATTATCTCAAACCTATGCCATGCCTCGAAGTTTTGTTGACGTTATCACCTTTTATTCATTTAGTGGTTTGATTATTGTCTGCAAGTATGTTTTTTAGGATCACGCCGATGTCGTGCGTCTCCTTAGACCAGAAACGTCACATGTTAAAATGGACTTATGAACACTGGAAAAAGAAGCCAAAGAAGCCTTTGATCTAATAGATGCTACAGGATCGTTGGTCAAGGTTGGTGATTGGATATAAGAAACCTCTTGTTTCGGCCTTCTCCGAGAGATACTACGGGTTGGTTGGCGAAATTACAATAACTCTAAATCATATGCAACTGATTACTGGTCTAAGCGTAAGAAGTAAATCCTTGAGGGGGCACGATTACATCAATGATCTTGTACGGATGAAGATTTACGATTTCACTAAGAGGATGTACGGTTGGGATGAGGAAAAGGCTAAGTCGGAGATGCTAGTAGGTACAACGAAGCAGAGAATATTCCATCTCGCGATCTTTAGGGAGCGATTCTCGGAAACAGATGAGCTTCGTAAAAAGAGAGACATGAATCCGGAGTGTGTCAACACTACTACCTACACATATGTCCTCTAAATCTTGGGAGATGTTATCTTCCCCGATGTTTGCAGTTCTCGTGTGAATCCCAACTATATATAGGTATTGGAACCACTACACAAGGTCCGTGAATACTCACGGGACTCTGGGTACCTTGCACACTTAAGAAATTGTTACGGTTGCTTAAGATTAAGAAGACAATGAGCGAGCATAACGGCATTTTGGATAGTTGCTTGGTAGCTGGTGGAGTTGCCTAAGGTTAAGAAAACGACTAGGTGTATTTTGGGTCTTTGTATGTTATGAAGGATGATTGCCAAATCTTATTTGGAACAGTTACATACTAGTACACGTTTTTGGGTAAGGTTGACTAAAGGATATGCACAAGACAGAGTGTGATTGTTATGAAGTTTTTCCTCCGTGATTAATCACATTTATATCCGAATCCTGTTAGTTTTAATGTGGCGGTTTGACTTAGTCGACGAAGTCGAAATTGCATTCTTGCCTGGAGATTTGGTGGAAGACATTAGGTTGTCACATCCCATTTGATTTGAGGTTACTGGTTTAGTTTGGAAGTTTGGTATGTCATCTTTTGGAGCCTCTGGTTTGTTTGTTCACCAAGTTAGTGATTTTTTTGAAGATTGACATGTTTGGTTTCTTCTTATCTCGTTATTTATTTTGGGGATATGCTCATGGCAAAGAGCAAGTTCAGTTTTATTGCTTGAAGAAGCAATTGAATTTGGAGTTTTGAGATGGAGGAGTTTGGTTTTGCTAAGAAAACACTTGAGCAGAAATTTGGACGAGATTTGTTGACTTCGGTCGTTCGGTGGTTAAGTTGTCACATGATCCAGTTTGCTCTTCGTTTAGGTCCTTTTGGGTGTTGAGGTGATTTTTGTGATTTTGAAGATCTGCTCAGATTAGTGGAATCTTTACCGAGGTGGAGATTTGTTAAAACATCGATAAGATGGAGATTGTTGATAATTGTTGGTATTTTTGGGATGTTCCGGAACTTGAAATCTCTAGTGTATGGAAATATAAGGTTTTCTAGTTTAGGTTGATTTCCATGTTTAGACAGGTTACCTAAATAACATTAGGTTTCCTAGTTGGTTTGGGTTTCCTTTTCCAAGGAGACTAATACTTGGGAATCAAGTTTATGAATACTATATAAGGAGGTTTATATGGTGATTCTTACACATGAAATTTAGTGATTTTATAGAGAGTTAGATAATACACAATGTAGTTCTCTAAGGTCTTTAGGGATTACATCCCACCTCTTGGGGTGGAGTTTAGTAAGAAAAGAGAGAAACCATTCTCTGGTATTGAGAGATATACCGTTGGTGTTGAGAGAGTATATCGTTATGGTTTCACGAAGATGTGGAAGACATCATTTAGTGAAGAGAAGATCTCCTTGTTCGTTGATGGTGGAAGATCATCGATGGTATTAGAAGAGACATCGTTTAGAAGGAGATCATCTCGGTTATGCGAGATAAGTATTATCTTGTTTGGTTAGACATTATTAGGTAATATTGGAACGTTTTGGTCTAGAGAATTATTTTGGTGTTTGTGAACATCATCTTGCTGGTCATATTTTTTGATTGATTCATCAATCGTTAAGTGTGTAATTCTCTATCTAGTGGTTCCATAATAACGAAGAAGTCGTAACCGTTTTGGTGGATGTAGGCATATTTCCGAACCACGCTAAATCTTGTGTGCTTTACTTATTGCTTCTTATGTGTGTTTGCATCGTCTATCTTTCATTCTACGTCGATCCAAAGATCTAGTATCTTGTGGGTTTATTTAAGTTGGATTTCCCTAACAAGTGGTGCGGTTAAGCGGTAATTTCCCCAACACTTTGGACTTGAATTTTGAGGATGCTTTAATGGGTCAAGTTGGTACCTTTAGATTTGGTACACCACCACACAGTGCGTCGTTTCCTGTTAATGATTGAGTTGTCAAAATTTGAAAAATTCCCACCCTTAGGAATTTCTCCTTAGAGCTTATTGAAAAATAGGTTAAGATGTCTGAGATTTACAAAGGCCTTGAAGAAACTAAAAATCAGGACAGGAAGTTACTATAAAAGATATCCATGTTTTCTAAGCTTTTAGTTCAACAAATGATTCTGGAATAGAACCTTGAGACGATTTTTTTTGACAAGCGTAGGTATCCTATACTTCTAGAAATATTACCTGACAACTTATTCATTCTTGGATCCCATTCTTCCAAAGTGATCAACTTCCCCACTTCTCATTGCAGAGTTCTATTAAGAGAGCTAGTCGATGTGTTTAGAAATACGAGATTTTGGAGACCGAGCAAACTGATGGAATTACTCCAGATAATGAATTGGATTGTAAGGAAGGCGTTTGTAGCCGATTGAGATTTTTCATGCAGTTTGGTATTGAGCATATGAGCTTGTTTTCATGAAGACCTTAGAGTGCACTACTCACTTGGGACTTAGAGTGCACTATTCACTTGGATTCAATCCTTGTCACTCATTACCTTTTATTTTTTTGGAAGCATGTTTCCATATTTGTGTAGTTTTTGTGATCCTCTAAGTGTTGATAGAATTTCTCCAGTCAAGTTATCTTCTAACCCTGTTGTTATTAAATCAACCAAATTACCAATTCCTCTATGCATTCTCCCTGGATTTGTGATCTAGTGGCCATGAAAATCTGAGGAGTTGTTGAGAGATTTCCAATAAAATCAGGAAAGAAACCAATGATATATCCTACTGAAAACCATCTCCAATATCTTAAGTTTGTCAGTGCAATACAAATATGAATCTTACCTTTGGTACTTCAATGGTTAAGCGAAACCCATCTAGACTAAGTATATGCAGGAATTGCAAATTACCTAGAGATATTGCTATTGGCACAATAATAAGTTTCCGCTGGAATCTATCAATGCGAGCTTAGAAGAGTTGGAAAGTGAAACTTGAATTTCTCCGGCAAGTCTATTGTTTAACATAAATAGTATTTTAAGATTAGGACTACCACTAGCAGAAATTTCCCCTTCAACAAGCGCCCAAAAAACAAGTCCCATTTCATCAGGAATATATCCAAGATTTTGTTTATTCTAACAGAAATGAATGTCAATGTGGAAATTTAGCTAATGAAGCAGGAATTTGACCGGTTGATTTGTTAGCAGTCAGGCATATAACCATAAGCTTCAGTAAAACAACATATGGAAAGATAAATTTTATATATACGGTGAAGTGCGCCTTCAAGACCCATCTTAGTTTCAAGGTGGTTAATCTATGTTTAATTTTGATGCAAAAGACCCCAATCCAAGTCAGTAGGAAGTTCCGACAGTCCAGTTATAGTTAACGTGTTATTTGAATCAAATGTAAAATGGTCCTCTGATTGTTAGAACTGTTGATTGGTCAGTAAAGTTGTTTGTCAAACTTGAAACAAAACCAGCCATGAATACAACATAAACTCAGCAAAAAACAGCACATGGTATGTGAACACAAATTGGGTTTTGCAGTGAGAAATGCAGAAGATATTGTGGTTGCTCATTCTTTGGATCGTTGCCCCACTTCTCCATTTCATTTAGAACCGGTCTGAGTTGAGATCTGCAACTCGGCGATTGAACCGGAGATTTTTCTCAAAAAAATTCCCGTTTTCAGAACTTCATCGTCATTAATTCAGGTGAAATTCTTGTTTCAGGTATTAGTTAGAGTAAATTCTTAACTGCTTTATCTTCGGATTTTCAATAAGTATGTCTTAAAATGGAAGAAATTTTAAATACTCGATCGGAGTCAGAAAATTCAATAAAATTTAGATCTGAAAATAATTTTGTTCCAATGAATCTTAGTCCATCAGTGTTCATCCCTGATGAAATCATTGATGAGAGCGTTAATGAATGAAGGATTAGTTTAATTGGAAGATTGGATTTGGTGAAATTGAGACTTTCAGTAGCAGAACCAATTTTGAGAAAGCAGTGGGCTCTTACAGGTACTTGTCAATTCATTCCTATTGGTAAAGGATTATTTATTATCAAATTAATGAATGAAGTGGATACTAAATTGGTGTATGAGGGTTTATGGGAAGTAGAATCTCAATACTTGAAACTTCGTTTCTGGGAACGTGATTTTAAACCTGAGGAACAAAATTCTTCAAGTGCTTTTGTATGGATGTTATTCCCTGGTCTCAGCATTGAATATTGGCATGAAGACATACTCATGGCTATGGGTCGTGCAATTGGTAGACCAATTTGTATTGATTCTACAACTCTGAAAAAAGAAGTTGGCTACTATGCAAGCATTTTGGTGGAGATTTATATTACAAAAACTATTCCAAATAAAGTTGTAGTAGAATCAAAGCACTGCAAATTTGAACAAGAGATTAGGTTGTCTAAACTTCCTAAATTTTATAGTAAATGTAAAGTTATGGGTCACTTAGTATCTGAATGTAGAATAGCCAGGAGAGAGCAGAATCACGATGTGAAGATTCGTAAGCCACAATGGAGATATACACCAAAGAAAACTACTACTCAACAAACTGGTGGTTTTGATATTTGTTTTCCTTCTTGTTCCAACTTGGAAAATGGGAAAAACTGTGAAGATGATGATGTTGTTGTAGTTGTACCTCCAATTCAGAATAATACTCCTACACTTAACAAAGAAAAAGGTTTCACTGGTCTTTTGGAGTCCCCAAATGATTTTCGTTCTTTATTTGTAGACAAGCTAATTGATGTGGGTGCAAGTATGCAAAATGTGCTTTCAGTTATTGAAACACCTTCTAGCCTAGAGTAGGTTTATAATGTTGCTGAGTCTGAGACAGTGGTTAATGTTCCTTCTGAGACCTTAACAGATAATAATATTTCACACACTACTGAAACAACAATTTCAGAAAGATGGAAGGAAGTACCTGGTTCCATTGCTAAATTCAAGAATGTTCATAACAATATAAATTCAGGTAAAGATTTTGCTTCTCCTAGTAAATTTCAGTCCTTGTTGAAGTTGCAGAGAAACAAGAGCATATTTTTTATAAAGTGATTAGTAAACCTGTTAAAGGAAAAAAGGTTAAAATGTACCTAATATGATCACTAGGAAACAACAAATGCATCTGTTGAGTCTAATTCCAATTTGGGAGGTACTAGTACTCTCAATCAAATCTTTCTTAATGAAAGTAATATTCTGGAATCTCAGAGGCTTGAGAAGAACTCAGGCCAAAGATAAACTGAGAAATTTTGTTAAGAATTATAGTCCTTCATTACTATGGATTGCAGAACCAAAAATAAAAGTTTCTAGTAGTGCACTCAAAAGTTTAAATTTATCTGGAATGAGTAAAATGGTTATACATACTCTAATGACTCCAGAAAAGGGAATATTTGGCTTTTTGGAATGCATCTCTATCAAGGCAAGTAGTGCTTTCATCCACAAATCAAGCCATTACTGTTCAGGTGGGTGATGTTATGGTTACTGGAATTCATGCAACTTGTCTCACTGTTGATAGAAGAGATTTATGGGAAGAATTGTTTAATACCAGTCAAACGGACTGGCCCTGGATGATGATTGGGGACTTCAATGTGGTTTTGATCTATGAAGAAAAAATTGGAGGAAGAAAACCACTTAGGATTTCAATGCAGGAGTTCAGGAATTGTTTAGAATCATGCAATCTTATTCAAGCCGCAAGAACTGGAATCAAATACTCTTGGTGCAACAATAGAGCAGGTAAAAAAATAATTTTATGTGATATTGATAAGGCTTTTTACAATCTTAAATGGCTGGAAAATTTTGATGGTTGATCTTATAAAGTAGGAGTCAGAGGTACATCAGACCATGAGCCTTTATTTGGTTCTACTGTCAATATTTGTAAACCAACAAATTCTCCTTTCAGATATCAAAATATTTGGACTTCTCATCCAGGTTTTCTTGATGTAATTAAAGATGCATGGAATGAATCAATATCAGGAAATCAAGCTTTTTCTTTTATGAATAAGCTAAAAAGAGTAAAGCAAATACTGAAGAAGTGGAACTGGGAGGATTTTGGTGATCTCAGAATTAAAATGAAGACTAATGAGGATGAAGTACTTGCTGCAACCTTATTTTCAGATGCAGATCCTGAAAATACTGAATTACTAAATAACCTGGATACAACAAGGGGCAAACAAGAAATTGTTTCAAAACAATATAATGACCTAATGAGGGACAAAGCCAGAATTAATTGGGTCAAGAAAGGTGGTACTAATACAGATTTCTTTCATGCTTCAATAAAAATAAGGCAATCTCACAATAATATAACAAAAATGGAGAACACAGAGGGCAATGTAATTACTGATCAAGCTCAAATTGCAACAATTTTAGTGGATCATTTTACAAAGAAGTTTGAATATCAGAATGTCACAATTCATGAGGAGATAATGGAAGAAATTCCCAAGATACTGACTGAAGAAGATAATAATTTTTTGGATGTTGTTCCCACTGCAATTGAGATCAAAGAGGCAGTTTTTAGTATGAATGCAAAAAGTGCTCCAGGGTCAGATGGCTTTCCTGACAGTTTTTACAAATTTGCACGGAGCATAATTAGTGCAGAATTAATTGAAACAATTCAGTATTGCTGGTCTCACAAATTCATTCCTATAGGACTCAACTCAAATTTTCTATTCATTCTTCCTAAAAGTCAAGGTGCAAGAAGAGCGGAACAGTTTAGACCTATTGGTTTAGAAAATTTTATATTCAAGATCTTCACCAAAATTATTACTACTAGAATCAGTTCCTTGATTTAAAAGTTAATTTCTTCTCAACAAAGTGCATTTATTAAGGGGAGGAACATACATGATAAAATAGTTTTAGCATCTGAGATGATAAATGAACTGATCATAAAAAGAAGAGGAGGGTATGTGGATCTCAAGCTATACATAACTCAAGCTTTTGAATCATTAAGCTGGGAGTTCTTGTTTGAAGTGATTAGAAGATTTGGTTTCACTGAAGTGGGCATTAACTGGATCAGGAAAATCTTTGAGTCTGCAATGATATTTGTGCTTGTCAATGGTGGCCATGTGGATTTTTTAGGGTTGGAAGAGGACTCGGACAAGGTGATCCTTTATCACCCATACTTTTCATTCTTGCAGAGGAAGTACTTAGTAGAAATATCTCGAAATTGATACAAGAAGGAAAGATACAAGCAATGGTCACAAGAGGTAACTATCAACCTTCACACTTGATGTTTGCAAATGATATCTTCATATTCTGCAATGGTCATAAGAAGACATTGGATAACTTGATGAATTTATTGAACAAGTATCAATTGTCATCAGGACAAATTGTTAATAGGAACAAAAGCAAATGCTTTGTAGGTGGAATTACTGATACAAGAAGAATTGAGATTGCTGATTATTTACAAACGGGACTTTCAGAACTCCCTGATACTTACTTGAGGGTTATTCTATGTCCAGGATGAGTCAAAACATATCAAGTTTGGGGGATGATGGAACTAATGCAGAAAATGCTAGCTGGTTGGATTGGTAAGTTGCTAGCTTTCTCAGCTAGATTAACTTTAGTAAAGCATGTTCTCTGCAGCATTCCCATCTACAATATGGCAGTTTATAAATGGCCTAAAAATGTTATAATGGAATGTGAAAAAATTATCAGGAATTTTTTCTGGTCTGGTGATCCTACGGTAAAAAAACTAATCACAGTCAAGTAGGATGAAGTAAATGCTCCAATAACTGAAGGTGGCTTAGGTTTAAGAAGGTTGGAGGTGATGAATAAAGCATTGATGATGAAACTTTTATGGAAGATTGAAACTGAAGATGTTGAGTGGACTAAGTTCATGAGAGCAAAGTACAAAAACAAGAACAATGAATGGACTTCTTACAAACAGTCATCCATTTGGCCAGGACTTAAATGGGTCATTACTGAGATAAATAATAACAAAAGATGGATTGTAGGTGATGGAAAATCAATCTCAGTATGGCAGGATAAATGGATCAAGGATTATGCTCTTATTGAGAGACATGCAGAAGATCAATTTGTTCTAAGTAATATAAATCTGAAAGTTGCAGATCTAATTGTTGATGGTGTATGGCAAATTCCAATACAAATGTTCAATTATTTTGAGAATAATGAAGTGCCAACTATTGGAGATGGACCTGACAAATTGACGTGGGAGAAATATTTGAATGGAAAATTTTCAGTTGCTAGTGCAACACAACAAATAAGAAAGAAATATCCAGTAATGTCTTGGTCAAAACAAGTATGGGATCCCAGTGTGCATCCATATATATCTACCAATTTGTGGAAGATTCTAAGAGGGGCTTGTGCAACTGAAGAAGCTGTAAGGAAGAAAGCTTTCTCAACAGTATCAAAGTGCTATCTGTGTGGCAATGCACAAGACACAATGAATCATATTTTATGGGATTTCTTTTTCATCACTAAAGTATGGCATTGGCTGGGAGGTATCTTCCACTTTCTTAATCCCACGTCATTTGAGGAAATACTGAAACTTGCAAAAAGGAAAAGTAAAGCAATTCAAGAAATCTGGTGCAACAGTGCTTTCAAAGTAATGGTGGAACTCTGTCATACAAGAATAAGAAGATTTATGAGAATGAAAACCCAAACTTTGAAAAGTTTAAACGGAGTATCTCATCTTACACAAAAGAATGTGGGGTAAGAATGAAAGGAGCCAAATTTCTGCAAATATTACTTCACTTTGGAATCACAGGAATAACTACAAAAATGACAGATGTAAAGCAATGTTTTTTCAAGCTGCCTGCAAGAGGTCAATTTCTGATATGTTGTGATGGTGCATCAAATGGAAATCCTGGTAATGCAGGACTGGGATTTGTAGCAAGGGATGCCAGTGGTGGATGTTTGGGAGCTGCTTCTAGAGGATTGGGAATTGCAACAAACCATCTAGCAGAAGTTATGGCCTTGATAGTTGCTGGTGAATGGGCTGTGAAGAAAAAATACAAGAAGGTATGCTTCAGCCTAGACTCTAATGCGGTTTTACTTGCTTTTTGCAATAACAAAATACCCTGTATAGTGTGCATAGATGGAACAACATAAGAAAATTCATCACAGAAATCACTTTTTTACATTCATATAGAGAAATTAACTTTTCTGCTGATAAGTTAGCCAAAAGAGGTGTACTTCTTGCAAGAGGGACAATCATATATTATGAAGACAAACCAAATTTCCTAAACCAGTTGGATATGGAAGATGGTGTTTACTTCAGATTCAGCTCCTAAATGAAAAATATGGATGTATAACCACTCTGTTCAGAAAACAAAGTTGGTCTTGTTGAGTTCACAATTTTATTTTTGGGCCTTATGTAATGGGTTGTATTTTTTTGTTAGGTCAGTGCCTTGAATATTTCATGGCCTATTGTAAATTGTAACTCTGACCTTTTTGATAATAAAATTTGATGATTTATTAAAAAAAAAAAAAAAAAAAAACTTCAGTAATAAGAGCACACATTTGTATTGTTAAACTTAAACTCATGATTATGTTTTCGTAAGAAAGAGTACTATTAGTAGTTTCTTCCTGCAAGTTGCCTCCATGATTTAAATGTTCCTGACTCCTTTTTGTTTATGTTCTTATTAAATGTAGATATCTTCATAGAGAGTCAAAGAAAGAATGTCCTTTCTAGCACTTGAAACAAAAGGAAAAATATGTACCATCATATAACAATGAGTTTTTGTGTATTATATTTCCACGTGTTTTTTGTTGTTTCTGTAATTTTACGTCAACTATGAAGACGGACTTGTTCAAAGTATGAGACCTTATGTTTGATTGAGAGCAGTGTTAAAATTCTGCAACTTCTGTTAAGACCCATCCATTGATCAAGAGTCTTCTTTTAATCCCATGAATGATGGATTGATGGTTGACGAATGTTTATCAATCATATATTACTTTTTTCCTTCTAGCCAATACCATGCCTAATGATGCTTTTGCTGCTGGTGCTGGTCTTATAATTAGAAGTGATAACACAACTGCCGGTGGTGCAATCAATAGCCGTGGGTTTAGGACTTCGCATAAATTGTATGGTTGAAATGTACGCGGTACTCATAGAGATGGAGAGGGCTAAAAATAAGGGGTCTTTGAAGAATAATTGTAACTTCATACTCCCATAGTGATGTGCTATATATTGCAAATAGTAAGCTTCCTTTGACTCTTGTGCACCATGTGATGAGAGATGCATTTCTCTGTAGATAGAAAAAAATGAGAGACTGAAATAATTACTAGTAGACTTAGTTTTTTTTTCCAATACTGTTTAATGTAGTGGCCAGGTGTACTACAGGATTTCTTGAGTTTAGCTTATCTTGTTACTCCTTTGTACTTTAGGTTTCAACTTTACGGTGTTGCATCAAGAATGTTGAATGTGTTTTTTTTTCTTGTTCATCAAGAATGTTGAATGTGTTTTTTTTCTTGTTTTCTTGGTTGCTTTGTTACTTTTGATGTAAAGGTTTTTTCAAGGGGAAGTAGACAATACGCCACTGTCTTCCGCTTTATTAATAAAATTTTGATGTATAAAGAAAATTAAAAAAAAAAAGGAATCTAAGGCATATTCCAATGCATGTAGTATTTCAATTGGTTTGTCATTTACCCACTATGGATATGGCAAAGAGGCAAACATAAGTGGCTAAGTGGCAAATATACCACTTAGGCATACACAACAGAGTGTCTACCGAGTGATACAATGTCCATCGTTATATGGTCATCAGAATGCTCGTTGATCTGTCTAGCATCAGCCACAGTCATGATGTCGCTCGGTGAGTAGATCATCCCCCACACCCCCAACAACAACCACCCCCCACCCCCCCCCCCCCCCCCCCACCACCACCATAAATACCCCCAAGTTCAAACTTTCATTTCAGCTCGCGCCATAATTTCTAAATCTTTCTAGAATTTCTCAATCTCTAATACTTTTCATCATTCTTCAAATTTTCCAAAGAGCATGGCTGAGTTCATAGAAAACTAACATGCTATCGAAAATCAAAGAGCTGGTAATCGAGCCAATGTGGAAAATCGAATTAGGAAGCAATTACCAAAATTTACTACTGAGGAAGATGAATGTGTTTGCAGGAATTATGTTGTTTTTTTACTGAGACTATATTCTCAGATGCATTCCATTCTCAAATATTTTGGGAAAGAATATTTGGAAATTTTCAAGAACAGACAATAAACCCCAATAATCGTGATGCTTCAGGGTTGTCTCATCGCTTCACTGTAATGAATAAGGAAATTAGTATGTATCTTTTTTTTACTTCAGCAAGCAGGTCCAATCATGAGGGATGGTGAAATCCTGATGGAACTTGAACAAAATGTCGTGCGAAATATCGCTGCATCAACGTAAAAGACTTCCATTTTGGAAGTTGTTTCGAGATTTTAAGAGGGTTAACCAAATATAACCCAATATTTATATTTTAGTTCCTTAATTGACAACTTGAGTCTAGGTATTAAGTTTTGATTAGATGGGGAAGTCTCACGGGAAATTACCTAAAACAGCATGCATAAAATATATAAAACTCATTTGAAGTCCCTAACATAGAGGATAAATAGACCTCATGCTGGTGCCACTGATTATTTATATGATAAGAGCTTCAACAACAACGACTGGGTTAGCATCCATCTTCTTGGAGCGGGCACCTTCAAACTGATATTTGTCTTACTTTAGTTTAAACTAAAATGTAACTTTAATTAAAATGTAAAACTGAAAGAATAGAATTAAGCTTAATTTTCAATAATACAATGCAAATTTTCAGATTCATTAACCTTCGAATTAAATTAATAATCATTTTACATGACATAAAAGTAGACAATAATAATTTGAAATATAGACTTTAAAAATAAAAATTTGGGAAAATTTTCTTCATCTCTGTTTATCTTCTTCATTTCACAAAACTTCCAATCAATATTGCGCTCATGAACAGAGTTTCCTTTCTTTATATTCTTCTTTGTATTTAAATTTGTTTTGCCTTGATTTTTCTTGCCTTGAATTTTTCTTTGCCTTTTCTTAGCTGCAGTTTTGCCTTGGTTAATATCCAAAACTTGAAGACTTCTTTACTTTTTACTTATATTTTTATAACTATCACATATCTTCTTAACGACACCTTCAAGCACTACTCCTGAAAAATCAAGTTGGGTTTGAAATTGTGTCATTTGGGAAAAATTGAAAAAGTAAATTAGATTGAGAAAAAAGGAAATAAAAAAACTAAGATTGAAAAAGAGAGAAATAGATAGAAAAAATTGTGTAAATTTTTGGTGCAATTTTTTAGTTTGAAAATTACCTATTTATAGGCGACAAAAAACTTGTTGTTGGCGCTAGACTTTGTACCGAGCGATATTCTTGGTAGCGCTAGCGATAAAGACTCCATCGCTGGCGTTATTATCTATTTCGTTCGATAGAAACTCTATCACTCAGTGGTTTTCCCATAGTGGCGCAACTTATTTGCATGACACCTGGTATGACCAACAGGTTTTTTTTAACCTTGTGCATATGAATAAGCCTAAGATAACACGTTAAATATTCCCCTCATATTATTTTAAAGGACTTAGTTACAGGTTAAAACTTTCATTTTGTTACACAAGTACGATACGGCTGCATTCCCTAACTAATTACTCAAAGTAAAAGATAAAGATTAAAAATGCAAACAATGGTTTTTCATTAAAACTTGAACAATTCCAAAAAGATTTCATCTTTGTGAAGAGTTCATATTTCGTAGCTAGTAATATTATATGTTAGAGCATTGCTCGGTCGAACTCACAAGTGTTTTTATCTCAAGCTTGTTGTCAAATTTAGTTGTCAAAATGATATCTTGATTTCTAGTCTACAATTTGTTAAGTCTCGGATTAGGATACAAGTGTAGTTGAGAAACGGAAATCACGGCAGTCATCATTGTGTTCTACCGTTCGAAGGCGAAGATCAACCGAAGCTAGCTTTTGGATAACTTCTTCAACAAAAGGTAAGTGAAGACTGAACCACCTATTTCTCAAGTTATATTCATCTTTCTATCTATGAGACGATGTCGCATAACTAATTAGATTATCATAAGCATATCAAGAATTTCGAGTCAAGATTCATCTTGTAATTAGTCCTCCAAATATGACTAAGCAAGAATTATCATTCAAAAATAGCCTGGAACAGTGATATGTGTCATTGATATTATTTGGGAATGTTTTCAAGTCGATTTAGAGAAATATATAACTACTGTAGATTCAGATATAAAACAGTGTAATACCAGTCTTACAGACTTGGAAAAATGTTATAAGTCTGAAGTCGTAATACATGTACTCGTACACGTAACGTAGTAGCTATATGTCGGCAAACAGATATTTGGTACACATATTAGTAAGCACACCTTTAAAAGTATGCGAACTCGTGAATCCGGATCGGTACGCAAACCAGTGCGTGTACTAGAAAAGAACTGTTGGTTACAAAACCGGTTTGGTATCCACACTGGTACACGTACAAGAAAAGTTATGCGGACTCCGGAATGTGGCTATGTTTAAATGGTATTTGTACCCGTACGCATACCAAAAAAGTTATGTGGAATCCGGAACTCGTTATATTTAAATGGTATCCATACCAATACGCATACCGAAAAAGTTCTGTGAACTCTAGAACTCAGCTATGTCTTAAGGTTTACATACCGGTACACGTACCATGACATAATTGTTCACAAACCGGGTACGTAATTTTATCTTGTACGCCTACTTACCATGCCGATTAAATTCATATGCATATAAAATTATTTCTCCGAAATAATTAGAATTTGAATAATCTCTAAAAACACCATAAACATATTTGATCACATGATTGTGTTTCGAGTTAAGCCTTAAGTGTTTATGAAAATGCTCAAGCTTATAGTTCAGTTGGCTAGCTTCGGCTAACCATTCATGAGTGTGGTCATATACACGGTTCGGTTATTGTTCATCCTAACCAGAGTGTATATCTTCATTAAGTTAATCAGATTCAAAGATTCATCTAACTGTAGATATTGTTTGCTTGGTTCCAAAACTATCTTAGCTTAAACCTAAAGCAACCTATGCTTTGAATGTTTATATAAGGGGAACCTCAAACAACTGGGATCTTTGAATCCCAACACTATTTTTCTTGGTGTGTCATAGTTGTAACTAGAGTCGTCCTCTTCTTAAAACCCTTTTAGGGTTTAGCGACTACAAAGACTTCATAGGGATTCGTGAATCCATGTCCAGCTATTGTTTATCTGATAGCTCGAGTATCCTGATCTTGTTTGATTGTTGAGCTGCTCACTTGAACAAGATGGATAGAAATCATCAAAGTTCTCTCCATAACAGATTTTGTTGATTCCACAAGTTTTATACTTGTGATGAGGTGAATAATACTCTAGGTTGCACTTCGGGTTGCATAAGTCCGGATTTTGAGGTTCGCTAGACTCTGTCTATAGCTGTCGATTTCCATTACCTTGATCTACTATCAAAAAAAAAATATCACATATATATGTGCTTATCTATGGGAGGAAGATTGATTTAAAGTCTTCAATTGAGTTGAATAAGCAACTCTTAGTTGGTGCGACATCAGCTAAGGGAATCAATTGCGCGCAGTCCTGCTTGGATTCAAGAGGCGTAAGGAGCACGACTGTAACTGAATTGATGTGAGGGTTTAATTCGGTCTCAACTACATTCCAGTCAGAAGTTATTTGATAGTGGGCTAGTGTCTGTAGCGGCTTAATACAGTTTGGTGTTCAATCTGGACTAGGTCCTAGGATTTTTCAGCATTTGCGGTTTCCTCGTTAACAAAACTTCTGGTGTCTGTATTATTTCTTTTCGGCATTGTATTGTTTATCTTTATAATTGAAATATCACAGGTTGTGCATTAATCAACCAAAGTAGAAACATCTATCCTTATTTGTTGGAGACGACTTGATTGATACGTGGAAATTGATCTTTGGAATCATCGAGTACTCTCACCCGCAAATCAGGTTCACGGACTTGCTTCTATAGATTTTCTGATTGTGAGAGGCAGAGATAAACTCTGGATATTCTTTCTTGATTGAGATTCATTAAGTTGAAAACTTTCGGAATTGAATTTGGGTTTGTCCATACAGGTTACCTAAAAAAAAATTGGTGGTGTATTTTGGCCCCCCGTATTTTCATTATACATTACAGTTCACCAGATTTGGGAGCTCATGAACCTTCAAACCATTCACAATACTTTCTGGCAGATTCATGGAAACCAATACAGATAGTAAAGGAAAATATCCCGGTACTTCAACTGCATATCAGGACTATCCATCTCCAAATACACATATGAAAGGTACACAATAATCCGCCTCAAAAATAAAAATATAAAAATAAGAAAAGGTTCACAGTAATGTATACCTAAGAGTTGTATGTGCGCCATTAGTAGATTCTTCATCGTGAAAGTTGGCCCTTGTGTCCCAGACAAGTAACATCATCTCCAGTCATAGCGATCCATTTGAAATCTCTTGACTAAATTAGAGACACAATACTCTAAATGAAGCAATGATATACATACCTCAGCACCAAATAAGGTATATATACCCAACTCTGGAGAAATCCTTCTCTCAGCACCAAATGATATCATCTTAATCTGCCTACTCCCCTCTTATATCAACAACTTCCTCATCATCACTTAAAAATCTCTCCGGTTTGAACTACATTGGAATTTTCCTCAGCTATCATAAAATCCATTGCAGCACCTTGTATCCAGTTTCTTCAGGAACGGGATGACGAAGACAAGATGAGCTGGTGAGCGTCTTCTTAGTCCTTCTAACCACTGCTTTCAAATATGGCATCCTTTGTAATTACAACCCTTGGATCTCCCTTCTGATTTCACAACAGTTCTGATTTCATCCAATAAATTTGATTGCATATTTTGAGAATATTAGCGCACCATGATCCATCTAATGCAGATGATGCTGACTCTGTACCTCCATCCAAAATCTCAGAACACAAACAATTTCATGGTCATTCAAATTTCTACCACCACCTTCTTCAGGTGAGACATTAGGCGTGGATTTAAAACCAATTAGCCATGGGAGGGTGCTTAATATCAGTATATTTAGTGGACCTGGTGGAAGTTTTATGGAGTTGTTGGAGAATACTAAAGAGTGACTGACTTTAAGGGCGGGATGAATAAACAGGGTGAGCAATATGACTGTCAAGATGAACTCCATAAGTGACTCCATAAGTGAACAAAGAAGAAGAAGAGACTGGATATGATGAGGTTGTAAAACTACATATAGAGATAGCGTAAGCCGGCCAATTACAACAAAGAGTGAATTGTAATTGTCTGGCTTTACATATTCAACAAACAAATAACTGGAATAGCAACGATTTGTTTTATTTAATTAAAGGATGCTATATAATCATAAAACAAGTTCCTTAAGAATTTCACCAACTGTGACAACATCAACAACTATGTCGAATTCCTTTCTCCTTACTGTAGATTAACAACAACTAGTTTATCAAAATGGACTAAATATTTCAGGCTTAACAAGTGTTTTCTTTTACTACTCAACATTCAATCAAGAATGCTGACTTTTCGTTTATGTATTATATGTTGAACTTTCAACCAAAGTTCAAGACTCACAATTCAGAAATTCTATATGATTTCCTAGTTACCTTCGGTTTCCATCAATAGCTATTGTGGCATAAGTCATGAGTAAACTACATCAGATTTTGAGTTCTGCTAAGAAAGTGTGTGGTTTTGGTCCTTAATCATGGATTGTGAGACACAATCGACAACATTCATAACTATGAATTCAAGCGTTCATCGTCACAAACATAAAACTTTAATACGATGAAACAAGCACAACATAATGAGACCCTAACATCACATCTATACTCAACAAATAGGAGATAAGAATTAACAAATTGGTGTTTGCTGCAGAAATGAAAACTTAAGATATGCAATTTCTTAAGAAGAAGAACTAGAATATCAAGATTAAATTGGTAGAACTGCTGAATGAGATTCCCATGTTGACACTAGTTCTTATTACAGTATAACATTTTTGTATATCGATGTATATAATTTCATCTACTATATCTATGCAAATTCAATAAACCAAGATAAAAGCTGATTGTAATAGATTCATGGCAACCCTGAAACACAGAATATTGAAAATGATTATAAGAGATTACCAACATTTTTCATCACTTGAACCTGTCACAGTCACCATCAAAATCATCATCAGTTAGTAAATCTTCAATTTCAGAAACTTCAATCCTAGAAGAAGCTTGTTTAGCCCATTCAACAATTTTCTCGGCTTCTCTATTAAATGAAGTTAAATCAGAAATCAATTCATTATCTTTATCCCATTCAAATGGGTCCATTTCAAATCCTCTTGAAACCCTAGTTTCTTTTCCTTGTTTCCTTATTACCTTTTTTGGAGAACACCAAAAGAAACAATTTTGCTTTGCTAAAGATGAAGAAGAATTTTCTCGAGAAGAATCAGAAGAACTAGAACAAGATCTAATAAACGCTTGTTTTGATTTAGGTTTAGAACCAAAACTGGAACTCTTTTTCACCTGATTTGAGATTGACGGTGAAGAACCAATTTCTTTATTTGGGGATAAAACTTGGTTTTGAGGGATTTCAGTCTTAGGATTAGTTCCTGGAAATGATTTGAGTTTGGAAAATCGCTTTTCGATATCAGTAGTAGGACCAAAACTAGAATTTGGATTTGATGGAGACCCAATTTTTTGATTTGGGGATAAACTTTGTGTATCTTCTACTGATTTAGAAACTGGGTTTTGAGGGATTTCTAGTTTAGGATTGGTTCCTGGAAATGATTTGAGCTTGGAGAAACGACTTTCAAGATCAGTAGGAAGGGAAGTGTCTGAAATACCTGATAAATTGATGGATGCAATCTGTTCAAGAACACATTGATCCATTGCTTGTGAGATGATGTCTTCGACTGTGGATTCATCGCTTTCAGAAAAGCATGAGAAATCAGCCATGGCTAGACAAACAAACTACAGAAGGAGAGAGAGACCCTAGAGGAAGAAAAAGACAGAGAACAGGGAAGTAGGTAGTTCAGACTTGTTGACTGATTGTCACTAGTACCAACGGCTAACTCAAGTCTTTAGACTTTTTGACCGTTGGGGCCCAGTTTCTTTGGCCTGAAACCCACTTCTGGTACTTGCTTTCCCTTTCGGCTTTGAAGCGGTATGGAAAAACCCACCATGGAGAAGTAACTGGAAGTGGAAGGAGATGTGTCGTTTTTTACCCTTTCTTATTAATCCACTGTGGCTAAAGCAACTTTAGTCATATGGGTTCCTATATCCTCGCGTTTTTAGGGGCCACTCGAAAGGATTTAGGGGCCAACAATAAAACAAAAAAGGTCACCCAAAGGGAAAATGTAGCCGGCCCTTATCTCGCGTAATTCGTAATGGCGAAATTACCCTTATATATTCGGAGGATATGATAACATTGTTATCCTCCGATTGCAATCGGAAGCCAAAATATTTCCCAGACTTACGATTGTAGTCGGTGCAGTATTAGAATGATTTGTGTTTCATTTTTTCCATTTTTGAGTTGTTAGAGTTATAGAGAAGAAGGTGAAGGAAAAAAAGAGAAAACCCATTTTATCACTACAAAAATGGATGGATATGAAGAAGAAGTTGAGAATCATGACGAAGAACAAAATGTTGAGGGTTCACGACCGTTTAGAGAAGACGATTTGGGGTATATGTTGAATGATCCAAACTTTTGTGGAGAGGAAAACATAGACGACCCTTTCATGGAAGAAAATGGAGAATCGCCCGATATTGAAGCTAACGATGCATGTAAAACACAGGTATTGTGTTAAGAAACTCAAATACTCGATTTGCATGCGTTTGTGTGCTTTTGTAAACAAGAAAAACCGATTATTGCATGCATTGAATGCCATGAACTACCCAGATTCGGTAGATAATTTGTAGAATAAACCTACGAATATAACACACTGAGTACCAAATATGTATATTCGGTAGTTACAAGATACTAGTTTACTGCCGAAGATGAGAAAAAACCCAAACTGGTTTTCCAAAAATATCTACATTCGGTAGTTATGTAGAGTTATTTACCCCCGAATGGCCCCAAAAACGAATTCCTCAGAAAATTTCAAAACTCAGTATTCTTATCCTTTACAATCGGTAATAGTTTAACATTCTTTGACTGCCGAATATAACAGTGGCCTCGAAATAAAATTTCCGAAAACTTGAAAAAATCGGATGTTTATCGATTAAAGTTATCTTCCGGTTATTTATATTCGGCTGGTTTACTATATATTTTAGCTTCCGATTATATCATTTTTTGCACTCAGTAAACTGTGTACATTCATTTGCATAAATCGGGTGTTTTGGGTAACCGATAGGATTCCGAATATAGAGTATTCGGAAGTTTGACTTATTTAATAACCTCCGATTATTGTATAATAATTTGTTGCTTTCATATGCAGGCCGTTGAAGAGTTTGTTGATGACTTCTATTTGAGGCCCGACACTTCCCTATACTATGCAAACAATTTGGTATACTCATTACTACTTTTTTCTTTTTTTCAAAATTTATATGTTAAATGGTTATGCTTATTAGATTTGTTTTGTTTTATGCACGTTTAGACATTTGGAAGTAAGAAGGAGGCAAAGGAATGGCTTATGAACAAGGCAAAAGATAATATGTGCGTGGTAGTTCAAAATAATCATGTTAGTGACACTCGATTTGAAATGATTTGTGAGCGAGGTGGGACGCGAAAGAGTCACGAGGGAAAGAATAGTAAGTACATACGGAAGACGAATAGGAAATACCGAAGCAATACCAAGAAAATAGGATGCCCATTTAAGATTGTCTTCTATAATCCCGATGGTATTAAAGGTAAAGAGTATAAAATGTATAAAGTTGATAACGGTTGTCACAACCATGATGATCCGTTGGATTTAATTGGATATGTAATGGTTGCCAAGTTAAAACCACATCAAATGCAGACGGTGAGGTCTATGCGGATCCAAAAAGCGAGTGCGAACTTAAGTAAAATAAAGGCGGACGATCCCGACAACTTGTCTTCTTTGTCTACAATTAAGTCGGCCCTAGCTACGATCAAAAGGACTGATACGCGTATCATTGGTGCACTACAATCGGTTGTTAACGATACACGTATTACCCCCGAATAAGACATTCGGTGGCAAACTTAAATTCTTATCTACCGATTAAGTTGGAAGTTACCAAAACTTAATCGGAAGTTAAATTAGTTACCAAAACTTCTGAATATGGGTTGTCTAACCTTCAATATTGGCCCTTGGAACCACCTGGAGCCATGGCGTGGTTTGTTTTGAACTTGTAATACTCGGAGGATAATTTTTTTGTAAAGTTCCGAATGTACGATGGCCCAATAATCAGAATTTTGGAAAAACTTATACTTTTCAAATTTTGTCTTTGAATTAATCGGATGTTAAATTAGTTACCAAAACTTCCGAATATGGGCTGTCTAACCTTCAATATTGGCCCTTGGAACCACCTGGAGCCATGGCGTGGTTTGTTTTGAACTTGTAATATTCGGAGGATAGGTTTTTTGTAAAGTTCCGAATGTACGATGGCCCAAAAATCAGAATTTGGGAAAAACTTATACTTTTCAAATTTTGTCTTTGAATTAATCGGAAGTTAAATTAGTTACCAAAACTTCTGAATATGGGCTGTCTAACCTTCAGTATTGGCCCTTGGAACCACCTGGAGCCATGGCGTGGTTTGTTTTGAACTTGTAATACTCGGAGGATAGGTTTTTTGTAAAGTTCCGAATGTACGATGGCCCAAAAATCAGAATTTGGGAAAAACTTATACTTTTCAAATTTTGTCTTTGAATTAATCGGAAGTTAAATTAGTTACCAAAACTTCCGAATATGGGCTGTCTAACCTTCAATATTGGCCTTGGAACCACCTGGAGACATGGCGTGGTTTGTTTTGAACTTGTAATATTCGGAGGATAGGTTTTTTGTAAAGTTCCGAATGTCGATGGCCAAAAATCAGAATTTGGGAAAAACTTATACTTTTCAAATTTTGTCTTTGAATTAATCGGAAGTTAAATTAGTTACCAAAACTTCCGAATATGGGCTGTCTAACCTTCAATATTGGCCCTTGGAACCACCTGGAGCCATGGCGTGGTTTGTTTTGAACTTGTAATATTCGGAGGATAGGTTTTTTGTAGAGTTCTGAATGTACGATGGCCCAAAAATCAGAATTTGGGAAAAACTTATACTTTTCAAATTTTGTCTTTGAAATAATAGGAAGTTAAATTAGTTACCAAAACTTCCGAATATGGGCTGTCTAACCTTCAATATTGGCCCTTGGAACCACCTGGAGCCATGGCGTGGTTTGTTTTGAACTTGTAATATTCGGAGGATAGGTTTTTTGTAAAGTTCCGAATGTACGATGGCCCAAAAATCAGAATTTTGGAAAAACTTATACTTTTCAAATTTTGTCTTTGAATTAATCGGAAGTTAAATTAGTTACCAAAACTTCCGAATATGGGCTGTCTAACCTTCAATATTGGCCCTTGGAACCACCTGGAGCCATGGCGTGGTTTGTTTTGAACTTGTAATATTCGGAGGATAGGTTTTTTGTAGAGTTCTGAATGTACGATGGCCCAAAAATCAGAATTTGGGAAAAACTTATACTTTTCAAATTTTGTCTTTGAAATAATAGGAAGTTAAATTAGTTACCAAAACTTCCGAATATGGGCTGTCTAACCTTCAATATTGGCCCTTGGAACCACCTGGAGCCATGGCGTGGTTTGTTTTGAACTTGTAATATTCGGAGGATAGGTTTTTTGTAAAGTTCCGAATGTACGATGGCCCAAATACTGGCCCCAAAATGGGATTTTTCCTATATCAGAAATTTTTAGATTTTTTCAATATATACATTCGGTAGTGAGTGTTCTTCCGAATACTGTGTGTCTACTTAAATATATTCGGTAGCCAAAAAATTCATTAAACTACCGATTATTAGCAGTTTGTATCCAGGAAGATATGGCCACCAATATTCGGCAGATAATTATCAAATCTTTCTCCCGAATACTGTCGATGTTCTTGAGAAATGAAGAACACGACTACATTCGGAATTAAATAAGCATGAATATCGCCCGAATCTGGATAAATAACCGAAAACCCTAGAATTTTTTTTTCTCGATTCGACGAATTAAAGCGAAATAAACCCCAAAAATGATAGATTCTTACCTAATTGGGGCCATTTGAAGTTGACGAAGTGTTTGACTATCGGAATCGCCACCACCGACTACATTGCCAGGTACGCGTTCTTCGCGTTCTTATACAGTTGAAATGAGTAGAATTTTTTGATTTGGTTTTTATACAGTTTTACCAGAAGGGCATTTATGTAACTTCAATATCATATAGGGTACCCCTTAACTAGAGTCTT
This sequence comes from Papaver somniferum, assembly GCF_003573695.1. Taxonomy (NCBI): domain Eukaryota; kingdom Viridiplantae; phylum Streptophyta; class Magnoliopsida; order Ranunculales; family Papaveraceae; genus Papaver; species Papaver somniferum. The sequence continues at coordinate 77,854,996 of NC_039365.1, forward strand.
TGGCTGGGTATAAATTGATGGCCCCTAAATCCTTTCGGGTGGCCCCTAAAAACGCGAGGTTCTATATTCCCAAATCCCCATCCCAGATATAGTTTTTTCTTCTAGGCAATTTTGTATGTGATGCAGTGGGAGATAAATTCCCAGTTTTTTTTTTTTTTTTTTTTTTTTTTTTTTTTGTGAAGCATGCATTTTATTAATAGAAGATTAGGTCACAATTTGACGTGGGTATGTGGTAACCACAAAGAGTCGTAGAAGATAACTTGACTAATACAAACCGGGATTGCCTGGTCCCAATTTTGGTTGAAAAGTTTCCCATTTGACTTCCGTCTGCCGCATGGTTGGCCAAGCCATTATTTCATTCTTTGTAGTTGTGTTGGATAGGGGCCTGCAGAATCTGTCGTACTCTATATTTTATTCTTCAATCATCCCTGAGATGTGCCACCGGGGTTCAGTAGCGGATGTGACGAAAAGCATAAGGTTTTCTGAGTCCGTCTCGAAGAGAACTTTTGGCCATTGCCTTTCTGTTGTTGTTCTTGATGCCAAAAGCAGAGCCCAAGTTTCTGCAGTCAACGTTGTTGTAATTCCTAAAGGTTGAGCTAAAGCCATAATTATTCGTGCTTCAGAATCTCTGCAAATGAAACCGGCACCTCAAAACCCGGATGCCCCCTGGCCGTCCCATCTGTGTTAATCTTAATCCAATTCAAGTTTGGCGTGGACCATCCTACCGAAATTGTTGAGATCCTTTTGCCATTTCTTGAGTGATTAACTACCGGCGAATCTCCTGGTAACACAGGAGGTAAGGATTCTATTGCCACCGAAAATTCTTGTTGTTGTTTTTTCGCCCAAGCTAGGATTTCTTCTGATGTTGTTTGCTTTTGGTGGTATATTAGTTCATTTCTAGCCAACCATAAGGTCCAGAATAGAAAGCATACATAAGAGATGACAGATACTGGTGTTGATTATCGTATAATTTGGGAAATGGTTGTTTAAGGCGTTAAAGGACATGTGGGGTTATAGTTGGAGTTTGGTAAGGTTGATAGCTGAGTGAATAAGGTGTTCCAAGCTGCAGCCACAGTTGGGCAGCGAATTAGCAGGTGTGACGCTGATTCTTGATTAGCGTTGCATCTGGGTTAAATTTCGGAGTTGGTCAGTTGGATGTGATGTAGGAGAGAGAAGGTTGGTATACCATCATTGATTGCTTGTCACAAGAAAAGCTGAATTTTTGGTGGACACGGTAAAGTCCACGAGAATTTTGTAGGTGTGTGTGGTGGTGGTGGTGGTGGTGTTGTGTGTGTGTGTGTGTGTGGGGGGGGGGGGGGGGGGGGGGGTTGAGTAGGTTGACTTTGGGTTATACATTTGTATCCCGGTGAAGTAGTGTATTTTCCAGATTTTGAGTGGGGCTAGATTATTTTGTCCTGGGGCTATCTTGGGATAGGTGGATGTTTATTATTTTTTGAGTTGTAAGATTGGGTAAGGTGTTTAATTTTTCCTAGTTCAATTTATGAGAGATCAGATCAATGATATCAACTACTTTCTGGATAGGGTAACATAGAACTGGGTCCAGGTTTGGGGAGTGTGGAATCCAATTGGCTTATATTGGTGTTGATAACCCATTTCTAGTACGATGAAAAATCAATTGTTGCATGAGAGGGACGAGTGAAGCTAATTGTCTCCTTTGAGCTCTGGAGGAAGACGGTATGGTATCAATGCCCTGTAGAATTTGTTGTTGGTTGAGATATTTTTCACTGCAGAAACTTTCACAGATGGAGTTAGGTTGTCCATGTAAATTCCAGATTATTTTCATTAGAAGTGCCTTGTTATGATCACTGCTTTTTCTTATACCTATCCCTCCTTCAGATATTTGTTTTATTACTTAATCCCAATGATATGGTTTTTTTGATGGGGTTGTAGTAAATAGGATTCGTTTCAGACTTGTGAAGGAAATTGAATTTTTAGATTTAATAAAAATATATATACAAAAATATTAACAACGGGCGAGAGGTACTGGGACTAAGGATTTGGCCAAATTCACTACACAGGGTTCATTCATATATTCTTTGACAATTTAAAACTCAATAAAATTAACATGGACTCTGATTTTTCCAAGATAGATTCTCAAAACATCGATTGTAAGTCCTAAGCATGATGTATCAAAACACCTAAGCTAAGCATACATCATCAAATTAAATAACAACCAATTAATTCAAATCATATTTCAATTTTAGATTAATGCAAAAGTCATAAAAAAGAATAAAATAAATTATCCCAAGGATGAAATTCAGCCTCCTCCGTCGTCCCAGTGTTGGGTTTTAGCTCCTCATGATGAAAACACGCTCAAAATATATTTTTATAGCTCAAATGGTGTTTACAATGGAGAGAAAAGGAGAAAATGGTGTAAAACTGTAATCTGTGACGCACAAAAAGCGTCACAGAATGAACGATAAAACACAAGTGTTGCTGATGTTTAGACTGCACTGCGACCCACGGCTGTGCGTCTTAGACACTGTTGATAAACCACTGTCCTTGCGAGTCTGTTCTTCGTGTTCTTGGTGTTCTTCATCATCAGCAGCAGCAGAAACAGAGTTTCATCAACTCTTGATTTCTGCTTCTCTGGACCTTCTCTCGACCCCAAACTCTCGACACCCCCTCTAGGACTCCCAGGGAACCTATTTAAACCAAAAACACGCGTTGAATCTCCTCCATTAATCCCAAATAATCTTCTTTTACTCGGGATATTTTCTTTCCTTTTCAAAGAAATACGGGATTTTCTTTCCTTTAATTCCTCTTCCGCGCTTCTGTTGATGTGGAACACACTCCAAACAAGTTTCTACAGCATCCCAACTCCATCCAAACACGTACAAACACGCTGAATCCCGTGAACAACTCTTCCCTGCACGTATTCCCCTTTTTCCAGCTCGTGGATTGCCTAGCCAATTCAATCCAATTATGGTCGAACCAAACACCCATACCATCTTTATTATGATATATCACATCTTTCCACAAAGTTTCAGCGATTGAATCGCACAAAATCACGTCCAAATGTCCGATCAAACTTCTGCCAGTTGCATGCATCATTTTTCCCGCCTTTTTCTGATTTCAAATTTTGGAAGAAAGGGACCTCCCCTTTATCCATTCCTGGGGTCCCTTTAGCAATTGGGGCGGAAATAGTAATTTTTCTGGGTGTTTTTAACAACTCCTCCGGGTGCTTTTAGCGTATTTCTGGGGTGCCTTTAACACTTTATCCTGGGGTGTAAAACACCACTTTTTAAGCCCATTTCACCGCAAGGGCTTATTTCTCTAAAATTTCCTACAAAGACATAAAATAACACAATAAATACAAAATCGAGCACTAACAATACATACAATTGAGACATATTAGACACATAAATGTGTCTATCACCCAACCAATAGGATGAAGCTTTTTAACTGACGAATCATGTCCCCAGAAAAAATTCCTGGTGATACGGTCTATTTGTTTTTGGACATTGATAGGTAGATTTTGTGTTTGCATTAGGTGGTTTTATGTAGGGTTAGGGAGGTTTTAATGAGAACTAATCTTCCAGCTGGAGTCAGACATTTTGTCATCCACCCTTTAGCTTTTCGAGCTAATCTTTGAAGAAGAGGCGCAAAGGTGTGATTAGATGCTCTTCCTTGTTTGAATTGGACTCCAAGATAGATTGGAGGTTTTGATGTGGACGACATATCGAAAACTTGTTGCAGATTACTTATCTCAACAGGATCCAATCTCGGATGATGAATAATTACTGATTTGTAAGTATTAATTACCTAGACCGCCGAAGTGTCGTAAGAGTGAAGCAGGTTCTTGAGATGGAGGTTACTCTGAGCAGAGGCTTTATAAGTGATTAGCAGGTCATCAGTATACATTAAATGAATAATGGGTGGTGCTTTTCTTGAAATGTTAAGTCCTTGAACCAACTTTTGATTTTGAAGGTTTCCCAGATTTGTAGACATGATCTCCGCACATATTATGAATATATAAGAAGATAGTGGGTCTCCTTGTCTAATACCTCTAGTTGGGATGATATATCTGTGAGGTATATCAACGCAGTTAATATCCGCGTTTCACCAGAAACGTAATTTAAAAATCCGTCCAAGTAAAACGTAATTTATAAAAGCGTGTGATATGAAATGCAATTATAAATTGCGTTTGGTATACGACGGGATTTAAGATTCCGTCTGAGTGTTAAATGTTTTCTATAATTACGTTTTACGAAACGACTTTTAAAACTGCATCTGATCTAGACGCTTTTTATAATACGTTCAGCGTCAAACGTGGTTTATAAACCCGTTTAGTTTTTTACATGAATTTAAGGTGTTATCATCGAATCCAAGAACTGGATTCAAGCGTGAATTTGCATTTTCTATAATTGCACAATCTGAATTTTCTGGGTTTTTAGGTCGAACTAGTGTAAGGACCCTCAAGCTCGTCAACGCTATTTGACTGGTCTAGCAATGATCAAGAGACGATTATCCGATGATAACACGATTAGTTTAACTCAAACGTTAACTAATAGAAATTAATCTAACAACGATCTAGGTACGAAACTAGTACTTCTGAAGAGATATCGAAAAGTTATGCGGAATGGACTACTTGAACGTGTCAATCGGATATCGGGTGAAGAAGATATCATCAGATTGGTTGAAGAGAAAAATAGTCTTTTCACAAATATTCAGACCTGGAGTTCCCTTAGCGATGAGAGTGGATGCAATAGAAATATCCTAGATCTTATCTTAAACGGGATCGAGAGGATAAACTCTCTTTCTTTTATTTTCTCTTCATTCTTCTTTTCTCTTCTTCTTTCTTCCTCTCTGCCTCCTGTTCTTCTCTGCTCATGTTATGTGAGAAGAGTGTGTGAAATAGAAGATAAACTTAAGGGAAAACATGGCGAGTTGGTCGTTGGTGATGATGTTATGTTTGTTTGAGCACGGGACGAAGATGGTAAAGTTTTTACTGTCAATTGAAGATGTGATTCCTGAAGTTAGGGTTTCAGTGGAATTGAGATGTAAATCGTGTTGCTGATAGATAAATAGGAAGAGGGTTGTTGTTATTTGCTGTTATTGAGTGGTTTCGATGGTTGAATCAAAGTTAGGGTTCTGTGAGTTGAAGATGATGATTTGATTGAATGAAATAACAGGAAATTAAAGGATGGGTTTGATAGTTTTGAAGAGTCTAATTGAAGTTGGAGTTTGAAATATAGAAAATAAGATTTAGAAATTGAATTAGGGTTCAGTTGAAGACTAGTGGCGATGGATGAACTGAACTGTAGAGGTTTGGGAATTATTCAAGAGTTTACTGTGTATGGATGAGAGCGAGGAATATTGTTGAAGGTTGGTTGAACAGAACTTGTGGAGTGGTGATAGTTTTGAGAAGATTTGCTGGATGGATTCAAAACAAAGAAGAATTGATTCAATTGTTTGGGAAGAAACTATTTTGAGGTAATTGTTCTTTTAGTTCAGTTAGTAATGTTTTGTTTGTCTTCATTTTGGCTTCATGAGCTATGAGATGTGGATGAAGATGTTAAATTTGATATTGTTGTTTTATAGAGAGTTGTATTTGTGTTGTAGTTAGCTGAATAAGAGAATTGTGTTGGTTTTGGTAAGTGAAATAAAAGGGAGAAGATATGGCATGGAGTTTCCATTGGTGTTGTTGAGTGTAAGAGATTTAGTTGTGATTGTAGTTCAGGTCTGGTTGAATTACAAGAGACATGTGTAAATGGTGGAGATCTGAAGATTGATATTTTGGTGGTTAAGTGGATTTATAGCTGAGGCTACTTTGTTTCGTTGAGGAATTGGTAGAGCTGAATTGTATATATGAAGATGAATCTGAATCAGTTTGTAATGAATGTTGAATTGGTGAAGACGTTAAACCTTATAGGAATAATGGTAGCCATGTTGGGTTGCGTTGGTGCTTGTAGTTCTGAAGTGTCAAGATTAGGTTGAAGTGATGAACTGTAGATGAATTTGGTGGTGGAAGAGCAATAGTTGTTGAGATTAATGTCGCAAAGATGTTTATAGGATAGAGTTTCCAGTGCAAGCTTGCAACTTCTCTTATAGGTAAGATAAATCTTGTAATTTCTTTTGTGTATAAGTTTGATTTAAGTGATTATATAAAAGTTTGATAGAATTTAAATGTTAATGAAATAGAGTTGAAATGAAGCCTTGGCAGGAAAAAATAGTTGCTTAGCTTGAGCCTAGCTTAGTGTGTTGATTCTAGTGATGCACCGTTATGTGCAGTTCAGTTTCTGACCTGTGCAGTGGCTCAGGTTTGAACCTTTGGCTTGTCTTACTGAAGTTATTCAGTCTGACTCAGATTAATTGTTAGCTGACTCAGTTAGCCTGACTGAGTCGAATCGTATTGAACCACTGAGTTACCTGTCTTGACCCGAGTTGACTCTGTTTGACCGATTGATTACCCTGGACTTGGATGGACGTGGACTGTTAGTTGACCCCTTAGACCGTCAGTGACCGTTAGATTGACCCAGTTAGGCCAGGCCCTGTGTAAAGGGTTTGTTTAAGTGGACTTGGGCTTCAGAATAGTTATCTTTATATTGATGTTTTGGACCACTTATGGTCCGAATTGACCTTTACTTCTTCTACAAAGTTGTAGACATTCATAAGATTTAGCTAATAGACTATAGAACCAACCTAAAGGAGTTAGTAAATCTTTAGATATGCAAGAGATGGATAATGAGGATGTGTTAAACCACAAATGGGCTAAGAAACATTAGATAGACTTGTATAATTCTTGTATGAGCCTTTTGGCTAGATTCTTAGTTTTCTTGTGTGATTAACAGTTAGTCTATATTAACAACGATCGATTCAAGGACGAACCAGCGGATCGTGGATCTCGAGGTAGGCGTGGCTTGTCATCAAAATAGGTCGGAATACATTTGACTCTTTTGTAACCATTGTTGTTTCTTCTACAAAGGTTTATATTTAACAAACCATGCATTGTCTGTCTATGCATTCCATGCTTTATTAAAATTGCATTATGATAATTCTGTTGATCCTTTGAATCTTTCCATGAAATGGAAAGGACTTGTAAGGTATGTCATTATGAATTGTTATGGGAAATGAGAATTTCCACTTGTGTTATATAGGATACGCTCCTTCACATTTATAACTACATGAATTCAGCTTTTATGCTTATATCGGTCGACAGTTTGCGAGTTCGGAATTCTCGACATCCATATTTATGATTAGGTGTGGATTTGCAAGTTCGGAATTGCACAACCATAGTACACATTGTTTGAAGAAGGAGTTTGTCTATATACATGTTTGTTTACTTCTGTGAGGATATGCTCTTTCGCATTTATACCTACATGAATTCAGCTTTTATGCTTATATCGGTCGACAGTTTGCGAGTTCGGAATTGTCGACATCCATATTTACGATTAAGTGTGGATTTGCGGGTTCGGAATTGCACAACCATAGTATACATTGTTTGAAGAAATAGCTTGTCCATATTCGTGTTTGTGTATCTCAGTGACTTGGTCACTATTTAATGTCTGGGAAAACATTATTGTTTTTCTTAATCTTTCTTATGATTACTTAGAAGTTAAATGTTAATTATTCCCACTTTCAGTTTTCAGAGACAGATCAGAGTTGCGCAGCGAAAGCCACAAGTGTTGACTCCGTTAATTAGTTAACTTCCGCTATATTTATTATGTTGTTTATTGTATCTGTAAACCAATTGACTATTATATATGTATCATTTGAGAGAAGTTCATGTATGTATATTCTGAGCGGGGTTAGTTTTGGGATAAATTTTGTAGCAGATTTCTTAATTGAATGTTTAAGTATTTGAATTAGATTCTTAGTGCCTCTTTATTTAGTTAATCTCTTGGATTGGTCAGCTGCTAGATTAGGGGGCGCTACAGTGTTGGTATCAGAGCTCACTATTAGATCTTATATGGGTGACAATAGGAATAGCCAGTGCCAGTTAGTGAACTAGATTAGTTTAGAACTGGGTTGGGTTTGTGAGATAAATCTTAATCACTAAAAACTATCAATAATTAAAAAGATTGATTGATTTGCTTGATTGATTGTTTGTTTATGTAATGAAGTAAAAATTGTAGAGTACGCCAGTAACTTTAGTTAATAAGGATTTGAGAATAATTAATCTAAAAAGTATAAACACCTAGACAATCCAATATTAAAAATAAATAAATAAATAAATAGTGAGATTAATATTATAGACTTATTAAGCACCTTGACTTATACGTACGGTCAATAATTTACAATCACATAAATGTTAGTAATATTTTTGAGTCTCAATAATAGTTGTAAGAGTAGTTAGAATAATAGCTCGACCATCCATGTTAATAAGAAAATATTATAATAGTAATTATAGATGATAATCAAAGTAATAATAATTTCAATTAAGTTATGATTAGCTTTTATCATTTAGTATCATATTGAACTTAATTCAACTAAATTTCTTTAAAGATATATAACGATAAAATAAATTATAATTAAATGACTAGGGAAAAATTAATAACGCGTATCTATGATTAAGTTTTGTAAATTAAACTAATGACAAATTAGAGATGTATGTTTTGCATTTAAACTAGATAGTAAATATAATACTTATTGGGTGGACTTAATAAAGTGAGGACATAATATATAAAATAAAAAGACTCAACCTATTAGTAATCTTACACAAATATTATGTTTAGTCTAGTGAATGATCCAGTAAATCAATAAGATCGAACAAATATACATGAAGTATTAAGAATAGTATTCAGATGTTTGGTGTAGTATTAAAATTAAAAGAAAATAGATTTGTATATTAATAGGACACTTTATATTAATAGCAAAATCTAAAGACCATTATGACATATTAAAATTTTATGCAGACTCAAATGAAAATCATATTAAATTACCAACGCCAATATTCAATAAGATATAGTATACAGATTCAATCTGAATAAATAAAATCTATTATGCCAAATTTTTATGAGAATGTATAATTATGTTTACAAGATTAAGGCTTAGTGTATCGGCCGGACTATCAATAATGAGAATAATAATACAGTTGATAATAGTATGCGAATAGTTAGGCTGGTAGTAAATTTATAACAGATAATATTGGACAATTTTATATATGATATTACAGTAAAGTTAAAATTATGAAATATTATAAATTATCGTAAAATTGAATCGGGATGACCTATATTGGTAAAAAGAATAAATAAAATAAATTTTGATAACTAAATTGCGTAAAATGATGTGAACTATTTATATATTCTACGAAGTAAATTTATCAGACTTATACCAATTACAATAAAAGTTTAGAGACTAATTAATCTTAATAAATTAATAAGTTAGCATTTAATTAATCCAGCACTAGGGAATAGTGTGTTTTCTCAGTTCGTAGGAAGGCATTGTTGGGATTGGCCAACCTTGACAGGGCAACTGCATTCAGAGATGACCGATCATTGAAGCTTAGTATTATTCTTTCGGAAACCGATAGATATAAATTCACTTAGAAATAAATTCGTAGGAATATCCTTTGTAATTAGAGACAAGTATTTTATAAGATAGAAATTAGTGTAAGCAACTTAGACTTCCGTATTTGATAGAACTTAACTCAGTGTAATTTGTATATTTTAGTTATAGAGCCATATAGATTTGTGCTTTGTTTATGTTGTTTGCGCTTAGATAAGAGATGCAGTTATTGTATAAGGTGGGGAGTTTTTGAAGACCAGAAGGATGATTGATTTTCGAGGACGAAAAATGTATAAGGTGGGGAGAATGTAAGGACCCTCAATCTCGTCAACGCTATTTGACTGGTCTAGCAATGATCAAGAGACGATTATCCGATAATAACTCGATTAGTTTAACACAAACGTTAATTAATATAAATTAATCTAACAACGATCTAGATACAAAACTAGTACTTCTGAAGAGATATCGAAAAGTTATGCGAAATGGACTAGTTGGACGTGTCAATCGGATATCGGGTGAAGAAGATATCATCAGATTGGTTGAAGAGCAAAATAGTCTTTTCACAAATATTCAGACCTGGAGTTCCCTTAGCGATGAGAGTGGCTGCAATAGCAATATTCTAGATCTCATCTTAGACGGGATCGAGATTCGAGAGGATAAACTCTCTCTCTTTTCTTTTCTCTTCATTCTTCTTTTCTCTTCTTCTTTCTTCCTCTCTGCCTCCTGTTCTTCTCTGCTCGTGTTCTGTGAGAAGAGTTTGTGAAATAGAAGAGAAACTTAAGGGAAAACATAGCGAGTTGGTCTTTGGTGATGATGTTATGTTTGTTTGAGCACGGGATGAAGATGGTAGAGTTTTTACTGTCAATTGAAGATGTGATTCCTGAAGTTAGGGTTTGAGTGGAATTGAGATGTAAATCGTGTTGCTGATAGATAAATAGGAAGAGGGTTGTTGTTAATTGCTGTTATTGAGTGGTTTCGATGGTTGAATCAAAGTTAGGGTTCTGTGAGTTGAAGATGATGATTTGATTGAATGAAATAACATGAAATTAAAGGATGGGTTTGATAGTTTTGAAGAGTCTGATTGAAGTTGGAGTTTGAATTAGAGAAAATAAGATTTAGGAATTGAATTAGGGTTCAGTTGAAGACAGTGGCGATGGATGAACTGAACTGTAGATGTTTGGGAATTATTCAAGAGTTTACTGTGTATGGATGAGAGCGAGGAAGATTATTGAGGGTTGGTTGAACAGAACTTGTGGGGTGGTGATAGTTTTGAGAAGATTTGTTGGATGGATTCAAAACAAATAAGAATTGATTCAATTGTTTGGAGAGAAACTATTTTGAGGTAATTGTTCTTTTAGTTCAGTTAGTAATGTTTTGTTTGTCTTCATTTTGGCTTCATGAGCTATGAGATGTGGATGAAGATGTTAAATTTGAGATTGTTGTTTTATAGAGAGTTGTATTTGTGTTGTGGTTATCTGAATAAGAGAATTGTGTTGGTTTTGGTAAGTGAAATAAAAGGGAGAAGATATGGCATGGAGTTTCCATTGGTGTTGTTGAGTGTAAGAGATTTAGTTGTGATTGTAGTTCATGTCTGGTTGAATTACAAGAGACATGTGTAAATGGTGGAGGTCTGGAGATGGATATTTTGGTGGTTAAGTGGATTTATAGCTGAGGATACTTTGTTTCGCTGAGGAGTTGGTAGAGCTGAATTGTAGATATGAAGATGAATCTGAATCAGTTTGTAATGAATGTTAAATTGGTGAAGAGGTTAAACCTTATAGGAATAATGGTAGCCATGTTGGGTTATGTTGGTGCTTATAGTTCTGAAGTGTCAAGATTAGGTTGGAGTGATGAACTGTAGATGAATTTGGTGGTGGAAGAGCAATAGTTGCTGAGATTAATGTCACAAAGATGTTTGTAGGATAGAGGTTCCAGTGCAGGCTTGCAACTGCTCTTATAGGTAAGATAAATCTTGTAATTGCTTTTGTGTATAAGTTTGATTTAAGTGATTGTATAAAAGTTTGATAGAATTTAAATGTTAATGAAATAGAGTTGAAATGAAGCCTTGGCAGGGAAAAATAGTTGCTTAGCTTGAGCCTAGCTTAGTGTGTTGATTATAGTGATGCACCATTATGGTGCAGTTCAGTTTCTGGCCTGTGCAGTGGCTCAGGTTTGAGACTTTGGCCTGTCTGACTGAAGTTATTCAGTCTGACTCAGATTAGTTCTTAGCTGACTCAGTTAGTCTGACTGAGTCGAATCGTATTGAACCACTGAGTTACCTGTCTTGACCCGAGTTGACTCTGTTTGACCGATTGATTACCCTGGACTTTACTGGACGTGGACTGTTGGTTGACCCATTAGACCGTCAGTGACCGTTAGATTGACCCAGTTAGTCCAGGCCCTGTGTAAAGGGTTTGTTTAAGTGGACTTGGGCTTCAGACTAGTTATCTTATGTTGATGTTTTGGACCACTTATGGTTCGAATTGATCTTTGCTTCTTCTACAAAGTTGTAGACATTCATAAGACTTAGCTAATAGATTATAGAACCAACCTAAAGGAGTTAGTAAATCTTTAGATATGCAAGAGATGGATAATGACGATGTGTTAAACCACAAATGGGCTTAGAAACATTAGATAGACTTGTATGAGCCTTTTGGCTAGATTCTTAGTTTTCTTGTGTGATTAACAATTAGTCTATATTAACAACGATCGATTCAAGGACGAACCAGCGGATCGTGGATCTCGAGGTAGGCGTGGCTTATCATCAAAAGAGGTGGGAATACATTTGACCCTTTTGTAACCATTGTTGTTTCTTCTATAAAGGTTTATATTTAACAAATCATGCATTGTCTGTCTATGCATTCCATGCTTTATTAAAATTGCATTATGATAATTTTGTTGATTCTTTGAATCTTTCCATGGTATGGAAAGGACTTGTAAGGTATGTCATTATGAATTGTTATGGGAAATGAGAATTTCCACTTGTGGTATATAGGATACTCCTTCACATTTATAACTATATGAATTCAGCTTTTATGCTTATATCGGTCGACAGTTTGCGAGTTCGGAATTGTCGACATCCATATTTAAGATTAGGTATTGCGAGTTCGGAATTGCACAACCATAGTATACATTGTTTGAAGAAGGAGTTTGTCTATATACATGTTTGTTTACTTCTGTGAGGATATGCTCTTTCGCATTTATACCTACATGAATTCAGCTTTTATGCTTATATCGGTCGACAGTTTGTGAGTTCGGAATTGTCGACATAGGTGTGGATTTGCGAGTTCGGAATTGCACAACCATAGTATATATTGTTTGAAGAAAGAGCTTGTCCATATTCGTATTTATGTATCTCAGTGACTTGGTCACTATTTAATGTCTGGGAAAACATTATTGTTTTTCTTAATCTTGCTTATAATTACTTAGAAGTTAAATGTTAATTATTCTCACTTTCCGTTTTCAGAGACAGATCAGAGTTGCGCAGCGAAAGCCACAAGTGTTGACTCCGTTAATTAATTAACTTCCGTTATGTTTATTATGTTGTTTATTGTATCTGTAAAACAATTGACTATTATATATGTATACTTTGAGAGAAGTTCATGTATATATATTCTGAGCGGGGTTAGTTTTGGGATAAATTTTGTAGCAGATTTCTTTATTGAATGTTTAAGTATTTGAATTAGATTCGTAGTGCTTCTTTATTTAGTTAATCTCTTGGATTGGTCAGCTGCTAGCTTAGGGGGCGCTGCAACTAGGGCTGGAAAATCAGAAGAATTTAATTTTGTTGTTGGTTTTGGGGAATCTAGTTAAAAAAAAAAAAACTAAAATTTGTGTCCCTAATTTCAAAGGAGGGTGAAGTTGAGAACGGGAATTCACATGGTAACATAAAAAATGGGGATCAACCGAAGAATGCTCAGTTAAAATGTCTTGATGTTGAGGAAATAATGAAGACTGATTTGTTAGAATCAAAACAGGAGATCAATGGTGATAGGTTAAATGGGGAAACTTAAATATTAGTGGAGAAAACACCAAGGAGATTCACACGTTCATCTCGGAAACTACAGAAGTTATCAGCTGCAAAAAACGTATTGCGTCTCTTGGGAAAACTAAAACTCGGTTTACTCGTTCTACTTTGGACTCGATGGCGGTGGAGACTGTAATGGATGGAAATAAGGAGCTATGTAAGGATTCAGCAGAGGCGCCTGAAAAGGAGGCACCAAAAATTTCTAGGATGGCACCGGCAAAACTTGTAAAAAAAGGGTTCAAGGATACATCTGAGAATGGCATAGAAAATACTGTAACTGGCACATCCGACAAGCTGTTAACTTGTTTATCTTTGGATCAAAAAGCAGATGAGATGGTAACCGATGACAATATGGAGGTAGAAATAACTTCAGCCGGGAAACCAAGTTTAGATAGTACGGAACATCTAGCAGTTATCCCTGAAAATTATGACCCTCAGCCTCTTTCATTGGACAAACATGGGAATTGCTTTCCAGATTCAGCTTTGGAAACTAAGGTAGATGATCTGATAATGGATGACAATAACATCTTCATGAGACGCTATTAGCAACCACATCTGACCAAACGTAATTTTAAATTACGTTGTAAGGAGACGTTGTTATAAGTCGCGCCCAGTGTCAGACGCATTTTATAATATTGTTTTGATAGACGCTGTTTTAAAAACCATCCCAGCCAGACGGGTTTATAAACAACGTTGCATTTAGCAAACGTAAAATAAAATAATGTTTAGTGTTCCACGGCCTTTAAAATTACGTTTGGCGTCTCACGAGCTTTACAATAGCGCGTAGCTATATATGAGAATTGCCAAAAAAAAGTTCTCATATTTAGACACTTCTTTGACATTATAGAAATATGACACTTATAACAACCCAGACTGCGCCTGGTTTTGTTGCCATATACAGCTTTTGGCAACAACGCTGCGTTTGCTCTAAGGTTTATCTAGTTTTAGAAAACTCTAAACGTCAAATAAAATATATTTTCAGTGATTCTACACACACTGGATCTTATCCCGTGTGTTTCCCCAGGAGGAAGAGATCGAGAAGACGAGAGGAATGTTTCTCTGCTGTGAAGGTGGAGGTGGGTCCCTCCATCACTCTCACACGGTGATAACCACGGAATAATCTCTCGGTGTACGAATCAGTTTCGAAATTTCGTCGAATCATTTTCGAAATATCGTCCACATCCAAGTCCAACGCCACTTCGTATGTCGTATAACAGGGACCTTTAAACATTATCTTACTCGGAGTAGTGTTCAATTGAGTTTGACTGGTCTAGGGCTTTTAGTACTCCTATAAGAGCAAATTTTATGGATAGTATCATTCTTTCATTTTGAAAGAGTGACTACCAATTATATCTAATTAGAGGTGATGTAATTTTGATTGTTGTAGAAAAAGCGGTAAAAAAGATTCGTTCAACTCAGACTTGTGGAGATTGATTTTAGACCTAATTCTAAATTAAACTAGAAAATATATAAAAGATGATAACAATATTATGAAGACTGGGACTCAGGATTCCACGAAACTCCATATTCATGTGATTCATGTATTTATTTTTGACAATTATAGGTCAAGTAATAAAAATATGGACTCTGATTCTTTGCCAAAAGTAGATTTTCGAAACAATGACTGTAAATTGAAAGAATGAGACATCAAAATTCTTAAACTAATCATGATCCATCAATTGAAATCACAATCATTCAATAAAAACTATAAATTGATTAAGAATTAATGCAAAAAGTCATAAAAGAATTAAATATAATTACCACGCACATGAAATATGGTTTCCTATGTCATCCTAGTGTTGGGGTTTAGCTCCTCATGTCGAAACACACTCAAAATAATTGTTCATATCTTCAAAAGGTGTTTACAATGAAGAGAAGGATCAAAAAGAATAAAACAATAGTTGCAGAAAGCCTTTGGCAGAGAATCTGATGTTAGTCGCTAAAAGTCTTTTACAAGCAGATGAAAAACGATAAGTCTCTTTTGTCGCTGAATAAACGACTGATTCTACGACTGACTCTATAAGCCCATGTTTCTTCAACTTCTTACTCCTGCAACCTTTATGTTCTTCAATTCTACCCTATGTCAGGCCCCCAAACTCTCGGGTTCTCCTTTTGTGACCTCCGAGCACCTTGTTTATACATTACAGCCACCAAGAATCTCGAGAAATCTTTGGAATAATTCTCTTTTTCTTTCACCTGAAGTCACGGGATTTTGGTTTCCTTATTCTTCTTCACGCTTTCCCTGAGAGATATGCATCCTAGAAGATTTTATCTTCCCATATACTGCATGTAACTTCTTTAAATATTCAAACTATCTCGAAACAGAAACCCGAGATATCCTATAACCTGTTTTGTAGGAATCGTGTTTTCTTTCGAATGTGAA
The DNA here is from genome assembly GCF_003573695.1 of Papaver somniferum. NCBI lineage: Eukaryota > Viridiplantae > Streptophyta > Magnoliopsida > Ranunculales > Papaveraceae > Papaver > Papaver somniferum. The sequence goes on from NC_039365.1 coordinate 77,870,877, forward strand.
CTCTTTACCAGATCTGTTTGACCCTAACATGCCCATATCAATCATAGCCTGCAAGAAAATCCGTGAAAATATCTCTTAAATCCTCTCTAGACAATCACGTAGTTGCTGGCCAATTGTCCCGCCAAAAATTTTCAAACAGTGGTGAAGAAAAGGGTTGCCCCTATCCGACATATGAGTGCCTTTATCAACTGGGATGGAAACATTAATTTTTGGGTACCTTTAGTACTTCTTCAAGGTGCCTATACCAACTCTTTCGGGAGCCTTCAACTCTAATCTTGGGAGCCTTTAGTAATTTCTCATGGGGGTGGGGGGTGCAAACACCACTTTTTCGAGCCAATTTTTCGACACGTGTTTATTTCTCCAAAAATACCTACAAAGACATAAAATACTACTCCCTCTGTTCCACTTTAGATGATGTTTTAGGGTTATTTTTTTGTTCCACAATACTTGAAGGTTTCATATTTTTCCAAAAAACTACCAACAATATCCTTACTTTTTGTCTTGGAACTATAAATTTATTTTTAAATGCACTAATAACAATTAATGTTTAAAGACTTTTTTGAAGGACATTGATGGAAAATTTTAATATCTCTCTCTATTCCTTAATTTGCGTGAAAACTCCTATAACGTCATCTAAAATGGAACGGAGGGAGTAAAATAAGTACAAAATTGGGTACTAACAATAATGCGTTTATTAAGAGGCTATTATAGGGTTCTTGCACCCCACTTTCATCCCCAACTCGTTCATGTAAACAAGTGGTTAATAGTGTGACACTAGACGGGGGACTGTCCCTCGTCTGAGAAAAGAAAGCTACACGGGAGATGGACCCCGTGTAGATTTTTTATTTTTTTTGGACCTATATGGGGGAATGTCTCCCATGTATCAAGAAAATTTGCAATGGACGGGGATGGTCCCCCTTCTGGAAGTTTTTTTCGTTTTAGACGGGAGACAGGCTCTCGTATGGATGATTTTTTATTTTTTTGGACGGGGGACAGTCCCCCGTCTAGTTTCAAATTTTTTTACTACACGTGAGACTGTCTTCCGTGTAGTGCTTCTTTTATATTTGCTCACAGTGGATTCACTCGATGAAGTCCTCCTTCAAAATGAAGGATTTAGTCTCATTTGCTCGCTACCCATACCTCATGCTCTAATGATCTCAAGTTTGACTAATTATTATTTCCTTTATATTGTATTTGGTTCTACCTATTTGCCACCCACATATTTACTATTTGTCACCCATATTAATTGCCATCACCGTTTGTACGGGTATCACCCATATATTTTTTGATATGTCCTAAACACCACATCTTGACTTTTGATTTACATTCAATAACAAAACCACCCAATAACTGCCCAAAAAAACAAAATATATTCATCCACCCTCAAACCTCTAAGATCAAAAACAAAATAAAAAAAATTCATGTGTATTCCTTGAAAAGAATAATAATAATCCTCCCAGAATTGAATGTTTAGCTCATAATGTTATTTTAACCCAACTAGACTTTCGATCTTGCTTCCGTCGCTGACTGGCCACCTTCTATCATCTCCACTCACCAATGTCTACCACCATTCATATACATTGTTAGTGTAATAATAGGATACTCCTCGATTAACAATTACTAATATATTTTAGATTAACAATTACTAATATATTTTACAGTACTGTGGAAATAATATTATATACGAACCATTATAAGAAAAAGGGATATGAAGGTGGTAGGAAGAGTTTATTATTTCTGTTTTCTCTGAAGTTTTTGTATATTGCCAACCATCAAGTGGTCTGATGATTGGCATGCTTCCTCCCATTTCGTAGGTAGGGGTTCGAATTTTGTAATTATCAGAAATAATTTATATAAGGAGTTAAGGATGTACCTTAAGACCATTGTTCCAAACTAAAAAAAAAAAGAAAAAGAAAAAAAAGATCGTATACATTACAGAAGTGGCGTATGCCTTATTTATAAGGGGACTTGCATGGTAAAGCTTATCATTACAAGGACACCTGTTGCTTGACGTGTTATAATACTTAGAGTTTAAGTAATTTCCTTTTAGCTTAAGTAAAGCTAGATTATTCTTATCTAATAAGATAATGAGGCAGTTCCCATTTGATAAACCCAAAACGGTGGGTCACTACCAGAAAATTCCGTAACCCTCCCTCTTGGATGATCCATTGTTAAAATTGTTGCTTCGTTAAAACCTTATCGATAAAACCCAATGGAACAAAACCCGTACGAAGAAAAAAAAGTATAATAGAAAACTTAGAACGATGTTGGACATGCATATGTTGCCTCGTTAAAATCTTGAAAAGGGAACCCCAGTGGGACAAAACCTTGGCGAAGGAAAAAGAGTACAATGCGTTAAAGTCTAACAAAAAAAAAAAACTCCTCCTGAACGAAGCCTCCGTTAATTTGTTTGCTTGTACATGTAGCACATTCTAATTCCATAAACCATCTTCTGGGATACCTTTGTTGGTAACGACTTGGTGAATAAATCAACATAAGTATCACAGGACTGTATCTTTTGGATATTAATCTTGTTGTTCTTTTGGAGGTGATGAGAATAAAATAATTTCGGTGAAATATGCTTCGTTCTATCACCCTTGATGTAGCCTTATTTTATTTGTACTATACATGTTGAATTTTTTTCACAAATAGTCGTTGGTACACCAGTTATGGAAACTAGACTGCAAGAGCTTCTGATGTGCTTGATTAATGACTGCAGCCACACACATTATCTACTTGTTTCGTGGAGGAAAATTATTTCGAAGTGATTTGAGGAAGTAGTCGCCATGCTTTGCGTACAAGAACACCATGAAATAGCAGAATCACCGGTAGTAAAAACGTACCATGTATGCGAGATTCCTCTGTACGGGTCTGATAGATACCCAACATCCATATATCATGTTATCTGCGAACAGGCTAAAGAATCTTTCGAGTAAAACAAACCCATGTCAGTAGTACCACGAAGGTAACTGAATATTTGTTTTACCCCTATCCAATGTCGTTGCGTTGGCGCAGAACTATATCGGGCTAGCAAATTTACTGCAAAAAAAATGTCAAGCCTAATATATTGAGCTAATATAACAAAGCCCAAATACCACTTAAATATGGTACTTCTGGACCAAGCAGTGCTTCTTCCTCTTTTTAGAACGAGATGGAACTCTTTTAGGGTCAATAGATCTTACAACCATTGGGGTACTAAGATGATATGCTTCGTCTATCTTAAATCACTTCAGGATTTTCTCTGTGTAAGTGGATTGAACAATAATTACACTCTCAAAATGCTCAACTTGTAGCGAAGACAAAATTTTATTTTACCGAGATCTTTCATATCGAACTCCTTCTTTAAGCATCCAATTAATTTTGAGAGCTTATCAGAAATTCCAATTAAATCGATGTCATCTACATATACATATGTTATTGTAATTCCAGATTCTGGTCTTTTTAATGAACACACAAGGGCAAATAGGATTATTTACATATTCTTGTTTTATCAAGTATTAACTGGGGTGATTATACCACATTCTCCCGAAATGTTTTAATTCGTATATCCCTATTTAATTGTAGTGAATACATATGACATGGTTTCCCTTCAGATAACTTGAATCCTTCCGGAAGTTTCATGTAGTATCTGTATATAGCTTTCTATATAGACACGCAGTGACCACGTACTCATCAGATGCATGTTGAAACTTTCAGAGACTTCCATACTTATTAAATATCCAAAGGGTAATTGCATCCATAACAAGAGAGTATGTATCTTCACAGTCAATCCTATATTTCTACAGGAAACCCTTTTCCATTAGTCGCGCTTTTTTATCGAACTACTCTATTTCTCTCATTACGTTTTCTTACAAACACCCACCTACAGGATTCACATTTTATGGTATTTGTATTAGGGGCCCGAAAACATTGAGTTTAACGAGAGATTCCAATTCAATTTGGATTTCCACTTTCCATTTAGACTAATCGTTTCTTTGTCAACATTCTTCTATAGAGTGTGGTTCAATACCATCATTATCTGTGGAAATTTCAGTAGCTACTGAGAATGAAAATAAATAATCGACAATAACTGTGTTATGATCCCATATTTTTCCGTTGCATGCATAATTTATGAAAATTTCCTCATTCACATGCACTTGTGTAACAGCTGAGGCGCTATCCTCTTCAGGAGGTTCACCAGAGAAAGTGGGTCGTTTCTTGATAATACCTTCAGGATCACTATTTGTAGCCTCTTCAGGATCGAATTCACCTCCAAGCAATTTAGCTACAGTCGTGCTCCTTACGTATCTTGAACCTCATAAGGCTCTACGCAACCGATTCCCTTAACTGACGTCCTTTACAGCATAAAAGTTAGTTCAGCTTATGTGAATACTTTTGATACCAATCTGCCTTTAATAGATAAGCTTATTTGATTTATCTTTAGATCAAGGCTTGTAAATATGTTTGCAATAGAAAAATCTAGCAAACCTCACAAATCTGGAATACTTATACTCAGTTAGCTGAGAAGCCTGGATTATTAACTACCTCTCAAGAACAATCGTGAACTAATCAATCAAGAATAGTTTTCAGATATCTTTCTCGAGGAATCACAATGTCTGAGACGAAGGAAACTTTGTAATTTCTATTTATCTCGCTCTTGAAAGAGATTACTAGAACCTCGATAACATAAATAACAAGATCAGGAAACAAGATTTATCAAGGTAAAGAATGTAAGAGCACTGCTCGGTCGAACTCTCAAGCGTTGCTATCTCAAACTTGTTTGTCAAGTTTAGTTGTCAAAACTATAATTTTTGATTTCTAGTCTACTTATAGATATGTCTCGTATTAGGATATAATGTGTAATTGAGCTTTAGACTTCACGACGGTCATCGATTGAAGACGGAGAACTACTAAGGGGAGCTTGTGGAACTTCATCAATAAAAGGTATGTGAAGACTTGAACTCATTTATCACTCAGAAGTCTATTTATATTCTATCTCTAATTGAGAAAAAAAGTCGAATAACTATATAGACTTTACATTATACACATTTGATATTTAGAGCTGAATTTAACTCGCTTACATATTTCTCGAAATATGTGTTGGTAAGATTTCGCTTTAACCAAGTTCATCTTTTATTCTTGACGAAAGTCAAAAGATGATCATGTAAAATTCGCCTGGTAACATATTACATGATTTGTGTGAGATAGTTATTTGATGTAGACTCGGAATGTTTCGTATTGATCATTTGATCACTTGAAAATTCCTTTGAAGCTAATAGTTTGTGTGGGACAGCTATTCTCGTCTTCCAAGAGTGTTTCAATGATTAAAATGGGAGTTTAGAATAATTAACCTTCGATTGGATATAGCATGTACTTGTATGCTAACTGTTGCAAATGAATTCCAAGTCCGGGAATTTAGTATGCATACCCGTATGCGTACTGATTTAACTGAGTTCGGTCATGAACGACAGTATGCGTACCCATTTGCATACTGGCGAACAAGACCAAGTCCGGGAACTTAGGTATGCGTACCCGTTTGCATACCTGAGTGGGTTAAGTTTTAAAATTGGTCATGTATGTTTACATACTCATGAACAAATACATTTATATAATAAGGAATGCAATCTTTGCAAACCGTGGCTATAATGTTTATGAATTGATTCGAGTAAATCAAAACAGATTTTGCTTCAATTGTGTCTTGTATACTTCTATGAGAATATAAAAAATTGAACAACTCTATAACTAATTTCATTTGAGTCATTTGAACTAGTTATGATTAAGATGAACAAGGTTGACATGAAAGTGTTCATATGACTAACTTCGGTTAACTATTGTTGAGCCAACCAAGCGTACACGTTTAGGTACGGTTACCTATATCTAAATGAAGATACATTTCATTTGTGTGTAACAAGCTAAGACAATCTAACGGTTGAAAGATATTAGCTTGAATATAATCAGGTTTTCATCTAACGGTGAATATTGAATGCTTTGTTACCAAGGTAGCATTGATTGCAAATCCTGATTTGAAGACTATATAAGGGACAACTCTAGCAACTGGGAAACCTAATCCTCATACCTCCTGCATGATACTAGTTGCGACTAGAGTCGATTCTCCTTTAACCTAGGTTTTTCCTAAAATCATTATAGATTAACGACTTAAAGACTTCACTGGGATTCTGAAGCCAGATCCAACTATTTTCTCCGTAGTTGCATGTTCTGATCTTACTTTATTCTATCGTATTGAGTACTATCTTCTCTAAGATTTGATCGATATTTAATCTCTGATAGGTAAGATAAAAAGTAATCACAAAGCTTTTCGTCTCATTCTTTATGTTTCCACAATATTTAGTTCCGCTACCATATAATTAAGATTATTGTGAGGTATATTACTAGGCCGTTCTTCGGGAATATAAGTCTGGTGTATCAGTTGGTTCTTGTTTACCTTGATTTATCAAAAGACGAAACGAAAAATCGTAGGTATTTCTGTGGGAGACAGATTTATCTATTCAATAGAATTTTCTGTGTGAGACATGTTTGTTTATCAAGTCTTTGACTTTGGGTCGTAGCAACTCTTAGTTGTGGGTGAGATCAGCTAAGGGAATCAAGTGCGTAGAGTCTTACTGGGATTCAGAGGCGCAGGGAACGCGACTGTACCTTAATTAGTGTGATATTGGTAAGGCTCAACTACATTCCAGTCCGAAGTTAACTTGTAGTAGGCTAGAGTCTGTAGCGGCTTAATACAGTGTGGTGTTCAAATCTGGACTAGGTCCCGAGGTTTTTCTGCATTTTCAGTTTCCTCGTTAACAAAGCTTCTGGTGTCTGTGTTATTCCTTTTCCTCATTATATTTTTATATACTTGAAATATCACAGGTTGTGCGTAGTTTAATCAATTGGTGAATCCAACCTTTGGTTGTTGATTGAAATTGATTGATGCTTAGATATTGTTCTTTGGTACCATCCAAGTTATTTCTCATATTAATCCGGCTCACAAATTTCCATCTGCTCGATTGTAGATTTATTTGAGAAATTGAGATATAACTCTTGAATATATTTTCCTTGATTGAGTCTGACTGTCTAGTTGATTCTCTTGGAAATATATTGGAGTTAGTCCATACATATTGCCTAAATGAAATATTGGGTGTGGTTGTTAGATCCCCCGCTTTTTCAAAGACAGTCGAACCTGGCTTCACGAATCCCTAAGTGCATTCTTTCAGTCGTAGACCTAATTATGTTTCTCAAAGGAAACCTAGGTCAATAGAGGACGTCTCTAGCAACCAACTAGGACACATAAGTGTTAGGGATTGAATTTCCAACTTGAATAAATGTCTCTATTTATATATTTTCAAGATTGAGGGTTGCTTAGAAATTCAAGCTAAGATAACTTGAGATTCAAGCAAACACTTTATCTGTTTAGATGAAACTCTAGCTAGGGTTTCAAGTAAGCATGTGAGAAGTTTGTCTTGAAATCACATAGAAGAATATACATAGTGGTTAGGGCACCAGAACCGTGTACAATGATAGTTTTTGGAAAATATGCCTATCGAACTAGTAAGCAATGTTCATTTAAACACTTGAGACTTGAATCATGATGCACATATACCAGGTGTTTTAATGATCATGGATGCCTTGGAGATATTTATGAGAGTCATAGCAATGCTAAACATATTTAAAAAAATAATATTTTGAGCATCTTCTAATACGTACTAGGACAGTTTGTGAAATTGTTCGTGAACCGTTAGCCAATTCGTGAATTGCGAGCGCTACGATTCGTGAACCGTTCAGTTATTTCGGAACTCAGATGTCTACGGTTCGTGAACTGGATTCGTGAATCGTTGGTTATTTTAAAAATTCATATCACCACAGTTCGTGAACTGTCCCATTCAGAACTCTACGGTTCGCGAGCTGGGTTCGTGAACCTACCTATATTCTGAACATTAGATATCCATGGTTCACGAAATGGTTCACCAACCTACCATGATTCCAAATACCAGTAGTTCTCAAAAACACTCTTTTGATGTTGAAACATTCCCATTTGTCGTAGATATAATTATCATTGCTTGGGCAAATTTCAAATGATCCATATGACACAAAAATAGTTCTCGAATAATAAATTATGTTGAACTAAAATTCCTAAGGACTAATGATAATTATATCATTGGTCCAATCAAGATGACATAGTTCTACTAGAATTCATATGACATAGTCTCACAAAGATAGAATGGTAATGCAAGCGAGTAAATAGAATGGTTCAGTCTTCACATGCCTTTTTGTTGATGAAGTTCTCCAAATTTCTTTATCGATCTTCAGTCTTCGAGGGTTATTCAGTGATGTCGGACACTCATCTACCAACTTCTATACCAAGTCTGAGACTTGACTTTAATAGACTAAAAATCTATATAGTTTTGTGAAACTTACATTCACAACAAGCTTGAGATAACAACAATTGTGAGTTCAACCGAGCAGTGTTCTAGCATCATGATTGTAAAAAAATTATCGTAGTTAAATAGAAGTGGTGCAACAATATAGAAATAAGTATACCACAAATACTGAAATTAAATTCATCGATTTTATATACGTTACCATTTTATCAGAAAACTAAAAACATGCAACACAAATGAGTTGTGATAGTTACCTCCATAGTTTCCCTTCCTAACAATCGTTGAATTTTTCCTGTACTAGAACACGTATAGATGGCTACGTATAGTTTCGCTAAAATTGTAGACTCCCAATCAAGATGTAGCGTCGTGTTCAAATCTTCAAACAATTTGAGCCATCCAACTTTCGCAGAAGTGCTAGCGTTGGTTAAAAAACACATTAGCCAAGTACTCATAATAGAAATACTCTTTCGATTTTTTCAAAATCATTTCGGTTCGTCCAGCCTCGTTTGTGAGGTAAAAAATCATTCCAATTTTAGATGATTTTTTAGCGATTCAGTACTATTCATATATGATTGAAGACGTTCTCATTTGTTTTCATGACAAAACTTTATTTGGTTGAATAAAAGCATATTTTTCTCACATGGTATTTCAGTAAGTATGTACAAATCTAGCAGTGTAATACCTTTAACAATATTTACACATTAGAATTTGTTACATTCTTAAATGCATGTGAAAAATAAAAAAAATTAAGAAAAAAGACTTGCCGATTTCGAAATCTTTGAAATACCCTTGTAGTACCCCAAAAACGTTCAATATCTACCTAAACACATTAAGTCTCTATGGTATAATAGAACGGGACCAAGAATATACTCGGACGCGCTTTACCACCGCATTAGGTAGTTGTGCGTATGCGTCAATGAAATCTAACCATCCGCCCCTCAATTTGTGGTAATGATCTTGCTTTTGATTATATATGAAAACGACTAAAAGTTACACCAAGGCCAGACACAACTCATGTCTGGCTGATCTCAACTACTTGATTCAGATTCCAAAATGTCATCAACACCGTGAATGGAAACTTTAAAACAATAAAATGGACAACTAGGAACATCATCATGGATGTTCTAAAATTTTTATCTTCTTTTAATAGTTGGCAATGCACTTATATGCAAAGAGATATAAGATATTAACCATGTGTCACGTGCCTTGGAGAAACGGAAGACAAAAGCAAAATTGTATCCAAATGCTATTAGGAAAACTTGGTATTTTTGTTACTCAAACTTTGAAAATGCCTTTCATATTACCCTGCTTGGATAGCCCATTGTATCCACAAGGATGAACAATTCATTAATAAATCTCCTTTCGTACTGCAAAAAAAAAAAAAAAAAAAAAAAAAAAAAAACTTTAGGGAGTAGGAGTTGTTTAGGTGTCAAAATAACTGAATCGCCAATCCAGCATTATAGGGCTGGACCGGTGTAAAGCTAATCAAACCATAACTATATATTCGACATATTCTTCCGACACTGAACAAGTTCAGACAGTTTTTACTTTTTCACACACTCTCTCTCTCTCTCTCTCTCTCTCTCTCTCTCTCTCTCTCTCTCTCTCTCCCAATTGCTTCGCTGTTATTTGATCCTTACGCGAAATCATTCATCCCCTCTCTCTCTAAACAACCTAAAATCAGTGAGACAATCGATTTTCTGTTCTCTTAATTAAATTTTACTATCACAACTTACGGAAAGTTTAACCTGAAATTCAAGATTTTCTGTTCTTCTTCTATTGATTGATCAACTAGGAGAGACTTTCCTCTTGTTTTGTTTTGTATTGTTTCTATGGAATCAATTAGAAAGCAAGCAAGTAAACTGAGAGAACAAGTAGCAAGACAACAACAGGTAATTCTGGTTTATTCCATTCTCTTCTGTTGTGTTGTTTTATGGGATGTGTAGTACTCGTTTGTTTAGTACATTACAACCTAGAATTTTGACTTCGAGAGCATTTTCTATAATTAAAATGATTTTGATTGTTCAATTTGAGTCCTTAAGTTTGTCAATTTTGTGGTATTGTTCCTTTTCTTACTCAAAAATTAAAAGGTATAATCTTTATCATTAAATTATCGTTTCATTTTTACTTATCTTTAGCAACCAAAGGATTTTGGATTAGTTGGTAGGGTCATGATTGGTGTTCAGGAAAATAGTTGGAAAAGGATTACTATTAACTGTATATCGTTTACAATTGTGTGTTACATGGTTATGAGCTGGGAAGATATTTCGGAAACTGCGCACATATTAAAATGAGTACTCTAATACTTTCTCTTTACTTTGACAGGCAGTCTTGAGGCAATTAGGGCATTTTGCTAGTGATTTTGGTATTGCTGATGAAGCTGAAATTGAATGCCACGAACAACTTCAACATCTTTACAACTCTACCAGAGTCGCAAAGGTTTGACCTTATCAACCCGTTTTGTATAATATTTGTTATTTCTAAGTTTCCAATTTGGTGCCGTTTAAAAAAAATAAATAACCACCCGCAGCATGATAGTAAGCAACAATATTCTAAGAGAACACAATCACCCTGACATTATGATGGTATGTTATACTATGCAGCATTTTCAGAGGAACATAGTTCGAAATGTCGAAAGTTTTGTTTCTATCAGCACGAAACAATTGGAATTAGGTGCGGCTTCTTTTTCCATTTACTATTAGTTGTTTGTGTCAAATTGAAGCTCTCGTTTCTTTTCTGGCATGTCGAATGCCACCATCTCCTGTCCATTCTCAGCTACGCTGAGGCACTAAATGATGTTATTTTTGGGATTTGTAGTAAAAAAGCTAGCCGAAGATTGTTGCAGATATGGGAATGAGAATCAAAGCTCTAATGCTCTTGCAAATGCAGCATTTGAGTTTGGTGCCTCACACAAGTCAATGGAGGAAGAGATGGAGAATTTTGTTAAGATTCTTGATTCTCAGGTTATGTCCTTACCGTTTTCATTGTTTGAAAAGCATTACATTGATATTCAAGACTTAACACTTCATTCTAAAATTCATCCTCCATCAGAAGTCTTTTGGATAAATAGTCCTGCTGTGTGCTTATTATTTGGTTTTATGAATCCCCATTTAATGTTACAGAGAAACTTCTTTGCATTGTTCTTTGAGCTACCCCTAAAATATGTTACTCGGAGTAGTGAAGGTCCTTCATTCTCATGAAGTTTTCCGTAAAAGCGATACTCTTTCTGCCTCTTCATATGCAGCAATGAAGTGATAAAATATATTATGAAGCTTATGGAACTGTTCTGTAAATCTATCATACACATTGTTTTTTCTGTTCCCTAATTCCTTTGCATTTCATTGTGTTATTCCACCACTCATATTCTTGGGCTATTTCCTTTCCTAATTTATTTCAGTCTTGATAAGTTATATATTCTCGTCTAGGTTTCAGAGCCACTACGGGCGTCAATAGTTGGAGCTCCTTTAGACGATGCTCGACATTTGACTCACCGGTATGACAGAATCCGCCAGGAGGTGGACGCTCAGGTACTATCTGTTAGCAAATGTATTGTTTTGGACGTAAAAGAGATGAAGCCTAGTCAATATGTAGTGAATGCAGGCAGCAGAGGTCAGGAGACGCCAACTAAAATCCGTGGAGGCTGGATCTACATCAGAGGTTAATGCTATAAAGCTAAAAAATGCTGAGATGAAATTAGAGGAGCTGAAATCTACTATGATGGCACTGGGAAAGGAAGCAACGGCTGCTATGCTTTCAGTTGAAGATCAGCAACAACGGCTTACTTTTCAAAGGATTCTCACTATGGTATTGCATTTTTATGCTGGTAACCAATTCTTTTAAGCATGTCCTCCAAAAAAAAAAATACAAACAAAAGAAAACCACAAAATTATTGAAATTTAAACGAATTGAACTAGGTGTTATTGACCTCAGGTAAATGCTGAAAGGTCTTATCATCGTAGTGCTGTTGACAGTTTAGAGCAGCTCTACGCGGAGGTGCTGTATTCCTTCTTCCTTCGTCCCTCGTATCTTGGTGCTGTTAACATGTACCATTTGCTTCAAGTTTTTGCTCCTGATAACAGATGATCATATCGAAGCAGCAGATCGAGACTGCATCAGAACCAGCTCCAGCTACGACTGATGTATATGTTCCACCTGCACCTGCAGATAGTAACTCTGATAAATTTGATGATGTCGAGCCTGGTATTCACAGCAGCACCAGTTTCATAGCAGAAGTATGGATTGCTCAATTTTAAGAGAATCGTAATCTGTACGGGAAAAGGAACTTCTTCAGTTTGATGTAACCACGAGGCTCGTTTTAACTGTATTTTGAAATTCATGCAGGTTATACATCCATTTGATGCTCAAGCAGATGGAGAACTTGGTCTCTGTGTTGGTGACTACATTGTGGTTCGCCGGGTACTTACTGTCCCCAATATAAGCCTCCAGCACCTAATTCCATAAACCAACCCTCCTGTGATTAATCAATTTTTCGGATTCCATAGTCAATTTGAGCTATAGAGTAGAGATGGTCAAGAGTCCGGGTTGGTAACCTGAATGAATCGATGGGGTTGTTGGCCTAGATATCATGCGCAGGCAGTACAATCTCTCAAAGCATTAAAATTCTGTCTTTGGATCACGTATGAAGCAGAATATATCACATCTTTTTATCCCTTGGGAAACGTGGATTGCACTTTACAACTGACAAAGCAGTTTTTCGCTGCTTCTTGCTTTCTTAATTTATATGTCAGTCTGTGTTTCTTTCTTTCAATTGCATCAACTTTCCCCAGAATTATGTTTACTTTTTTAGAAGCTTCTTGCTGGTATCATTTTCTTTTCATGTGTTGGTAAATAGGTCACTCCACACGGATGGTCTGAAGGAGAGCACATGGGTAAAGCAGGATGGTTTCCTTCTGCATATGTCGAAAAGCGGGATATAGCTCCAGTGAGCAAAGTGACCGAACTGGCAAGTTAATTGCCTTGATAATCAGCATATCCCAGTTCCTCCTCAAAACTCCATCTGACTGGTTTTGTAAGTGTAGTTATTTGTGAATTTCTACTCTTTTTTCCCCATCGTATTTGTATGAGCCTGTCTTATGGATGTAACTTTTTGGGTTCACTCAAGGTGTGGTTTATATCTAGCGTGTAATAATCTGATATTCATATACAGCTTGTATTTCTATTTGTAAATCATCTGTCTATTTTAATGGAAAAGAGTTCTCTCATTGATTATAATTATAAACCTTCTGTAGAACAACATAAAGACCTCTCATTCAATCTGCTGATTCTGCTCTCACTTAGGTTGATAATATTTTAAATATTTCTGTGAAGGATAATAGTCCACATTGCTAATATCGTTTTTCATAGGAATTGGTTTTGAGTTGGTTTCCCACAGTCTATCTAACTTGGTATCAGAGCCATACTCATGCGAGTTGGCCCAACGGCCACCCATACAACTCGGTCCACGTGTTAGAGAGAGATATGTTAAAGGCCCAAGAAAGGTAATTCTGGTGGCCCATTGTCCCCTACAACAAAGGTCCACGTGTTAGATAGGCCCATAGAAAGTGCCCTACAATGAAGGTCCACGTGTTAGAACAATATAATTGAGGGCTGTTTTTAGGCATACCCATTTCTTTCTAGGCGTACCAAATGAAAATCAAAGGGGATGTCAAATAACAAAATCAGAAAGCCCCTTAACCAAATTTTTTTATAATGACAAATCTGCCCTTTTATATATTAGTGTTAATAATCTGGATTAGTGATTAAAATTTTTGTTTAGTGATTAAGATAATTTTCAGAATTATAAGGTTTATTTTTGTTAGATGAAAAATTTTGGGGGAAAAAGATTTTTATTGAGAAAGTGAAGGAGAAGGAGAAAGTGAGAAATTTTATTTGTTGATTCAATGGAGGATGAGGAGGGTCATTATTCATCTAAAAAACCTAGGAAAATACACATCAACTACAACAATGATTCCCAAATGGCTGATTTCTTTATGAGAATGATTTTACACAAACTCAAACTCAAACACAAACTCAATATGATGCGTTTTATGAGCCAAATCCATATGATGAAGACATTGATGAGGAACCCAATGCTTCTAATACACACATACACTTCTATACTATGCTTAATCTCACTTTTATAGCTCGAAAATATCAAAAGTTTTTATTTTTCATTGAGGTTTGGCGAACCTGGAAGAGGTTCGGCTTACATCTATGAGCCGAACCAACCCCTTGATGAGCAGTTCGGCTTACTGAAATTGTTTAGATATGAGCCGAACATATATTTTCCACTTCCAACCCATTTGTTAGACAATAGTTCGGCTTATATGAAATTTTCATTATAAGCCGAACCTATTGCTGAGAGTTCTGGAATAAAAATTGTTAATGGTTCGGCTTATATAATGAAAATCGTATGAGCCGAACATGTATTTTCCACTTCCAACCCATTTGTTAGAAAATGGTTCGGCTTATATGAAATTTTCATTGTAAGCCGAACCTATTCCTAAGAGTTCTGGAATAAAAACTGTTATTGGTTCGGCTTATATAATGAAAATCATATGAGCCGAACATATATTTTCCACTTCCAACCCATTTGTTAGACACTGGTTCGGCTTATATGAAATTTTCATTGTAAGTCGAACATATTGTCGAGAGTTCTGGAATAAAAATTGTTAATGATTCGGATTATATAATGAAAGTCGTATGAGCCGAACTGTTCATAAACACTTTCTGAACGAAGAACAATGAACAGTTCGGCTCATAATTCATCTCCCTAATCAGCCGAACTTTTTTCTGTAACCACAAAAAGCTCTAGTTTTTTCTAAATTAAACCTATTCAATCAATCATAAACAATAAAATAAGAGATGGATTTGTGATAAATACCTTCTAATTCCATTTTAGGAGTTTTTTTTTCAATCAGTTGAGAGGGTTGAGCAAAAGGAAGAAGAAGAGATGTATATGATATGAAACTGATTTTGATTTTAATTATTTTTTTAAGGATAAGGATATATTAGTAATTTAAACTGTTTAAGGGTATATAAGTAAATACACTACCATTAGTTACCCCTTATCAAGTCATCCTAGATGGGAAAATAATTCTGTATGCCCAGAAATTTTTGGGTATGCCTAAAAACAGCCGTCATATAATTTGGTATCAAAATTAGGCCCGTATGCGAGAGGGCCCAATGGCCGCCCATACAACAACTCGATCCACGTGTTAAAGAGAGATGTGCAGAGGCCCACATAAAGTGTCCTACAATGAAGGCCCACAAACGGGTGTTCATATTGAAAAGAGTTTGTTGTCTGTTTAAGCTCTAATGCTCTATATGCTTAGAAATATCATAACCTGATACAATATAAAACCGACCAAATGGTTTATATCTATCGAACAGCCCCATTCAGTCAACTCCTTCCATACCCAAATCTTAGCTGCCCTTCATAGAGTTCAGTTAAGAGTTTATGTCATCTGTTGGATTTTGTCTCTTTTTCCCCTTCACCATTATTTTCCTGTAAATGACATTGACATTTCTAAAGTTAGATAATGCATCATTTTATCCATGCGCAGTAAGATTTCATCACGTAGCCACTAAATATTATTTTTTTGCAAATAATTGTAATTAAAGTTGGTATAAAGAGGGAAATAGTTGCATTGGGTAGAGAAGAATCTACAGATGAGGTAGCAGAAGAATCATCAAGACCCAAGCATTTAACAATACGATGTTACCCTTCAGTGCTTCACGCAAATCATATCGTTCCAAAACTCAAAATTATGTTCACAAAACGATTCAATAAGTAATTGAGACTTAAAATAGTTTCTTCTATTCATGCAGTTCGATAGAGATTTTCTCATGGATCTACAGTTTGGTGACCACTATTCGTGTTAATTATTATCTAAGATATGGAAAACATGAAACAAAAATGGCACGAATTACGAAATGCAGGAACATGAACAAATATATGACCACATTATTATTCTTATATATTAAGAAAAGTATACGTCTGTCAGTACAACGTAATGGGATTCAAACAATTACGAAGGTAACATAAAAAGTTGACACTACTTGGATTCAATCTTCATAGTGAGGACATGTTAGCCTTCAACAATTGGCAAGTAAAAGAGGCATTTGAAGTAAAGTGTACACCGAGTTAAAGCATTCCTCCTATCTCCATAGGGTGTTATTTGAGGCATTAGTGTCCACAACTCTTCATTTTATTATATCGAAAGTTTATCTCCAATATACAAAATGAATAAATTGTTATTAGCTTTTTAATTAACATATCATCACACAAATAGAGGTACTCAAATCATAGTTAGTTGTGCTAAATGATCTCTCATTAGTTTCCAGCTAAAAATTGATCTTACCTTAGTAAACCTCAACTGAGGCCCTAGTTATATTCGATGCTTCTTCTTTCAACTGCACCACGAAAACACAACAAGACATGTTTTTTTCCATATTTATACAACATTTTTTCGCAGAATCAAAGAAGCAGAAACCGTGAAAAGATAATAATAGAATCAGGGTTTTACCTTAGAGATTTCGGAAGATGAGCTCCATGGATTTCGTCTACTGATTCCAGAGAGATGCATAGGTATCTGCGGAAACACTTATTTTAAATCAAATATCATATCTGCATGTAATGGTCAAGGAACATAGCACTAATCTCACATTGTTAATTTGTTAAGAACAATCACAATTAACAAACAAACCTTAAAACCCTAAAATACATTGCAGACAGAAATAACATGTCATTAGTTTCCCTCTTTTTGTTTGGTGTCGAGTTATACAAATAAAAGTAGAACAGGAAAGCAGAGGAAGATGGTCGTAGAGAGTAAAAAAAAATTGCGTTTCAATTGAAAATATATATTTCGCGGAAAATATGTGGAATATTTTGAGAAAAAATAGGAATCGCTCTCCTTTCTCTAATTATGGGTTTAAGCAATATTAAGGGTAGCGTTCATCGTTGAATGGTGAGATGGGTTTTATCGCCATTCGGAGGTGTAGCTAGCACCTTACCGTGCTTAATGGTCTATCGAGTTCATCTAGGCTCATTGTCGTAGCTTGATGGGATTTTATATAGTAATTTTGTAACAATCCTAATCTATATGCAACGCAATAAAAGAAAAAGCAAAAAAAGAAATAAGCAAGTAAACAAAGAAAAGAGATTAGAGATAAAAATTGAACTAATATGACGCATATTCAAAAGGCAATATTTTATTAATCTCAAAAGAAGGTTTCATAACCTTTACAAGTCGAGACCCATGATCCACTTTCATAATTTCCCTGAGTTCGTGCTAAGGGTGATATTTTTTGAGCTTTTTTTTATGTTTCACGGACGTTCCAATTGTTCCCATTGGGGTTGGTTTTAGCAATCTGTATGCTTCTTTGTCTGCCTTTTCGATGATCGTGAAAGATCGTTCCGATTTAGATGCGTATTTTTCTGAATCTCGTTGATAGGGAGGGATTTCTCGTAAACTTTCTCACCTGGATCAAAATGTCTCTCGTGGACATGTTTGTTATATTCTCATGCTAGCCTCCGATGATAATTTTCCATTCTTTGTAGGTCTATTTCTTTGAAGTTATCTAGCTGCGATCATTATCTCGGTGGGTATGATCGTTTTTACCTCGTAGGTGTGAAGGGAGACATTCATATCGCTTCCCTTCGAGTAGTTCTGTATATATGCCATAGGACATTATGAAGTTGTCCGCAATTGGCTTCATAGCCATCTGTTGATGGTGGATTTTTGACAAAGGGCAAAACAGTCATTTTGGGTGAATTTTTAGACCAGTGTAAAATAGTAATTTACATACAAGGGGCAAAATGGTCATTTTATCAAAATTTGACCTGAAGGGCGTAATTGTCATTTTGGGATATTCCCCACAATAATTAATTGTCAAAATGTTTTAGCGCTACGTTCCCTAGCTGAACTCCTAAAACTTACCTGACATTTATGTATACTCTCAGCTGGATGACATAAATTAATTATTTTTGCCCTAAAATTGAACCAAGCGCGATGTCTCGATCCTTATTGTTTGAGACCAAACCTAGGAAAGCTAGGAATTAATCTTTTTTGTGGCCGGTGGGTATAAAACCCTAGCCAAAGTCGGGAAAATCAAATAAAAAGGAAACTGAGACTGACTAGGTCAGTCGCGGAAAGGGGCATGACCGCGCCACTTTGCCGGTCGATTTAACATGCTTCGCGCCTCTTTTAGTCGGCCGAGCGTGTCCCATATTAGCTACCTAACTCCTTGATTTTTAATCGACCAATCATATCGTTCCTAGCCTACATGATCCGCTCCCAATAGCCGGCCAAAGTAGGCTAGTCGAGCTGCTTTGGTTTTATTAAAAGTTGGATCTTAGATGTCCATGTTAGTCGTAAAGCGATCATGACCATCCAACTTGGCCGGTCAATTTATCTAGCCTAGCTCCTCCTATGCTCGGCCAATCAGGTGACATAGTGACTACTTGTTGCTCGCCTATTGCCCTGTCCAATCAGATTGCTCGTAGTCTACATGCTCCGCTTCCAATGGTCGGCCAAAGTAGACTAGTCGAGCTTCTTATTTACGTTTTAAATCTTGGTCAAGTCAGTCGCAAAATGATCAATCCAACTTGGCCGGTCGATTTAACTAGTTTGGCTCTCGATTTACTCGACCGAGTAAGCTCCATGATGACCACCCGTTGCCCTTCTATTATTTTGGCCAATCAGAACGTTCCTAGACAACATGCTCCGCTCCTGATAGCTATCCAAAGTAGGCTAATCGAGCTGCCTTAAAAATCTTATTAGGTCAAATAAGTTGTTCATGCCAGTCGCAGATTCATCTCGAGTGGACCTTCAGAATGTGTATGACGCTTTCACTAACTCATACCTCGACAATGCTTCTAGACAGATTGCCTGCTAGTATAGAACCATCAATTAATTATTTCTAGTCGCAAAATTCATCAGTTGAATTCCTAGAAAATATTTTACTTTCATCATAATATTTCATTACCTCGACTCATGGCTTTTCCCAGCAGAATTATATGGGTTACTAATAAATATTCAATGTACGAGCATTAGGCCACCATCGAGTAAGCCCCGAGAAAATGGTGCGCGTGTACTTATCAATAATGCATGAACGAGCACCGAAAATATGGACGAACGGGGAAATATGGAGATCTATGCAAAATAAGAAAGGAAATTAATTGTTTTTTTTTAAAATATGAGGTGTGCAAGGAACCGAGCCCACCGGCCGGCTGGTCATGCCGCCGTGGCCGGTCCCACGCCTCACCATTTTTTTAACCCTATTTTATTATTTTTCCTCATCTCTTGAAAACTCTCTTGTTTGAGCAAACCTAATCGTTTGAGCAAAACTCCTAGTTTTCCATATTCCTTCACACAAGTTAGAAAAATAATAATAAAAAATAGGGAAGATCGTCATGGGACCGAACCCACCGGCCAGCCGGTCCCACGTATCTCCAATTTCTTATTTTATTATTATTTTCTTCTCTCATCTCTTGAAACTCCCTCGTTTGAGCAAAAAACCTAATTTTTCCATAATTCTCCAATATTGCTCAAATCTCCAAAAAAAACACAAAAAGGTCAACTGATCCCACGATCGTCCGGGCTTCTCACGCGAAATATCATTATATTAATATTCCTAAAACATTGGTCGCATGAGCAAAGTCCTACTTGCTTATTCAAGCAAAATTGAGAGTTTCAATCAAGACCAAACTCTTTTGGAAATCCGAAATATTGCTTAAACGAGCAGCAAAAACATCTAAAATTCTCATGAATGCACGTATGAGGGTCATGGTGGCCCATGCACCACCATGACCGGATCTGGCCGGTCCTTTGGCCATCA
Source organism: Papaver somniferum (assembly GCF_003573695.1). Lineage (NCBI taxonomy): Eukaryota > Viridiplantae > Streptophyta > Magnoliopsida > Ranunculales > Papaveraceae > Papaver > Papaver somniferum. The sequence goes on from NC_039365.1 coordinate 77,891,075, forward strand.
TGTCCAGTCGATCCCACGTCTCTTCATTATTATTTTAATAATAATAATTCGTATCTTTCATGATTCTCCATTAATGAATCCTCGTTCAGGGATATTTCTGCACGCTCGGACGTCCATTCACCATCAATGGCCGGCTCTCATTCCCATTGATTGGTCGATAATTCTTCACCCACAAGACGACTCTCCATATCCAGGATCCAGAGTTCTCCAAAATTAGGGTTTTCGAATTTACGATAATTTGATAAAATAATGATAACTTTATATTCATCCAGCAATCAATATTTTAATTTATATTTAGTGTTCCGCCCTGCTACCAACATTTTTGCTCGATTGAGCAACATGGTTCGGACGGCCGTTCAATACTCACATTGAATCATTACTTTGATTTCTATTTTGTCAGGACTTCATAACTCAACAACATCTGATTTCCTGTCAAATGCTCAACATATCAGAATAAGTTCATGATCGAGCAATCTCATCGGACGAGCGTCAATCCAAATTATCAGATAATCTTTATTTCCTCAACTGGTAAAATGATATATCACAATTCATCAAGACTCAACGTCTGAGCAGACATATTATCTTCAATTCATTAGCAGACATATTATCTTCAATCCATGAGTCTCAGGGGCATACCACATTCGCTCATTATGCTCGACTCATCAAGGCTAAGAATCTTGTCTAGTCAAGTCAACAATTGACCAATTAAATACACGTCTCCCTTGCAGACTCCACATTCATGAGACATCAATCATGTCACATGGGGGGATGTTTGATAGACGTATTTATATGTCTAATTTGTCCTCAATGTTTCGTATTTTTAGTACTCGTTTTCGTCCTTATTATGGTGTTTTGTGTGTTTGTAGGTATTTTTTTGGAAATAAATATTTTTGGAAATTTCGGCTCGAAAAGTTGCCCGGGGCACCCTTGGAGGACAAGTGTTATTCGGACTCTCACCATTGGTTAAAGGGAACCTCAATTACTAAGGGGCACCTCATTTGGGCAGCTGCTAGTCGCACCCCCAATTTGGTTAGGGGGATACCCTTTCTTCTTCATTTGAATTATGAAAACCGGCGGGAAAACCCAACCTTCAGCTGCCGAAATTAGGGTTGCGATTTCAGTGAGACTAAACGACTGAATTTGATTGGATTTGTTCATATGGGCTTAACAAACGTGGTGTGATATTCAAAATCAATCCAGTTGGACCAGATAATCGGTGAGAAGGAAACAGAGTTGCGTGTTCACGGGAAAAATATTCTGGATTTGGTTTGGAAAGTTTCTGGTGAAATTCAATCGAAGTTTTAGCTTGGTTTGGGCCTGTTAACCGCAAACAGGCTGGTAATCCTCTTAGACTCGTCAAAGTACGGTTGTATCACCAATTGGAAGAAAACAGAGCATCATATATCCCCATGAGTTATTCTCGGGATTTTCTTTATTCTTGGAAAGATTGCACGAGGTCAGAGCATGTATATCCTATTCTATGACGTGTATGAGTCTGTTAAGAGTATGTTGGATGGATACAGACGCGTGAGAAGCTGTAAAAAGGGAAGAAATCCCGTGACTGGCAGTGAAGAATATTATCGAGTAATGAAGATTATTCGGAGTTATTGGCGAGTATTTTTGATTCTGGAGAGTATATAAAGGGTGCTGAGGGTAATGAAGAATATCATGCTTTTTGTTTGCTAGATAAAATAGGCTTGTTGTGGTCGAGTCAGCCTTCTTTGTGTTTGTTTAGAATTCTCTTGCAGTTAGGATGTCGAACTGGTATTATAATAGCCAATACAATGAGTATCCGACTGAGCAGCTTGGACATTATCCTTTTTATGACCATAGTGTGAATAGTGATTGGGAACGCGAAACTTTTGAAGATTATGGTCCATACCATTGTGAGCCCAATTACTATCCACATACCCACAGGTCATACGAGCAAAACAATCCTTCTATTTTTCTAAAAGAGTCTATCAAGAGTTTCAATGAGTCAGCACATAAGTTATTTATGAAAGATACTTATAATATTCTTCTCCCAGAAGAGTCCGTAGAGCGGTCAACTAAGATATCTCTAGAAGAGACCCTCAAGCAATTTACTGAGAATACAGATACGATTGTGGAAAAACTTGCTAGTCTTAATTTCCAGTGTAGTTTTCCCAATACCACCCTCGAAAATAAGGATAGTTTTTATTCAAATAATCAAGATGACGAGGTTAGAATTGGTAACACTACTTGTTTTGATAAGGTTCGATCATTTTCATGTTATTATAGTGATGATTATGCTGAGGGATGAAGAACATGAAATATGTAGGCATGGTGATCAGGATTTTGTTACTCCGATTGAGCGTTATAATGATAGTATTGTTTCTAGTACAAATCCAAATAATTTTACTAATTATTCACCTATTCAAAAGGACGAGGATTTGACTAGAGATACCCCCGTTTTAGATGATGTAGTATTTCCTGTCTACGAAGCCGATGATAGTTTTGAGGAACGAGTTTATTCGGAGAATATTGTTTTAGAGTCTAGAAATTTAGAAACACTAGTCTTAGAAGATGATAAACTCGTAGAAATGAGTGAGGATGAACCCAACTTAGAAGAATCTATTGACCATTTCCAGGAATCTGATGACCTAGAAATTAGGGAAGTTGTGACTAGTCTTTCTAGACACAAAAAACTCTAAGTTTGGGGGTGATTATCATTCTCTGTGTGCTTTAACTCTTAGAAAGTACCCTCCTGTAGGACTTGAAATTTGTGCCTCAACCATCTTACAAGATTATCTTCATACACGTTTTCCCGAACCTAATGATGTCCAGAAAGAAGCTCAGTTGTTAGAAACCCATCCTCTGGTTGATGTGGTTAACCCATGCTATGATACCAAGATTGACTTTGTTTTCCCACCAAAAAATTTTCAACCAACTGAGGGAACTTTTGATTTTAAGATGTGTCGGTTATTAAGTTTTGAGACTAAACCTAATCACTTTAGGATATTAGGGTCGACACATTTTCTTAAGGAAAACCACCTCTTTCATTGTGGTCAGCTGTGTGAGTCAAATCTGATTGACTTAGAGGATCCCCAGTTATTCAGGTTGTTGTTATGTGCTTATAAGTTCTTAGTTGAGTTTTTCCAGACTCTAATACCTGAACCGGATCTTGGCTTTGAGGAAATCCAACCGATGAAAACCTGTTATCTAGACCCAGTTATAGAACCTGAACCTGAGCCACAACTAGATGTAGTTGTCTTAAACAAGGGTATGTTCGGCATCTTTTTAGTCTGTTGCAGTTTCCTCTTCTTATGGGTAATACTTTTTGATCCAGATGACCCACAGTTATTCCGACTACTTCTATATGATTCTATGAGGTGACTAATTATTTCCGATGTCTGGCTGAAGACTTTAAACTTAGCACTTCTTGGGAGGTAACCCAATATTCTTGCGACACGGTAATATCTTTCCTTATCTCTTTTTCTTCAAGTGGTAACAGTTTCTCCTTGTTCAGGCTTTTAATTTTATCTTTAGAACATTGAGGACAATGTTAGATTTAAGTTTGGGGGTATGGGAGAAACATTTTAGTCGCATTTTTGAAACTTCTAGCGTCATATAGTACCCAGTTTGCAAAGTTTACATACTGTTTCTCACCGAAAAGATAGAAATTGGAATGCTAGAGATAACAACCTATTGAGACATTAGAGAAAAATACATTGAGATCCTTGAAATTCAGGAGAGAACTTGTTCCTTTCAGATGGTAACCGTGATGGACCTAACCATACATGATGGAAAGGCGAGTAGGTCAGGAGGAAATGCCAGAAAGACAAAGCAACCTCACAATGTAGTCTTAGTTACTGGATTATTACGACTCTCTCTCAGTAGAAACTTATCATCATCAACAAGCGGAGCGACATCAAAATATATGAAGAAAGTTGAAGACGTTTAAGGTTTAGAAGTAACAATAGAAAAGAATATTTCAAAAATCAAAGTTGAAGACTTAGTTACAAAAAGTTATAAGAACAAATGATATAAGTTGTTGAAGTGCATGATACCAAGACATCACAAGTTGCGAAGATCCAAGTTTTGAAAGTCCTTCTCTCATGGCCATGTAAATTTTTGTCTTGTAATTTTTTGTTCATCAAAAAAAAAAAAAAAATGAAACATCAATACGTTCTTTTTGTTCAATAAGGCCATATGGAAGAAGGAATTTATAAGTCAAGCAAGAAATCGAAGAGAAGAGTTAATTGTCAAGGTTCTATGAGGTTCGAGAGTTTATCATCAACAGTTGAAGACCGAAGAAGACGTTATTTCTACTGAGCACTGTGAGAGAGTCGAAGAAAGATGCATTTTGGTTGCTTTGTTAGTCTGCTTTCAATCTGGCACAAAATCTTTCTAGCACTGGTTTAACTCATCACACGTAATTAGTCCAGCTGTGTAGCAGATGTCCCTCTCATTTTTATCTCTCTCCTAATCTTATCCAGCTGTAAAGAAGCGGACGCATATTACAATGTGTATCTAGATGTGTAGCGGATATCTCTTTATCTAGAAGTCGTGTGGATGTGTCTCCCCTTTTCTTCAGTCAGCTTTAGAGCTGACACCTTTAATTTCTCTGGCATTCTAGTTACTTGGAGATAGGTTGAGAATATGTGTGTCCTTATAGCTCTTTGGATACTTGTGACCAATTAGAAGTACTGGTTTTGTGGGTACACCTCTGGTAAACCCTCCCGAGATTAACTCGGTCACTAGGGACACCTAGTGAGTTAGGATTTTATTTTTTATTAGTTTTGCTCGAGGACTAGCAAATAATAAGTTTGGGGATATTTGATAGACGCATTTATATGTCTAATTTGTCCTCAATGTTTCGTATTGTTAGTACTCGTTTTCGTCCTTATTATGGTGTTTTGTGTGTTTGTAGGTATTATTTTGGAAATAAATATTTTTGGAAATTTCGGCTCGAAAAGTTGCCCGGGGCACCCTTGGAGGACAAGTGTTATTCGGACTCTCACCATTGGTTAAAGGGAACCTCAATTACTAAGGGGCACCTCATTTGGGCAGCTGCTAGTCGCACCCCCAATTTGGTTAGGGGGATACCCTTTCTTCTTCATTTGAATTATGAAAACCGGCGGGAAAACCCAACCTTCAGCTGCCGAAATTAGGGTTGCGATTTCAGTGAGACTAAACGACTGAATTTGATTGGATTTGTTCATATGGGCTTAACAAACGTGGTGTGATATTCAAAATCAATCCAGTTGGACCAGATAATCGGTGAGAAGGAAACAGAGTTGCATGTTCACGGGAAAAATATTCTGGATTTGGTTTGGAAAGTTTCTGGTGAAATTTAACCGAAGTTTTAGCTTGGTTTGGGCCTGCTAACCGCAAACAGGCTGGTAATCCTCTTAGACTCGTCAAAGTACGGTTGTATCACCAATTGGAAGAAAACAGAGCATCATATATCCCCATGAGTTATTCTCGGGATTTTCTTTATTCTTGGAAAGATTGCACGAGGTCAGAGCATGTATATCCTATTCTATGACGTGTATGAGTCTGTTAAGAGTATGTTGGATGGATACAGACGCGTGAGAAGCTATAAAAAGGGAAGAAATCCCGTGACTGGCAGCGAAGAATATTATCGAGTAATGAAGATTATTCGGAGTTATTGGCGAGTATTTTTGATTCTGGAGAGTATATAAAGGGTGCTGAGGGTTAATGAGAGGGGATGGAGAGTTAGGGGTGAGAACAGAGTATAGAAATTAGAGTTGCAGAGAGTTGCTGCTGCTGCCATTAGAGAAGTACACGAAGAACAATAGACTGCAAGTAGCAGTCGTTTTCTAGTGTCTTAAAACCGTTTCGTTTTCTTCCAGAAAAAGACTGTTGCTTCTGCGACTGTTTTGTGCTATAATTTTGTAACAGCTTCTTTGCAACATTTGTAACACCCGTAGACCATTGCAAATCTCTGTTTTATCTTATTTCTCCAATAAAAACACCATTTGAGCTATGAGTTATCTTTTTGAGTGTGTTTTCACCATGTGGAGCTAGAACCCATCACTGGGATGACGGAGGAAGCTGTATTTCATCCTTGGGGTAATTTAATAAATTCCTTATTTACTTTTTGCATAAATTTTAAATGATTTATGATTTCTATTCATCATTTGTTATCTTGTTAGATAGTGTATGCTTAGTCTTAGATGCTTTAGATACACTATGCTTGTAATTTACAATTGATGTTTTACGAAATCTACTTTGGCAAAGAATAGAGTTATTGTTTCTTTTGCTTTGAGCTATAAATGTCTAGGATTAATTTATGAACCCCATGAACATGAAAACCAGTGGAATCCCGAGTCCCGGTCTCTCTTCATTCTGTGACAAATTTTGTATATATATTTTTCCTTATTTTCTTTATTAAATCTTAAAACAAATTCTCAACAAATCTGAGTGAACGAATCATCTTACTACAACATCATTGAAAAAAACACATCAATGTTCACTAGGGTTTTGTTCTGGAGGCCTATGATACGTGTGTACACCCACGATGGGAAATGTGAGTGCTAGAGCATTGCTCGGTCGAACTCGCAACCGTTGCTAGCTCAAGCTTGTTTGTCAAGTTTAGTTTCCAAAACTATAAGTCTTGATTTCTAGTCTACTTATAACCTTGTCTCAGATTAGGATAGAATATGTAGTTGAGATTTAGTCTTCACGACGTTCATCGATTGAAGACGAATAACTATTAAGGGGAGCTTGTGGAACTTCATCAACAAAAGGTATGCAGAGACTTGAACTCATCTATCACTCAGAAGTTTATTTCTATTTTATCTCTTATTGAGACAAAAGTCGTATAGCTATTTAGACTTTATTTTATACACATTTGATATTTCGAGCTGAGTTTAACTCGCTTACATATTTCTCGAAATATGTGCTGGTAAGCTTTCGCTTTAACCAAGTTCATATTTATTCTTGACGAAAGTCAAAAGACGTTCATGTGAAAATCGCCTGGTAACATCTTACATGATTTGTGTGAGACAATCATTTGATGTAGACTCGGAATGTTTCGTATTGATCTATTGATCACTTGAAAATTGCTTTGAATCTAATAGTTTGTGTGAGACAGCTATTCCCGTCTTCTAAGAATGTTTCAATGATTAACATTGAGTTTAGGATAATTAACCATTGATTGGATATAGCACAATATGCGTACTTGTATGCTGACTGTTGCAAGTTATTCAAAGTACGAGAACCATAGTATGCATACCCGTACGCGTACTGGTTTGATAGTTAAAGTACGGGAACTTAGTATGCATACCCGTATGCGTACCGGCTGAAAATTTCAAGTCCGGGAATTCAACTGAGTTTGGTCACGTACGACATTATGTGTACCCGTTTGCAAACTGGCGAACCCATACCAAGTCCGGAACTCTAAGTATGCGTACCCGTTTACATACTTGAGTGGGTTAAGTTCTAAAATGGGTTTGTTCATGAACAAATACATTTATATAACAAGGAATGCAATCTTTTGCAAATCGTGGCTATAATGTTCATGAATTGATTCGAGTGAACCAAAATCGATTTTGCTTCAATTGTGTCTTGTATACTTCTATGAGAATATAAGCAATTGAACAACTTCATAACTAGTTTCATTTGAGTCATTTGAACTAGTTGTGATTAAGATGAACAAGGTTGATATGAAAGTGTTCTTATGGCTAACTTCGGTTAACTATTGTTGAGCCAACCATGTGCACACGTTTAGGTACTATTACTCGTACCTAAATGAAGTCACATTTCATTTGTGCATAACAAGCTAAGTTCGATCTAACAGTTGAAAGATATTATCTTGACTCTAATCAGGTTTTCATCTAATGGTGAATATTGAATGCTTTGTTACCAGGGTAGCATTGATGGCTAACCCTGATTTGAAGACTATATAAGGGAGAACTCTAGCAACTGGGAAACTTAATCCCCGCACCTCATATGTGATACTCGCGTCCGACTAGAGTTGATTCTCCTTTAACCTAGGTTTTTCCTAAAACCATTATAGGTTAACGATTTAAAGACTTCACTGGGATTCTGAAGCCAGACCCAACTATTTTCTCTGTAGTTGCGTGTTTAATCTCCGATAGGTAAGATAAAAAGTAGTCACAAACATCTTCGTCTCATCGTTTGTGATTCCACAATATCTTGTTTCGCTTCCATACGATTAAGATTATTGTGAGGTGATTTATATTACTAGGTTGTTCTTCGAAAATATAAGACCGGTGTATCAATTGGTTCTTGTTCACCTTGATTTATCAAAATACGGAACAAAACTCGTAGGTATTTCTGTGAGAGACAGATTTATCTATTCAATAGACTTTTCTGTGTGAGACAGATTGGTTTAACAACTCTTCGACTTTGGGTCGTAGCAACTCTTAGTTGTAGGTGAGATCAGCTAAGGAAATCAAATGCGCAGAATCCGGCATGGTTCAAGAGGCGTAAGGAACGCGACTATACCTTAATCAGTGTGAGATTGGTTAGGGCTCAAGTACATTCCAGTTCGAAGTTAATTGATAGTAGCCTAGACTCTGTAGTGGCTTAATACAGTATGGTGTTCAAATCTGGACTAGGTCCCGGGGTTTTTCTGCGTTTTCGGTTGTCTCGTTAACAAATTTTATGGTGTCTGTGTTATTTCTTTTCCGCATTATATTTTTATATAACTGAAATATCACAGTTTGTGCGTAGTTCAATCAATTGGTAAATCCAACCTTTGATTATTGATTAAAATTGATTGGCGCTTGGATATTGGTCTTTGGTACCATCCAAGTTATTTCTCATATTAATCTGGCTCACAGATTTCTATAACTCTTGGATGTATTTTCCTTGATTGAGTCTGACTGTCTAGTTGATTCTCTTGGAAATATATTAGAGTTAGTCCATACAGATTGCCTAAACGAAATATTGGGTGTGGTTGTTAGACCCCCGGTTATTCAATTGGTATCATAGCAGGCAAATACATTTAAGACCTCATAAGTTTGTGTTTGTAGCAATCTGACTCTATGGATAATTGTGCTATCTCTGACAAACGCATCACTAGAAATAAAAGTTTTGTTTCTATGAAATATATGAAAGAGAAAGACTAGTCGATCTCACATATAGATGAACATGCATTTCACACGAAACAATCAAGTATTGATATGTGTTACCCTGATTATCTTACTGACGAGTCTGACTCTAAAGTAGAAAGGGAAGCAGCCAAGAAAGTGCAGTGATTCTAAAACTTGTTAGAATCCAGGCAGTCGAAATCAGTAGGCTGAAACACAAGGTCAATACTATGGTTGGTATGGTAAAAGATCGTGATTCCCAATTAAAGATTCTTCGTGAGGCAAATGTTGTTGTTTATTCTTCCAGAACCTTACTCGAGGCTAAACTCAAAGAAGATGTCCTTGAAATAGAACGACTATTGAGTAATCTCTCTATTCAAGAAAAAGGTCATTTTTATGGAATCCGTCATACTAATCACTTCTGATTCTGCCGTGATATTAGAAAATGTGTCTAGTTCTAATCATGTTTCTCTAATGAAAACAACTTCAGAAGCTAAACTGCAAACCCTTCCTATAGCTAAAGAACTAATGAAGTGCTTGGTTCTTCCACTGATCATGGATTTACCACGTCTCATGGAAGGAAGAAATATCCTAACAATGTGTCTAAATATACATACTCTAATCACTCTGGTGATCAGAAAGTATGTCTTTTTTTGTGATTCAAAAGGACATGCTCAAAGAAAGAGCAAACTGAAGAATGACAATTACTTTGGTTGACTTCAGCACGCCTTAAATTTAATACTCAAAGGTGTAACTGACATACGGATGTCTAAACCTGTTGGCTTTAGTACTCTCTGAAAAGACGAGGGTACCCAAATATACCTCAATCTAAAAATTTTCCACCTATAAGTCCTTTCTCCGAAAGTGATTGTCTATGGACTGAGTCGAGACAATACAACAAATCGGTTCACACTTCGTGTGATCGTCTATGGATACGAGATCGAGACAATACAACAATGAAGTATGTTTTCTTGATAAAAAGGTTCGGACTTAACCAAACACAATAGGATTACTTATCAAGTAAATAGAAATTAACGTTTGTGTAATTTGATTTAAATTATAAAAAAAAAACAATTATAATTGCGGAAAATAAAAGTATATAACACAACAAGATTTTGTTAACGAGGAAAACCGCAAATGCAGAAAAACCCCGGGACCTTGTCCAGAATTGAGTACTGTCAGGATTAAGCCGTTATACAAAAATCAAACCAACTTCGTATAGTTGAGACCAAGCAACTAAACCTATAGTTCACTTAGTTCCGTCTGTATTCCCACGCCTCCGACCTGTAATAAGTCACGTACTTGGAACAATTCCTTTGGTTCGTATTCCAAACAGTAAAGGAACAACAAATCTGTTTGGTATCAACTCTTTTCAACCAAGTGATATGAGTTCGACAAAGGCTCTTCTGTTTATCTCAATAAAATCCTTCTTCAGGTTCTTAGATCTATCTTATTATCAACTACCGAAGTAATTCTTAAGATTTTGCAATCAATACTTTTAATCACAAAGAATTGTATTGATGCCAATCTACACAACTAATCAATCTAATCTTCCACAAGGATAAACCTATTATAGTTGGATCCTCTTTTACCGAAACAAGTATTGTGCACACCAAAGATTATGAATCCCAAATCAGAAATCTTCAAAGTCTTCTTTGTCTTCAAATATTCTTAGATCTTCAATAAACACCTGCACACAATCAACTTGAATCTCTTGTGATCAGTCACGCACAAAACGGAGTCTATTAACAATGGATTATCACAAGACGTATTTAGATCTACAAACAGTCTAAAGATCCCCGTCGAAACTTCGATCTAGTTTGAGTGAATCTTATATCAGAAGAGAAGATTCTCAGGCATAAACAAACTAGGTGCAATCAAAGTTGAACCACCGTTAGTCAATCAAATCAATCGAAAACAAAAGATAAAACGCAATTATCTAGTTTCCCACCAACGGTACTAATAGAGATTCTCAATCCCAAATAAGACTTTAAACTGAGCGGTCGTAAGAGCTTTCACCTAATTAGGTTACTCTCCTCTCCGAATAGGCGGCTACACCAATAGTTGCACAAATGAGATAGTTCTTGATGTACGAGGATTAGTTTGCTCGAAATGCAAACTTTCATATTCATAGACCAAGGAAGTTTGGACACCAAGGAATTTCCAAAACCGAAAATAGTCTCAAGATATGCAATAAATTCCAGATTCGGTTTCCATAATTCCTGGAAATGCTTTGTCCAAAATAATGACCGAATTCTATTGAAAAATCTCCAACTAGTAAATGCACATGACTAATTTTCATTTTCCTAAAATAAAATTAAAAACCTTAAATAAAATATTCTCAATATATTTTATTCGATCTGGGATTTTCTTCCTTTAGCTATGAAGGAATAACTTTGAACAATTAAAGATAAGCGTTACTGCACATGTTCAAAGTATGTCGACATCCTTACTTTGTACTTACTTTGTAAGTCCTCTTTCATACTTACAATCTTGAAACCGATTTTCCAAACTTCCAGACAAGTTTAGAATTGGTTCATCTGACTTTCAAGAACCATGTTGTTTATCAAGAACACTCAATCACAAATCATGGGTTTCACGGTTCTACCAAAACAAGTTTCGGTTCTAACTCCATGTGAGTATTGTGCATAGTCACACTAGCTTTCCAAAATTCTGTTGACTAGGTACTAGGATCGGTTCCCCATATATATATGGTATCTAAATTGTACTTGCTGCATATGTCCATAGGATCGGCTCCCCTTTGCCTAAAAACGTGTTGCACATGTCCATAGGATCGGTTCCCCTTTCTGCTAAAAACTTCCTACACCTCATACAAGGATCGATTCCCCTTTGTGATAAGTTGCACCTCTTACTAGGATCGGTTCCCCTTTACCCAGAGTAGGTCATACCAATAACACAAAATCGATCATACCATCTCAGGTGATTACTTAAGATCGGTTTCACTAATAAAAGTCACACCAATACAACATTCAGACCTTTGTGAATAGTTTTATGAAGAACATAAACAAGTCATGAGCGGTTATACTAATCACACATATTGGTAGTTCAAAATATATGTAATGAATAACAATACCAATAATGCCTGGCGATTTCTCTTTCGATTTACAAGACAAGTTCATGAATATACTTCCTTAAAACAAATGTAAAACATTGTTTCCTAGGATGAAATCTTCACCTTATACCCATAGATAATCACAATAGCATTCAAACGATTATGTCGATGTCTTATCTACAAAGTTTAATGGTTAAGAAATAAACCTCGTATTGTATTCCTTAATACATCCGTTTTCTTAGCCCTCTCTGATTCGATCCAGCCACAGGATCCCCTATGGCTACCTTGTTACGACTTCACCCTAGTCGAAGACCCCACCGTGGTATGCGGCAATAAGACCACCAAGAGCCTTTGTGTATTGGTACACGGGTAAGGAGTACAAGCGAAAAGAAAGATAGGTGAGTTCGGAGTTCAGTTTCTTCTATTTTATCTAAACGTTTAGTTTCAAAGCTAGGCGACGGAGAGCAAGATCTAGAGACCTGGTCTAGTGTCTTGTCCATACGTCACTTGTCTTTAGAGCTACACATTTTCCTGTCTAACTAGAGTATAATCATTCATGCTTCGCAGTTTTTTTTCAATATGCACGACTTGAAAGATACGTTAGGGAATGAAACAGTTCAAGTCAAATATCACTAACCTCAAGTGGAAGGATGATGTTGTCATTGTATCTCCTTACTTCTTCACTTCTTCAAGTCTTCACAATACTTGTAATGTCTCATATCCTAATACTTTCAAGCTAACCTATACGAAGTTAACTCTAGTATATAATCAAGCGACTCTTAAATGACTTTTGCCTCACTAAAATATGACAACCAAACTTGACATACCAACGCTTGGTGGTTTTAACCGATCTACGCTCTAACAATCTCCCCCTTTGTCAATTTTAGTGACAAAACTCTTGCATCATATGGATAAACAAATTACAAGAATTCATTACACATATGCTTGATTCCCGAATTCAACAACACAATAACATGTATACATTCAATCCTTAAATGATGTTTTTGACATTAAAATAACAAAGCTAATACTCCCCCTAAAAGTAAGATAGGTAGATTTTATCAATCCGCACGTATTTGTTATTTCCTTTGTAGTCCATAACTACAAGTATATGATATGTTACTCCCCCTTAGTCTATGCTTTCACTCTTTCGTTAGATAAACATTTAAGCACCAATGTCCTTTCCCTTAGTGATACCAATCAATATAAATCAATACCAGTATCACTTTTTTACTCCATATATTTCTCCCCCTTTTTGTCACAAAATTACAAAGAAACGAAAAAATAAAGGACAAACCGAAAGGATCTTACAAATCTCAAAATATACTTGCAAACCTATAGAGTTAAGCACGAGGGCTCCACACACCATTTTTGATAACCAATATCAAAACCGAAACTACAAAGTAATTTTTTTTGATATGTTACCAAGGAAACAATTCCTCGAAGCAATTTTCCCTAATAGTTTAGCAAACCAAAAATCAACTAAGCACCTTAGTTCCTTTGCTAAACCGATTGTACAAATATAATCGCTTGTTCGATAAGACCAAAATAAAGATAACTCTATTTTTATCATCAGGTTCTAATTATCCATATAACTTAGACCTTTAACTTGTAAACAAGACAAGTACTAGGTTAGTTAACTAGCATTTCTTGTTAAGGCATTCGATTAAACTTGAGTAACTGAAACCTCCACTTTGATAAGTCTAACTAAGATCAGAATTAACTTAGTTTCTCTTATCCGGAATCGAATTGGACTAAACAATTTATGCCGTAAACCTTTTCTTTCGTTAAGCCATAAACAATTCATACAAACCAAATAATCGACTTGCATAATTATTCACCTCAACCGGAAGCAATTGAAACAACATAGACATTAAATCACCGCAATTGCACCTAAATTTTTGTAAGCCTAAACAATTGATACAACGCAATAAAGCAAGATAACAATAGTTGTTCTTAACCGGAACCAATTGAATCACACACACATCCATACACAAATAATGGAATAAAACATCAATTGTACCGAAATTTTGTTAAGCAAAAACAATAGATATACGCAATAAAATCAGGCTTTTCTTAAACAGGAAAACAATTAACTAACAAGATTGTTACCTCAAATTTCGCATCCACTTCTCCAATATGTTTGCATATTCTTCCAGGGAGAATTGATATCGAAATATCATTGTGTTGTCATCCTTATGAAAAACAAAAGAATAACAACAACCAACCTTTACCATAGAAAGGTTGAAAACCGTTTCTTAACTATTGCAATCACAAGTTGAAAACCCTGAAACACATAGATTTTATGCTAAACTAAAACGATTCAACATATTGTGACTTTTTCACATATTGTTTCTATCAGAACCCCTCATTATCCTTTGATAAAGCCTACCAACATGGGCTAGAACTTAATCCTGCTAAATCAAAAAGTCACCCAAACCATAAGGGTTCACAACATTATGGGATCGAATATCAAGGTTAGAAAACTGAAATCAAACATCCCATAAACATACATAGCAATAAGACAAAACATTCAATCACAGGATATGTAAATCAAAAACTATCACAAGAAAATTATAAATCAAATAATTTTATTCATAATAAGGTAGTTTTCTTCATAATAGACTTAATACAGTCATTGAAAGAAATCAAAAATTGAGGTCTATTTTCCTGGATTAAGTATTACAGCAAAAAACTTAATCTCTAGTGGTGCCTTTGTTGTTCAATGAAGTTTCTTCAGTGTTCAAACTTTTAAAGCATGTCTCAAGAGACTTGTCAGCAACCACTTCCTGTTTTTCTAGTTCTTCAACTAGAACCCCGAGTTCAGCAAGAACACCTCTTGTTTGAACAATCATTTCTTTGAGCCAGTCTCGATGCTGAACGGCCATAATGAGATTGGTTCTCTGTTCTTCAGTTAAATATTCCTCAGTACCTTCATAAGACGAAATCATTGTATCACAGGGTTGTGATATCGTAGGAGCATAATCGGACCTATTTATAGTCCCTTGTTTTTTTCTTTTTCAAGGCAGCAGCTCAAATAGGAAAGTTTTTCTACACAAAAACCGAAACAGAAACCTAGCCTAAACTTACAAAGAGGCTATCGCAAGTTTTGAGAAGTCATAGAGTTAAGGTTAATTCCCCTTTTATTTTTCTATAGTTTAGCAAATCATCGAAAGATGCTTTCACATTGATATCACTGGATATCTCTAGATCCTTTTTGAGCCTAAGCACTAGAATTCATAGTCATCTTTGTCTAAGATCAAAACCGGATTGTTTTTCTTAGAATCTGTTTTAGATAACTTCCTTTTGTATGCCTTCTCGGATTTTGGTATCAACTTGTAGGTGGATTTTGAATGAAGGTTCTTCATTTCTATTGACATTGCATCTTTCCATCTTGAAACATCAGATCTCATATCCCCTTTGATAAAAGTATTACCTTTTCTATTATTTTTCCTTTTAGAAATGTTTCTATTAGGATATGATTTTGAATTTTTGTAGAAATTCGTTTGTCTCACAGGACAGTGATGATCTGAGAGGTTTTTGGAGATGACACTGTTCAATTATTTAGATACAAATGATAGAGCGTTTTGCATCTTTCGAATTTTAAAATTCCTTTGCATATGACCTTTATCTCTACAATAATAGCAATGCTTATTGAAAGGAATAAAGTTTTTAGTTTTACCTTGATGAGATGTTCGGCTACTATGTTGATCCTTGGTTGGAGTCTTCATCTGACTGCTTCCGGAGATGGTCTCCATTGGAATCTCAATCGAGCACTTAGGTGTCTCAGGCGTACAAGCTTGTTCGGGTGGATTTTCTGGAGTGGATGGGCTAACAACCTTTACAAATTTTACTTCCTTGTTGATTGACAACGTATCAATTCCATCATATGATAATCCACGTTTTTCACCATGACTTCTTCATGCGTCCAACATAGAAGATAAATTGATTGTGCTATCATTAAGTCTTCTTAGCCTTACAGCTTCCTCTTCTAAGACCTTGATTCTTTCAAGAGCTTCAGCTAGTTGATTCTCAAGAGGATTTTTTATGAAGAAATCCGACTCATGTCGTTCGTTAGTCGTTGATTGTTGAGAATTAATCTTTGCTTCTAACTCAACAAGTTTCTTATTCAACATGTAATGTTTCCTGTTTAGATTCTCAAACTCAAGAGTTTTTGAGTATAGACTTTCTTTGTAGTCTTTAAGTAGATATCTGGAATTCTAATATCCATAGAAGAAGCCAGAAAATATTTTTCTTAGTTTCCTATTTTCTCTGCTGAGAGGATCAAGGAGTCCAATTACATCTGAGGAAGATAGTTTTTTTGTGGAGACAACTCCTAGTAATGAGGAAAATTCATATAGATCATCTTCAACATCTTGATCAATTACTGAGTCACCATCTTCAGAAATCTCATCAAGTTGATTTTGTAGGTAAGTTTGCCAATCACCAGAGTCTATATTATAGGGGTCATCCTATTCAGTAGATTCACATAAGATGTTATCTTCAAGTGCAGATTTTTCATCTTGACTTACGCTAACTGAATCACTCATTTGATTCATTCTTATAGGTTTCATCGCACCAAACACAGATTGTTAGATCTTTTCGTGTTTTCCTGCTCTGAACCAATTGAAAAGATGAGGGTACCCAAATATACCTAAACGAAGTATTGTTACTTGATAAAAATGTTCGGACTTAACCAAACGCAATAGGATTACTTATCAAGTAAATAGGAATTAACGTTTGTGTAATTTACTTTAAATTATAAAAACAACAATTATAATTACGGAAAATGAAAGTAAATGACACATCAAGATTTTGTTAACGAGGAAAACCGCAAATGCAGAAAAAACCCGAGACCTTGTCCAGAATTGAATACTCTCAGGATTCAGCCGTTGTACAAAAATCAAACCAACTTCGTATAGTTGAGACCAAGCAACTAAACCTATAGTTCACCTAGTTCCGTCTGTATTCCCACGCCTCCGACCTGTAATAAGTCACGTACTTGGAACAATTCCTTTGGTTCGTATTCCAAACAGTAAAGGAACAACAAATCTGTTTGGTATCAACTCTTTTCAACCAAGTGATATGAGTTCGACAAAGGCTCTTCTGTTTATCTCAATAAAATCCTTCGTCAGGTTCTTAGATGTATCTTATTATCAACTACCGAAGTAAATCTTAAGATTTTGCAATCAATACTTTTAATCACAAAGAATTGTATTGATGCCAATCTACACAACTAATCAATCTAATCTACCACAAGGATAAACCTATTATAGTTGGATCCTCTTTTACCGAAACAAGTATTGTGCACACCAAAGATTATGAATCCCAAATCAGAAATCTTCAAAGTCTTCTTTGTCTTCAAATATTCTTAGATCTTCAATAAACACCTGCACACAATCAACTTGAATCTCTTGTGATCAATCACGCACAAAACGGAGTCTATTAACAATGGATTATCACAAGACGTATTTAGATTTACAAACAGTCTAAAGATCCCCGTCGAAACTTCGATCTAGTTTGAGTGAATCTTATATCAGAAGAGAAGATTCTCAAGCATAAACAAACTAGGTGCAATTAAAGTTGAACTACCGTTAGTCAATCAAATCAATCGAAAACAAAAGATAAACCGCAATTATCTAGTTTCCCACCAACGGTACTAATAGAGCTTCTCAATCCCAAATAAGACTTTAAACTGAGCGGCCGTAAAATATTTCGCCTAATTAGGTTACTCTCCTCTCCGAATAGGCGGCTACACCAGTAGTTGCACAACTGAGATAGTTCTTGCTGTACGAGGATTAGTTTGCTCGAAATGCAAACTTTCATATTCATAGACCAAGGAAGTTTGGACACCAAGGAATTTCCAAAACCGAAAATATTCTCAAGATATGTAATATATTCCAGATTCGGTTTCCATAATTCATGGAACTGCTTTGTCCAAAATAATGACCGAAATTCTCTTGAAAAATCTCCAACTAGTAAATGCACATGACTAATTTTCATTTTCCTAAAATAAAATTAAAAACCTTAAATAAAAGATTCTCAATATATTTTATTCGATCTGGGATTTTCTTCCTTTAGCTATGAAGGAATAACTTTGAACAATTAAAGATAAGCGTTACTGCACATGTTCAAAGTATGTCGACATCCTTACTTTGTACTTACTTTGTAAGTCCTCTTTCATACTTACAATCTTGAAACCGATTTTCCAAACTTCCAAACAAGTTTAGAATTGGTTCATCTGACTTTCAAGAACCATGTGATTGATCAAGAACAATCAATCACGAATCATGGGTTTCACGGTTCTACCAAAACAAGTTTCGGTTCTAACTCCATGTGAGTATTGTGCATAGTCACACTAGCTTTCCAAAATTCGGTTGACTAGGTACTAGGATCGGTTCCCCATATATATATGGTATTTAAGTTGTACTTGCTGCATATGTCCATAGGATCGTCTCCCCTTTGCCTAAAAACGTGTTCCACGTGCCCATAGGATCGGTTCCCCTTTCTGCTAAAAACTTCATGCACCTCATACAAGGATCGATTCCCCTTTGTTATAAGTTGCACCTCTTACTAGGATCGGCTCCCCTTTACCCAGAGTAGGTCATACCAATAACACAAAATCGATCGTACCATACTTAAGATCGGTTTCACTAATAAAAGTCATACCAGTACAAAAGTCAGACCTTTGTGAATAGTTCTACCAAGAACATAAACAAGTCATAAACGGTTATACTAATCACACATATTGGTAGTTCAAAAGATATGTAATGAATAACAATACCAATAATGCCTGGCGATTTCTCTTTCGATTCACGAAACAAGTTCATGAATTTACTTCCTTAAAACAAATGTAAAACATTGTTTCCTATGATGAAATCTTCACCTTATACCCATACATAATCACAATAGCATTCAAACGATTATGTCGATGTCTTATCTACAAAGTTTAATGGTTAAGCAATAAACCTCGTATTGTATTCCTTAATACATCCGTTTTCTTGGTCCTCTATGATTCGATCCAGCCACAGGATCCCCTACAGCTACCTTGTTATACGACTTCACCCCAGTCGAAGACCCCACCGTGGTATGCGGCAATAAGACCACCAAGAGCCTTTTTGTATTGGTACACAGGTAAGGAGTACAAGCGAAAAGAAAGATAGGTGAGTTCGGAGTTCAGTTTCTTCTATTTTATCTAAACGTTTAGTTTGAAAGCTAGGCAACGGAGTGCAAGAACTAGAGCCCTGGTCTAATGTCTAGTCCATACGTCACTTGTCTTTAGAGCTACACATTTTCCTGTCTAACTAGAGTATAATCATTCATGCTTCGCAGTTTTGTTTTCAATATGCACGACTGATAGACACATTTATGTGTCTACGTTGTCCTTAATTTCATGTATTGTTGGTACTCGATTTTTGTACTTATTATGGTATTTTATGTGTTTGTAGGCATTTTTGGGAAATAAACATTATTGGAAAAATCGGCTCGAAAAGTTGTCTAAAGCACCCGGAGGACACATGTTATTCAGACTCGCATTGTTAGATAAGGGGCACTCAATTACTAAGGGGAACCTTCCTTACTATTCACACCCCATAAGGAACATGCTAAAGGGACACCCGTACAGGATTAGGGGGAGGTCATCTTCTCCATTTGAATTTGGAATTTGGAGGGATAAGCTATTATCAAAACACCAAAATTAGGGTTCGTGATTTGAAGGCGTTTTAGGGAGATTCAATGGCTGAAATCAAATGGGTTTGTTGGTAGGGACTAAACAGGGATGGTAAGGTCCTTGGAATCGATTAGATTTGGCAGAAGAATCGTGTGGAAGCAAAACACGAGTGAGGGAAAACTTTGGTATTCTTACTTTCACGAGGGTTGATATTCTCTTTCCCGAGTTATTCTATGGTTGGCACCAGCCTGGAGTGTGTATGGATCATTTTATTTTCAATAGTCAGCGTGTTGAATGGAGTTAGGAAGCTGCAAACGCGTGAGAAGGAAAATCAGGGAAGAAAATATTCCGAGAATATTTTTCTTCACTGTCGAGTAATGGGAGATTTCATGGAGTAATGAGGAGTTATCCTTGGCCCTGTTGATTATAAATACAACTCTGGGGTAGCGCAGAAGATAGATAGAGAATTTGGGAGAGTTACAGAGCATCACAGAGCCGAAAAATCGAGTTGCAGAGAACACCATTTCTGCTGCTGCAGAACTGAAGAACAGACTCATGAAGATAGTCGTTTATCAACAGTGATAACGACACAAAGTCGGGGGTCGTAGAAACTGAACAGCGACAGTTGGCTTTTATCGTTTTATGTAATAGTGTTTTGCAACAATTAAAAACGTTGCGAACACCCGATTTTTAATAGTTTTTCTCCAATTCATCATTTGTAAACACTTTGAGCAATGAAATCAACTTTTGAGCGCGTTTCCACAATAATGAGCTAAACCCAATCCTTGGGGGCGACGGAGATGCTATCTTTCCAATGAAAAAGTGGTAATTCTTAATTATTTAATTTGTGCAATTTTTATTTATGATTATTTGTCTATATTGAAAATAGATTTTATGGTTTTTGTTAAACAATTGTATTTTCTTTTGATAGAACATGCTTAGCCTAGGGTTTTGATGTCTCATGCTTTGGATTAACATTTGTTGTTTCTAAAAATCTACTTTTGCAATAGTTGAGGATCAATTTGAACGTGTGAAATTGCATGATTATAATTAGTATCACTTTGGAATTGGTAAATAGCGGAATCCTAGCCCCAGTCTCTCCATAATTCTCAGAACACTTTTTATTCGAGTTTGTTATATTTTTTTTATTTATAAAAATTAAGTCTAAAAAAATCTTCCTTCACAAGTCTCAACGAACCTTTTTACTACAAAAACTTTGAAAACACATTAAATTTTTGGTGCCGCCGACGCGGTCTTGTCTTTAGGCTAGAGTTTTTAGATTTTTTTTTTTAGGTTTTTATTTTATGTTTTTCTTTACGTTTTTGGGTTTTTGTCTTTTTCTTACAGAATTCGGAATTTGGAGCGAAAGAAAATTTTGTCAAAGCTTTTGGTGAATACTGAAGACTTCGAGTGAAAAGAAAAGCGAAAGGAGCGAAAGAAGAAGATTTTTTTTATTTTATAAAAAAAAAGAGAGGAAAAAAAAAGAGAGAGACATTTTTATTTTTGTAGATTTTTATTTTTTTTTAGACTTTCTTTTTCTTTTGCACTTTATATTTTTGGACTTTGGACTTTAAATTTTGGTACATTATTTTTAAACCCTACGGAAGGGTAGTGATGAGTGCCAAATATTGTATATATTTGCACCTTTTTATTGGTATTTAACTCATCATTTGTGCACTAACGCTCCATTTTATCCCATATTCTGTGTTTTCGTTGTTTTCAAGAATAAATACTTTTCTCAATTAATTTTGCATTTTTAGGTACTAAATAAATCCTGGTTAACTCACGGAGCGAAAAGAGCAAAGAAACGGCAAAGACTCCCGCAGAAAGGCAGCGAAGATTGATGTTTGCAAGAGACGGATCAATTAAAAGTGGGCTTGAAGAGGAAGAATTGTTCTTAAAGAAGATATGGGCTTGGCATACCCAAGGCCCAAAACCCTTACCCAAATCCATTTCCATTATCCATACCCATTTCCATGAGAGCCGTCAGATTGGATCCATCTCATCATCCAACGGCCACCTCATCATTGTGCATCAAAATCCGAAGTTCCTGTCTAACACTATAGAACCTAACTCCATCTTGGACCGTAAGTTTTTATGTATTACATATCCAACGGTCGCTCCACATCCACTTCCATCGCGTCGTTGGATCATTCTCTCATCTTTTCATCCAACATCTTCCCTTCGCTGACATCAAAATTTGATGAGCCCGCTCAACACCATAACCTAGAATATCTATACCCAAAACAAACAGCCCCTAACCAATTCTTCTCTAGAGCTCTTCTTCCCCTTCTTCCCAAAAATTGCAGAGCCTGCAAATCCCTCTCCCCGACACCACCAGCGTCTTCTCCACCATCTCCCATCCCTCGAGTTCCACCACCACAACCTCCCGACAAAAACCCATCTCCCTAGTTTCCCTCTCTCTCATTCCTAGCATCATTCGTGGATGCTATGAATTAGGCAGTGAGAAGCTAGGGTTAACTAGGAGCGCAGAGAAGACCAAGAAGGCATGGGTTCGTAGGAGAAGAGGAAAGGAAGGACGAGCAAGAGAGCATAGGAGACAAATTCAGAGAATCAGTGAGTGAATTCTCGATTTTCAAAATTCGGGTTCTTTCGAAATTAGGGTTTAGAAATTAGGGATTTCATGTAAAACTATAAATAGAAGATGGTATTGTGTGTGTGTGGGTATGCCCGGGCTAGACGGAGCACCAAGCTCTTAGTGTTCTGTAATTTTACTATTTCATCTGTTTCATCCAGTAGTATAATTTGATCATGTTTTAGTTCACTAAGCTAAGGTTGAGATGAAACCATAGCTTTGTACTATGTTATTTATGTTGTTTGTGTGATTCTTGAATGCTTAAAATGTTGTATGATAGATTTAATCTTAGTGCATTAATACTCTGCTCTCACAATGTATGTCAAGCATCCATTGTAGTTAGGATAACATTGTGTTGATTGAACGGCAACTCATGTTTGATAGATTATTGTTAATCCTTTGACTAGTTGTGCTTGATTAGACAATAGTGCTCCGGGTTAATACTTTAGTTGCGATTGAACTATCCATTGGTGAAACACCTTAGGTAAGTGATGGAATTGACACTTCTTCCTTATCTGTTACAAGGACAAGAGTATCATACTCAGTTGAATGCTTAGTATAGGGCTAGGTGGATTCAAAGCCTAGCAGTCCCTCCCATATCCCAAATTCCTTAGTCATTGTCACTGTAGGTTAGAAATTAGTTAGGAAAATATTAGAAAAACAACATCAGTTCCCTCCTTGTCCCTGAGGACTTACCCTGCTTATTTACTAGTTATAACATCCCTGTATACTTGGAGGAAAATTAGAACATAGTTTTAGGTATAATTCCTTTGCTATCAGGTAGTTTAAATATAAACGGTTTGCAGAGAAGGACGGTGATTACGATATCACCTCGGCCCCTTGGGTTCTACATGACATAGGAGTCGTGGCCCGAGTCGACTACAAAGGTTCATCCCCCGTCTGGTACGAGAGGTAAGTTTGTAGAAACACTCGCGAATCCCCTGTCAGCGAGTTACTGTCTTCCTTCGTATGCATATATGTTGAGGACTTGAAAACGGCTGCTTTAATTTCCTAGTAAAGGGAAAGGACTGGCCATACAAGATAAGGGTTCGGATTTCATCACCGTTCTCTTCTTGCCCGCCTTAGGAAAAAGACACCAAACGCGAACTTAAGCCTAAAATTTTGACTAGAACGAGACCGATAGGGTAACGAGCTTAACAGGAAAGTCATTCGAAAGATATTGGTTACTCTTTTAAGCATACTTCGAAGTTCTTGACGGTTACTGTAAGTTGAATGCGTGACTGCGCCGCCTTGTAATACCGGTGAGGCCTTGGGTATCAAAGCTCCACCGAGCTTCCCTCGCCTCTATTCAACTTACTTTAACTCAGATTGATTCCAGAGGGGTTTGATTAAATTGTAACGAATTCCCGTTCGAAGGATTAGAAGCTGGTCTAGAAACAATCTAAGTGGATCCATCATGTTTTTTGTTTGCTGGAAATCAGTAGGTTTGCTGTGGTGGAGTCAGCCTTGTTTGTGTTTGCATAGAACATCCCTTCATTTTTAGGGCTTTTCTTTTTGATTTTGTTTTTCTAATGTTTTCCCGAGGTTTTTAAACGGGCTTGGAAAAGAAACACTCTAGGTCGTTTGATTAGTGAAAAACCTAGTAGTTCTTCTTGTGAAGGCGGGGAGCTCGAAGACTCTTCTTTTGAGATCCCCGTTTTTGGAAACTTCAGTTTTGAGAATCTGTCTCTTCGTGAGGAAAGTACCCCTAGTACTCCTAGTCCTTTGGTAGTGCCAGAAATGGCAACTTTGAAAGCTTTGATAAACCCAACTAGGACCTCTCGTCCGTCTTGTATCAAGTTAGCTGAAACCGAGGCAAATTATGAACTGAAACCTGGGACTTTACAGATGCTCCCAATGTTTTTAGGGAAGGAGAATGAGAACCCCTATTTTCATGTTAGGGAATTTTAGGGAGTTTGTAGTACTCTGAAAATTAAAAACCTAAGTGATGATGCGTTGAAACTTAGGTTATTCCCCTTTTCCTTAAAAGATAAAGCCAAATCTTGGCTGTATAGTTTGGATTCTGAGTCAATTGAAACCTATGACCAACTTACTTCTGCCTTTATATATAAGTTTTTCCCAAGGCATAAAACATCGTCTATTAGGACACAAATATGTACTTTTACCCAACAAGAGGGAGAGTCTTTATATAGGTACTTAGAAAGGTTCAATGACTTGATATCTCAATGTCCTCATCATGGTTTGGAGAAGGTTAGGTTAGTTCAGATCCTCTACGAAGGTTTAGATTGTTCAACAACAACCATGGTTGAGTCCTTATGCACAGGTGGGTTTGAGAATAAAACTGTTGATGAAGCGATGACATTTTTGAATGAAATCTCCGATAAGACCCAATAATGGGAAAATAATAGGGAACCCCATAAAACAATTCTTCTAAGTAAAGGGAATGTTAATAGGGTAGAAGGATCTTATGAGTCAGATGCCAAAATAGCATCTATAGCCAAAAGGTTAGAAGCCTTAGAATTAGGTCATTCTAGTGGTAGTAGTGGAAGAAATGAGCCTTTTTGGGAAGGCCATGTTGTTGAAGAGCAAGCCAATGCTCTTTATAACAACACTAGGTTTGATAACCGACAGAAGTTTGACCCATATTCAGAAACCTATAACCCTGGATGGAGAAACCATCCAAACCTTTCTTGGTCCAAGGGCCAGAATCAAGGTCAGTCTAGTAATCCTCAGGTTCCCCCAGGTTTTGGCTATACTAAGAATCCTTCAGCTCCGGCACAGTTTCAGATCCCTTCAGATAAGAAAATCATGAGTTTAGAAGAGTCTCTTGCCTTGTTAACTCGGAACACTTTAGAATTTCAGCAATCGGTTGCACAAGGATTAGATGAAAATAAAAAGATGGTACAAGCTAACTCTCAGGATATTTCCGAGTTGAAAACCCAGGTTAGTCAGATAAATGAGACATTGAGAGAAAATGGAAAGTTTCCTAGTCAACCACAACCCAACCCTAGGGGAGTCCATCAAATATCTTTAGCTGGTGAGAAATCATCAAACCATGTGAACTCGATAATAACCCTTAGGAGTGGTAAAACGGTAGACAATAAGGTAGCCATGCCTAGTGGACATACTGTAGTTCCACCTTCTACTTCCCAAGAGGATCCCGTAGAGAGGAAACTGAAACAGTCTCTAAGGATTCCCAAGAAATTCCTGATATGTCTACCTTTGTGCCTAGAGCCCCATATCCACATTTGTTAGCCCCAACAAAGAAGGAGTCGACTTTCAACGAGATAATGGAAACATTTAAGCAGGTGAACATCAACATTCCGCTGTTAGAAGCAATTAGGCAGATGCCTGCTTATGCCAAGTTCCTTAAAGATCTTTGTACACGAAAGCGTAAGCTTAATGTCCATAAGAAAGCTTTCTTAGCTGGTCAGGTAAGTTCCATTCTTCTGAACCAAACACCCCCTAAGTATAAGGATCCTGGATTCCCCACCATATCTTGTGAGATTGGTGATCACATGGTCGATAAAGATTTACTTGACTTAGGAGCTAGTGTTAACTTACTCTCGTATCATGTATACACCCAGCTAGGTCTTGGTAAGTTGAAACCGACTAAAATAACACTACAATTAGTTGATAGGTCTGTCAAAGTCCCTCGTGGTGTCATAGAGGATGTTCTGATTGAGGTTGATAAGTTTATTTATAATGTGGATTTCGTTGTTCTAGACACCCAGCCTGTTCAGGACCCATAGTCGTCAAATCCCAGTGATTTTAGGTTGCCCATTTTTAGCCACAGCTAACACTGTCATCAACTGTAGGACTGGGCTTATGAACATATCCTTTGGTAATATGACCACTGAACTAAATGTATTTAATGTTACTAGACAACCTTCTGAGAACGATGATTTAGAAGAAGTGAATATGATTAGCATTTTAGTTCAGGATAATTGGCTTGACACTTTACTAGTAGATTCTTTAGATGATTTTGAGGAAACCATTCTCTTAGATCAGATATGTGATCAATATTTAGAAGAATCTCTTGAGTATTTTAAAGATTCTATGGACCCAGAAATTCAGGCAATAGTTCTAGGTTTTTCTGAGAATAATGATGACCCTAAGTTTGGGGGTAGAGAACTAGAAGAATCTCTTGAGTATTTTAAGGACTCTGAAGATCCGGAAATTCAAGAAATAGTTAGAGGTTTGTCTGTGAACCCTAAGTTTGGGGGTAGTGATGGTTCTTGTGATTGTATCGTATCCCTAATTAGAGTCCCTAACTTGGGACTCGAGCCTTGTACATCTGAGATATTACTTGAGTCTTTTCAGACTCCGCAACCCGATCCTCCTGATACTGTCCAGGAGGTAACCCAGGTATTAGAGACCCTTTTTTAGGATGAATCTATTTATCGAGATATACATATGAAGTTCAATTACGCGCCTCAGATAAACCCAGTTGTCTTGACAGAAACCTTAGATGAGGACGTGCTCCTTCTTTTCATTTTTCTGAATCAGTGCAGTTGTCTCATACTGGTGTCAGCTCTATTTGGTCTTATGGACCCACAATTGTTTCGACTGTTGATATATGACTTTGGAAGGTGAAAATCCTTTTTGAGGTATTTGATTTCTAGCTAAAGACTTTAAATTTAGCATTTCCTGGGAGGTACTCATGCTTACGGTAATATCCTTCCTTATTTCTTTTTCCATCCATCAAGTGGTAACAGTTTCTTATTGTTCATGCTTTTAATTTCATCTTTAGAACATTGAGGACAATGTTAGATTTAAGTTTGGGGGTGGGGAAGAAACTTTTTGTTAGCTCTTAGCTGCAACAAATAAACTCCAGAGCCTAGAAATTTATTCTTATTAAGGTTGGCACTAACCAATCTAAGTGGATGGGAACATCTTGGTTGTAGGAGTTGAGGAACCAATCTGATTAGATGGAAACATCTAAAGAGTCTATTCATAAAAGCACAGAGCTCAGGTGTTAGAATTAAAAAAAACATGGTAGTTTCGCCATATCTCGTTGAATTCTAATCCTTCTGTTTTTATTTTTTTAAGTGATTTGGTGGGGCACACGATTCAAGTTGTTACCTTTGGTAGGGTGGAATAGAGTGATTGAGATGCCAACATAAAAAAAAAAGAGACCAGACCATTAGACCAACCTGAATAAATTCAATAAAGTCGACCACTGGTGCCCTTGTATATGCCAGTTGTGTTGACCTAAAGTTAGGTTTATCGACCACTGGTCCCCTTGTATATGCCAGATGTATTGATATTGGTCAGACCGGTATCTCAGTCCATTAGGATAGGTTGACCTTGGCAGAGGCCTTCAGACAGATATGGGAAACACCGTTCACTTTTAACCATCTCTTTATCCATCTTCTTAATATTTCCATGCGACTGGTTGACTCCGGTTATGATGTACAGAAACTATCTGAGTAGAGCTCTGTCACTTATATATGAATTTTAGTATGCTGAGTGCAAACTCGTGTACAACAATTGGAATTTCGCATCAGGATACTTCCTCCTGTAGTCAATGATTGTATGCCAACCAAGGAGATTCTTTAGTGCCTTCCAAGGTTCTGCGTAGATAGTTAGGGTCTGTAGTAAAGGTTTTGTGGGTACACCTCTGATAAACCCTCCGGAGACAACACTCCGCCACTAGGGCCTCCTAGCGGTTTAACGGCTTGCTGCACGTGCTAAGTGTAGTCATTTTATTTTTTTAGATTAGATTTGCTCGAGGACTAGCAAATAATAAGTTTGGGGGTATTTGATAGACACATTTTTGTGTCTACATTGTCCTTAATTTCATGTATTGTTGGTACTCGATTTTTGTACTTATTATGGTATTTTATGTGTTTATAGGCATTTTTGGGAAATAAACATTATTGTAAAAATCGGCTCGAAAAGTTGTATAAAGCACCCGGAGGACACATGTTATTCGGACTCGCACTGTTAGATAAGGGGCACTCAATTACTAAGGGGCACCTCAACGTATAAGGTCACCTTCCTTACACCCCATAAGGCAAGTGCTAAAGGTACACCCGTACATGATTAGGGGGAGGTCATCTTCTCCATTTGAATTTGGAATTTGGCGGGAAAAGCTATTATCAAAACACCAAAATTAGGGTTCGTGATTTGAAGGCGTTTTAGGGAGATTCAATGGCTGAAATCAAATGGGTTTGTTGCTAGGGACTAAACAGGGCTGGTAAGGTCCTTGGAATCGATTAGATTTGACCGAAGAATCTTGTGGAAGCAAAACACGAGTGAGGGAAAACTTTGGTATTCTTACTTTCACGAGGGTTGATATTCTCTTTCGCGAGTTATTCTATGGTTGGCACGAGCCTGGAGTGTGTATGGATCATTTATTTTCAATATTCAGCGTATTGAATGGAGTTAGGAAGCTGCAGACGCGTGAGAAGGAAAATCAGGGAAGAAAATATTCCGAGAATATTTTTCTTCACTGTCGAGTAATGGGAGATTTCGTGGAGTAATGAGGAGTTCCTTGGCCCTGTTGATTATAAATACAACTCTGGGGTAGCGTAGAAGATAGATAGAGAGTTTGGGAGAGTTACAGAGCCGAAAAATCGAGTTGCAGAGAACACCATTTCTGTTGCTGCAGAACTGAAGAACACGAAGAACAGACTCACGAAGACAGTCATTTATCAACAGTGATAACGACACAGAGGCGTGGGTCGTAGAAGCTGAACAGCGACAGTTGGCTTTTATCGTTTTATGTAACAGTGTTTTGCAACAATTAAAAACGTTGCAAACACCCGATTTTTAATAGTTTTTCTCCAATTCATCATTTGTAAACACTTTGAGCAATGAAATCAACTTTTGAGCGCGTTTCCACAATAATGAGCTAAACCCAATACTTGGGGGCGACGGAGATGCTATCTTTCCAATGAAAAAGTGGTAATTCTTAATTATTTAATTTGTGCAATTTTTATTTATGATTATTTGTCTAGATTGAAAATAGATTTTATGGTTTTTGTTAAACAATTATATTTTATTTTGATGGAACATGCTTAGCCTAGGGTTTTGATGTCTCATGCTTTGGATTAACATTTTTTGTTTCTAAAAATCTACTTTTGCAATAGTTGAGAATCAATTTGAACGTGTGAAATTGCATGATTATAATTAATATCACTTTGGAATTGGTAAATAGCGGAATCCTAGCCCCAGTCTCTCCATAATTCTCACAACACTTTTTATTCGAGTTTGTTATATTTTTTTATTTATAAAAATTAAGTCTAAAAAAATCTTCCTTCACAAGTCTCAACGAACCTTTTTACTACAACAACTTTGAAAACACATGAACGACTTGAAAGATACGTTAGGGAATGAAACAGTTCAAGTCAAATATGACTAACCTTAAGTGGAAGGACGATGTTTTCGTTGTAGATCCTTACTTCTTCACTTCTTTAAATCTTCGCAATACTTGTAATGTCTCATATCCTAATACTTTCAAGCTAACCTATACGAAGTTGACTCTAGTACATAATCAAGCGACTCTTAAATGAGTTTTGGCTCACTAAAATATGACAACCAAACTTGACATATCGACGCTTGGTGGGTTCAATGGATCTATGCTCTAATACTCTCCCTGTGAATTCTTCCAGGAAAGTCAGTTCAAATGCTCATCGAATGTTCGAACCAATTGTGGCAATAATAAAAATCATTCAAGGAGATTTCAGATAGGTTCTTCTCAACCTAATGTGAAGAATGATGTTCAAGGTGTGAAAAAGGTACCAGTTTGTGGAATCAACAATGGAGATATGAAGACAACCTTAATCTGATAATTAAGGGATACAAGGATCTTATCAACAGGCTGTCAAAATCCTCCATACAAACTTGTTCTGGTAAAGACTCGAACTTACTCTCATACTTTGATTATAGTAAGTTTTATGATACTTTCTCACATCACAAAGAGTTTCCTCCAAAAATTAGAAGGAAAAAGAGAATCAACCATGAACAATATTCATTCGATGAGCGTAAAGCTCATACCTGTTTTAGTTAATCACAAGGGTTGAATCCTTACTCACAAAAATCCCATTGAGTAAGTTTCACTAATAATCAGGTTTACTTATTGGTAAAATTCTTTCTGCTTAGTTGAGTTATTCCCTTATTCTCCATAGCTAAACTATTGTCAGATAAGTATTGCATAAGTATTGTTTGTATCTCAAGAATCTCTTCGATTGTCGTCTTTTTATTTTTGAAAAAGTTTTTGTTGCAACTATGTTCCCTGCTACTCTTGCGCTGTAAATTTTTCTCTCAGTGAAAATATAAAATTTACTGAGCCAAAAACTTGTGAAAGAGAATCTTCACGTAGAAAAATTATATTGTTTTGTTTTTCTTTTGGGTTCGGGTTGTGTTCGTACGGGCACCCATGACTTACTTGTCACGAACTGTCTTTAGAAACCCTAAAAGTTATCGTCTCTAAGAAACTATTTAAATACCAAACCTATTGAGTCACGTACGCGTACTCTAGGAAATTTTATTTTTGTCAAGAATGTCTTCACCTTCTCGCACTTGTGATTTTGCAAAGTTTTTCTTGATAAAGGTATTAGTTTCGAGTCCAAAGGGAGGAAGAAAAGAATCTTAGTAGAGGTTGATGGTAAAAATCCTGACGTCTCATTCTACTATGCCTATTCTCATCAAGACATTAGAATGAGGAGATGGTTTCGGCCGAAGTAGTTCATGATTTTCTTAAATACTTTGAGGAAGCAAAACTGCAGCTCGTTGATACCATGAAGGGTCTCGATGTATTAGGAACTGAGTTGAAAAAGGTTAACTCTGACCTTTTTTTCATGAAAACACATGCTAAAGATCTTCTCAGTGAGGATATCTTCTCTGAATAAGCAGTGGATGTTATCAATCACAAGCTCAAAGGTTTCAAGACTCGTGAGGGTTCCGAAAAGGCTCTTTCATTTCAGTTCATGATTGGTTTTGATGGTTTAGGAGTTTTTTTTTCTTTTTTTTTAGCTTGTTGGTTTTTATTATGTCTAGGAAACTTCTTATGAGAATTTATTCTTGTGTTCTAAGAAGGATAACTAGGGTTTGGAATAGCCTATATTGTGATTACACATTGTCGTTTCCAATGATTTTCATCTTGCAATGTTTTTAGATTTATTTATTTAAATTCTAAAGTTTATTTGGAAGATGATTTTGCAGTATTAATTTTTATTGGTTTTATATATTGCAAAAATTATTATGGGATATGTGTGTTTGCGTTCGTGAACCATGATTACCCCATACATGTCAAAACTTAAGTATATTGTGTCATTATGCAAATAGTGATGGAAAATAGAATGAACTTTTGAATTGCAAAGATTAAGTCTATGATGTCATTATGCAAATATTGATGAAAAATAAAATGAATCTTTGAATATCCCGAAGTATTGATCTTTCCCTAATCCACTTCTATGTGAAAGTATTGTATGGCTCGGTAAGTTCTCTTATGTTGAGCATTTCCGATTAAATTAATCATGGGTTCTCTTATGGTTATTTAATTGAGTTGTCTGGATACAAATTCATGATTCATGTAATTTTTTAATGTTCAAATAAATCCTTCTTTTCTCGTAAAAGTAAGGTCGCTCTTGTTGTTCTTTCGGGAATGACATTTTATGGGGGAGAGTTCTTAATTAACTTGTGCTTAATTGCCAAATCTTTATGGTGAGTGCGGCTGTGGAATAAGGAGTTTTATTGTATCTGTATAAACTCCTTGATGAGTACACCAAGTTTCGACTATGTGAAATCATCGAAACAAAATCGATATGTTCTCTTTTAGTCATGAAGTATCTCTATGAGACTTTCATTATGATTCCACTAGTTTTCGTACCTTTGACAATTTATATTGACAAAAAATGAGGAGAATTAACGTGTAGTTTACACTACAAAGTTGGAAGGTATACGTATCATTATGTAAAGGGGAGTGGTTTTCATTGTGAGATGAAGTATTGACTAAGGGATAGTGATACATATTACCATAGTATTATTGTCAAAGTTGTGATACAATTGGACTTTGATGTTGTGTGATAATATTATGACATTGTATAACAATAACTGAGAA
Source organism: Papaver somniferum (assembly GCF_003573695.1). Taxonomy (NCBI): domain Eukaryota; kingdom Viridiplantae; phylum Streptophyta; class Magnoliopsida; order Ranunculales; family Papaveraceae; genus Papaver; species Papaver somniferum. Next base: position 77,923,487 of record NC_039365.1, read on the forward strand.
CAATGGTTTGCTTATTTTTATGGATACGGATCTTCAACAACTATAATACTGAGTTGAACACGTTCGGAATCACTGGAGTACTTGGAAGTGACGAAGATTTCGAGTAATGTTGAAGAACCAAGGAAATCAAACATTTGGATGAGAAGCTACAAAGTTTATTTATTTTGTAATCCATATGTATTGATAGTTTTGTCACTAAAATTGACAGGGGGGGAGATTGTTAGAGCACTGCTCGGCCGAACTCGCAAGCGTTGCTATCTCAAGCATGTTTGTCAAGTTTAGTGTCAAAACTATAAGTCTTGATTTCTAGTCTACTTGTAGCCTTGTCTCGGATTATGATAGAATGTGTAGTTGAGCTTTAGACTTCACGGCGTTCATCGATTGAAGACGAAGAACTACTAAGGGGAGCTTGTGGAACTTTATCAACAAAAGGTATGTGGAGACTTGAACTAATCTATCTCTCAGAAGTTTATTTATATTTTATCTCCTATTGAGACAAAAGTAGTATAGCTATATAGACTTTTATACACATTTGATATTTTGAGCTGAGTTTAACTGTAGTGACCTACACTACAAACAGCTAAATTAGGGGTTCAATCTTACAGGATCCACACTGTAAAGATTGGCATAAAGCCTTAAAGAGGCATAGATAACTATATCATAAAAATATTCACTAGTTTGATTAGGGTTACAAAGACGAATAAAAGAGAAGAGTGTTTTGGTCACACGAGCCAAACACACACACACAGAGAAGTTCAACTAAGGACACTCAATACAATGATAAGGGGATCCCTTAAGTAGCTAAGTCAGACAAGGCTATGACAATGCCCACCCCTACAACATATCCTTGTCCTCAAGGATGAACTTAGGGAAAGAAGATCTTATGAAAGTTGTGTGTTCCCAAGTAGCATCTCCTGCAGCAGTGTGAGACCATTGAACCTGCACCTGTGGAACATGTTGGCGGCCCTTGATAAAAACTCGAGTACTCAAAACTTTAACAGGCTTGACCTTGAATAATCCATCTTTGTCCAAGGTGGGAAGTACTCTTTGTGGGAGAAGTCCTTGGCCAATTTTATTCTTTAATTGTGAGACATAGAAAACTGGGTGAATCCGAGAAGAAACAGGTAACTCAAGTCAATAAGCAACAACACCAACTCTTTCTAGTACCTTGTAAGGACCAAAGAACTTGGCTACGAGTTTGATATTCTTGCGTAGCTGAATTGATGTCTGCCTATATGGCTAAAGACGTAAATATACCCAATCACCTACTGCAAAAGATCTCTCAACCCTGCCCTTGTCATCTTGCTGTTTCATTCGATGTTGAGCAGTAAGAAGGTTCTGGCGTAATACATCTGTCATAATGGCTCGCTGGTGTAAATAATCTTCTACTAAGGAATTGTGAATGGTCCCAACAGCGTGTAGCCCATATTTTGGTGGAGGATAGCCATAAATATCCTGAAAAGGTGTTAGCTTGAGGCTGGTGTGGTAAGAGGTACTAAACCACCACTCCGCGAGAGATAACCATGACACCCACTTGACAGGTCTGTAACTACACATGCAACACAAATAGGATTCTAAACAAGCATTAACACGTTCTGTTTTTCCATCCGTCTGCGGGTGGTAAGCCGTGCTCAAATCTTCCTGGAACAAGGCCTTCCAAAATCCAATCAAAAATACTGCATCTCTATCGGAAACAATGGTTTCAGGGATGCCATGTAGTTTAAGGATGGTGTTGATAAAAACCTTGGCTACGGTTTGGGATGTATAAGGGTGACTTAACGCTATAAAGTGAGAGTATTTTGTGAAATGATCAACAATTACCAGAATTACGTCTCTTCCCTTAGACTTTGGCAAAACAGATATGAAATCCATGTTAAGGTGCTTTCATGCTTGATCAGGTATAGGCAATGGTTGTAGCAACCCAGCAGGTATCTGATGTTCCACTTTATATTGTTGGCAGCTGTCGCAGTTGCGGACGAATTCAATCAAGTCTTTCTTCAATCCAGACCAATGGAAGAATGACTTAGCTCTCTGATAACTGGCTTGCATTCCGGAGTGTCCTCCAATGGCTGAGGAATGAACAACTGCAAGAATCTTGTATCGAACTGCACCACTGGTGCCAATATATATCCTGCCCTGCAACTTCAGAATACCATTAGTGTAAGTATACCCTCATCATTTTGGGGAGAAACAATGAGCTTTGGGATCCAATCTGAGGCAAGTGGGTCATCCATATAGCTAGTGATCACTTCTTCAAGCCATTTTGGTTGAGCCGCAGATAAGGAAGAACAACTAGCACGAGACAGAGCATCAACTAAACGATTCTCTGAGCATTTCTTGTAGCACAAGGTGAAGTTGTACTCCAAAAGCTTAGTAAGCCATTTCTGCTGGAGTAAGGTGTGTAACTGGTGCTCCATGAAAAACCCGAGGCTTTGATGATCTGTAAAAATCTTGAAATGGGAACCCAATAAGTAAGTTCTCCATTTGGTGACGACAAGGACGATGGCCAATAACTCTTTTTAGTAAGTGGAAAGTGTTGTGTATCTGATCCCCAATCCTTTGTTGTGGAAAGCAATAGGCCTACCATCTTGCATTAACACTGCCCCAACACCTGTATCACTAGCATCTGTTTCTACTATAAACTCCTTACTAAAATCTGGTAATACCAACACTGGAGTAGAGGTAACCACTTTTTAATTAGCTCAAAAGCTGATTATGTAGCCGCATTCCAAGAAAAATTACCCTTTTTAAGCAATGCTGTAAGTGGTTGACAAATAAGCCCATAGTTTTTGACAAATTTACGGTAATAACCTGTCAGCCCTAGAAACCCACGGACACCCTTAGTGGTAGTTGGTTTAGGCCAGTTCACCATACAATCAATTTTGGCTGGGTCAGCTGCGACACCCTTGTTGCTGATTACATGACCTAGATACTATAATTGTGATTGACCAAATGAACATTTACTATGCTTAACAAACATGGAATGACTGTGTAGGATAGAAAGTGTAATATGCAGATGCTGAAAATGTGAAGCCATGTCTTTACTATAGATTATTATGTCATCGAAGAAGACGAGGACAAATTTTCGAAGGTATGGCCGCAAAATATCATTCATGAGTGATTGAAAAGTTGTCAGGGCATTAGTGAGCCCAAAAAGCATCATTCTAAACTCATAATGCCCGTGGTGTGTACGAAATGCAGTCTTAGCAATGTCATATAGGTATACCCTAATCTGCTGGTACCCAGCAAGAAGAACTAGTTTGGTGAATATAGTAGCACCAGATAACTCAACAAGCAATTCATCAATAACAGGTATAAGGTGCTTATCTTTTATTGTGATTGCATTAAGCTTACGATAGTCGACACAAAATCTCCACCCTCCGTCTTTCTTCTTGACTAGGATGACTGGTGATGCAAAAAGGCTACGGCTGGGCTGTATGATTTCTGCTTGTAACATTTCTTGGACTAGGTTCTCAATCACCTCCTTCTGCAGATATGGTACTCTATAAGGCCGCATATTTGGTGGAGTAGCATTGTGAAGTAAATTGATGTGGTGATCATGAGCTCTCTCCGGTGGCAGTGTGGTAGGTGTCTGAAAAATTCCAGGGAACTGCTCTAGAACTGCAGCAATTGGTGCTTCTATGACTTCTGGAGTAGTATTGGCCTGGAGAGAAAATAATTGTCCAATGAGACCTTGGTGCCTTTTTGAAGTAGCCTTTTCAACATGGAGCCTGACATTTGAGACAAGGTAGATTCTTCTTGTTGGCCTGTCAATTCGATCCCCTTACCTTGGTGCTGAAATTTAATAATGAGTTTCTTGAAGTCGAAGACCATAGGGCTGAGTTCACGCATCCAGTCCACCCCAAGCACCATATCATAACCCCCCAACTCTAGAATATGCAAGTCATGAGAGAATTTATGACCTTTCATACTCCAAGTGAACTCAGGGAATTTTGCTTGACTAAGCAATTTGTTACCATCGTCTACTGCCACTTGTAGGGTCTGCGAAGAACTGATCAAACTTCCACTCCTACTTGCAGCTCTGGGGTCCAAGAAGCTGTGAGTACTGCCACTGTCTATTAAGATGGTGAGTTCATGTTTCTTGACAAATCCTTTGATTTTAATGGTTGTATGGGAAATTGATCCATCCAGAGCATGTACATATATCTTCATGTTTTCCTGCATTTCCACAATAGTTTGAGTAGACCCTTCTCTTGCCTCTTCAGACTGTGAGACCTCTGCATCATCTGCTACAATCAGATAAAATTGTTGTTTATTGCATTTATGACCTCTAGTGTAAGCGTCATCACAGTCATAACACAGTCCTTTCTCCCTCTTTGCGCGCATTTCAGCATAAGTGAGTTTCTTCACAGACTGTAATTTAGGACTTGTTGTTGGACTGGTAACAATTGGTGTAATGACCAATGAAGTGAGATTGGGAGGTTTGTTGGAGGTAGGTAATGTCTTACTATTACGGTGCTGCAAGTGACGCATAATGATGACGCGTTAAAGAGTTGCAGGCCAAGTCAGTATAGCCGTAATGGCGCATCACAGAGCCATAATAATGGTATACGGTATAAACTGTCAAGTTCCAAGAATGGCATAACCTCGTAGAGCCAATGAAGTGCAAGTGCAGCACTTCATTGTAAATATATTTGGCTAAGGAATGAATCTATTGACCTACACAATGGAGCTTCATTGAGGAAAGGCAAGACATGGCCAAAGTGGCAAGATGCGACATGCTATGTTGTCATTAAGGAATTTACATGGAATTGAGTTGGCCCAAACTCAAGGATGATGCAAGAATGAAGAATAGGCCAAGAGTTGGTCTATGGCATTAGTTCAAGGCTGGCCAAAGCTTGAATAATGCAAACAAGCTAGTAATGCAAGAGTGGCATTGCTATTGTCAAGCAGATTGGCTAAGTGAAGCAAGTGACGGTTAGGAATTGGTTATTGGCTTTGCAAGCATGCCAAATGTTTGAGACAAGATAATTCGGTTATAGAAGGAGTTTATAACCATTCATAACCACCAATAACAAGTGTGGCATCAGTTGGAAGTGGCGGTTATGGAAAATACTTGGACACTTGGTTGTCCAAGGCTTATGCAGCGGTTGCACAGAAGTTTTGGCCTGATCCTAGTTAGTATAAATAGCTTAGGAATCAATAATATTGGTGTTGTTCGATTGAGAGAAGAACCACTAATGTAGAGAGTGTTCTAGGCATTCACCAAGAAAGTGAATGGCATGTTTGGTCCATGTGATGGACTGTTTTGTATAATCTTCTTTAATGCAATGAAATGGGTTTATTGTGTTAATTCTTTGTGTTTATTATGTTTCTGATCTTCTGTGAGAAGTGTTGAAGTGCATGGAAGAACCTCTTATGCTTATGGGGGCATGAAGAGTTAGAGAAAAAGAAGATGAAGACTTCCGTTGTGCAAATACTTTAGAGTGAAGGTGGATGCATACTTTGATGCAAGTATGCAAGGCTGAGTACTTGTGGGTGATGTTGAGTCACTGAACCACAGAGTATTTCCGGTCATGTCCCATGAAAATTTTAGGCGATTAAATGGGCGTGTGACAGCTGGTATCAGATCTGTGTTAGGGGACACAGTTGCTGATTTTTCTCTCTTTTACTCAAGTTGGTATCATTTGTTTGTCAAATTCAGTGGTGAATTGTTTGGGTTTCACTAGTATGGATGCTAGAAGAAGTTGGTCTTGTGTGGAAAAATCAAGTGGAATGAGCTTGAAGCTTGATGTAGCAACAGTCCATGAAAGTTTGTGACAAAGGTGTCAAAATTCTATCCCAACGTGTTAGACGAACGTGCAAGAGTCATTGAAAACCGGGTTTTCAAGTGATTACATGACAAAACTGAAGAGTTTGCTGACTTCTATGGTGCAAGTCAGGTGTTAAAGTCCATGTTTCTCACAAGTATGCTAAGGTTATGCGTTTGGAATGCATTCTTTCGTAGTGTTATCAGTAGCGGTTGCATTGCAAGTGGTAATGGGAATTTTGCAAAAATTCCTGAACTCAAAGATGTTGTTGGCCTTTGAAGTGGAAAATTAGATGAAGAACCTATTATGAGATAGATTGAAGGTGTTTTCATCATAGTCAGTTGGATGGAAGATTAATGTTATCTCTCTTGAATGCATGTACCTTGGTGGTAATGCAAAGTCTAGTTGCAAACCAACATGTTTGTGGCAATGTGATGTCATAAAAGAAGAATTGGAGGGCTAATTCTTATCTAGCATAAAGCTTATTGAAAGGCTGAAGAAATAAGCGCAAGTTAGGGGAAAACCGGTACACCACGGTCTTGCGTTTGCAAAAAGTTCTTCGTTGATGCTAGACGCGCACAAGGAGTGCGTTTTCACCTGGTTTATAAGTGGGATCAATATGCTTGGACAAGGGTGTCCAAAGACCTGCATTTGATCATAACCACAAGCGGATGTTCTTGTCAACTGCAAATCAACAATTTTTGCTACTAAAGTTGATTTTGGCGAAGGGGAAAGACAAGAGAAACCAGATGCGCATGGGCGGTAAAAATGAGTTCCAAGTTTGAAGAGGAATGTGGCATTCTTGCTTCATGGAACGTAGGCAGTAGCGCCTCATTTGCAAGGATTATGGCCTTATTAAAATTGTCCAAAGTGTTTATCCGCGGAAGTCATTGAGTGATATGACTTTGCTGAGCTCTATGGTGATGCTCAGAATCACCAAGTTAAGTCTGTTCCAGTTGTGCAAAGGTGCACAAGTTTGCGTCAAGATTTGGGTGCTAATTGGCATAGCATGTATGCAACAGTAACATGCGCCAAAAGAGATTTGGGCATGGCCAATATGCATGATGCGGTTGGAGATGCAAGTTAGGCGAATCATAGATGCATGGAGAAAGAAGGACAAAGTAGTGGTGATGTGTAAGAATGGCATGAGGTCATTTTTGAAGAAATCTTCATGAAAGCTAAAGCAACGTGATAGCATCAGTTTGAAGTAGTATTCAACTTAGTGTCAATTATATTATACTTCGTTATGGGAGTTGCGTAAGAACGTTGATAGTTGGAAAAGTACATGTGGCAAAGTGAATTGTTAAATTGGGGAGAGTAGGTGTTGTCTCGCTTCCTTTGTTGCTTAGAAGCGAAGATGAATTCAGTATTACAAGACTTGTTAGGTCTTACAAGTTGCAATCAGTTGGCGCAAGTATTTTCTCAAGTTTGATTATACTTTCAGTTGGGTCCAGTGGACCTCGGTGTTGGAATAAAGTCTCTATGTAAGGTAGTAGTGAATGAGGGTATTTGAGACGAAAGCCTTGCCTCTTTCATTCAAAGTAAAGCTAGTTCGCGTGGAAGATGCTACATAGCATATTAAGCAAAAATATGCAATAAAAGACGCTGAAAGTGAAAAGAAGCAAATATGGGAGTTGGTGGCATAGTCGAGTTTGCTGTTGGGAGTTATGTGGAAGTGCGAAGGCATTTGGAAGCGAATACATGGAATAACGCAGCAAGAATGAATATGTTAGTCCATCAAGTATATGAGTTAAGAGTAACTCCTTGTTTGGAAGAACATGATGTTGTTTTTCCATCAAATTAAAGCGTAGCAGTTTGAAAGAGAAAGTGATGCTTAAATTGCTGGTTTCAAAGGCGCGTGAAGAGGATGCCTGGACCAAAGAGGCGTTGTGATGTCACGGGTATCGTAAGTCATGACTATACAAAAGTTATGCATTTCAATCATGATGTTGCGATAGTGCATGCAAAGAACAGCAAGGTGCAGGTTCTTTGGCATACAAATGATGCAAGTCCAAGAAGGTGAAGTTTGCAATATGATTTGGAGGCCAAATCTAGTGAAAGTCCGAAAGTTTTCAAAGTGCAGCAAAGGCTATAGATTGTGGCGTATACCAAGAGTGGTATTGATTCATATAGTGCATACCTTAAGGCATGGCATGATTTTGCGTAGGCGCATATGATTGAAGAATGAGGCCAAGTCTTGTATAAGTCCTGTTATGTTGCGTGGTGCAACTAAAGTCGGAAAATGAATGCATAAGACAATGGCAATGATCAGTGTAATCAGTTGGGAAGAATCATCGCTTGCGTACACTTAGGCGCAAATGATTCGTGCGAAGATCATGCACAATTCAGGGAATTGGCAAGAAGAATTTCCAAGTTGCAATTGGGTGTTATATGCGATTTTAGTTGAAGTTGGAGTGTAGGACAACGTGACAACAACAGTATAAGTCAGTAGGATCAATGTAAATGCATTAAGCTAAGTGATGGAATTTGGTACTAGGCATAAAAGTTTTGGCAAGAATGAGGGCCAAACAAGTTTGTTGAATTCGGAGAGTGGCTCAGAAGTGTACAAGGCCGGAGAACAAGTATATTGAGTATACTTGGTTGCGTTCAACTAGGACGTTGAACGGGTGGGGGAGATCTATTACGGTGCTGCAAGTGACGCATAATTATGACGCGTTACAGAGTTGCAGGCCAAGTCAGTATAGCCGTAATGGCGCATCACAGAGCCATAATAGCGGTATACGGTATAGACTGTCAAGTGCCAAGAATGGCATAACCTCACAGATCCAATGAAGTACAAGTGCAGCACTTCATTGTAAAGACATTTGGCTAAGGAATGAAGCTATTGACCGACACAATGGAGCTTCATTGAGGAAAGGCAAGACATGGCCAAAGTGGCAAGATGCGACACGCGATGTTGGCATTAAGGAATATCCATGGAATTGAGTTGGCCCAAACTCAAGGATGATGCAAGAGTGAAGAATAGGCCAAGAGTTGGTCTATGTCATTAGTTCAAGGCTGGCCAAAGCTTGAATAATGCAAACAATCTAGTAATGCAAGAGTGGCATTGCTATTGTCAAGCAGATTGGCTAAGTGAAGCAAGTGATGGTTAGGAATTGGTTATTGGCTTTGCAAGCATGCCAAATGTGTGAGACAATATAAGTCAGTTATAGAAGGAGTTTATTACCATTCATAACCACCAAGAACAAGTGTGGCATCAGTTGGAAGTAGCGGTTATGGAAACTACTTGGACACTTGGTTGTCCAAGGCTTGTGCAGCGGTTGCACAGAAGCTTTGGCCTGATCCTAGTTAGTATAAATAGCTTAGGAATCAATAATGTTGGTGTTGTTAGATTTAGAGAAGAACCACTAACGTGGAGAGTATTTTAGGCATTCACCAAGAGAGTGAATGGCCTGTTTAGTCCATGTGATGGACTGTTTTGTATAATCTTCCTTAATGCAATGAAATGGGTTTATTGTGTTAGTTCTTTGTGTTCATTATGTTGTTGATCTTGTGTGAGAAGTGTTGAAGTGCATGGCAGAACCTCTTATGCTTATGGGGGCATGAAGAGTTAGAGAGAAAGAAGATGAAGACTTCCGTTGTGCAAAGCCTTTAGAGTGAAGGCGGATGCATACTTTGATGCAAGTATGCAAGGCTGAGTACTTTTAGGTGATGTTGAGTCACTGAACCACAGAGTATTTCCGGTCATGTCCCATGAAAATTTTAGGCGATTAAATGGGCGTGTGACACTTACTCCCATAGGAAAACTTTCCTGAATATTTTGGTTGAGCTCTAGCTGCTTTCTCCATGATGCACTCATGTCTTCTAGATAAAAAAAAATAGTTTGCTGCAAGGTAGTAGGGGTGAACATTTGTACTACCATTCTGATATCCTATTTCAGCCCACTAATAAAATTCTGAATGAAGTAATCTTCAGTCAGTGAAGGATTCTTTGCTAACATTAAATCCTTCAGCTCTTCAAATTTTTCTTGATAGTCTAAAACTGAGTGTGTTTGATCTAATTTATTGAATTATCCTATAACACTATCATGGCCTAATTCTTGAAATCTAGTGCAAACATCAATAATGAAATCCTCCCAATACAATATACCCTTACCTATTTGGTAGTCTTGGAACCAAACATCTGCTTTTCCCTCCAAGTACATGGTTGCCATATGTACCTTTTGTTCATCATTCATTTTATGTAGGAAGAAGTACTTATGACATTTGTGGATCCAAACTCTGGGGTTAGTGCCATCAAAACGTGGAAATCGACTTTAGGTCGGTAATTGGAAAACTGACCTTCCCCCATATGAGTAGTTTGAATAATCCGATGATGATGAACCGGTTGGTAATTTTGGTAGTTATTATAAGACGAAGGATCTGGTACTTCACCATCTTCCCAGGAAGTATTCGTTTCACCACCATGATTATACCTTTGAGGGAAAACTGAATTATCGAAAAGCAATTGAAACTTCTTATCCAAAGAAGATTGAAGAAGTTGAAATTGATTTTCCATGTCGGTTTTTATTGTTTGTACATCTCCTTTTACTGATTTGATTGATTGAACTTCTTCACGCAAATCCCGTAGTTCAAGACGTAGTTTGTTATGATTTTCCTCCAACTGCTTCGATCTAGTGCCATCCTCCATTTTGTATGCCAAGGAAAGACCTAATCTGATACCACTTGTAGTGATCTACACTACAAACAGCTAAATTAGGGGTTCAGTCTTACAGGATTTACACTGTAAAGATTGGGATAAAACCTTAAAGAGGCAGAAATAACTCTATCATAAAAATCTTCATTAGTTTGATTAGGGTTACAAAGACGAATAAAAGAGAAGAGTGTTTTGGTCACACGTGTCAAACACACAGACACACAGAAGTTCAACTAAGGACACTCAATACAATGATAAGGGGATCCCTTAAGTAGCTAAGTCAGACAAGGCTATGACATTAACTCGCTTACATATTTCTCGAAATATATGCTGGTAAGCTTTCGCTTTAACCAAGTTCATCTTTATTCTTGGCGAAAGTCAAAAGACGGTCATGTAAAAATCGCCTGGTAACATCTTACATGATTTGTGTGAGACAGTCATTTGATGTAGACTCGGAATGTTTCGTATTGATCTATTGATCACTTGAAAACTGCTTTGAAGCTAATGGTTTGTGTGAGACAGTTATTCCCGTCTTCTAAGAATGTTTCAGTCATTAACATAGATTTTAGGACAATTAACCATTGATTGAATATAACACTGTATTCGTACTTGTATGCTAACTGTTGCAAGTTATTCCAAGTCTGGGAACCATAGTATGCATACCCGTACGCGTACTGGTTTGATAGTTGAAGTCCGGGAACTTAGTATGCATACCCGTATGCGTACCGGCTGAAAAGTTCAAGTCCGGGAATTCAACTGAGTTTGGTCACGTACGACAGTATGCGTACCCGTTCGCAAACTGGCAAACCCAGACCAAGTCCGGAACTCTAAGTATGCGTACCCATTTAATACTTGAGTGGGTTAAGTTCTAAAATCGGTTTATTCATGAACAAATACATTTATATAACAAGGAATGAAATATTTTGTAAACCGTGGCTATAATGTTCATGAATTGGTTCGAGTGAATCAAAATCGATTTTGCTTCAATTGTGTCTTGTACACTTCTAGAATGATTAATAGACTAATCTGGTTGCGCACCCAAATCAATCTAAGAATCAATCATAAACCCTAGATATAATGAAAACAAACGATGATGATTAAAACCTCAAATAGACTTGTATTATTAATAAAGCTTCACGCTTAGAATATTGAATTCATCCTTAATCAACAAAGGAATTAGCTACTCATATTACAAAGAAGATGAATAATGGTGGTTTCCCCCTAAAGGGATAAAGCCCTAGGTTTTTGATATAGAACTTGTGATATGAGATTCCTGATCCTATGTGAAATGCCTAATACCTATTTTTATAGGTTTACATTGCTTGGCCATCAAGTATGTATTTCGGTTCAAGAACCCGACTCAAAATAACGAAATAACGTTCCCAAACGTGCCCTTAGGCCTTCCAAGAAGTTTATACACGTTTTACTACTTTCTAGGTATGCGTACCCGTACGCGTTCCTCAAATTCCAGCAGAAATTTTCGGAACTAGGGTATGCGTATCCGTACGTGTACCCTAGTGTCTTCGGTATTCAATAAAAACTCGTTTTGGCCACAACTTCTTCGTCTGAACTCGGAATGACCTCATTATTTTTTCATTCTTTTTATATTTAAATTATCTTCAATATGGTGATGATAAATACTTATTTGAATGAGTTAATATCCGTCTTTGGTCCGTCTCTTGATTTTGAACGTTTTGCTCCTTTTCGTCGCAGTTCTTCCACTTCTCTTGGACTTGGGCACTTGGATACTTGGAATACTTATCTTCTTAGCTATTTTCACCATTTTGTAGCTCCTTTTTGGATGATTCACCTAATTGAGACAAATAAGAGAAAACCAAAGTAATAATACGAAAATATGCAAGAATAATAGCTAAAGCAAGTATGGAATAGACACTAAAATCAGATGATTTATGCACTTATCACTTGACTCTAATCAGGTTTTAATATAACGGTGAATATTGAATGCTTTGTTACCAAAGTAGCATTGATGGCTAACCCTGATTTGAAGACTATATGAAGGAGAAGTCTATCAACTTGGAAACTTAATCCCCACACCTCTTGTGTGATACTAGTTGCGACTAGAGTCGATTCTCCTTTAACCTAGGTTTTTCCTAAAACCATTATAGGTTAACGACTTAAAGACTTCATTTGGATTCTGAAGCCAGACCCAACTATTTTCTTTGTAGTTGTGTGTTCTGATCTTACTTTGTTCTATCGTGTTGAGTACTATCTTCTCTAAGATTTTCTCGAGATTTAATCTTCGATAGGTAAGATAAAAATTAGTCACAAACATCTTCGTCTCATCGTTTGTGATTCCACAATATCTTGTTTCACTTCCATACGATTAAGATTATTGTGAGGTGATTGATATTACTAGGATGTTCTTCGGGAATATAAGACTGATGTATCAATTGGTTCATGTTCACCTTGATTTATCAAAAGATGGAACAAAACTCGTAGGTGTTTCTGTGGGAGACAGATTTATATATTCAATAGAATTTTCTGTGTGAGATAGATTTGTTTATAAAGTCTTCGAATTTGGGTCGTAGCAACTCTTAGTTGTGGGTGAGATCAGCTAAGGGAATAAAGTGCGTAGAATCCGACGTGGTTCAAGAGGCGTGAGGAACGCGACTGTACCTTAATCAATGTGAGATTGGTTAGGGATCAACTACATTCCAGTCCGAAGTTAATTGGTAGTAGGCTAAAGTCTGTAGCGGCTTAATACGGTGTGGTGTTCAAATCTAGACTAGGTCCCGGGGGTTTTCTGTATTTGCGGTTTCTCGTTAACAAAATTTCTGGTGACTGTGTGATTTCTTTTCCGCATTATGTTTTTATATAATTGAAATATCACAGGTTGTGTGTAGTTCTATCAATTGGTAAATCCAACCTTTGGTTGTTGATTGAAATTGATTGGCGCTTGGATATTGGTATTTGGTAACATCCAAGTTATTTATCATATTAATCGTGCTCACAGATTTCTAACTGTTCGATTGCAGATTGATTTGAGAAATTGAGATATAACTCTTGGATGTATTTTCCGTGATTGAGTCTGACTGTCTAGTTGATTCTCTTGGAAATATATTGGAGTTAGTCCATACAGATTGCCTAAAAGAAATATTGGTATAGTTGTTATACCCTCGGTTTTTCAGTGAGTAAGTCATGCAAGCAGTTGAAGGAGTTATCAAAGTAGTGGATTGACAATCAACACGCATGTGAAATTGGTTTAACCACGATTTCCCACTTTCTTATTCTTTCAGTCCAGCAACTTTCACACTTACTGGGGATCAACGTGTCTGCTATTCTGTCGATATAAATAAGTTTCAGAATCCACTGGAAAATAAGAATTCTCATCTGAACAAGACCTCTCAACAGAACACAATTCAATTAATCAGAACTTATCTTATCTGAACTCAACAGTTTCACAAAACTTGCAGAAGTCTCCCACACATCCACAATCCTTGGATCATTATTGATCTCACACACACTTCTCATCTTCCCTCCTATAGATCAAACCTCATCCCTCTTTATGACCGAATTGACTCTGGAACGACCATTATCTTGGTTTAGGCCGAAGTCATACAGATTGATCTCTCGAACTCAAAGCACTCCCGTGCAGTGCATATGTTTGCTAAAGGTTTAGGAAATTTGATCGTTTGAGGAATCGCTCGTCTCTCCACTTTTTCTCAAAAACTAGCGAATCGTTTTCACTTATCAACAACATCGAATAGCCTTTGAACTACTTGCTTGTAAACGATGTTTTTACTTGCATCAAATACCTTTTGAGTTGCTTGCTTGCAAGTGATACTTCTCACGTTTCAAATATTTAAATAATTTAATTTTTAACCTAAAACACCACGTGCTATTTTTTGAGTGCTTCTCACGAAACTTGACTTGCCACTCATAACTGCTTGCAGCCTAGCTTGCGCGTGATTGGTCGAAATATTTCTTTACCTATAGGTCTTACATGCACGACCAACAACGCATGTTAGTTGCTGAGATAACCACGTTTTCTCCTTCACTCCTAATGACCACTTCTGACATGTGGGCCCACTCAGCAACTACCACACTCTATATTACTGGTTCACCTAAGTCATGATGCAGCTTACTCTCATAAACAATTGACTTCATCAGTCAGGAGAGGAAACCATGCAGGTAGACCTTAGTCGTGCAAGTCACATTTACAACTAGGTATTATTTTTACCACAATGCTCGAGACATCAACAATGTCACAAATGGGGGGATGTTCATCAGGGTATTGGTCTGGCGGTCTGCAACAATGCAGCGTGCAATACACCCATTATGAGAAAGTATCAGGAAAAGCGGACAGTCGAGTGAAGGGGTAGTGGGTATGCAACCGTCTAGTCTTCCGTCCATGATAGGGACGCGATTTCATCACTTGCACGCGATCTCTACCTTCTCACTTATTCACAACTTCCACGTCCTACGAGATCAGGGTGTACATACACGGTTTCACATAAATAGGTTTTCTAATCTATTTCTAAAAAAAAAGTTAATCATAACCATGAACACAAGTATCCAGAATACAAAAAACACTCTGCTTACAACCTTCAAGCAAGTTCTACTTTCTGATATACGTTCATACACCTTCACCTCTCACAGAGTTTGCTACTCTGATCTCAACACTTCCTGTACTTCCCTCCCTAAGACCCACCCTTCTCCTTCCTTTCTGACCGAAGCAAGACTAGAACGGTCACTTCTTGGTTTAGGCCAGAATTGTACAGATTGATCTCTGGAATATAAAGTACTCATGTGCAGTACATTTGTTTATGGTTTAGACCCGTTTCTCGTCAACTTACCCCATTTTACCATTTTCAGAAGAATCAGTTTTTACCCTACTACACCATCTAGCTTATTTTTCAGCATATTTGCAATGGTTTTGTTCGTGGCCTGCACTTGGCCATTTCTCCCAGGATAGATGGGTGTCGATTTGTTTTTCCTGATCTTAAAGCAGTTATGAAGCAGATCTATATTTTTCCCTTGGAGTTTTGCTCCATTGTCAGACGCGATGGATGCTGGAATTCCTAAACAACATATGATGTGCTCGAAGATAAATGTGAAGAAATATTTATCTCGAATGTTCTTGAGGGATGATGCTTCTATCGATTTCATGAAGTAGTCAGTAGCTACGATTAAGTACTTTCTTTGATTTGTTCCTTCTTGTAGTGGTCCTACGATGTCTACCCCTCATTTTATAAAAGGCCATGGGATTAAGATGCATCTAAGGTCCGTAGAAGGTGTCCGCTTCTTCTTTCCATATCTTTGACGCTCCTCACATCGTCTCTCCGTGTCTTTTGAATCCTCATGCATGTAGGTCCAAAAGTACCCTTTGAAAAAGCGGGGGTCTAACAACCACACCCAATAATTCTCTTAGCAATCTGTATGGACAAACTCCAATATACTTTCAAGAAAATAAACTATACAGTCATACTCAATCTTAAGAAAAGTACATCCAAGAGTTATATCTCAATTTCTTAATTCAATCTGCAATCAAACAAATAGGAATTTGCGATCCCAAATGAATATAAGAAATAACTTGGACGGTATCAAAAACCAATATCCAAGTGTCAATCAATTTAATCAACAACCAAAGGTTGGATTCACAATTGATTGAACTTACACAAAACATGTGATATTTCAATTATATAACCAAATATAATGCAGAAAAGAAATATCACAGACACCAGAAATTTTGTTAATGAGGAAACCGCAAATGCAGAAAACCCCCGGGACCTAACCCAGATTTGAACACCACATTGTATTAAGTCATTACAGACACTATCCTACTTCAAGTTAACTTCGGACTGGAATGTAGTTGCCTAACCAAACTCACACTAATCAAGGTAAAATCGCGTTCCTTACGCCTCTAGAACCACGCCGGATTCTGCGCACTTTATTCCCTTAGATGATCTCACCCACAAATAAGAGTTGCTACGACCCAAAGTCGAAGACTTGATAACCAATCTGTCTCACACAGAAAAGTCTATTGAATGGATAAATCTGTCTCCCACATATATACCTATGAGTTTTGTTCCGTCTTTTGATAAATTAAGGTGAATAAGAACCAATTGATACACCGGACTTATATTCCCGAAGAACAGCCTAGTATATCAATCACCTCACAATAATCTTAATCGTATGGTAGCGAAACAAGATATTGTGGAATCACAAACGATGAGACGAAGATGTTTGTGACTACTATTTATCTTGCCTATCGGAGATTAAATCTCGAGCAAATCTTAAAGAAGATAGTACTCAACACGGTAGAAAACTGTAAGATAAGAACACGCAATTACAGAAAAAAATAGTTGGGTCTGGCTTCACAATCACAATGAAGTCTTCAAGTCGTTAACCTACGGGGTTTTGGAAAAACCTAAGGTTAAAGAAGAATCGACTCTAGTCGCAACTAGTATCACACTGGAGGTGTGGGGATTATGTTTCCTAGTTGCTAGAGTTCTCCCTTATATAGTATTCAAATTAGGGTTTGCAATTAATTCTACCTTGGTAACAAAGCATTCAATATTCACTGTTAGATGAAAACCTGATTAAACTCTAGCTAATATCTTTCAACCGTTAGATCGAACTTACCTTGTTACACACAAATGAAAAGTGACTTCATTTAGATATGAGTAACCGTACCTAAACGTGTACACCTTGTTGGCTCAACAATAGTTAACCGAAGTTATCCATATGAACACTTTCATATCAACCATATTCATTGATAGACACATTTTTGTGTCTAATTTGTCCTCAATGTTCGTATTGTTGGAACTCTATTTTTGTACTAATATTGTGTTTTTATGTATTTTTAGGAAATAAACATTTTTGGAAAATTCGGCTCGAAAAGTTGATTTTGGCACCCGGAGGACAAGTGTTATTCGGACTCTCGCTTTTGGATAAGGGGTAACCTAATTACTAAGGGGCACCCCCAGGTCACCCCCAAGGAAACTGCTATTCGCACCCCTACTATGGATAGGGGGCTACCAGTTTCTTCCCCATTTGAAACGATTTTGGCGGGAAATTTCTAAACAGTTCTGGCAGAATTTCGATCGTCAAAATGAAGGGGTTATGGGTCGATTCAATGGCTGAAATTTGGTATAGAGACGTGATATAGGTTAAGGAACATAGTATGGGTGACATGATCGATCAAATTTGGCTGGAATTTTCGGTATGATTCACAC
The DNA here is from genome assembly GCF_003573695.1 of Papaver somniferum. NCBI lineage: Eukaryota > Viridiplantae > Streptophyta > Magnoliopsida > Ranunculales > Papaveraceae > Papaver > Papaver somniferum. The sequence continues at coordinate 77,941,113 of NC_039365.1, forward strand.
ACCCAAAACAGAGCACGTGGACTGTAACACGAGCAAAATTGAAGTTCTTGTGTGCATGGGGGAGTTCTGCTGGCGTTGGAAGAGTGTTGAGGCGTGAATAAGTCGAATTGGAGCGTGCTGGACCAGTGAAAACGCGTGAAAAGCTAAAACAAGAAAGAAAATATCCAAAAATATTTTCTTTCACTGGCGAGGATTTGTGGAGTTATGGAGGAGATTCGATGCATGCTTCGGGTTTAAATAGAGTCCTTGGAGGTCAGAGAAAGGTTGTCGAGAGTTTGGGGGCTTGAGGAGAACTGAGGAGCAAGAAATCACCATGAACAGCAAGCTTCCTGCTGCTGTTTTATGCTGCTGATGAAGCTGAAGAACACGAAGAACAGACTCTCGGAAACCGTCGTTCTTCAACAGTGACAACGACAGTGGCTCGTGGGTCGTAGGTGTGGGTCTTAGAACCATAGCGACAACAGCAGTTAGATTTTATCGTTTATTCTGGACGCCTTTTGTGCGTCGCAGATTACAGTTTCACACCATTTTCTCTTCTTCTCTTTATTGTAAACACCAATTGAGCTTAATAAAATATTTTGAGAGGTATTTCACCATGATGAGCTAAACCCAACATTGGGACAACGGAGGAGGCGATTTTCGTCATTCTGGTAAATTTAATTTATTCTTTTTATGACTTTTGCATTGATTTAAAATTGAAAAATGATTTCGATTAATTAATTATCATTTTATTTGAGCGGCATGCTTGCTTAAATGTTTGATTTCCCATGCTTACGATTTATAACTAATATTCTGAGAATCTATATTGGCAAAATAAGAGTCCTTACATTTTATGTTTTGAGCGATAATTGTTAAGGATAAATAAAATGTACCATATGCATGAGAATTGGCCAAGTCCTTAGTCCCAGTAACTCTCTACCAATTTGTCAATGTTTGTATATATATTTATTTTCTAAAAAAATTATCCTTCAGAAGTCCGAGAGTTTGAACCTCATTACTACAACCCCCATTAAATCAATAATCATTTTGGCGCCGCCGACGCGGATTTGTGCTTAGGTAGAATTTTTAGGTTTATTATTTTATTTTTTTTTACTATTATTTGTTCCTTTTTACGTTTCTTTTTGTGTCTTTGATTTACAGGTTCGAAGTGGAATACTAAGAACTTGGGAACAAAAAGCTTAAAGCTAAAAGCTAAAAGAGAAGAAAAAAAAAGACATAATTTTTTTTTTAGGATTTAATTTTTTTATTATTTTTTTTTGTATATAGCTTTTATTTATTTATTTTTAGAATTTGTAAATAGGCTTTATTTTTCATAATTTTTGTAATTTTTGGACTTTTTAATTGGACTGGACATTTGGACTTTAATTTTTTTAACCCTACGGAAGGGTATTATTAAAAAAGAAAAAATTTATATAAACTGTGTGCAGGGAAGGACGACGATTACTATATCGTCTCAGCCCCTCGGGTTCGTACATGACATAGGAGTCGTGGCCCGAGTCGAATTCAACGGTTCATCCCCCGTCTGGTACGGGAGGTAAGTCCATCGAAACACTCGCGAATCTCTTGTCAGCGGGTTTACTGTATTCCTTAAGGTGATTCATTGATTGAGGACGAATTTGGACTGTTTTTAAATTCCTAGTAAAGGGCAAGGCCTGGCCAATACAAGATAAGGGTTTGGATTTCATCACCGCTCCCTTCTTGCCCGCCTTAGGAAAACGAAACCTAACGCGAACCCAAGCTTTAAAATTTGGAATAGAACGAGACTGATAGGGTAACGAGCTTAATAGGAAACTCGTTCTAAAAATATTGGTTGCTCTTTAAGCACACTTCAAAGTTCATGATGGTTTCTGTGAGTTGAATGCGTGACTGCGCGCCTTCTAATGCGGTGAGGCCTTGGGTATCAAAGCTCTACTAAGCTTCCCTCGCCTCGATTCAACTTACATTAGCTCGGATTGATTCCAGAGGGGTTTGCTTAAATTGTAACGAATTCCCTTTCGAGATATAAAAGCTAGTCTAGAAACAATCTAAGTGAGCCATCATGCTTGTTGTTTGCTAGAAATCTCTAGGTTTGCTGTGGTAAAGTCGAGTCAGCCTGCTGTGTGATTGCTAGAATCTTCCTGTTAGGATTTTTATTTCTTTTTGATTTTTTTAGTGTATGCCCGATTTTGTTAATAGGGCTTGGAAAAGAGATACTCTAGGTCGATTGATTAGCGAAAAACCTAGTAGTTCTTCTGATATAAGCAGGGAGCTCGAAGATTGTTCTTTTGAGAGCCCTGTTTTTGGAAACTTCAGTTTTGAGAATCTGTCTCTTCGTGAGGAAAGTACCCCTAGTACTTCTGTTGTGCCAGCGATGGCAACTTTGAAAGATTACATGTTCCCAACTAGGACCAACCGAGCTTCGTGCATTAAATTGCCAGCCACTACGGCTAATTTCGAGATAAAACCTAGTATTCTCCAGATAATCCCTATATTCTTAGTAAAATATGATGAGAACCCTTATTTCCATATTAGAGACTTTGAGGAAATTTGTGGGATAATTAGAATAAGAGACCTTACTGATGAAGTCTTGAAACTTAAGATGTTTCCCTTTTCCTTGAGAGATAAAGCCAAGACCTGGATGAACAACCTACCATCTGAATCCATTGAAACATGGCAGGAACTTATTGCCGCTTTCTATATGAAATTCTACCCTAAGCATAAAACTGCAGCTGTTAGGCAGACAATTAGTGCTAGTGTGCAACAAGAGGGAGAGTCTCTTTATAGATTTTTAGAGAGATTCAATGATCTCCTATCTCAGTGTCCTCACCATGGATTTGATAAGATGAAACTCGTACAAATTATTTATGATGGTTTAGACTATTCGACCAAATCCATGGTTGAGTCTATGTGCGCTGGTGAGTTCACTAGTAAAAGTGCTGATGATGCTTTTACCTTCTTAGGAGCTATCGCTGAGAAATCCCAACAGTGGGAGTCTTGTGTGGAACCCCTTAAAAGACTCTTGGTCAATAGAAGTAGCACCAATATGGTAGATACAAGTTTTGCGTCAGATGCTAAGTTTGCTGCTTTATCTAGAAGGTTAGAAGCGTTGGAAATGGGTCAACCTAAAAATAAGTCCCTTGTTGAACCTAATAGAGCCTCTCAAATCTCTAGTTGTGGAATAGAGCCCGATAACTCATTTTGGGAAGGTCAGGTTAGTGAAGAGCAAGCTCATGCTGTCTATAACAATGCTAGGTTTGAGAACCGTCAGAAGTTTGACCCCTACTCAGAGACCTACAACCCTGGTTGGAGAAACCATCCTAATTTCTCTTGGTCTAAAGGCCAGAATCAAGGCCAGTCTAGTAACTCTCAGCCTCCCCCAGGTTTTGGTTATACTAAGAACCCTTCAGGACAGACCCGGAACCCATCTGAGAATAGAATAACTAGCTTAGAGGAAACCCTTAGTATATTAAGGAAGAGCCAGGAAATGCTATCACAAAGCCAGGAAATGTTAGTAAAAAGCCAGGGTAATTTTCGAGAGGAAACCAAACAGAATTTTAAGAATAGTTCCCAGTCTTTTGCTAAATTAGAACTTCAAGTCGGCCAAATAGCTAAGTATATTAATGAGAGAGAGGAAGGAAGGTTCCCTAGTCATACTGATCCTAACCCTAGAGGAGAGAAATCGTACAGTCATGTTAACTCTGTTATGACCCTTAGGAGTGAAAGGAAAGTTGATAATAAGGTCGACATACCTGAAAGTGAACATGTTGTAGTTCACCCTTATGAGCCAGAAAATGAGGAGACAGATAGAGTCTCCAAAGAGACCAATGAGGGTCCTGATGAGCCCGGATTTGTTCCCAGAGCCCCGTTCCCCCAGCTGCTAGTTCCGACTAAGAGGGAGTCCAACTTTAATGATATATTGGAGGTTTTTAAGCAGGTTAATATCAACCTTCCATTATTAGATGCAATTAGGCAGATTCCCTCTTATGCCAAGTTCCTTAAGGACTTGTGTACGCGAAAGCGTAAGCTCAGTGTCCAGAAGAAAGCCTTCGTAGCTAGTCATGTGAGTTCTATTATTCAGAATACCACTACTCCTAAGTATAAAGACCCAGGGTCCCCTACCATTGATTGTACAATAGGTAAGTACCGTGTTGAGAAAGCGTTGCTTGACTTAGGAGCCAGTGTGAACTTACTACCATACCATGTGTACCTTAAGCTAGGACTTGGTGAGATGAAACCTACACAGATGACACTTCAGTTAGCTGATAGGTCCGTTAAAATTCCTCGTGGTGTGATCGAGGATGTTCTCATAGAGGTCGACAAGTTTATATATCCGGTGGATTTTGTTATCCTAGATACCCAACCTATCCCTGACCCAGAGAACCAAATACCAGTGATTTTAGGTCGCCCGTTTTTAGCTACATCCAATACGATCATTAACTGTCGAAATGGTGTTATGAATTTGTCTTTTGGTAATATGACTATTGAGCTGAACATTTTTAATATTAGTAAGCTACCCTCTGAACTAGATGACTCGAATATAGAAGAGGTGAACATGATAGGAACATTAGTAGAGGAGTCATTACCAAACACTTTGTTAGAAGATCCATTAGAGAGTTGTCTAGCCCGTTTTAGCATGGACTTCGACGATGATAGCAACATTGAACAAGTAAATGCTCTTTTGGATTCTATTCCGATGTTAGATACCGATAGATGGAAATCTAGGTTTGAACCATTACTAGCTACCGAATCTACCTTAAGCCCTTATTCCGAAGAGCCTAAAGATCCTCCTGAGTTGGAGCCTAATTATACATTTTTAGGCCCACCCGAGTCTTTTCCTGTGATTATAGCTTCCGATTTGGATAGTGAACATGAGAATAGGCCAGAGACCGTGCTTCAAGAAAATAAGGAAGCTTTAGAGTGGACCATAGCAGATATAAAGCAAGTAGAGGATGAACCACCTGATCATAACTTAGAGAAAGCAATCGACCTTTTTCAAGAACCCGATGGTCTAGAAATTAGGAATATTGTGACCAGTCTATGTAGAGACAACCAAAATCCTAAGTTTTGGAGTAGAGAACTAGAAGAATCTCTTGAGTATTTTAAGGACTGGGATGATCCGGAAATTCAAGCAATAATCAGAGGTTTGTCTGAAAGTGGCCAAAATCCTAAGTTTGGGGGTAGTGATAATTCTTGTGATCGTCAAGTGTCCCTAATTCGAGTCCCTAAATTGGGACTCGAACCTTGTACGTCTGAGATACTAATAGAGTTTGTTCAGACTCCGCAACCCGATCCTCCTGATACTGTGCAGGAGGTAACCCAGGTATTAGAGACCCATTTTGCGGATGACTCTAGTTATCGAGACACACATATGAAGCTCAAACCCAGTTGTCTTGACAGAAACCTTAGATGAGGACGTGTTCCTTCTTTTCATTTGTCTAAACCAGTGTAGTTGTCTCATACTTGTGTTAGCTCTATTTGGTCTTGTGGATCCACAATTGTTTCGACTATTGGTATACGACTTTGGAAGGTGACAATTCCTTTAGAGGTATTTGATGTCTAGCTAATGACTATAAATTTAGCATTTATTGGGAGGCTCTCGCGCTCATGTGATACGTTAATATCCTTCCTTATTTATTTTCCCTCCTGTGGTATCAGTTTCTCCTTGTTCATGCTTTTAGTTTCATCTTTAGAACATTGAGGACAATGTTAGATTTAAGTTTGGGGGTATGGGAGAAACTTTTTAGTTGCAATAAATAACCTCCAGAGCCTAGAAATTTATGCGTATTTAGGATGGCAGTAACCAATCTAAGTGGATGGAAGCATTTTGGTTGTAGGAGTTGAGGAACCAATCTGAATAGATGGAAACATCTAAAGAGTCTATTCATAAAAGCACAGAGCTCAGGTGTTAGAAATAACATGATAGTTGCACCATATCTCGTTGAGTCCTTTTCACTTCTATTTTTATTTTGTTTTTAAACTATGTACTCTAAGTGATTAGGTGGGACCCACGATTCAAGTTGTTACCAATGCTAGGGTGAATTAGAGTGATTGAGATACCATGGAAAAAAAAATATTGAGACCAGACCATTTGACCAAAAGGAATAAATTCAATAAAGTCGACCACTGGTACCCTTGTATATTCCAGTTGTGTTGACCTAGAGTTAGGTTATCGACCACTGGTTCCCTTGTATATACCAGTGTGTTGATATTAGTCAGACTAGTATCTCAATCCATTAGGATAGGTTCATTTTGGCGGAGACCTTCAGACAGATATGGGAAACGCCGTTCACTTAGTAAACATCAAAACCATCTATGTTTTTCTATATCCATCTCTTAATCTTTCCATGTGATTAGTATGACTCCGAATACGATGTCAATAGTGCAACTATCTGAGTAGAGCTCTGTCACTTATATATGAATTTTAGTATGCTTGAGTGCAAACTCGTGTACATCAATTGGAATTTCGCACCAGGGTACTTCCTCTTGTAGTCAATAAGTATGCCAACCAAGGAGATTCTTTAGTGCCTTCCAAGGTTCTGCGTAGATAGCTAGGGTCTGGAGTAAAGGTTTTGTGGGTACACCTCTGGTAAACCCTCCGGAGACAACACTCCGCCACTAGGGCCACCTAGGGGTTCAAATGATTTTCCTTTCTAGAATAAATTTTCTCGAGGACTAGCAAATAATAAGTCTGGGGGTATTTGATAGACACATTTTTGTGTCTAATTTGTCCTCAATGTCCGTATTGTTGGAACTCTATTTTTGTACTAATATTGTGTTTTTATGTATTTTTAGGAAATAAACATTTTTGGAAAATTCGGCTCGAAAAGTTGATTTTGGCACCCGGAGGACAAGTGTTACTCGGACTCTCGCTTTTGGATAAGGGGTAACCTAATTACTAAGGGGCACCCCCAGGTCACCCCCAAGGCAACTGCTATTCGCACCCCTACTATGGATAGGGGGCTACCAGTTTCTTCCCCATTTGAAACGATTTTGGCGGGAAATTTCTAAACAGTTCTGGCAGAATTTCGATCGTCAAAATGAAGGGGTTATGGGTCAATTCAATGGCTGAAATTTGGTATAGAGATGTGATATAGGTTAAGGAACATAGTATGGGTGACATGATCGATCAAATTTGGCTGGAATTTTCGGTATGATTCACACACCCAAAACAGAGCATGTGGACTGTAACACGAGCAAAATTGAAGTTCTTGTGCGCATGGGGGAGTTCTGCTGGCGTTGGAAGAGTGTTGAGGCGTGAATAAGTCGAATTGGAGCGTGCTGGACCAGAGAAAACGCGTGAAAAGCTAAAACAGGAAAGAAAATATCCGAAAATATTTTCTTTCACTGCCGAGGATTTGTGGAGTTATGGAGGAGATGTGATGCATGCTTCGGGTTTAAATAGAGTCCTTGGAGGTCAGAGAAAGGTTGTCGAGAGTTTGGGGGCTTGAGGAGAACTGAGGAGCAAGAAATCATCATGAACATCAAGCTTCCTGCTGCTGTTTTATGCTGCTGATGAAGATGAAGAACACGAAGAACAGACTCTCAGAAACCGTCGTTCTTCAACAGTGACAACGACAGTAGCTCGTGGGTCGTAGGTCTGGGTCTTAGAACCATAGCGACAACAGCAGTTAGATTTTATCGTTTATTCTGGACGCCTTTTGTGCGTCGCAGATTACAGTTTCACACCATTTTCTCTTATTCTCTTTATTGTAAACATCAATTGAGATTAATAAAATATTTTGAGAGGTATTTCACCATGATGAGCTAAACCCAACATTGGGACAACGGAGGAGGCGATTTTCGTCATTCTGGTAAATTTAATTTATTCTTTTTATGACTTTTGCATTGATTTAAAATTGAAAAATGATTTTGATTAATTAGTTATCATTTTATTTGATGCGGCATGCTTGCTTAAATGTTTGATGTCCCATGCTTACGATTTATAACTAATATTCTGAGAATCTATATTGGCAAAATAAGAGTCCTTACATTTTATGTTTTGAGCGATAATTGTTAAGGATAAATAAAATGTACCATATGCATGAGAATTGGCCAAGTCCTTAGTCCCAGTAACTCTCTACCAATTTGTCAATATTTGTATATATATTTATTTTCTAAAAAAATTATCCTTCACAAGTCCGAGAGTTTGAACCTCATTATTACAACCCCCATTAAATCAATAATCATTCATCTTAACCAAAACTAGTTCAAATGACTCAAATGAAACTAGTTATAGAGTTGTACAATTGTTTATATTCTCATAGAAGTATATAAAAGACAATTGAAGCCAAATCGATTTTGATTCACTCGAATCATTTCATGACATTATAGCCACGGTTTGCAAAAGATTGCATTCCTTATTATATGAATGTATTCGTTCATGGACAAACCGATTTTAGAATATAACCTACTCAAGTATGCAAACGGGTATGCGTACGTAAGTGGTCGGACTAAGTTTGGGTTCGCTAGTATGGGAACGGATATGCATACCTTCCAAGCTCAGTTGAATTTCCGGAACTTGAAACTCACGCCAGTACGCATACCGGTAAGCATACTAAGTCCCGTACTTTCATTAACCAACCAGTTCGCATACTATGGTTCCCGGATTTGGGATAACTTGCAACAGTTAGCATACTGTGTTATATCCAATCATGGTTATTTGTTCTAAACTCCCATTTAAATCACTGAAACATTCTTGGAAGTCGATAATAGCTGTCTCACTCAAACTATTAGCTTCAAAGCAAAAAAAATTTGATCGAATGATCAATATGAAATATTTCGAGTCTACATCAAATGACTGTGTGCCACACAAATCATGTAAGATGTTACAAAGCGATTTTCACATGATCATCTTTTGACTTTTGTCAAAAATATAAGATGAACTTGGTTAAAGCGAAAGCTTACCAACACATATTTCGAGAAATATGTAAGCGAGTTAAACCCAGCTCGAAATATCAAATGTGTATAATTGAAGTCTATATAGCTATACGAATTTTGTCTTAAAATAGGAGATAGAGTAGATAGACTTTTGAGTGATAGATGAGTTCAAGTCTCCATATACCTTTTGTTGGTGAAGTTCCACAAGCTCCCCTTAGTAGTTCTTCATCTTCAATCGATGAACGCCGTGAAGTCTAATGCTCAACTACAATTTCTATCCTAATCTGAGACTTAGCTATAAGTAGACTAGAAATCAAGACTTATAGTTTTGACAACTAAACTTGACAACAAGCTTGAGATAGCAATGCTTGCGAGTTCGACCGAGCAGCGCTCTAACACCCTTGTAGTTTAGATTTCTGATCTAGAGATCACCCTCCACTATGATTTCTAACATTTACATAGTGAGTCTTTATTAGGATCCGATGTCCTTCCTCATTAGATATGCATATGAGTAAAGGTCCCAAGTAAGATCGCCGATATAGTATGCCCTATCTCAACTGGTAATTTCTTGAACGAGATATTATATTGTGTGTATATTTTTAGTCACTTGGAAAGTCACAGTTTTTTAAGTATTGGACGATGGGAGTCCTCTAGTTGTCTTCGGGAAGAGATTCTTGGCTCGTACTTGTGTTTAGAATCTTTAAATATTCACTGAGTGGAATCGAAGGGAGAAATACTTTTTCAGCCTTCAGGGTTGTCGCATTGGGATCTACCATCATTACGGTGATAAAGTCTAGGGAATGTGCATGCTTGTTGTTGGCTCTGTATAGGTTCTAAAAGGTGATGTTTGGTATCTGCCACATGTAATGCCTGGATAGCTGCAAAGATTGTTGCATACATGTGTCCGAGGCTTGGTACCTTCCTTCGATTTGTTGGATGATAAGTTACGAGTCATTAGTGAGACTAACTTTGTCAATTCCTAGTTTGATTATCAATCAAAAAGAATGCATGACATCCTCATACTCAATAATATTATTGGTGGATCAGAATTCTTGTCTTAAATTGTATATGATTCTTCGGCTTGTCAGTGTTGTGAAGACCATTACGATGCTTGATTCTTCCGAATTGAAAGATCCATATGCAAATACTTCCCTTCGTATTGGATTATCAAAGCGAAGGAGTTTGGGTGGATCATCCCTCTCGTCCTCCATTCCAGGGGTATCTTCGATTTTATTGGTTTCATCTAAAGGAAAGTCAGCCACGACTTGATATTGTGTCGTCGTTTGCGGATGGCATTTAACTCCAAATTGCTTATTTTGTCCCCCCCCTCCCCCCCAAGTTATAAATTCGTCATCTTCTATCGGCATTGTCAAGTATATATTCTATAGGAGCCTTGGTAATGACCGTAATGGTATGAGCACGAAAGTATGTTCTCAACTTCTGTGTGGAGTTCACTAAGGATAGTATAAGCTTCTCAATCTTTGTGTAATTCCTCTCTGCCGGGTTTAGAGTTTTAGTGATGAATAGATGGGTTAATCCATCCCCTCGTCTATGCGACTTAGGACAACCCTTATCGAATTATTCGTGGCTGACAAGTAAATTTAAAGACCCTCACATCGATTAGGCTTTTGTAGGATGGGTAAGGTATCTAGATGCTCCTTGATCTTCTGAAAAGCTTCTTCTCACTCGGGACTCCATGAGAATTTTTATCCCTTATTCAGGGTGTTAGTGAAATCTGTGTATTTATCATAAGATCTATCAATAAACCTGCTTAGGGATGCTAGCCTTCCGTTTAGTCTCTACACGTATTTCACCGTGGATGGCAATGGCATATCAAGTATGGTTTATACCTTAGCAGGGTACACTTCGATACCTCGCTTCGTGACTAGGTATCTTAGGAACTTTCCCGATATGACTCCGGAGGCACATTTGGTTGGATTAATTTTCATGTTGTATTTCTTCGTTTGTTCGAAGATCTCCTTTAGGTCATTTGCATGATATTTTTCACAATTTTATTTTAACAAGCATATCGTCTACATATACTTTGAGGGTTTTGTGTATCCAGTTATCAAACATTTTTTTCACAAGTCTTTGGTATGTCGCACCTACATTCTTGAGTATAAACGGCATCTCCTTGTAGCAAATAGAATCCTTGTGGGGTGAAGAAAGCAGTATGCTCTTGGTCCTCTTTTGCCATTGAGTCTAGTTATAACCCGAATATCCATACATTAATAATAGTAGTCCTACTAACTGATGAATATTAGGTAATGAGAAACTGTCCTTTGGACATGCTTTGTTTAGGTCGCTAAAGTCAATGCATATTCATACTCCTTGATTATTCATTGACACGATCACCATATTAGATATCCATACTGGATATTGAGCTTCTCGGATGACCCTCGATGTTTCCATATTTTTTAGCTCGTTCTGGATTGTCTCGTGGTATTACGATGCCACCTTCCTAATTATCTGCCTCATGGGCTTATGCTTCAGATTGATTTTCAAATGATGACAACAAACTTCGGGGTCTATCCTAGGCATGTCCTCCATCTTCCACACGAAGACATCAGAGTAATTCTTTAAGACTTGTATCTTCCTCCTCTTCTTGATTTAGGAGTGGTCCGATTTTTACTAGACCTGGGTTATCATTCATTCTGATATTTACTTCCTTCGTGGGTTCTAAGGCCGAGAAATTCGGGTTTGGCTCCCCAATCTTTGGGAGACTATTTAATTGCTATAAAGGCTCCGTAGATTTATCCAAGACATCGTTCTGCATGGCATATGCTCATTGAGCTTCGCTTTTCTTCGTGGTATAGGCATGTCCTAGCTTTTGGATTCTTTGGCTCTTTTTTTTTATCGACTTGGGGGAATTTACCCGGTTTTCACTATTTCGTACCTCTATTTCATAGCAATATCTCGCCTCGCCAGAATCTCCTACAATCTCCCATCGGGTGTTGGGAACCTCAATCTTTGATGGTAAGTGGATGAAACTCCTTTGATCCCATGAACCCAGGACCATCCAATGATGGCGGCATAAGGTGAAATTACATTAATAACACAAAAAGTAGTTAAAGTCAGGATTCTACCCACCCGAATCTCCAGGGGAATCATGCCTCGGGGTCTGGTTGACGAACCATTAAACCCAAATATGTTATATGTAAGAGAATGAGACATTCATCCTTTATACCCATTTTTCTAAATATGTCACATAACACTATTTCCACTAAACTTCCTCCGTCGATCAATATTTTTGATAACGCCCAGGGAAGTGCCCTTCGTTGTGATTTCTACCATTGTCTGGTTCTTCGGAGGCTGAGAAACTGATTGGTTGTTTCATCCAGTCCTCCATGGGAGACTCCTTTGCCACGCTAAATACTTCTTGTCCTTCGAAGTTTTGTTTATGAATTCATCTGGTAATGACATCTTTGAAGGTAGGTGACATTATTGTCGAATGAGAAATTGTGTTACATCTCAAATATTGTGCTTCCCTTGAAATTTCTACACGATGTACTGGGACTCCTGTTGTTGGTAGGGGTGGCAGCGCTGCGATAAACTCCCACAGATTGCCATTGTCGATCATTTTCTGCACTACCCTCATTAAATCCCTGCACGAATTTATCGGAGACTGTAAAACTGGTGAAACTCGCTGTAGTCCACCTTGTTTTTTACATGGAAAGATGATTTTATATTTCCCGTCAATCTTCTTAAAGATTTCTGAAATGAGAATGTTTAACTTTGTGTAAACTGGGTCTACAAATTTTCCCTTTTTATGTTGAGAATGGTCATGCCCTTTCCAACTCCCACTTCTTTGTTTGTCGAATCGTGTCGACTCGCTATGGATTCCCTCCGGTCCTCGGGTTTGAAACTGCAAGGTCTGTGGCTCCACAACATTCGTCCCTCTGCTGCTTCCTCCTCGGATCATCTTATCGTCGGTCTCATCTTAAAGTTCTCCGGGCACCATGTAATCCTCTTGGATATTCCTTAGATTTCATAAGGTGTGTGGCATCGTCTCGACCATTCTTATAAATATATGGTCTTCCTTTCTTAGACTATTTTTGAAATGTAAGATCGCATAGGCCTCGGGGACTCTTTTGATCTCAGCGCAGAGTTTCCTCTATCTAGTCACCAGTGATCTCAAGGACTCGTCTGGTCCCCTAAATAGTTGGAATAACATGTCAATCCCTGGATTGACTTGATTGTCATGCACGTAGGCCTCCATAAATAATTCGAAGAGATGATTAAAGGACAATAGTGACTCCTTGGGTAGGTTATTGAACACATCATAGCTTCTTCTTTCAGAATTGCTGGAAAGAATTTGCACAACACGACGTTGTATTGGCTTGATTGTGTCAGCGTCATCCAATAAGATCATAGACGTTCAATCACATCGCTAGTTCCATTAAAAACTATTGTGAAGTCAAGGAGGGAGTATTTCCTCGAAAATGGCTTGGCCAATAGAGTTGCTGCCACAGGGGATGGCCCTGCTTCTTGAATAACCTCCGCGAGTTTCTGTCGTCCCTTTTTCCCCGTCACCTACTTGTACATTGTTTCGAGTTGTTTTAACCTCTCTTGGAGAGCTTCGTCAACGTCCCTGGTTTGGGCCTTCTTCTTCCTACGAGAATCTCATTCAGATGGACCAGAAGTTTCCGGATGGCGATATCGTGATCATTCAAAATCTCCACTGGACTGTTCGTCAGGCGATGTATACTTGGATCGAGTGAGCTCCCTTTTCGGCGTTTCTCTTCGTCTAGAATTTCCGCCATATGTCCTCTTAGACTGGTCGAGGGACCCCACCTCGGTCTTCTTCTGCTTTTATGCACGTTTATGGCATGGATTGACATCAAATGATCCTTCAGATTGGTTAGTCGTCTCATCATCTGCTTCTTATCTCCTATGTCATTTCATTCGAGGTATTAGGTATGTCTATATGCGTTTCTTTCTCTAGCTCCGCTAGAAGGTTTTCTTCATCGCATTGCTCCTTTATGACGGCATGCCACTCCTTGCTTTTCGACTGGTGTTTTAAAGTTATTTTCTTCTTCCGATTTCGACGTTCTAACTTTTTCATTCGTTTGTCTTGCGCCTTTTGAACTTTCATGATGGCCTCGAGGGAAGTGTTGTTATTATTGTGGCTAGAGGAATCTTTTTTTTTTTTTGCGTCGCGGTGTTAATTAATAGGTTCAGCAGACCTCCGCTTTGAGTTAGGATAATTTCTTCAAGGTCCCGGGATGATGCACCTTTTTCATCAGAGTCAAAATTATTTGTAAACCTTTCACGATATTTGGTTATTAGGATGTCCTTCTCTTAAACATATCTCGTTTGGCAGGAACTCTCCTGGTTGCATCACGTATAACCCTTCGGATGGTGTATCGTCTGTTTCTCCATTATTTGTGCGAGCAGATCGTCGCGTTATCATCATCTTCCTTGCGAGAAATACGATAATTGAAAAAGCGGGGGTCTAACAACCACACGCAATATTTTGTTCGGCAATCTGTATGGACTAACTCCAATATAATTCCAAGAGAATCAACTAGACAGTCAGACTCAATCAAGGAAATATATCCAAGAGTTATATCTCAATTTCTCAATACAATCTGCAATTGAACAAATAGAGATCTATGAGCCTGATTGATATGAGAAATAACATGAACGGTACCAAATACCAATGTTCAGGTATCAATCAATTTCAATCAACAACCAAAGGTTATATTTACCAATTGATTGAACTATGCACAACCTGTGATATTTCAATTATATAAACAAATATAATATGGAATAGAAATAACACAGACACCAGAAGTTTTATTTACGAGGAAACCGCAAATGCAGAAAAACTCGGGACCTAGTCCAGATTTGAACACCACACTGTATTAAGCCGTTACAGACACTAGCCTACTACAAGTTAACTTCGAACTAAAATATAGTTGAGCCCTAACCAAGTCTCACACCTATTAAGGTACAGTCGCGTTCCTTACCCCTATGAATCGCACCAGGACTCTGCACACTTGATTCCCTTAGTTGATCTCACCTACAACTAAGAATTTCTACGACCCAAAGTTGAAGACTTTATAAACAAATTTGTCTCCCACAGAAAAGTCTATTCTGATAGATAAATCTGTCTCCCACAGAAATACCTACTAAGTTTTTGTTTCGTCTTTTGATAAATCAAGGTGAACAGGAACCAATTGATAATCCGGTCTTATATTCCCGAAGAACAACCTAGAAATATCAATCACCTCACAATAACTTAACTATATGGTAGTAGAACAAGTTATTGTGGAATCACAAAGAATGAGACGAAGAGATTTGTGATTAATTTTTGTATCTTACCTGAAAAAGCGGGGGTCTAACAACCACACCCAATATTTCGCTTAGCAATCTGTATGGACAAACTCCAATATACTTTTAAGAGAATCAACTAGACAGTCAGACTCAATCTTAATAAAAAGTATATCAAAGAGTTATATCTCAATTTCTCGATTCAATACTTACTCAAGCAAACAGAAATCTGCGAGTCTAATTGAATACAAGAGAAATCACTTGAACGGTACCAAAGACCAATGTTCAAGGATCAATCAATTTCATTTGTGATTCCATAATATCTTGTTTCGCTAGTCGATTAAGATTATTGTGAGGTGATTAATATTTCTAGGCTGTTCTTCGGGAATATAAGTCCGGTTTATAAATTGGTTCTTGTTCACCTTGATTTATCAAAAGACGGAACAAAACTCGTAGGTATTTTTGTGGGAGACAGATTTATCTATTCATGTAGACTTTTCTGTGGGATACAAATTTATTTATTAAAGTCTTCGACTTTGGGTCATAGCAACTCTTAGTTGTGGGTGAGATCATCTAAGGGAATCAAGTGCGTAGTATCCTGCTGGGATCAGAGACGTAGGGATCACAATTGTACCTTGGATCAGTGTGAGATTGATTGGGGTTCAACTACAGTCCAGACCGAAGTTAGTTTGTAGTAGGCTAGTGTCTGTAGCGGCTTAGTACAACGTGTGTTCAATATGGATACGATTGTACTCAAATACGATAGAAACAACAAGATCATATCATGCAACTATATAGAAGATAGTTGGGTCTGGCTTCACAATCCCAATGAACTCTTCAAGTCGTTAACCTACAGGGTGTCGATAGAAACCTAAGGTTAAAGGAGAATTGACTCTAGCTTACAACTAGTATCACACAGGAGGTGTGGGGATTAGGTTTCCCAGTTGTTAGAGTTCTCCTTTATATAGTCTTCAAATAAGTGTTTGCAATATAAGTTACCTTGGTAACAAAGCATTCAATATTCACCGTTAGATGAAAACATGATTAGATTCAAGATAATATCTTTCAACCGTTAGATCGAACTTAGCTTGTTATACACACATGAAATGTAACTTCATTTAGGTTTGAATAATCGTACCTAAACGTGTACAAGTCGTTGGTTCAACGGTAGTTAACCATAGGTTGGTCATATGGGCACTTTCATATCAACCTTATTCTTCTTTACCACAACTAGTTTAAATGACTCAAATAAACTAGTTAGAGAGTTGTTCAATTGCTTAGGTCTCATAGAAGTATACGAGACACAATCAAAACAAAAACAGCTTTGATTAATTCGAATCGATTCATGAACATTATATCCACGGTTTGGAAAGATTGCATTCCTTAATATATAAATGTCTTAGTTCACTAATTAAACTGTTTTTTAGAAAATAACCTACTTAAGTACGCATACCGGTACGCGGACTTAAGTACCTGGATTAAGTTTGTTTTCAGTTCACAAACTCCAGCATAAATTCACGGGATGTGAACTTCCGGCAGTGCGCATACTGGTACGCGGACTTTAGTTCCGGTTATCCTGAGCAGGAAAGTACGCATACTTTGGTCCAAGGATATTGGACTTACACACATATGAGTTGTCTTACAATGTTTATATCCAACCATGGTTATGTATTTTAAACTCTCATTTCATTAATTGAAACATTCTTAGAGGACGCTATATAGTTGTTGCTCACAAACTTTTTTCGTCAAAGCGATTTTCAAGTAATTGAAACTAATATGACTTTCGTCACTAGTAAAGATGAACTTGGCCAAAGAGAAAGCTTACCAATCATATTTAGAGAAATAGATAAGCGAGATAAACTCAGCTCGAAATATCAAATGTGTATAATTGAAGTCTATATAACAATACGACTTTTGTCTCAATATAGGAGATAAAGTAGACTTTTGAGTGATAGATAAGTTCAAGTCTTTGTATACCTTTTTGTCGATGAAGTTCCACCAGTTCCTTGAGTAGTTCTTCGTCTTTGCATGATGAACATCGTGGAGTCTACAGCTCAACTACACTTTCTATCCTAGTCCGAGACTTAGCTATTAGTATACTAGAAATCAAGACTTATAGTTTTGGCAACTAAACTTGAAAAACAAGCTTGAGATATCAATGCTTGCGGGTTTGATCGAGCAGTGCTCTAATAATCTCCCCATTTGTCAATTTTAGTGACAAAACACATATGGAATACAAAATAAATAAACTTTGCAGCTTCTCTTCCACGTGCATGATCTTCTTGGTTCTTCAATATTACTTGAAATCTTCATCACGTACAAGCACTCCAATGATTCCGAAGGTATTCAATGCAGCATCATCATTGTTGAAGATCCGTAGCCATAACAATGAGAAAACAAAAGCTCTCAATCATTGTTACACAGTGTCATAGTATTATTACACAACATCAAAGTTCAATTGCATCACAACTTCAACAACAATACTATGGTGATATGTATCACTCCCCTCTTAGTCAATACTTCATCTCACATGAAAAACACTCCCCCTTACATAATGATCCGAAAACCATATGTGTTTGTAGTGCGAACTACACATTAATTTTCCCTCTTTTTGTCAATAAAATTGGCAAAGGTACGAAAACTAGTGGGATCCTCATGAAATTTCCATAGAGACACTTCATGACCAAAAGAAAGTACATATCAACTTTTTAGATGCAATCATAAAGCCGGGGATAAATGCTTTTATCAAGGAGTTATAAAGATACAAGATAACCCCTGTAATATTCCACATCTGCATTCCCCACAAAGATTTGGCAATGAAGCACAAGTTCAATTAAGAACTCTCCCCCATAAAATGCCATTCTCGAGAGAACAACAAGAGCGACCTTACTTTCACAAGAAAACAAGGATTTCTTTAGACATTAACAAATCACATAAGAGTATTAATTTGTATCTAAAAACTCAATTAAACTAACCACAATAGAACCCATGATTAATTTAATCGAAAATGCTCAACATAAGAGAACTTACGGAGCTGCACAGTACATACATAACAATGTGGATCAGGGAAGATCAATATTGTGGAATAGACAAAGATTCGTTCTATTTCTCATCACCATTTGCACAATGACATATAATAGATTTAATCTTTGTAAACAAAAGTTCATCCTTTCTTCCATCAATATTTGCATAATGACATAAAAGGCTTAACTTTTGTTTGTCAAAAGTTCATTCAATCTTTTATCAATACTTGCATATCGACATACGACATACTTAACTTTTGACCTTGTATATCTGTACTTCTTATGGATCTAAGATATGTAGCAGTTTAATTGAAAGATACCATCATTCAAGGCTAAACATAAACGTTACTACAATCATTAAAGCAACAGTTTAAATGTAGATCAACATAATAGGTTCAGCAAATACAGAGATTAATCACTCAACTCATAAAAATCCCTTTCAATTTCATAGAATTTTTCAGTCAGTTCAGGGTGAGATGTCTGAGCATAGTTCACTTTGTCCTTCAGGACTTCATTTTCTTGCTGAAGACGAATGAGTTCAGATCTGGGTGCTGCAGGAGTTTTGGCCATCTTCTGACGCTATTCATGGAAAAGAATTTTGGTCCTCCAAGATTGGTTCCAACAACAACAATGCCAAACTGACTGCAAATCATTGAGATAAGACAAGGAAAACCAGGAGTCTTCTTTGAAATTTTCCTGACACTTATCATCTGACGAATAATAAGTCCACAAAAGTCAATATTTCTCCCTTCCACAACATAATACACCAGTTCTGCAAGAGGTCTGGTCCGCAGTTGTCTTTCAATTGTGTTGGGCATCAGGTTAGCTACTAGAAGTTCTCCAGCAACATTGAGGAACAAATCAGCATCATGAACATCAATTTTCCTTCGTTCCGAGGAGCATTCTTACTCATGAGAAGTTCTGAGAGCGCCTCATAGGAAGGTCTCAAGTGCTC
The DNA here is from genome assembly GCF_003573695.1 of Papaver somniferum. NCBI lineage: Eukaryota > Viridiplantae > Streptophyta > Magnoliopsida > Ranunculales > Papaveraceae > Papaver > Papaver somniferum. Next base: position 77,960,223 of record NC_039365.1, read on the forward strand.
AGGAGGAGGCAAGAGAATAGCACCAGTAAGAGGCAAACACATCAATTAAGCAATTATTTGTCGGTTTACAATAAAAGTTGGTCCCTCAATAATAGTTTTGAAGGAGCAGTTGACAGAATCATACTCATGAAGGTTTGCATAAAATTGAGCAGTTTGCTCCACATATACAGTTCCCATGGGACGACGAACAATACCTCATTCATGATTTTCAAAGAACCTAGTCAGACCATCTACCTTGAGAACAGAGGGTTTGTAAATCCTTTCCATGATGGGTTTCTTAGTACTATATTCCACATAGTAATGACGAGCCTTACGATTAAAGAATCTAATTCTTAAGCTTGGGTCAAGGAATTCTTCTCCATGATTTTGAGTACCCGATCTCTCACCGCGATTTGCTCATTTCCTAGAAAACATTTCTGGTAAAGTATGTGAACGAGAAGTTTGAGAAACTTACTTGGTTCGTGAAATGAAAACAATGGTGAAGTACCGGAACTGCAACAAGGAGAAAAACAGATACCAACCCCTAAAGTAGTTTTTCGTCGCGATCCCAAAAAGGCCAAGAACACTCAAAGTGGTTGAGAAACAAGGTTGATGGGAATCGAAGAAGAATGAACTGTTAGGTTTTTATTTTTCGTACACGAGCAGAAGAGAGAGAAGAGGACGTGGTGAACGAAGATGATACTTTCTCTTTTTGAGTGATAGTGGTGGAACCTGAACCGGTTTAAACACGTTCTGGAACACGATTTCAAAACGGACAGGATAGGCTTAGTGTATGTGAACCGTACGTATGCTGACAAGGGCATGTTTGTTTTTGTGGATAATAAAGAAACCATATTCGGAGTAGAACTCAACGAATAAACTTATATAAACAGTTGTCAGTCAAGCAACAATGAAGCATACAACACCCTGGCACCAATAGAGAGTTTCTTTCCAACAACTCTCACACCTTAGAATTCTGAGAGACTCCTAGAAAAATGATTTCATAAAAAATTCAAAGGAATTCAAAAGAGCACAAAGAAACTTGTGTTTCTGATTTCTTAATTTTCTTCTTATGAATAAGAGTCTCTCCAGATAATTTTCAGTATTGTGTAGGGAAACTCTTTCGATAAAAGGAGATGTCCTACCTTCTTCACAAAAGAAAAAAATACTACCATTTTGAGAGGAAGTGTCAGGGTTTGAATGATGACTTGATTCATGCTTTGAGGTGGTGCAATCAGATGACTGAAATTTAAACTCCTCATGTAATTCGTTTAGTTTGCTACAGCTAATTGAATTAGGCAGAGGAGGAGCATTTCTCTCACTGATTAGAAAATCAATATCAACCTCAACATAGATATTTTCCATCATTACTTGATTTTTCAAGCCCTGAAAACACTTCAAGGGATTTTAAACCTGGTGGGGGGTTTAAATAGAATTTCTTCTACATATTTTATTAAATCAGTCGTGGAAGAGAATTCTAGAATCCCTGGATCTGGTGGTGCATTTATTGAGATAGAATTTCTGTCCATATAGTCAGGTCGCTACAAACACAGACTTATAAGATCTTTAAATGTGTTTGCCTGATATGATACCAATTGAAAAAGCGAGGGTCTAACAACCACACCCAATATTTCGCTTAGCAATCTGTATGGACAAACTCCAATATACTTTTAAGAGGATTAACTAGACATTCAGACTCAATCTTAATAAAAAATATATCAAATAGTTATATCTCAATTTCTCGATTCAATACTTACTCAAGCAAATAGAATTTTACGAGTCTAATTGAATACAAGAGAAATCACTTGAATGGTACCAAAGACCAATGTTCAAGGATCAATCAATTTCAATCAACAACCAAAGGTTGGATTTCCCAATTGATCGATTCAACGCACAACCTGTGATATTTCAATTACATGGCAAAATATAATGCGGAAAAGAAATAACACAGACACCAGAAGTTTTGTTAACGAGGAAACCGCAAATGCAGAAAAAACCCTGGGACCTAGTCCAGATTGAACACACACTGTGTTAAGCTGCTACAGACACTAGCCTACTACAAACTAACTTCGGTCTGGACTGTAGTTGAACCCCAATCAATCTCACAATGATCCAAGGTACAGTTGTGCTCCATACGTCTCTGATCCCAGCGGGATACTACGCACTTGATTCCCTTAGCTGATCTCACCAACAACTAAGAGTTGCTACGACCCAAAGTCGAAGACTTAAATAAACAAATCTGTATCACACAAAAAACTCTACAGGAATAGATAAATCTGTCTCCCACGGAAATACCTACGAGTTTTGTTCCGTCTTTTGATAAAATCAAGGTGAACATGAACCAATTGATATACCATACTTATATTCCCGAAGAACATCCAAGAAATATCAATCACCTCACAATAATCTTAATCGACTAGCGAAACAAGATATTTTGGAATCACAAACGATGAGACGAAGAGTTTGTGGCTACTTTTCTATCTTGCCTATCGGAGAAATTAATATTAAGCCAATCCTTACGATTGTATTCAAATACGATAAAAACAGCAAGATCAGATCATGCAACTATATAGGAGATAGTTGGGTCTGGCTTCACAATCCCAATGAAGTCTTCAAGTCGTTAACCTGCGGGGTCTCGATAGAAACCTAAGGTTAAAGGAGAATCGACTCTAGCTTACAACTACTATCACACAGGAGATGTGGGGATTAGGTTTCCCAGTTGTTAAAGTTATCCTCTATATAGTCTTCAAATCAGGGTTTGCAATCTAAGTTAACTTGGTAACAAAGCATTCAACATTCACCGTTAGATGAAAACCTGATTAGATTCAAGCTAATATCTTTGAACCGTTAGATCGAACTTAGCTTGTTATACACACATGAAATGTAACTTCATTTAGGTTTGAGTAATCGTACCTAAACGTATACAAGTCGTTGGTTCAACGGTAGTTAACCATAGGTTAGCCATATGAGCACTTTCATATCAACCTTACTCTTCTTTACCACAACTAGTTCAAATGACTCAAATGAACTAGTTAGAGAGTTGTTCAATTGCTTACATCTCATAGAAGTATACAAGACACAATCGAAACAAAAACAGTTTTGATTCACTCGAATCGATTCATGGACATTATAGCCACGGTTTTGCAAAGATTGCATTCCTTAATATATAAATGTCTTAGTTCACAGATTAAACTTTTTTTTAGAAAATAACCCACTTAAGTATGCCTACTGGTACGCGGACTTAAGTACCCGGATTAAGTTTGTTTTCAGTTCACACCGGCAGAAATTCACGGGATGTGAACTTCCGGCAGTGTGCGTACTGGTACGCGGACTTTAGTTCCGGTTATCCTGAGCAGGAAAGTATGCATACTTTGGTTCAAGGATATTGGACTTACACACATATGAGTTGTCTCACAATATTTATATCCATCCATGGTTATGTATTCTAAACTCTTATTTTTCAATCATTAAAACATTCTTAGAGGACGTTATATAGTTGTTGCTCACAAACTATTTTTCGTCAAAGCGATTTTCAAGTGATTGAAACTAATATGACTTTCTACACTAGTAAAGATGAACTTGGCCAAAGCGAAAGCTTACCAACACATATTTCGAGAAATAGATAAGCGAGATAAACTCATCTCGAAATAGTACATGTGTATAATCATAGTCTATATAGCAATACGACTTTTGTCTCGAGATAGGAGATAAAGTAGACTTTTGAGTGATAGATAAGTTCAATTCTCCACATACCTTTTTGTCGATGAAGTTCCACCAGTTCCTTGAGTAGTTATTCGTCTTTGCATGATGAACGTTGTGGAGTCTAGAGCTCAACTACACTTTCTATCCTAGTCCGAGACTTAGCTATTAGTAGAATAGAAATCAAGACTTATAGTTTTGGCAACTAAACTTTACAAGCAAGCTTGAGATAGCAACACTTGCGAGTTCGATCGAGCAGTGGTCTAACATTACCTATCGGAGATAAATCTCGAGCCAATCTTAGAGAAGATAATATTCAATACAATATAACAAGTAAGATCAGAACACGCAACTATAGATAAAATAGTTGGGTCTGGATTCGGAATCCCAATGAAGTCTTCAAGTATTTAACCATAATGGTTTTAGGAAAAACCTAGGTTAAAGGAGAATCGACTCTAGTACGCAACTAGTATCACACAGGGGGTGTGGGGATTAGGTTTCCCAGTTGTTAGAGTTATCCCTTATATAGTCTTCAAATCAGGGTTTAATAGCTTTGAAACAAAGCAATCAATATTCACTGTTAGATGAAATCCTTATTTAAGATTCAAGCTAAGTTTGCTTAAAACCAAAGAAATATCTCTCCATCATTATATGGTCTTAGCTTGTTACACACACATGAAATATACTTTCATTTAGATATGGGTAACCGTACCTAAACGTGTATATTGATTTAGCTCAAAAATAGTTAACCGAAGTTAGCCATATGAACACTTTGGTATTAACCATATTCATCTAATACTTCTAAATCAAATGAATCTAACTGTATAGAGTTGTTCAATTGTTTATATTCTCATAGAAGTATACAAGACACAATTGAAACAAAAATTCATGAACATTTAGCTACGGTTTGCAAATATTGCATTCCTTAATTTATAAATGTATTTGTTCATAACCGATTTTAGAATATAAACCAACTTAGTTTGCAACGGCTACGCAAACTTAAGTTCCGGACTTTGGTCTTGTCCGACAGTTCACAAACGGGTACACAAACTGTCGTCCCGGACCTAACTCAGGTGAACCGTTCGCATACTGGTATGAAAACTTGGTTCCCGGAATTTAACATTTAAAACCGCTCGCATACTGGTATGCAAACTTGGTTTCCGGACCTGAATGATACCAACAGTTTGTACACTAAGTATGTACTGTGATGTTTTCCATACATGGGTTTTAGTTCTAAACTCCCATTTCAATCATTGAAACATTCTTAGAAGACGAAAATGGCTGTCTCACACAAACTATTAGCTTATAAGCAATTTCCAAGTGATCGAATGATCAATACGAAACATTTCGAATCGACATCAAATGACTGTGTCACACAAATCATGTAAGATGTTTCAAGGCAATTTTCACATGATCATATTTTGACTTATTATTTAGTTTCCAACAAATAAACTGTTTCCAACTAATGATGAACGTAGCTAAAGCAGAAGGCTTTCAACACATATTTTGATAAAGATAAAAGCGAGTAAAACTTAGATCGAAATATCAAATGTGTATAATGTAAAAGTCTATATAGATATACTACTTAGTCTCAATAGGAGATAGAATAGAATAGACTTCTGAGTGATAGATAAGTTTTAGTCTCCACATACCTTTTGTTGATGAAGTTCCTCCAAGCTCTCCTCAGCAGATCTTCGTCTTCGATCGATGAACGCCGTGAAGTCTAAAGCTCAACTACACATTCTATCCTAATCCGAGACATAGCTATAAGTAGACTAGAAATCAATACTTATAGTTTTGATCACCTAAACTTGACAAATAAGCTTGAGATAGCAACGATTGCGAGTTCGACCGAGCAGTGCTCTAACAATAATTCTCAATTTTTCTTTTCTTGCAGAAAAGTAAGTCCACAGATCTGTTGGTATATTTAGACTTTTTTGTACGATTTCAAATTCAGAAAAAACTCATCAGTGGGTTTCGCATATGTCCCAAGATGACGTCAAAAATATTCCCCAATTGGATAAATCTCGAGCCAATCTTATTGAAGATAATACGATAAAACAAGTAAGATCAGAACACACAACTATAGATAAAATAGTTGGGTCTAGCTTCAGAATCCCAATAAAGTCTTCAAGTCGTTAACCATAATGGTTTTAGGAAAAACCTGGGTTAAAGGAGAATCGACTCTAGTACGCAACTAGTATCACACAAGAGGTGTGGGGATTAGGTTTCCCAGTTGTTAGAGTTCCCTTATATAGTATTCAAATTAGGGTTTGATAGTTTTGAAACAAAGCAATCAATATTCACCGTTAGATGAAATCCTTATTTATGATTCAAGCTAAGTTTGCTTAAAACCAAAGCAATATCTCTCCACTATTAGATGGTCTTAGATTGTTACACACAAATGAAATATACCTTCATTTAGATATGGGTAACCGTACCTAAACGTGTATATTGAGTTAGCTCAAAAATAGTTAACCGAAGTTAGTCATATAAACACTTTGGTATTAACCACATTCATCTAACACTTCTAGATCAAATGAATATAATTGTGTAGAGTTGTTCAATTGTTTATATTCTCATATAAGTATACAAGACACAATTGAAACAAAATCGGATTTGATTCAAGATAATCAATTCATGAAAATTTATCCACGGTTTGCAAATATTGCATTCCTTAATTTATAAATGTATTTGTTCATAACCGATTTTAGAATATAAACCAACTTAGTTTGCAAACGGCTACGCAAACTTAAGTTCCGGACTTTGGTCTTGTCCGACAGTTCACAAACGGGTACGCAAACTGTTGTCCCGGACCTAACTCAGGTAGAACCATTCGCATACTGGTATGCAAACTTGGTTCCCAGACTTTAACAGTTAAAACAGTTCGCATACTGGTATGAAAACTTGGTTTCCGGACCTGAATCATACCACCAGTTTGTACACTAAGTATGCACTTTGATGTTTCCCAGACATAGGTTTTAGTTCTAAACTCTCATTTCAATCATTGAAACATTCTTAGAAGACGAAAATGGTTGTCTCACACAAACTATTAGCTAATAAGAAATTCCCAGGTGATCGAATGATCAATATGAAACATTCCGAGTCGACATCAAATGACTGTCTCACACAAATCATGTAAGATGTTTCAAGGCAATTTTCACATGATCATCTTTTGACTCATTATTTAGTTTCCAACAAATAAATTGTTTCCAACTAATGATGAACGTAGCTAAAGCAGAAGGCTTTCAACACATATTTTGAGAAAGATATAAGCGAGTAAAACTTAGATCGAAATATCAAATGTGTATAATGTAAAAGTCTATATAGATATACTACTTAGTCTCAATAGGAGATAGAATAGAATAGACTTCTGAGTGATAGATACATTTTAGTCTCCACATACATTTTGTTGATGAAGTTCCTCCAAGCCCTCCTCAGCAGATCTTCGTCTACGATCGACGAACGCCGTGAAGTATAAAACTCAATTACACATTCTATCCTAATCCGCATAGTTATAAGTAGACTAGAAATCAAGACTTATAGTTTTGATCACCTAAACTTGACAAACAAGCTTGAGATAGCAACGCTTGCGAGTTCGACCGAGCAGTGCTCTAACAATAATACTCAATTTTTCTTTTCTTGCAGAAAAGGAAGACCGCAGATCTGTTGGTATATTTATACTTTTTTCTACGATTTCAAATTCAGAAAATAATTCATCAGTGGGTTTTGCATATGTCCCAAGATGACTTCAAAAACATTCCCCAATTGGATAAAATATTTATGTCAGGACGAGGGTTTTCCTTTTTCTATTTTTCCGAGTAAACCAACCCCCCCCCCCCCCCCCCCGGCACGACTTACCTTTAATGGGTATAATCAGTTTTAATGCTAAGAAATTTTTTTCCATTTTCGGAAGTGTTTCACAACGCCTACATATTTAAAAAAATTTCCAGTTTTTTTGATTGTTGATAGATGATGATGACATACTCTTTAACCTTTGTTTCATGTTTAAATCTGAGTTTTTAAATGGGTTTTCGAGTTGTTATGAGTTTTGGAAGGCAAGAATACCTCAAAAGGCCTTTAATCTTTATGTTTTTCAACTGTTGTAGTATATTTTTTGTTTCTACGAAGTTTACTTAATTAGATTTCTTCCCAACTCGATCATAGATGAGGTTTTTTTGAAATTTTATAGAATTCGTAGATATCTCTGAAGTTCTGATTATCAACTCTCATAAGTATTTTTAGGAAGGTGGCAAAAACAACTTAAAAAGGCTTAATTCATAAAAAGAAACGATGTTGCTTTTAGATCTAGAACTTTTTGAGGATTTTCAAGGACTTTTCAGCCGTGAAATCGTATAGATCTCGCGGTGCCCGAAATCAACTCGTTAAGTTAGAGAAAACAATGAAAAAATAAAGAACTTTTCTTAGGGTTTTGAAAAACCTATTTAAGGGAGGTAGAAAAATATTTATACCTCCCTGTTTCTAGCGCCAGAATGTAATTGCATATTTTCTGCATACTACACTCATATAGATCTAACAACTAACAAAGCATAATCATACAAGATGTAAAGTAAACATAAGATGTAAAGAACATGAAAGCAAACAAGAACACAACTATATAACGTGATTCGGCCATGAAGACCAACACCCACAATGGGAAAGTATCATCTTTATTATTATTTCTGAAGGTCTTACCTTCTCTCAAGATTCAAGAGTATCCGTATTTCTCTTACTTAAGCTTCCAAGCTCTCAATCTAACTCTCTGTAGAGAAGTATCTCAAAGAACATGTTCATTTCCTAATACATAGACCGGTATTTACGAGCAAAATAGACTTCCTAAGGTCTGATATGGTGCTTTTCGGGTTATGACGATGTGATACGCCTTCTCATTGTTCGGTGGGCCCTTCGTTACTCCCCTTCAAGATATATCGTACAGATCCTTCATGGGGTAGAATTTTTGATCGCCCTTCGTCGGAGTCTCTGACGCGATGTACATTCGTCTACAATTGTATCGTATATCTTATGATTCCTCACTAAATGCAATGTTCTTAAAGCCCCTTTAAGACTTGACTGTCAACATGATTTGACTATACTTTACACGCGTCGTTCATGAGTCGAGGTGGTAGATATCTTGATTTTTGTGTAATCACCTTTTGTGCCCTTATTTGGTGTATCTTATTCACCTTATTATCTTGCAATCACCTCATGCGATGATTACATGTGGCTATAGGGTATTTTACCTTCATACAAGGAATTCACATATAATAATGGAGCTAAATGCCATAATTTTTGCTGCCTTATATTTTTTTTAATACACTGCATCTAGGTGTAACTAATTTATAATTTCTCTTATAGAGAACCAAATTCTGTCGAGGGTTTCTTATTATCTCGAATCTTGTCACTCGGATAAGGGCAACCAATAAAACTAATCTACCCCTTTAATATCTCCGTTGTTGTTTTTTTTGCTTTTGGTTTCTTGTCCTAATAAGAGAGTCCAAATTTGTGCACCCCTCTAAAACCGGGGTGCACATTCCGACCATTCCTATTGGCCCAAAAAATTCAACTGGTTTTTGGTTTCCGGGTTTTTTTTTTTTTTTTTTTTAGAAAATCCTTGAAAATATTGGAAATAAAACGATCTTTCAGGTCTTTTTTTTATTTTTTTCTCTTTCACCTCTTCCCTAAAACAAGCAGATAGAATCATAGAAAACGAAAAGTGAGCTTGAGAACTTATTTCATATACCTCACAAAGATCCAAAGATCCAATAATGAAGGTAAAGATTGTAATGATATGTATTTAACAAAAAAACAAGGGTTGAAGAGAAAGGCCATGAGTAGACTTGATGATAAAAACAAATCTAGTTATACTCAGCTGATGCTATAAAGAATGCAATTTTAATTTTGTCGATGTGATTCTTCCCTAGGAAATCCGTTATATTTTCCTTGGGTGAAATGCTTTAGAATGCCACAATTTTGAAACACTCAGACTACGAAGAGTGGTAAAATAGAAAGGGAAGCATCTGATAACGATATCATAATACATGAAATTAACTGGCAATTCATACTTATTACTAGCCGAAATTGAAGAAGAATGATACTATCATATTGTTACTACGACCACAACTTCCATGATGGTCCTAAGCATTCTTTTCCACAAATATGATAGAAGGATCGATTTTTATAGTCAGTATAAAGTTCCTAATCATTCTTCATATCTGAAGAACTCCTTGTATCCAATATTTTGAGACCATTACAGAGCAAGTTGTATTGATATTGTTCAAATTTTTGAGCAAAATTCACCTGCAATGGAAACATGTACCAGTAACAGATACCGAAACAATGTTATCAGTGTTACTGCCTATGCAATTCAAATACATTTCAACCAACCAATTTTTGCACTTTGGTGTCGTAAATGAACATCCAAAAATTCAGGATGCTAAACACATTGGAAAATCTCTTCTTCTTGGAAGCAAAAATAGCTACTCAAGTAATTAAACTCTAGTCTGTACCACAATAATAATAGATACTGAATTTTCCAATCCATTGGTACAGTGGGCCTTTTCCCCAAAAAATACTTGTTCTTCTGCCTCAGAAATATCAACCATTCTTTTCTTCTTGTTCAGTAACCAGACCTCAGAAATGGAAGAGGCGCTATAAACTGAAACATAATAAGTGTTAATCACTAGATGCCTGCAACCACTCTTCTAATTATTATTGTCAACGAAGTGCACAGTAACAATACACAACTCTCCAATTTTTCTTTTTTGACAATTCCGAGTGTTTGTGATGATCTTCGTTGCTACATGTTCTGCAAAATCATAGAATATCACCATTGCCTTTACAAATTCCTTCTACAAGCCTACAACACCATATTGCTGCTAAGGTGAGGAGATTCAAACTAAAAATAATAACAAAAGAAAACCCGAAACCAGTTGATTTTTTTTTTTTGCCAATGAGAGTGGCTGGAACGTGCACCCCGGTTTTGGAGGGGTGCACAAGTTTGGACTCTTAATAAGAAGTATAATAACTTTTTCGTTTTTTTTTTTTGAGAAAAGAAAAATTCATTGAAATCAATGGAGAGTTATAAAACCCAAAGGGCTAAGACTCGCGACTAAAACCAACTACTACAGACGCAGAAGCAAAAGAAAAACCAAACTTAAAATCCTTTTCTACTGAGAACTTCACTGATAATGTTTGGAGGAGAGTCCCACCAAGACTGACTTCTAATGCTTCTTCTAGCATGTTTAGCAAGCTTATCAGCTGCCTGATTGCAATCCCTTCTTTTAAAAGACACCACACACTGACTCAAGACACTAAGAACTTGTTGACACTCTAGAATAAGACCAATATCTTCCCATGGAAGATCATTAATGTTACCATTACAACCATTAATAACATACAAGTTATCGCCTTCTACTATGACACTTTGGATATTCCGATCTTTAATCCATTACAAAGCTTTCATCAAGATGATAGCTTCAGCTTGCATCACATCTCTGGATATTGCTGAGAGGGCCATTACCCCCACAAATCCTCCTGTACAGTTACGAATGATTAGAGCAAATCCTGCTTTAGAAAAACCAGAATTCATGGAAGCATCAATGTTAATTTTAAGCCAGTCTCTAGGGGATTTCTGCCAATTTTCTTTTCCCTAACATTTCTATGGTTTGAACTAATGGTTATGCACATGTTAGTGTTAATGTAAGACTTAATTTTCAGTATTACTTCCCTAGGATGACAACTTTTGTTTTGAAAGACTTTATCACATCTAACTTTCCACAGATGCCAAAGGATGCAAGCAGCTATATTGGCTAGGTTAGGGTTATTTGCTTCTAAAGAATTTTTATCAGAGAACCAAGACTTAATTCATCGCTGAAGAGAGATGCTTCTGTTTTTAGAGTTATGGAAAGCTGTAGACATTCCAAACCAAACCACATCTGCATTATTCAGAAGGAGATGAGAACTTGTTTCTTCTTCTTGTTGCACATTGGGCAGACACTGTTGATATTTTTGATGTAGGAGCAAATTTTCTTGTTAACTGGCAGAACATCAAGGCTGCATTTCCATAAAAACTGCTGTAATTTGTAAGGAATGCTCATGTGCCAAAGTTTCAGCCAATCTTGTTCCTTCATGATGTTTGGAGTAGGCAACTGATTTTTACTCTTGCTCAATTCCTTGTAGACAGAGTTAGCCGTGAATTTTCTACATTTAGTAAGAAACCATCTCAGCTTGTCTTGACTGTTTCCAGGGATTCCAATAAATCTTATCTTCTGAATCAAATTCTGATCAAAATATATTTTGAGATTATTGATATTCCAACTCCTTGAGTTTTCCTCCAGTAGATCAGCTACTTTAAGATCTTCATTGCCCCGAGAGTGAACACCACTGAGTTTAGAAGCATTCTCAGTTTTACTTATCCAATTATGCTTGAAGACTCTAACAGATTTGCCATCACCAATTTCCCATATATAGTGCTCTTTGACCACCTTAAGTCCTTGTTGAATGTTATTCCAGACCCCAGAATTCGAGCTTTTTGTAATTTCATCTACTATAGGATCTTTCTTTGCTTTTGGTTTCTTGTCTTAACAAGAGCAAGGGCTATGAAATGGGTGTTTTTAACACTCATTCACTGCCAAATTGAGTGAGAGTCTGAGTGAAAGAGTGTTTTTTGACCATGGGAGCCTAAAAAAAGACATTAAACGGCTGATTTTTATCCGTTTGGAGAGAAAAATTCTCTTCAAGCGGCTTAACATTTGCCTCCTCACGTACTTTTTCTTTTTTTTAGTAATAAAACTCTAATTGTGGGTCCCACATCTAAGAGTTTTAAATTAATAAAACTCTAAAAATAGGTCTTAGAGACAGATTTTCAGCCGCCCAATGTGTTTTTTCTCCAAACAGCTGATTTTTAGCCGCATAGTCTCCCATTTCGCCCACTTATTGGCCCTAATGAGTGTATGAGTAATTATTGATGAACGAGTGGGTGTTCTCACTCCATAGTGGAACCTAATTTGAGCAAATTCAGTGATAATCATTCATATTGAATGAGAACACTCACTCCATAACCTTGCTCTAAGAAGTATAATAACTTCAAAAAGAAAACAAAATTTAAAAGGAAAGGAAACGAACGACTGAGATGCTTAAATAGACGAAGGACGATGGACGTGGCGAATAGACAGACGAGTGAGGGAGGGAGGGGATCATAACATGAGAGAGGAGGACTAATGTCGTCCGCGCGTGTGTAAATCCAGCCTTTCTTTAATATATCTAGCGTCGGTTACATGTGCGAAATGTCAACTCACTCACGTGCGAAAACTGTAAACCCCTTTCTCTTTTATTGGTTGGATGAAGTTCTCACTTCCACACTCAGTCTCTCTCTCTTACACTAAGTAAGATCATTCAATCACTTTTGGTGTACTGAGAAAGTTTCCGAAATTAGGGTTTCGGTAGATCGATTTGAGGTGCGTTTGTTTAATTGCACTCCAAATCTACACTTTTTCTTTTTTCAAGATCATAAAAATGCTGATAATTTTGATCAATTTCATATGAATCTTGTAGTTTTTGGTTGGATTTGAAGAATCTGTAGTGTTTTTAGTTTTGTAGAAGTGATATGATACCTGAAGTATCTTTGGCATGATTTAGAAATTTTGGTAATTTTATTTTTGTTTTTGTTATTCTTGAGCTATTTTAGGGTTATAGTGCATTTTGGGGTAAATATAGGAATGATATTTTCTTGAGACAGCTTGACACAGGTAGTAATTGTAATGGACATATTCAAGTTTAGGGAGGCCACACATATACAGTACTATTGAATATGAGCATCCAGCTGTTCGTGTTAGTTATAAATTGATTATGTTCATTCCTCTGGTGCAGGACATTATTTTATTTCTGGTGCGCTGTTTGCTAACTGTCTGATTATGCCATATCATTTATCGCCGGCTTAAACATCGGCAGGCATTCCTCTGATGGAACATCTAAGGCCAATTCTACTTTCCATTCTGCTGTTTCATATATTACTGGGAGAAAACAATGCTCTCAGTCCAGATGGTATGATTTTATGATTCCTTTTCTTTTGCTTCATTTTTTCTTGTATGGTGGAAGAAGAAAATGGCTGCATAACTTGGCACCAACTATTGGTCTGCCATGGGAGTGAAGTGTTAGAGACCTACCATGTGACAAACCTCGTGCATCTAAACCATCCATCTTCTGATAAATATTGTTAATGTCTTGTTGTAGGTGCGGCATTGTTAATTTTTAAGACAGCAATTCTTGGTTCAGATGGTATCCTTCTTCAATGGAAACAAGAGGATGCAGATCCTTGTGGTTGGAAAGGAGTGAAATGTGATGCTCATACCAAGCGGGTGATTTACTTGTGAGTTCCTGGAATCACCTTTAAGAGGTTTTGAATCCTTATAGATGGAACTGCTTGTTTTGATGAAAGTTTACTCAGCAGCATAAGTTGAAATTCAACTTAGAGTTCTTTTTGCATGGAAAGAAAAAAAAAATCCTTTTGGTTGTTAGGTTTCACCGCTGATAGAGTTAAAATTATTGATGATCATGTGCATTTATTTGGAGATGGAAAATGGGTTTTAGGCGATTAGTTGTTCTATTTGATTTTACGAGTGTCCAAATGTAAAGCAGTGTGCCATAGTCTTGGTAAAATATAAGATAAATGCAAAATAAATACAAATTCGTCACTGCATTCTCAAGTTTTTGCTGTAAAAAGATTGCAATATGGGTTATGATATTTTGGACAACATCCAGTCACTTTGTTATTGCTGCGTATCTGGAAAATAATGCTTCTTACTTGAGCCATCCCACTATTATAAACAGGATATGGCCATCCGTATCAATTAGCTTAACCAATGTTCGATTTCCTGGAAGTTTCATCCCCAGTCTTTTTTTCTCATATATGTTGATATCATCACAGCTGCTATCTGTGTTAGATATGTCTTGTTTCTGCTATCTTCCGAGTTTCTTAACCATAGTATTCGGGAGAAGCTACCCTATGGCTATATGCATCGGCACTTATACATGCATTATAGAAAATGGTCATGCCTTTTATGATTCTAATTTTCTGTATTCTTGTCTATTAGGAGTCTTCCGCAACACAAACTGAGTGGATCCATATCACCTGAGATCGGAAAGCTTAATCACTTGAAAGTTCTGTATGTAATTCCCGTGAATGTTCTTTAAAATTGGTTCTTCTAATTGTGTTATAAGTGTAATTGTTTGTGCCATTTCTATATTGTCACATGTTTCAGAGCGCTTCATAACAACAACTTATTTGGAACAATCCCTTCGGAGTTGGCCAATTGCACAGAATTGCGAGCAATGTGAGTTCACTAGAATCACTACTACTTTTTACAAACGTTAGAATAATGAAAGGTGTGAGTGCGTTGTTCACTATGACAAGCTTTAACTGTAAATGTTGTCTATCTAGAGAATACAGAACCGTATTGGCTAAGTCGATTGTGATCCCTGTTTTATTAAGCACTTACAGGAATTGCCTCGAGTTTTGACAGTATTAAATGTTATCTATCGTGTGCTGGAGACTGTTCTAATGTTCAAAGTATTGTTTGCTTATATGTATCTTCACAGATATTTGCAGGGTAACTACTTGAGTGGGTCAATTCCTTCCGACTTTGGGGACCTTCCAAATCTTGAGTTCTTGTTAGTTGCACTTCTCACTTTAGATTCTTTAATTAACTGAACCATTCATAAAGTCTTTTGAGTTATATTGCTAGGTTCTCTGCTTATTCAATGGTTCTTGATAGATACATCAACTTGTTTTTAATGGTTTTGCTGTTTTTCATGGATTACTCATTTTTCCAACATCTTCTTGTTGCTTTCTTAGGGATGTCTCCAGTAACTCTTTAAGTGGTTCAATCCCTTCATCACTTGGGAAGTTGAGCAAGCTTTCAATATTGTGAGTATACCCACTGCACATGCTAAGTTTATCCAATTACCTTGACCATGCTTCTGATTGGCTAATTCCTCCTCGTTGTTTTGAAGAAATGTCTCAACAAACTTTCTGTCTGGGCAAATACCACCCAACATCAAATTTACTGAAAATTCGTAAGTACTACATACTCTTTAGCAATTATCTATGTCTGCATGATATGTTTATTCATCTGGATTGCTTAGCTGAAAACTTGTGAGCCCTTTTTTTTTAACGGTGATGTACTATAAGTGAGATTTTTCTTTAAACACAATAAAAATTATTAGATGTTTAGGACGTTGTAAAGTAAGTTCTAAGATACTCAATTGGTCCAACTAACTATATATTTTCATTTAGATAACTTCTAAAGCATTGACAAGTGTAATGAGCTATTATAAATTTGATAAAGAAATGTCGCACTTGAAAGTAATGCACAGTGATTATAACTAGGGCTGATCCGAGGATACTCCTTTTGTTGAACACATATCTTCAAAATGGTTTTGTGAAATGTTGATCTTCGAGTAAGCTAAGTTATTTTCAAAGTAGATTATATAATCATATCATTCATAGCGTCGTTAGTTGATAGCAATGCATATGTGCTGATCTTCATTGGGATGGCCAGAAACTGTGAAATGCGAACATTCATTGGTAGAACATATTCTTTAGAATCTTTATTTAACTTTCACTTTATAAATATTGTGATTTAATGTATATGCAGCTTTGTTGGAAATCGTGGCTTGTGTGGGACACCGATCACTGTAACATGCAAAGATGAGCATGGAGGAGCTTCTTTGGGTTCTCAGCCTAATATAGGTAAAATATCGTGTCCTCCTTGCTGCATTTTGATGTTAAATTTTCCATGTTTGTAATATCATTTAGGAAGCACGTGTTTGCTAATCTCTCAAGATGACAGGTTTCTCAGCAGTTCTTAGATTCTGAAGTTTCTTCTTTGTTATAACAATTTTTCGGTTAATTGTAATAAGCATATGATCACTCTGTTTCTTTCTATTATTGCATTGTCTAAAGTTGTACTCTATACAGAGTTATCGCTTCATCTATATCAATCTAGAATATGAAATATTATATATGTGATGTACATCCTGCATCCATGTTATTTGTTTGAAAGGTTTTTTTTCAAAAAATCCTCCAGTAGAATCTTGAAAGGAAGATTTTGTATTTAAAATCCCTTTGCAGAACGATTTAGAGAAAAATTGCTACAAATCAATTTTTTCGTGCTTCAAGAGTCCACTTCGTCCCCATACTACTACACATGAAAGGGAAAATGTAAAGACCGCCATTAAAGCAGCCCAAGCAAGACTTAACTATATCTGTGTGAATTTATCCCCTATCTGTATGAATAAGAAGGGATTCGTCCAATAAGAAGGTACAGTGTGTGTTTCTTATAAGCGACTTATGATATGCAGATGCAGATAATATAAATGGGAAAAAAAAATCAGGGACGAGACTCCTTATAAGCGCTTTGGCAACTGTTGGTGCTTTACTCTTGGTAGCATTGATGTGCTTCTGGGGCTGTTTTCTGTATAAGAAATTTGGCAAAAATGATACCAGAAACCTTGCCATGGATGTTATTGGAGGTATAGGTCCCAGTTTAACAACATCAACAGTTGCTTTTTGTGTTTTATATACTTCACTTCGACCTCACCAGGTAGTCTTTCAGGTGCATCAATTGTAATGTTCCACGGAGATTTGCCCTACTCTTCAAAAGACATCATCAAGAAGTTAGAGAATTTGGGTGAGGAACATATTATCGGTTCCGGTGGATTTGGGAAAGTATACAAGCTTGCCATGGATGATGGGAGTGTATTTGCTTTGAAAAGAATAATGAAGACAAATGAAGGCTTAGATCGGTTTTTTGAAAGGGAACTTGAAATACTTGGTAGCATAAAGCACCGATATCTGGTGAACTTGCGAGGATATTGCAACTCCCCTTCTTCGAAGTTGTTAATATATGATTATCTACCAGGTGGAAGCCTAGATGAGGCACTTCATGGTGAGCTTCCCTCATTCTAATGGTCTGTTTTACTATTACTTCTAGACAAAAATAATCAGACGATTAATCCTCCAGTGAAGGAGACAAAACTTTCTAAATTACATTTTCTGGAACATTTTCATCCATGTCCTGCAGCCCTGTAAATTTACAAATCCTTAAGCTTAAAATCCTCTCATGAATGATTTAGAATTTGATTACCTGTATATTCTTTCTAACTACTTACGTTTGAAGGAACATATAATTTGTTACTCATGTTAAATTTTTGTAATTGTGTGACTGATGGAGAATGCTATGAACGTAGCAGAACGATCCGAGCTACTAGATTGGGATGCACGTCTTAATATAATTATGGGAGCTGCAAAAGGTTTGGCATACTTGCATCATGATTGCTCCCCTCGTATCATACATCGAGATATAAAGTCGAGCAACATTTTACTTGATGGTAATATGGAGGCTCGTGTATCCGACTTTGGACTTGCCAAACTACTTGAGGATGAGGAATCCCACATAACTACCATCGTTGCTGGAACATTTGGTTATCTTGCTCCAGGTGTGCACAAAACAGACTTTTGGTTGTATTTTTGGAGGCTAAACGTGCAGTTGTAGAAATTCTATGTGATCACAAGCTTTATATTGATTCTCACACATTTGTCGTTTTTTCTTAGATTTTGTTTGTTTGTTTGTGTTTTGAAGAACTAACACGTCTGCATTGTTTGTGCAGAGTACATGCTAAGTGGTAGAGCAACAGAAAAAAGTGATGTTTACAGCTTCGGGGTTCTAGTCCTTGAAATATTGAGTGGGAAGCGACCCACGGACGCATCTTTCATCGAAAAAGGGCTAAATATTGTTGGTTGGGTACATTTTTAACTTTCCATGCCTATTAATATTGTTTTAGCATTTGATGTTATTGTCTTCATAGGATGGTACTTGGTGACTCTCTTCAACACCGATATCTAAATCGTTGTTGCTCCCTAAACCCTGAATCGCTGAATATTTACCCTTTTTCCGTTGAATAAAACCATTTTATTGCTCAGTGGTTTATTCGTTGAATATTTACCTTTCTGTGCAGTTGAACTTTCTAGTTGCTGAAAATAGGCCGAGGGAGATTGTGGACCAACACTGTGAGGGTATTCAGACCGAGAGTCTTGACACCCTGCTCTTGATATCTATCCAGTGTGTATCGTCCAGTCCAGAGGACAGGCCTACCATGCATAGGGTGGTCCAGATACTAGAAGCTGAAATAAATACTCCCTGCCCAAGCGATTTCTATGATTCCAGCTCTGATTGAAGAACCCTTCAAAGCAAAAGAGGAACCAAGCTCGTTATTCACATGGAACATGATTCAGTTCATTCAGCAGAATGAAGAAACGTCAGCAGGCTACAAAAAGGTTTCAGAAACTTTGGGCTCCAATTAAGTTATTCATTCTTTTTTTCTGTTCTATGGAGATCAGAAAATGGCAAATTTTGGGTGTTATTCATCCGTTTTAAGGTGTCAGAGCAGGTTGCGGTCAAGAAATTTGAGGGTGCTTTTGGTGTTTCTGTTTCACGCAGGTGCATGTGTGAAGAGGTTCTATAGATGCCCCTCACTCTTTGTTTTCACCATTCAATCCCATAAGAAATTACATGTATATGGAATTTATAAATTTCTGTGTCTTTCCTCGCAGAAGGTTCTTTGTTATTTAATGCCATTTTTGTAAAATAAGTTCCGTTGAAAAGTACCAGTTCAGTTCTCATTCCTCACGTTGTTCGCATTCCTTTAATTACATTTTATGCACAGGTCTCTTAGTCGCACAATAGTTGGTGAAAACTTATATAATGGCAATGTATGAATACCAGTTGAATATTCTTGTGGCTTCGTGATTATGAATGTTTTATTAATTTTTACACAAAAATAGAACATGCAAGGCATAAGATCCCAAACCTTATTATACACTCTCATCTGTTTGAGGCAAGGATTAAAAGATACATCCAAGATTATGAACTGAAATATCAGGGTTCTCTCAGACTGGGTTTCAACCAAAAACTCTGAACAATTGATAAGATAGAACATTGCAAGTTGTCCATCATACTGTGACTAGGTTTCCTCTGCATACTGTTGATTAGCACTTGATAATCCGTTAATGTAGTATCAGTTAATGGCTCTAGAAACTCACACTTCGCTAAAATTTCAGATGGGGGTACTCCAGAAATGAGGTTAGTGTCCAACTTCAGCTTCCCATTTTTGGTATCTTGAAACCCGTCAATTGGAGAATTTTGTTCAAGAGCAACGGGAGATGATCCAGGAATAACTTCTTGTTGAAATGGTAGAGCTCTTGCAGCTTGTAAACAGAATTCCATCCATTGGTGAATTAATGGAGATGGACCCCTTATTCTCCCACCAATCCGTTCTGAAGCAAATTTTGAGGCAGCGGGGATCGCCTGCAAAGCAGAAATAAAACTCTTAATTGCTAAACACTCTGGAAGCCAACTTAGACAAGAAATTTCATTTCATGTACTCCAGGATGGATGTGTTCCAGAACATACCCATAAGTCTGCCCATAGACTAGCTCCGGACTTGGGAACCACCACAGCAACATTTGACATGCGCTTCGCAGCAGGAAGAACATCGCTGCTCCATCCAACAGCAACCCACACATCTCCAACTCCAAAGGCCTTTAGATAGTGTACACTGTCGAATAGCCGAACCTGCAAGAGAGCAAGTTGAATACACATGCATCACATTTA